>NC_142586.1:35077224-35731509 GCF_965207765.1 Zootoca vivipara | reverse complement strand
ACTCAGAGACAATGATTTTAAAACAGAGGGAACACAGAGTTAATGTTGAATTCTATCCAGCTGGATTTCTAACAGTAGGAAAAGTGGGGTCATAAATTTTAAAAACACAAAAATTTGGAAGAGATTTATAAATGGAACATAAATCACTACCAATAAATTCCCAAGAGTTCCTAGTAGAATGTCTCATAAACATCCAAGCAATCCATTCCTATGTTTACTCAGAAGTAAGACTATCCGAGGCTTTCAGGGCTACTTAATTCCAGATAAACATGCTTAGATTCCAATCTTGGAAAGTGAGGGTGTAATTCTCAAATCCCCTGCACTGGTGCTATCCTCCCATCAAGGCACATGAGGCAAACCACACCAGGGAAGAAGAGGTGATCTACATCAAGTACCGGTAGTTTGTTGCACTCAAGGAGACATGTTTTCCCCTAAACCATTTTACCTTTGCCTCACAAAATCAGTAAGTGATTCATGACTGCAGGCTTACCCACAAGCAGTGGGGATGAGGATTCATATACAGTCATACCTTGGTTTAAGTACGCCTCGGTTTGAGTATTTTCAGTTTAAGTAATCCGCAGACCCGTCTGTAACGGATTAATTCACTTTCCATTACTTTCAATGGGAAAGTTCGCTTCAGGTTAAGTATGCTTCAGGTTATGTACAGACTTCCAGAACCAATTACACTCATACCTCGGGTTAAGTACGCTTCAGGTTGAGTACTCCGTGGACCCGTCTGGAACAGATTAATCCACTTTCCATTACTTTCAATGGGAAAGTTCGCTTCAGGTTAAGTATGCTTCAGTTTAAGTGCTCCATGGACCGTCTGGAATGGATTAATCCACTTTCCATTACTTTCAATGGGAAAGTTTGCTTCAGGTTAAGTACGCTTCAGGTTAAGTACAGACTTCCGGAACCAATTATGTTTGTAAACCGAGGTACCACTGTACTTTATCAATGCTTGAGGTTTGCGGTCAACGTGGGTGGAGGGGAGAAGCTCATGCTGTAAGCCTAGCATTATAAGTTCAAAAGAGGCATTGAAGCTAAACTGTAAATCAGAGTGAGGAACCCCCTAGCTAGCCCACAGGGCAATCTTGTCCCTCCAGGGGGTCCAATCAGACCTACAATGCTGTTTCTCCATAACCACACCCACCGGTCAATCACCTGATACCATTCTGATGGGTAGATGATGCCAGCTGAATGGTGGGGTTATGTAGCTCAATTCTCCACTGGTGGGAAACCCACTAGTTTCCCGCCGAGAACTAGCATGCACAGCCAAAGCATCAAGATTCAATCCCCTGCTTACCAGTTTAATTCTGCACAGTCCCTCGTCTCCATTCATCAGCTGATAAGGACAAGCAGCCTTGTCCACAGTCTGAGGTGGAGATATAAATATCTGGCCTACTGGGGGAAAGTGTTTCTCCATCCCGGTGTGGATCACTTTGGAGGATTATTCCCTGGGGTATTCAGATCTGGTGAAATTTGCTGGAATCAGTCAAAAGTTAAGGCAGAAGAGAAGAAACAACACTGCTCCTCACCCTGCTCTAGAACACAGCAAGCATGAGTGAGAGACTGCTTGTACATGCAACTGTAGGAGTTGTAGTTGAAGTATCTAAACAGTCTGATGCATTATACTTGTTAAGTATAATGGCTTAATTGACCCTGAAATGAGAATGCCTGAATGTGTGTTGGTGAAAAGGTTTAACATGGGGATTTTCCATGAGGTTATATTGAAAGCAAGAAGAGCTGTAACTTGTTAATGACCTGTTGCCTGTTTTCTACTCTGTGCTGAGAGTGAACCTTTGATCATGTGATGAAAGTATTGAGTAGCAAATTCTCCATCTTGAAAGGTTGGTGGCTGTTATTAGTATTTCTGAACTCTACAGGGAGAACAATGCATGTAAATGGCTCTGCAAGACATGCATAGCTTAAGGCCAATAAAGGCTGGAATGTAGACTGGAATGGGAGACAGACACAGTTTGGATTTTTGGAATCTCTTATTTCTAAGAAGATGTTGAGCCTGTGCTGGACAGCACAAGACACTGCATGGATATTTTGGTTGTATCTTTGATGCTTATGATGTTTTTGAAGAGTTCTGCCAGTAAAACTTTGAATAATATTTTTATGGGCCTGGACAATGTTTTCTTTCAAAGGAGTCAATTCTTATGCTTTCAGTCACTTCAAACTGCACAATATTAATATCAGCAAAAGTGTTGGCAACCTCTTTACGTGGGGTGTTTTTGAAGGCAGCCAGGGAAGTGGAGCTATGTCACTGAGCAGCCGTTTGTTTAGCCACTGACATTAGCTCTAGTTTGTTTCCAGGCAAAATTCAAGGTGTTGGTGCTTACTTTTAAAGCCCTTTACAGTCTGGGCCCACTACACCTGAAGCACACTAGGGAGATTATAATTCTACTAGCCAGGTCCCTGGTCTTTTCCCCTTCTTGCCTTTGCTTCCAAATACAGGTGAAACTCAGACAATTAGGATATCGTCGAAAAGTGCATTTATTTCAGTAACGCAACTTAAAAGGTGAAACCAATATATGAGATAGATGCATGACATGCAAAGCAAGGTATGTCAAACATTTATTTGTTGTGCTTGTAATTATTTGTCGTTAGGCGGGTCAATTATATATGGAATGTAATTAATGAAATGTAATAGCGATGATTATTTTTGTATTATTGTAACTATTTGTTTTATTACTGTGGAATTTCCAAAAGAAAGCATTTGTAAAAATTAAAATAAAAAGTTGCATTACTGAAATAAATGCACTTTTCGACGATATTCAAATTTTCCGAGTTCCACCTGTATACATACCCCTTCCTCATGCTGGAGAAAAGGAGGTTTGGAGAACTTCTGGGAGGTGTTTCTTCCAAGTGTGTAACTGAAAGACGGCACGAAGAAACCAACTGCAATATATTTAAAGAACAAACCTCTCACCTGCCAAAATCCTGCTGATGCATATGGTCTGAGGAAAGATTTTTCACTCCTGCCATCTCGGCTATCATCTCGCATCTCAGAGATGAGTGGAAGTTTATACGTCTAATATTTTTTGCTCGCTTCCTTGGGGGTAAGTGGAAAATGTGATTCTCTCCCTTTCCTTTCTACCATAACTTGAGAGTATACCCAATCTGTTGACACTTCTGTTCTACGAATAATGCCATCTGCCGCAATGCTTTGCAGTTATCCCTCTGGTATCTTCTTCCAAGTTTTAAGCCTTTGCAGAAAACACTTTCTTCCAAAGTTAATTGACAGAGTGCTGTCCCATGAAAATTCGCTGCATGCAGAATATTCCACTTACTGATTCACTCTTGATATTTAAAATTGTTTCAACCTTGTTACAACAGTGTACTTTACTCAAGACTTTGAGATGGTTCACGTAACAAATTACTGCTTATTAAACTTATTAAGCATGCTCTTGGAGAGTAGCTTGCAAATGCTTTGCTCCTCCCTGGTCTTTTTGGGGGGTCCTACCCTGCTCTGCTCAACTGGGGTTCAGTTTAGCATGTCATCTGAACTGGGACTCCCTACAGCTCATGCTTAAGTAGGAGCAAGTTATCCATGAGGCCCAGTTCGGATGACACACTGTGCTAACCTTTGTTTACATTGGTTTAGTGTGATACAGTAGTAAAAGGAACAAAGTGGCTGGGGATCAAAGTAACTGTGAGCTCCTTTCAAAGAGCTCCCATATTTGTGTGGTCTTGCTAAACCAGGCATCCCCAAACTGCGGCCCTCCAGATGTTTTGGCCTACAACTCCCACGATCCCTAGCTAACAGGACCAGTGGTTGGGGAAGACGCGAATTGTAGTCCAAAATATCTGGAGGGCCACAATTTGGGGATGCCTGTGCTAAACCATAATTTGCCTTAATGGGTCTTGTGAACCAGGACTGTGTGTGTGTGTGTGTGTGTGTGTGTGTGTGTGTGTGTGTGTGTAGAGACCTGCTTGCTTTGCACAGTGTATTAGCAGCAGTTTTATTATTTGCTGTACTGCATTTCCACTTGAAAATTATCTGTAACTTCCCATTACTGGATTTTATTTTTGACCACAGGGCTTTAAATTACCTACCATGTTTTTGAACATTATAATTTGTTTCAACTACGCTTCTGCAGCTGCTTTTGTTCCTATCTATTTGACTTGCCAAGTACGGTATCTGACTAGCCATCTAGATAGAATGCCAAATGTTTTTATAATCTTTTGAATTTGTCAGAAATTTATCTGCACATGCACTTACAAACACGGTGCTAAAATTCTACAAGTGTCTCTTGGATTTATTTATTTTTAAGATCAAAATGTGAGAAATAGTTTGTTTAGGAACATTTAAGATTTATTTACAGTTTAATACAAAATAAACCTTGCCTTATAAACAATCCGTAGCTCACAGAAGTAAATAAATAGTAGGTAGCAAATCTGGCATATTGCAAGCATGTGCTCCTGCTTGTGATGTCAGGAAGAAAAGCTACAAAAACTGGATTGGAGCCTAAGGTAAATTCATGAAAGGAAAGCTTCTCCCTCTAATGTCCGCCTCCCAAGAAACCATTCTGGAGATTGGTGAGGCATCCTGAACAATGCAGGACGGGAGGCACTTGGGAATCCCAAAAGTGGTTTGTAAGATGATAGTTTTGGAGCTTGTTAAAGACACCATTGATTTCTGAAGTTTTTCCAGGATTCTGTCATCTGGACGATGAAAAGGGGTGACCTTTGGTATGCCCCCAGTTCTTGGGGGAACTCATGCTCCGTGATTAGAAAGGCAAAGTGTTCAGAGGGCTCAATTGCTACAGAATTATCAGACATTTAGCTAGATTTTACTCAGTCCGCTGGAAACCAAAGGAGGGCAACTTGCTGGAATCTGGACCTCTCATTTATTACACTAGTCTTGGATAGCAGATTCTAGGCACTACAGTTGTCTAATGCTGGGATGTGGTGCCCTCCAAAAGTTGTGGACTTCAACTCCCAACAACCCAGGGCTGATGGGAGCTGTAGTTCACAACATCTCACTGGCTACTCCTAGTTTAACGAAATCAGCTGTGCCTGCTGCCCTCGGAGACCCCTAAGCCGCTACCTTCCTGCTGTTTACAGGGTTGTCAAGCTGATGCTACCAAAGTGTTAAGAAAAGCACATTCAAGAGTGGCTCCCATGCTATTATAATAATGTCAGAAGCAGGGGCTTACTTTAGTCCCCTAAAAGCCATGGGATTAAGAAAACCCCTTGCACGAGGTTGTTTATTTAACTGTTAGTGGTCTAGGCAGTGCAGAATGCTCTGGAAATGATTGTGCTTTCAGAATGAATGTGTTTGTTTGTTTGTTTGTTTGTTTGTATGTTATGAAAGTGACTGAAGGGCTTATAGATGTATATCAATAAGCACTTAAGAGGTATAACATGAGAAGCAAAGTAAGAGAGCTTTTAGTACCAAATCTATTTTAAAAATGCAGTTTAGTGCTGTATGTTTTCCAAAATACTTCGTTTTCTCTATATCTTTCTATTCCTACACACATCCACTGTGTAATCCTTTCCAGGAAATGGTTTTATTCTGTCTCTGAACTTTTCCAGTCCCTTTTTCTTTCCCTCAGTAAACATGACCCTTTGGTTCAGTTGTCTAAATATAAATAAAGGAAACATCACTGGAGTTTGTACATTTGAAAAGATGAGTTTTATCAACTTCTTTCCATGGTGGCATATCAAAAATCCAAGCTTATGGGGGAGGGGAAGGAAAGGATTTTATTTCATTTGAAACATACCAAGCAACATTATTTTATATATATATAGCTGGAGTCTTGTATTGCTTTGTATCTTTATGTTGGTGGCAGCGGTGGGGGGAGCAGTGGCCAGCTCTATTTTGTTATCTGCCTCTGTGATATCAGAATGAAGGACGTTGTTTCATTTATCTATGCACATTGCACATAGTAAAGACTAAAGGCTAATGGCATAAGGAAAAGTCAGATGCTTTCCTTCCGCTTAAGCTCGCTGCTTTAAAATTACCTAAAGAAGGATTTTTTTTGGATATTTGATTATTTCAAAATAGAGACCTCAAAAATATTTTATAATAAAAAATGAGGGATCCAAGTCTAAACTGATTACACAGCAACTTCACCATATATTGGCAGATCAGTCACTTAAAGCACAAGCTACTAGGGGCAAATCTACACTGGTCAGTTATAATGTTAAAAATGTGTTATAAAAATGTGACACCAGAGGGTGCTGAAGAGTAGCAACCTGTCGTCAATGCGAAATTGCATTGAGAGCTACAGTGGTACCTCTGTCTACGAACAGCCCTGTTAACCAACTATTCGGTGTATGCACTCTGCAAAACCAGAAGTAGGTTAGCGAACTTTGCCTCGGAAGATGAACAGAAGCCGAACAGTGGAAAGGCACCGGTGGCGGGAAGCCTCAGAAGGGAAAGCATGCATCGGTTTAAGAATGCTTTGGTTTAAGAATGGACTTCTGGAACGGATTAAGTTCATAAACCGAGGTACCACTGTATATTACTTTTTTTAACAGTGTTTTTACAATCAATGTAGATCCGGCCCTGATCTCTGACTAATTATAAAACCATTATTATTATTCATTAAATTTCTATACTGCCCTATATCCAAGGATGACAGGGTGGTTTACAATATAAAAATAGAAAAATACACACCACAATAAGAAACAAAAACAACACCCCATAGTTTAAAAGGCCATAGATTGTTTAATTAGCCAAAGGCCTGGGAAAAGAGGAATGTTTTTGCCTGGCACTTTAAGATATGTAATGAAGGCTCCAGGGACACAGAGGCAAAGGACTGGTCTCTATTATTTATACAGAGCTTTTAGAGCTTACCACTGGTCCCTTGGTGGGCCTTATAATTTCTTGGGGAAAGTATCTAAACGTTGAAATAGAGGAATCTGAATGGAAATCATGGTGGGCAGCTAGGCCTCATAAGTCTGTTTCATCGTATGTGAGGGAATGTTCCCTCAAAGTTGTGCAAAGATGGCATTGTCTACCTATGCAGATGTCTCCCCTCACATCACATTCAACATGGAATTGCTGGTGGGGCTGTGAGCTTCAAGGGACATTCTTCCATCTTTGGTGGGAACGCCCTCAGGTCTCATTATTCTTGTCTCAAATAGATCATGAAATACCTAAAACAATTACGGTAAATCAGCTGTTCAGGTCTCCCCACATCTGTCATTACTGAATGTGTGTATGGACTGATAACATGAAGCTAGTCGCTCAAAAAGAACCGTTGGCATGGATGCTAGCTGTAGCTAGGATTTCAACATCTCAGCAATGGAAAACCTTGAAAAATAGACATTTGTCTTTGTGGTATAAGAACTTATGGACTTTGGCCATTTTGGAAAAAATAACACACAAACGACATGTCACCAGAGGGCAGAGGACCCAGAACACTTTTAAGTCAACTGGTAGGATCTTATTTCTTATGCTTCAGACTTAAATGCCTGACATTCACCATCCATGCCAGCTCAGGAAATTGATTTATATTGGTGTTACCACTTTTTCCTATTATTATTATTTGCTTGCTTGCTTGCTTTGCATATGGTATGATGTAATACTCTGCTACTGCACTTTTGGGCTGCTAGTAACAGTCATTATATTACAAATTGCAAAGTATGCTATGATTTTGTACAATGCACAGTTTGTGATAGATAGCCAATGGGTAAGGTAAAAGGCTCAGAAATGACACCAGCATTATTAAAGCTCTTCGTGAAAAACTCTGGACAAATTTCAGTGCTCTTGACAATAGAACTTAAAATATGGTATTACGGTGATCCAAGCAAAGCTAAGAGAAATTAAAATATTGAGGCCCCAATCCAGTAAGAGTGATCAGTATACAAAAGCAGGCTTAGAATAAAATAATCATATAGAGTTGGAAGAGACCCTGGGGATCATCTAGTCCAACCACCTGCAATGCAGGAAACAACTAAAGCAGACATGAGAGGTGACCATCCAACCTTTGCTTAAAAACCCCCAAAGGAGGAGAGTCCATAAACTCCCGAGGGAGTCAGATCAAATTTTCTTTTTTTAAAAAGTGCACAGTTATGAGGTAAAACATAGATAGGAGGTAAATCATAAGGCTAATGGACACTTTATATAAAAGTTGAATTTTTTTAAAAAAAAATCAACATAAGGGCAGGATCCAAATAAGTGTGTGTGTGTGTGCTCTAATTTAATAATTAGGACCTGTTATTTTGACCACTACCCCCTTCCAGTAATTAGCAATGTTACTTTTTGAATGGCAGAACTCAGTCCAAGTTACAAAAGGATGGAAGAATACAGAACAACACAGTCATTAGGCACCCCACCTAAGGAGGGGGGAAGCATAAAGCTCTAATATTTTGGATTGCATAAAATCTAGAATTACTCATTCTTTACACAGTCACTTTCCTCTCCCATTTAGTTGTTTGTTCCACTTGTTGATACCGTCACTGATTGCAGCGCCCCCCCCCCCCAGTACACAAGCATTTGCTGCAGAGGTGGTCCTCCTCTGCCTGTACAAGTAAACGTGGATGTTTATGCCAAAATAAATCTGTTAATCTGTAAAGTGTTTCTTGTTTTGCTCTGAAAAACTAAAGAGGCTGCTCTTCTGGCATTTTGTCTCTATTGGGGTTCCCATAAGAGAACCTTTCGAGAGAAACTTAAAACGCCCCAAATACAAGAGCGAAGAACAAAAGTGGAGCTAACAATAGTAAATATGCCCAGACCTTCATAATTTGTATCCAATAACCACTGCAAGATCAATAACAATAATACAGATTTGTGCATTTCTCATATTTTCTTCCTCTGTACTTCAATAAGCAGAGATCCAGCAGGACAGCAAGAATTGCACACAAGAAAAACAACCCGCATTGCCTCTTCTAGGGAATCAATTATTTCATGTTCAATTGGGTTTCCTGGATACTTTTAAATTTCGTCAGAATAAACATTATCTTTCCTAGGTGGTAGAAAGAAAAGGGCAGCATATCATGAAAGCCCCCCCCCCCCCGCCCAAGAGAGAATATATTGTTTGTAATACTGTGCCATTTTGCCATAATTGTACAAACCTCTGTAAATAAGAATTTTGCTTGCTGGCAGAGACCCGCTATGCTAGCTTACTGGCAGGAGGTCCATTGTTGCTTATCAGGACAGATAGGGGCAGCAGGGAGGTTGGCATGCTGCAAATGCTCTCGAAGGAGCACCAGAGTAGCTCTGGCTGGTGTGCTTGCACCATGCTGACTTCCCTGCCGCTTTGCCCCTCTCACTATGCAACAACAACCTGCCTATTGAGAAGCTAGCAAAGCAGCTTCACCCTATCTTGGTGAGCCACTTCTGCCTAAATAGTATGTTTAATAGTGCCTTGGAAGTCAAACAGAATCTCTTCCAGAAGTCCGTTCGACTTCTGAAACTTTTGAAAATCAAAGTGTGGCTACCGATTGGCTGCAGGAAGCCAATTGGAAGCCATGGAAGCCCCGACGGACGTTCGTTTTCCAAAAGAACGTTCGAAAACCGGAACACTCAATAGGATTAAAGCTTCTGTCCACAACAGTTTCTACAGATTTAATTTTCCCCAGCAGTTTGTTGTAGTTATGGGAAAGTCTACAGTTGAGGAATGTTGCCCTTCTTCGTAACTTCTAAACAGGCACAATCCTAATCTTGGAACATGGTCACCTCCAAAGAGACCCCAATAATAATGTGTCTGTTTCTGGAGCGTAGGGGCAGAGAGGGCCTCATAGACAAGTTCCTCTCCTAGGACAAAGACTTAAGAGTTTCAAAAACCATATATACTATCTGGCTCACGTTATATCTTACACCAGGGTTAGGTATCCTTTTTTCGCGCAAGGCCCATGCTCACCTTTGGTCAACCTTCCAGGGTCCACATACCAGAGATTAGTTTGACCATTTCATGTGCCTGTAGCCACACAGACACATAGCCTTCTCCCACTGATCTGTGATTGGGACACTATGTCTATTATTTTATTTTATTTTTTGCTGCCACCAAAACTGGTAGACAAGGTAAATTTGCTTGTAGGGAGGCACACCAGCCAACCAAGTTGTAGGTTAGCCACCTTTGAATAAATCTCAAATGAAAAATGACTCAGGTGACAAGCCAAACACCCTCCTAGGAAGTAAGAGTTCCACTTAACAGGATGGGCCTTACTTCAGAGAAAACTTGCATAATAGTGTGCTGCTATCATTTTTAAATTTCTTTTCCTGCCGCTATCATTTTTTATTTCCCAATGTACTGATAAAATACACCCTAATTCACTATGGATATGTATAAAAATATTTATAATGCACTTTCCAATCTCTGAATTATTATTATTATTTGGTTCGTAAAGTTCACTTACCAGAATGAAGAGGCAACTAGTGGCAAGCCAGGTATGTTCAGGGATTGTAGAAAATACTGATAAAATCAAGCAACCGAAGACAAGGAGAAAACTGAAAAACAAAAGAATGTAAAAATTAGCAAGGACCATTTGAGTGAAAATAAACTTTAAATATATGAAACACTCAAGTTATCAGAATTACACTGTGTATTATTCTGTGTATAATTTTTTCGAAGTTTAAAATAAGGGGTTGTCTTAAACACGGAGAGTACATAGTGCATTTTCTTAATTTTGACTCCCCCCAAATAGTGGGTGTCTTATACACAGGGGCGTCTTATACATGGAAAAATACAGTAATTATGTCTCCATTAGAGCAGGGTGCTGGCGCCAGCATGGGTAGCTTTAAATCCCCCAGGAGCAGACCTGTTCTCAGCTCTCCACGCCAGACTGTCATTGGTCAATCTGGCAGGCTAGCGCAGAGGTGAATTTCAAGCTGGAAATGCGAGCAGAAGCTTGCACTTTGCCCGGGGATCGCCCCGGGACGCAGCTCTCGAGCGTCAGTAAGGACCATTTGCCAGACCTGTTCTCTCTGCTGTCCCCTGAGTCCAAGAAAGGAAAAACGGACACTTGGAAAACTAACAATACAAAAAGGGGCAAAAATACACAGATTGAATGCTCCCTTTCAACCTGATGGGCCGTTTCCGCTATCTTTGCGGGCATAGTTGCCACAACATGCCCAGATAGGGGCTGGTACCTTTTCAATTATTTGAGGGTCATTCTGAGAATGCAAACCATGGCTGCCGATACAACTGCCATGGAATATGGTGTTAGGTTCTCTACTAACCCTCACACTAGATGGGATCCAAAGAACAAGGATGTGGCTGGAATTGATGGGGCCCAACATCAGAAACAGGCCTGAGCCAGAAAAACCGAGAAAGTCCATCCCTTGGAAGCAATTATTTCCAGAGTGTGCTGGGACTTAAATCAGGGTGCATGCCACAGGTGAGTTCTTGCTTGAGTGTGAGCGGTGCTTAGGGCCCTACCCCTACACATCATGCAACAGGAGCCACACACCCTTTCATGGCTCCAGGGACTTTGGCCCTAGAGCCCCACAAAAAGATGCTGGTTCCTACAGCCCCAATGCTAATCTTTTCTATGAATATAACAACCTGACTTTAGGAACTGAGATCTCATGAAAGCAAGGAGCATTCACGTGAATAAGGGCAGTAAAATGGGTGTCTCTAAACATCTGAAGAACAGATTGTGTTTATTATAAAAAAATAATTTACACACACGACAACATGATTGTGGCAATTGTGCCTTTTCCCTTTAACTGAGCTTTACAGGAAGGGCTGAACTCCCGAGAACATTAAACTGTTTGCAAATCAGGTACTTTGCTACTGCTACAATTCAACATTTATGAGTATTTTGCTTTCACTTTGTTAGCCTTTATTGTATGATTTCATGTGCTTTATATTTTCCAGCTCATTAATATTCTCCTTGATCCAAAAAACTGTACTACTGGTTTGGTACACCCAAGGGAGCTTTGGATTTATATTTTCAAACAGCAGAGGCAACCCCCAGACATATTTCTATGTGGCAACTGCAGCTTTGAACAGCAGGGCCTGCTGTTAAAGGAGGAAAGTATAAAACCCTACTTTCTATGCCTAAATCCTCTTTGGCTCTCAGCCATGAAGGGTGAGAATCGGAATTGAAATGGGAAATAGCATAAATAGCTACTCACAAACTACCAACAGAGAGATAGGCACAAGGGCCCAAATGCTACAACAAACATCTGCCTTCATTATCTACTCAGGTAACAATATTACAGGGCTAACTAACATCATTAAAAACATCCAGGGGGTCATTCACCAGCTTATTATCTTCTGCTGTGAAAAATGCAATCATCTTCCATTAATAGCACACTGCATTTTACATAGGGCAAATAGAGGAATAAATGGGGTTTGCACTTCCCAGAATGCCATTGCAGAACACTGTTTAACTTCCAAGGAAGCCGTTTCCTAAAGTTGGTGGATCCTTAGGGAATAGGGGCCCTCACAGAGATGAAAGGCCCTCACAGTCAGGATTGGGGGTGGGAAAACAGAGTTATCTGCGATGCAATTGGACAGTTAAGTATTTATTTACTTGATTTAGGGGTGGGCAGCTGCCCTCCCCTGCACCTCCCTGGCTACGCCCATGAACACCCTCAGAATAGTTTCAACAGAATCTGAGACTTAACACCACTGTCCAGTCTAAAGATGTTTGGATTATCCTCCATGCTGCTGTTTTAGGCATCTACTTTCTAGACAGCATGCTAAAGTTATGAGATACTTTGAACCAATGAAGGCCTTGATGGGTTTAAAGCTGGAGTGTTTTAATAACTAGATATTTTCACTAAAGGGTAAAAAAAAAGCAGCGAAAGAACAAACAAAAGATTGGAGGACAATAGCCTATTAAGGCAGCCTAAACCGTGCGTGTGCGTGCTGGTGTGTTTTAAATAGCTGACTCTAGACCCAAATCCTGGCCAAATTTCCATGATGCTTGTGACTTAACTGCCTTTGGATACATGAGCCAAGAGTCTTTTCATATCTGGATTCTGAAAACAAAACCAGTTCTTTTTCATGAGTTGAACACAAATCCTATGTTAACAGGAACCAGTTTTTTTTTATTATTATTTAATAAAGTTGACTGCTAATAACGTAAGATTGAATAAAAGGAATCAAGAACCCACACTGCACTGACTGGGCTCAAGGCTTTCATTTGCTGACCTGGGGTTCATGTGAGAGAAATGGGATATAATAATAATAATACAGTGGTACCTTGGTTTAAGTACACAATTGGTTCTGGAAGTCTGTACTTAACCTGAAGCGTACTTAACCTGAAGCGAACCTTCCCATTGAAAGTAATAGAAAGTGGATTAATCCGTTCCAGATGGGTCCGCGGAGTACTTAACCTGAAGCGTACTTAACCTGAAGTATGAGTGTAATTGGTTCTGGAAGTCCGTACTTAACCTGAAGTGTACTTAACCTGAAGCGAACTTTCCCTTTGAAAGTAATGGAAAGTGGATTAATCCGTTCCAGACGGGTCCGCGGAGTACTTAAACTGAAAGTACTCAAACCGAAGCGTACTTAAACCAAGGTATGACTGTAATAATAATAAAAATAAATAAATAAATGAATAAATAAAAATAATAATTTACACCCATGTTAATTTGCAGACATGTCCAGCACTTTCAAGCTACTTTTCTGAAACAGTTTTATTTCACTAGTAGAGCCAGCAGCCACCAAACCTTCTTAATTTTGGTATTTCCTTTTGGCAGACAGTTAAAAGCAGTAATTTGTAATAATGTCACATTTTATAACGCCAGGTATAATTTTGGACTGGAAATAAAATGAATAATAATAAAAAAATACTAATCCATTACAGCCAAATGCAATCACAATAACAGTTGTTTGGAAAATACAGTGTAATTTTAAAATAAATGACTAGATATGAAGAAAACGGGATGAACATCCATAAATCATGAAAGCTCTTGTCCTATTACTGAAAGAGCATGGTGACATCTCATGTGCTGCACAGCAAACAGTTTTGCTAACAATAATATGAATTCTTTTTATTTCAATAAAATTGCTGTTTGACGTTAGTTTTGGCTGCTGTTTCCTGTTCAGCAGAACTTTGTTGAGAGCATGCACTGTGAAAGAGAAAACCTGAAAAGGACGCAGGAAACAGGGTGAAAAACAGCCCTTTCCACTGTTAATAAAATGGTGTTCTCAGAAGTTACAAATTATTGCTGCCCATAGTTAAAACTATTTTCCAGTCAATCATTTTTAAGTCTTGTGCGGAACAAAAGGGGATGAGTTTCTTCTAATATCCCAGGGATGGATTCTACCAGATGCTTTTATTGGACATGAAGAAAGTTGGAGTCCTTTCTAACCCAAACTCTTCTCTAGGGCCCAATGATCCTGCAGCATTCCTTTATAAACAGATTCTGAACTATGGCCTCATTATATGAACTTTCATTTCTGAAATATAATGTAATATATTCGATTATTGCATTGTAGGGACTGGTTTAGCTGTGATCTCTGCACTGCAGGAACAAGCCTAAATTACTCTTCCAACTCTATGAGGATATGGTTTAGGTCAAACCGTACTTTCCTGCATTTCAGTTAATTCGTCGTAATATGGAATTGAATATTGATGCTGGACATAATGGGCTTTTATGACCCCTCCTTTAGATAGCCATGTGTCAAGCGCACCACCTTGCCCCTGCAATTGAGGGGACTGGAGCTGTGCAACGTCAGCATGCACACACACACTGCCCCCTCAGTGTGTGCAAAATCCCTCATTCACCCCCAAAATCTGCTTTAGAAGGGTCCCTCCAGATCAGATTTGGGGAGTACATGGAAGGCTGCAGGAGGGAGGAAATATCAGGCACCATTGGGTATCACCAATCATACTGTTACATTATGTCCCAAATATATTTTTGGTGTTTTGTTACCTATTATGTATTCCAATGATTTATGTTGAGATATAATAAATACTGCATTAAAATGTTAAATAATATTAATCTATGTTTTTAAAAAATAGATATTGCAATTATCCCTACCAAATGCATTTCTTTTATAATGCAGTATGCTTAAGAAGAGAAGCAGTATCAGTGTTTTCTTTTTTTAATGATAAAGATTCGAAATGAAAAGCAAATGACAATACGAAAGTAGAGTTACAGGGTCTATTAAAAGTACGTACAATGGTACAGCACAGAGCAGGTCAAATGTTTTTGAAAGCATCCGGCACGTAAGCCAGTGTTTTGTAAGTATAGCTTTTTAGGAATGAACACTGGAAAAATAAGTATATTACAAGCTGAAGCATTAATATTCATGTTTTGACACTGTGTTTGACAATTATAGTGGAGATTAATGTTTGGATTTAGAAACAGGGTGGAGATGTTTGCCCTTGTCCTATTCTTCCTCATTTTAAAGTTCTAGGAAAACAATAGATAAGCAGGTTTAAACTCTATAAAAGGAAAGAAATGCAACTACCAAAGCAAGCTGCCCAGACAAGGGTTTTCGAAGACCATTCAGAACATCAAAAACCCAAGACATAAAGCATTGGGTGAATTAATGGAGTTTGCAGTACTGAACCTAAGCTATACACATGGCTGTCCATGTTTGGGGTCCCTTGTGGTAGAAACTTGAACTTGCTCTTTAATTTATTTAGTTTAGTGGGCCACCCAGCCCACAAATTCACTTTTTGTTTTTAAATGTTTTGCTTAACTTATGTATACTTGCTTTTTTAAAAAACAGTTTGGTGGATTTTAGCTGTGCTTTATTATGCTTACGAAAGTTTTATGATTAAGTAGTCCGTTAATCTTTCTAAACAATAAACAAACAACACCCGTCTCAATAGGAGGATTAAAATATACTTAATTTTCTCTGGAATGTGTCCATTGCAGAAAAATGGGTGGAATCCAGACTGAACGTGAAGCATTGTAGTTCTGGTTATTTTACAAAAATGTACCTGCTGCCTTTGAGGCATGCTGTATGGAATACAATACTGTATCTCTTCGTTTATAATGCTATTCCATGTTAAATGTTGCTGAGAGGCAAACTAAAAAGCGGTAGGATCTTAAGTCACAATGGAAGTGGCTGTTGACTGCAAGATAATGCTAATCAGGATGTGGGGCTCGTCTGAGTTGAAGCAAGGTCTCTGCTAAGTGTCCTGAAGTGGGGACATCTAACTCTCTTCTCTTTAAAAAATGCTGGAAGCAGAATGTCTGCAAAACTTAAAACACTTCTTCCCAAACTTGCCACATAAAGGAAATAACATGTAGGGTGGGAGGGAAAGATCGATCTTCTGACAGATCCAGCTTCTAACCGCAGGCAAACATTTTACCAATCCCAGTGCTTTGAGGAAAGAACACTGTAGTAATGTATTGCTTTGTTGCTAGTTCTGCTAGTGAAAAACGCTTGACATTCATATCCTTTTAACCATTCTGCCACATGCCCACACATACACTCCTGTCAAATTAGCTTTGCAATTAGTTTCACAAGTTTGAATCTGTCTTTTCATTCATCATATCTCCTTGGTACCAAGATCTGCCTTTCTGAAATTTTACAGGCTACTTTCCTAGGGGCACCACAGGGAGGGGAAGAAAATCCACATCAGGACCTTTAGCCATAAACACACAGTTATCAAGTGGCTTAATTGTTATGGATTGCTTTTGCTTTCTTTAACCAACCCAGACTAAATTTGGTCCATAATTTGACAGGCTTTCTCCACTCAGGAGGGGCAAATATGCCTGAAAATCTCTTCCAATTCTGCTGAATGGGTGTGTGTGTGTGTGTTAACCATGTTTTGATTTCCCATAGTAGTGAATGAGTGAAGTATGAAGATTTGTTTTTCCTAATCTGGAATTTTATCCAGTTCCCAAAGGGAAACAGACAGCCACTGAAGCAATTTGGACTAAATCTTGCTCTTATTCAAAGCAAGATCTAAAGGAAATATTGGAGTTGGTGGTTCTCATAAGAGGTTTAAAGACTGTCTCAAGGCAAATCTTAAAAAATGTAGTGTAGACACCGACGACTGGGAGGCACTGGCCTGCGAGCGCACCAGTTGGAGAGCAGTCTTTACCAAGGGTGTCATGGGCTTTGAAGACGCTCGATCTCAGGACGCAAGTGAGAAACGTGCTAAGAGGAAGGCGCGCTTGGCAGGTTCACGCTGTGATCAACTCCTGCCCGGAGACCGGTGTCCCCGCTGTGGAGGGACGTGTGGATCCGGGGTTGGCCTCCACAGTCACTTGCGGACCCATTGTTAGGACCGTGTTTATGGAAGACAATCGTACTCAGATATGAGTGATCGCCAAAGAAGAAAACTGCAGTGTTATCAATTATATTTACAGCATTCATATAATATACATAATAATAAAAAATATATTCTTCCTTTGTCACTTCCTTACAAAATAATGTTTACAAGCTTGTCACAAATCTTACTTTACAGCCCCCAAAAGCTATTAATTATTACAACTTCACTCATTACTTTTTTACTTGGTCTCCAGCCTTTGTCTAGAAAAAGAAGAAAACTTATAATAACCTTCTTTGTACTTTCTGTATTAATCACTCTACAGTATTAATCTGGGAACTGTAGGTTTTCTCTCTTTTTTTGGTAAATGTGCTCCCAACACAGATATGCTTTTTTTGTTGCTCCTGGTATGTCTCTGAACCCCTCCATCATAGGCTCAGGTTGCACATGCGTTTAAACAAACCATATAAAGTGTCATAAGCCCCCACATTCTCCACTGTGTCTCATTCCTAAAGCAAACACGAACCCTGGGTAAAGTGGTTGGAACCCCTGAAATCTTGCACTACATGGCGATTGGGGTGGTGTGCAACAATATTTCAAATGCTAATTTCCCATAATTTCCCCCACACGCCAACTTAAAACACAACCCAGACTTACAGTAACTGAACCACAGAAGCTAAACTTATTGACTGTCAATTGCATGATTGTGTATTTACTACATTTATGAATTAAGACAATGCAAACAAATTGCTCGTTTTGAACAGTTTGTTTCTGCATATTTAGCACTTTAGCTAGTTTCTGGATATAAACAGTAAAGGAATAAATATTGAAAAGTCTAATGAAGGCTTTTCACCAAGGGCCTACTATTGTGCATCATCTCATTTTACCATGACGGAACTACTTTCGCTGTGTGGATTTATGAATAGCACCACAGTCCTAGAGTTAAAATTTCTGTGCATGCTTACAAGATTCTGCCCCCTGCTTATTTTGGTCAGGGTGGTGACCTAGCCATTTTTATCTTAACCCTCCCCAACAACTACTACTGCAATTTGCCATATAAACAACAGATTTAGGAGAAGCAAGCAAGAAATGTAATAAGCATATATCTCTGTCAAGAAAATATATCACAGAGGAGACATGAAATGACAGCTGCCTTTGATGAAGAATTACAGCATTTTTTTCATTTAAAATATTTATACCCCATCTTCCCTTATAAAATTCAAGGTGGCTCCCATGAAGAATAAAATAAAATGCAGCAAACTCGTATCATTATCTAAGACTGCAACCAAGACTTGGTTACAAGCTCCATTCAATGCAGTGGGACACAGGAAGCTGCCTTATACTGAACTGACCCATCTAACACAGTATTGTTTATACCAGGCATGGGATACCTTTGGCCTGCAGGTCTAATAAGGCCCGACAAGGACAGTGCCTTCCTATACCAACATTGTGGAATTCAATGTACCCAAGGACATCCTATGCCCTTTTAAAACACGGGGTGGTGTTTTTTTGGGGGGGGGGAAGAGGGAGGCTATTGGGTTGTTGCTTTTATTGTGATTAAGTATTTTGTGGTTTTATATTTTGATTTTATTCTGTGAAAAACCCTGAGGCCTCCGGGTATAGGACGGTATATAAATTCAACAAACAAACAAACAAAAATTTAAAGGCAATTTCCCATTGTTTAGGCTAGCGGTTCCCAAACTACCCCCCCTCCCGGCAATGAACTGCTTGAAAATTGCTGAGGGTGTGTTGGGAATTATACATAATAGCTGGGAAATGTGTACAAGTCACTGTTTGTGGAAGGATAATGTGCACATTCACATCCTAGTGAATGCAAACAATGCCTGGTTATTATGCACATTAATTGCTGCACTTACATTCCCTTTAACATACTTACAGTGGTGCCTCGCTTTACGAATGCCTTGCACAACAAAAAACTTGCTAGACAAAAGTTTTGCGTTGCAAGAGGCATTTGTAAGACAGCAAAATTTTCTATGACCGCCGCTTCGTCTTATGATGCGCAGCCATAGAAAGCGGCAAAGCTAATCTTCCTTTGCCGGGGGGCAGAGCCGAAACGTGGTGGTGCGGCGGCTGCCCCTGCCTGTCTTCCCCTTCCACCACACCGCCACACCGGGGAAGACAGGCAGGAGGCGGCGGGGGGAGAAGCGCTTCTCTCCCCCGCCGCCTCGCCTCGCACCAGCGGCATGAGACGGCGCTTCGGAGAAGGTCTCTGAAGTGCCGTCTCATGTCGGGGGAGGCAGGTGGGAGGCGGCGGGAGAAGCTCTTCCCCCGCCGCCGCCTCTCGCTGCGCACAGCCGGCACGGAGTGCAACTTCGGAGACCTCCAAAGTTGCGCTCCGTGTCGGGGGAGGCAGGCGGGAGGCGGCGGCAGGAGAAGCTCTTCTCCCGCCACCGCCCCTCGCCGTGCACATCCGGCACGGAGCACAACTTCCGAGACCTCCAAAGTTGTGCTCCACGTCGGGGGAGGCAGGCAGGAGGCGGCGGCGGGAGAAGCTCTTCTCCCGCCGCCGCCTCTCGCCGCGCACATCCGGCACGGAGCACAACTTTGGAGAGATCTCCGAAGCTGCGCTCCATGTTGGGGGAGGCAGGCAAGGCGGTGGCTGGGCGAAGAGAGCTTCTCCCCCCGCCTTGCACACATCCGGCATCGGACGGGGCTTCAGAGACCTTCTCTGAAGCCCCGCTGCATGCCGCAGCCAGTCCTCCAGAGCCTATAGGAACGCATTGATTAAGTTTCAATGCATTCCTATGGGAAACTGGGACTCGCTAGACGAAAAATTCGTTACACGAATTGACCTGTGGAACGAATTAATTTCGTCTAGCGAGGCACCACTGTACTGTGTTGTGTTCTCCTTTAAGCAGTGGAATGCAATTCTTTTTTTTTTAAATGAAAAGCTAAAATCTTACTCTCACCACCTTCCCAATACCTCTGGTACACACATGCCAATGAAAATTCAGCTCTAGCAGAAAATACATTATTCAATTTATACTTAGCATGCTGACAAGCTTTGATGCAGATCTTGAGAAGGGGATCCTGCAATCTGATTTAAAAGAAGCCTCACTGTTTTCTCTAAATTGTCTTCTTGCAAAATTCTAGTTAATTTCTTAGGGGAAGCATATACTACAATCCTACCTTGAATATGGGTTTCTCATGCTTCCTATTCAATAGTGCATGGAGAGGTTTTACCCTATTTTCAAAATATTCCTGAATTCCAGCTATTTGTCTCTAAAGATTTCAACATTCAAAACTGAAACACTTAAATGCCAAAATCCAGATGTTTTTGTCACATCAGTTAACTGGAGCATAATCGCAAATAGAAATTGTATTGATATAGCATACCACATAGCGGAGTAAAGGGGGAAAGACAAAAGAATTGTGTTAAATTTGATCACCAAACGTTTTAGAATGTCATGTCAAGAAGGAAGATCCACTAGCGTATGAAATTGCTTAAGCTAGTGGCCTCTGTCATGATCACTGCACTGAATACACAGAGGCAGTTCTGTTTGTTTATTGAATCCTGCATGTAATTCATCCTCCTATAAATTTTTTAAAGGAAAAGGAAATATTTATGTCAAGGTTATCTTGGCTAATTTCTCTCTAGAGATAAGCTGTTCTTGTTTCAGTGACCCTTGGATGTACTCTGGCTATCTTTAATGCAAAGATACGGACTTTTAGATAAATGGACAACTGTAAATGTGTATGATAAACCAAGATAAATGCTCTCATCGGTGGTTTAAAAGCATTTATCATGAGCAAAACTACTGTGTCACTTTGAATGTGATTATATGGCTGTGCAGTGTTAATTTTAGCTGCCTTTAAAGAAACAGAAACAACAACTTTTGTATTTTAAAATTAAAACTGCTGAAGGCTGTAGAAGAAAGCAACCAAGTAAACACTTTTATTTGAAAAATGTATTTATGGGTATGTGACTGCAGCTTAATAGATTATCCCCAGGAACATCTTTGAGGTTCTGATTTCAATAAGAATAAAATGCATAGTGGGAATACTTGTGTTACATTGATGTTTAATACCACAGGAGCCACATGATGTGCAAGGATCACACACAAGTGCGACATACAACTTTAATGCCAGTGCAGGTGTCTGGTTAAACAGATTCTGACACATCCATGCATTTTACCTATTTTACTAATGTTTTCAATAGGAACTGCACCGGGTTCAACTGCCCTGAAAGTCACAGTCAACTTTAAATCAATGCCAAAGAGGTAGATGCATGTCCTAAAACTCGATGGTACTGCCTCATCATCACAAGTCAAGTCCATGGTTTTCAAACTTTCTAGCTCCTTGGAAAACATTTTCATCTCCCAAAGGCCCCCTGCATATCTGCCATCTGCAAAGCTGAAGATGATGTTAGGTCATAGCTGATACAGAACAGAAGTTCCATAGTAGATCAGCAGGGGTTCTCTGGGTATACTGTGATTCAATGATTGCTCAACATCAGAGTACATGGCCTAGATTTCCATGCAGAAGTATATGTTTTTATCTGTCTCTTTCACACTCAATGTAGGAGCAGATGGCTCCTGTCATGCAAGTCACTTCAGAGATCATCGGCATTCTTCTTTTCCCTGTTAAATAACAAAGTCTAGCCTCCCTTACTGGAAATTAGCTCAACTGCAAGAAGACAGAGTTTCAGTGAGTCTCCAACAGTTATCTGATCTGGAAGGACTGAGCATACTTGGAGTGTGGAACAACACCACAGCGGTAGGTTCCACACCTGATCTAGGTGTATTCATCAGAACGCCAAAAAAATATGCAAGGAAGAAAGCAGTGGACAGTGGCAGAGAAGGGAAAGGTGGCCGAAAAGCTAGTGTGATGCAAATACTCCTGGTTTGTTTCCACTGTGCTGTCCACTCCTTGCACCTTCTGGTAAGCAACAGTGCCCCACCTGTTGGGAAGCTAGAGTGGCAACTTTGCAACATCCGGCGAGTCACTTCTGCTCAATATGCTGGCAAGATCATAAGGGAGGTGTTACTTGAGACTATTTGAGAAGGTCAAAACTGCCACCCTGGACTTCAGAATATACTGGTAACAGAATGCAGATGTTCCCAGATAGCTGTCATGAATTCTGGTCCAATCACACCTGCCTCTAGATGGGTGGCTGCATTCTACATGAGTTGAAGTTTCCAAGCAGTGTTCAAGGTAGCCCAAATTAAAGTGAGTAACAGTTGTTTAATCTGGGAGTCACTGGAGTGAGCGTCAGTGATAGTAACTAGGTTCCTAGCTGCTGCTAATATGTATTTCCTTTACATTTTGTTTTTGCAATGAACTCCACCTTCCATCACAACTGCCATAAGCAGCAAGAATACAGATGTAGCAAAGTCCTGCAAGCGGGGGGGGGGGGGGGCAGCATTAGGGTTACACCCTTAGCATGTATGATCACTATTTATTATGTTTATCATATGTAATTAAAAAAACAATTTTACTTCTCTGCCACCTGAAGAGCTGTGTGGTATAAGGCAACTCATAATTAAAAAAATATTGGCAGATTTAAAACAATTGATTCCAAATAAACAAACACCAATAGCTTACTTTAAACCAGCAGCTTAGCATTGAATCTGGAAATATTTCACAGAATCATAGAATTGGAAGGAACCCCAAGGGTCATCTACTCCAAAACAAGGGTGGACAAACAACAAGGGTGCCTGTTTCAGAGTTCAGCTATAGCCAAAGTTATGTGAATGAGCCATTTGCTACAAACTTTCCCAAACTCATTTGTCAAAGAAAGGGAAAAAAAGCATGAAAATCTCAGTGGGATTCCAGCCAGATATTTCTGAAACATTACAGCAGCAAGGAACTTTTCTTTTAAAGTTGTTGAGCATTTTCCCCAAGTAGGAACTAGGAGCTCTGCTGCATACTGAGGCAGCTGTAAAACTCTCTCCCACAAGGCTAGTGTCCCAGGGCACCACCAGCAGCAGCAGCTTCCAGAATTTTCAATTTCTATGCTAGTGACTTTTTCTTTTTTTAAAAAAAAACAACAACCCATAAACTCTACATCCTTTGAAACAAAAAGATTTTATCAGTGGAAAAATGTGAATAAATCTCCTCCCCGATGATAAATCAGTAAAATAGATATGGAAACTTCTAGATTGCAAAGTGCTCACATAGCTTATCTAACTGGCAAACATTTTCTCCACAGAGCCTTTCAAAAATATTCGAACATGAGAAAGGGTTTCACCGTCATATATTTTACACATTCTCTCACCATTGGAGCAAGCACTTCCCCATAGTATCTGAGGTTATCAACATTAATCAGAGACACTTGCTCGACATATGATTGACCCATTTTAATGTAATTTTAAATACGCTAGCTTTACAGTGTCACTCCTATGAAGAGATTCCCCCAAGATTTAATGCAAAAAGAGAGAGCACAAGGCATTATCTTAGCATGCAGACAGGGTGAGAGCAATGCTTTCTCAGAAACATTTTAAAACATACGTTGCATTTCTGGTGCTGTTCAGATTTTCATAAACTGATTTTCTCCTCTCTTGGTGTAATAAAATAAACTCTTGCGCTCCAAAATATTGGAATTATGTACCCAAAGGAAAATAGGATCTTATCTCCTCTTACCAATAGTACAATGGAATCTGAGGGTCATAAAAACATAATTTAAATACTTTTCCTGGTGCAGTGGTTCAGACCTACTTGTGTAACTGCAGCAGCCACTACTGGGTTTGTGGGAGAGGGAACTGTAAACAGTGGTTATATAGACCTGCAACTCAGAATAATAGTTCACAGCTACCCCACAGCCTATGACAGCTTATGCTATAATAAACTTTTTCGTCTTTAAGGTGCTACATGACTCTTTGTAGTTGATTTCCGCATCAGATTAGCATGGCTATGGCTCCGAATCTTTTCAGAAACCCTTTGGCTCATGAGGAGAAACTCTGTATTGCTCCTGTCCCCTGCCAAAACATTTTCCTTACCTAAGCATTTGGGAATTTTACCCTCCCACCATCTCACAGGTTATACAGGGAATTTCTTAACGTTATGATTCTAGGGTTGCTTCCAGATGACATATTCACCGAGCATTCATCCTGATTTGTTTGCTTGGAGGTTAGATGATGCTGGCTGTTTATTGAACATGCACTGCAATTTGTCCATGGGGAGGTTATACGAGTTTTAATTGCATAATCTGAATTTGCCATTACATGACCGAATCCCGCCTGAAAACAACTACAGTCTGGAAGTACCCTAGAAACAAAACACAAGACACTATAAAGCTACCTTCTTAAGAAAAAGGGTCTTCCTAAACCTCTGAATTTCCATTAAAAATTACAGGAGAGTAGCTGAATATTTGAAATGTCACCATGTATAAAGAGAAGGGAAATGGGTTCCAAAATGTCGATTTGCCTTAATTGAACTAAACCTTACCCAAGACATAGCCACTTTATTTTATAAAAAGCTATATGTAATACTGACTTATGGTTCTGCAGCTAGTAGATTCTTGCATTTTGAGTCTACTTATTTTTGAACCAATTCGGGCAATAATCTAATTAAAATGTTGGGCAATACACTCACTTTCTAATAATAAAAGCTATTGGAGATAATTTAAATGCTTCTATAAATGTCAGCCTTGTTAAATCATTAATTTTATATAACTTACCATATCTTTGGGTTTCCCCCCAATTAGGTGATTAGAGTGCTTACATATTTTGTTTGCTGCAATGAAGAATAAAAGTAAAATTGACTAGGTACAGCCAAAAAAAATCTGTAGGAAAAATTGCTTCAGCAATTAAAACACAGAAGCCAGGAGTAAAACTGCCAGAGAAATAATGTAATCTTAATGCTGAAAGAGTGAAAAACCATCAAGGAAAACAAGCAGAAATTAAAGCTGGAAGAAATTAAAATGCATCCGGTAGTTGATCCTCCTCTTCTTTTTGCTTCGTTTTACTGGGGTAACCCAGTCAGATGGGTGGTGTACAAATAATTAATAATAATAATAATAATAATTATTATTATTATTCATACATGTCAGGTTGTCATGTATCTAAGTATCCAACCTCTGCTGAAAAACCTCCCAGGAAGCAGAGCCTACCACCTCTGGTGGGAGTCTGTTCCACTGCTGAACAGCTCTTACTCAGAATCTCTTTTCTTGTATCTTGAATCCATTGGTTTAGGCCCTAGCCTCGAGAGCAGGAGAAAACCAGCTTTCTCCACCCTCAAGGCAGGCGTGTGCATCAAGTACCACCCCTAATGACCTGTGGCCCTCAGACCATCTCTTCAGATCTTTGTGTAATTAGCGTGAAGGTCTGAAAATAGTTTCCAAGCACATTCAACTGAATGTTTTTAGAAACACTTCCCACGATTCGAACCCTGAGTAGCCAGGGTTCCAGCTTGCAGGAAGGGTTCTAACCATGTTCAGTGGAACACATTTTAAACCCTCTTTAGACCTTCGCACCAATTGCATGAAGGTCTGAAGAGCAGCCTAGGGACATTGACAGCAGAGATTGTATGTGTATCAGTTCCACCCCATTCAACCTTCTGCATGTTCAGGAAACACATTATATCAACAGTAGCAGCAGTGCTCCTAATTCTTTGGTGTTCACAATCCCCCAAAAGGTTGAATTGTGTAGGACAACTGACAAGGATGATGGTGGTGGTGGTGGATGATGATGATTTAAAGATTTACCTGTATGAGTTAAGAAACTTTGATCGGGCTAGTAATACTGATACCACCAAATCAGAAGATAATGAAGAGAAGGCAGCTGAGCTGTGATCAAAGAAGTGATCAAAGAAACAGCCCGACAATACTACAAAATATCACATACTAGGACTTTTCTTTTGGGATCATTTGACTTCAGTTTATCTGAGAGACACAGCCATTTGTACAGTGTAAGATGAAGGGATAGACTTAACCACATCAAATGGGGATTACATAACTATGAGCTCTGTATCAATCTAATGTACTAAAGCTTTGTGGCTAGATATACATGATATATATATAGTATTCTCACATTCCATTCCTTTGAACAGATGTTCTTTGGGGAATTAAAGTTGGATAGCCAGATGTTTCCCAACCCCCCCTCCCCAAATCCATGAAGTTCCCCTCCACAAACCTTCTGACTTTTCCTTACAGATAATTCAGTTCACTTTGCCACTTCCTTTGTTTACCGCATGCACAAATCTAGACATTGGGTAGTATTCAACTAAGGCTTATTCAGAGTAGATGCACTAAAAGCAATATGACTAAGCTAGGTACCTTAATTTCAATGGGTCTACTCTGAGTAAAACAAGTAACACCACAGGTACATTTAGCAGCCTCACAGGAGGTTGAGGAGAGGCTGAACGGAGACCCGGGTTCTATCCCTGTCATCCCCAGTTAAATTAAAAGGATCTAGTAACAAGTGATGTGAAAGACCATTGCCCCAGATGCAGGAGATCTACTGCCAGTCAGAGTAGATAATATTAGACTAGACACACAAATAGTCTGATCTACTCTAAGGCAGTTTCCTACTCTCCTGTGCAAGCAAACTAGGCCACATGAAGTTCCCAAAACCAACCGTCAGACGCTTTACCCAAAAACTACTGTATATGTAACTTGCAGACAGCTGCACTGAGAATGTGATTTGGAGTGAAGCCACTAATTAAACCCTTTTCACAATTGGTAGGGAAAATAAGATGACTAATTAAGGGACAATTCACCACTATTATCCCAGTCAGTCAGAACAAAAAGCAAACAAAGTTTCTAATTAAAGGTACAATAGACCTGAAAAGCCTCAAAAACATTTTGCTGGTCCGCAATAGAAATTGCGAGCTAAATGGTTTGTGTGAGACCAAGCTTTTACTCTGTGTTATCTTATAGTCTGAATTTGAGGGTTTTCCAGTACGACCTTTCAGTGACAATATAATAGGAACTACAGTGATAATCTAGCTATGTGTATGACAATGCCATTCCACCCTCCACATACTTCCTGTGATGCCAAATCCTGGATTGCTGCAATGCTGCAGTTTGAAAAATGTGCCGCTTGGTATATATCTCTCCACATAAACTGCAACTCCATCCCTGAGAGTGAACCAAAGTTGGCAGAAGATCATGTTCTGCACTTAAGCAAAATATATTCTTTACTATCCATTTTCCATTGTTCCAGCCAAGAATGTTAGGAAGCCCTCTTTTTCCCTCCAGCTCCCTTGCTCCTTACATACAACTTTAATTCTTTCCTTCCTTTCTGTTTTACTCTAGAAGATCATATCTCATCTTACTCCTGTGATGGCTGCTCCCCAAATGCTGTTTTCCCTTATCCCCCTATCAATTTTCCTCCAATAGTTACTCTTAAGCTCCTTAATCTTTTAATTTATGTCTTCTCTACTGGTTAGGCTGATTTACAGTTAAATGGTCTTTACTGTTTGCAGTCACTGCAATCCTTGAGTTTCATAGTCAACTTGTATTATAACTTACATCAAAAACAGCGATAAAAGACACAAATTGCTTCCTTATATCTAGTTTGTTTTGATCAGATTCCCCAGCACCAACACGCATGCACGCACACACACACACACAGTGACACATGAAGTATATTCCTGAGTTAGCTTTTCTTCAAGCTTTTTTCCACTGGGCTGTAAGACATATGGCTCCAATGAACACCAACATATTTTAATTTAAAATACATGGTAGATACATGAACACAGAGAATTTTAACCATGCCTGTCCTTAACATATATCATATACTCTTGCCTATGAAAGCTCATGCCATAGTAAGGTCTTTAAGGTGCCATAAGATTCTTTGTTATTGTTTCTGCTGCAACAACAGACTAACTTTGCAACCCTTCTGGAAAGTCTAACATATCTAAATAAAAGGTAAGAATGTTTTGTCCTGTCAGCCGGAGGATTACTATGAACAAAAACGACAAAATGTCTTTTCCCACCCACAATCAGGGCTTTGGTTTGGATCCTAAGTTAATTTAAGGAACTTCTGCTCTTCCCCTCTGCAGTCATATTCCCTCCCTGAAAATACTATTTGAAGAGTTTGGAGCCACCCTGAAATGAGATGGCACCAGGTTCGAGGAGGCCATGGGAAAATTGGCTTTGTGCAGCCGCAAAAGTACCATCCTGGTGGGGGGGGTCAGGGGAATTTAGATTATGGCAGTGTCTGCACCCACTTTGCTTGCCACTTTCGTCACTCTTGTAGCTTGTCCCCTTGTCTCCACCTTCAACTGCCTCCCCCCCAAAAAAACCCACTTACCAGACCACGTGGAGATAGTCACTCCCAGCACTCAGCAGAGAAGTATTGAATAAAACAACCAAAGCAGCTGACACCATCTTTAAGAAATGGAAACGCCTCTGATCCCCAGCAAGCGGTACACTGGGGCCTACAGGTAGAGTAGCAATGCTGGTGGTGATTGCAGATGTTTCAGCCAGTGCTTCTCTTCAGCATGACAAGGCAATTCTTTTAAAGTGTGTGACATCGTCAACTGCACTGCTCTTCAAGCACCCCCGGCAATTTGCCACATCATGGTAGATGCTGATGCCATGCCTGCTCTTGAATGATGTGGGCTGGGGTGCAGGGGCTGCTCCACTTAATTCCCCTCCTTGAGTAGATCCCTGCATGTCATCCCTTGGAGGGGTGCATTTGGCTGCTAGGGTGGAGAAAAGGGAATTGGACATCTTCACTTGCATGAACTCCCTTGAGTTATTTTGTAATGTCTCAGTATTTCAGGTCCCACTAGGGAAATAACTTTAATAATGATTAAGCGTATTTTAAAGGAATGGTCATTTAAGGTTACACTGGCTGCAAAATCTAGCAGATAATTGACAAACATGGGCTGTTATCGTTCTTTTGCTTTCAGTAACTTTATACAACCCTGTGAGCTTCTTCTGAGGAGCTGTGATTTGTATCATTTTTATGAAGAAGTTGGCTCTGTGTTCCTGACTGGTCAACTTAATTTCTAATACAGATAAAGGCTCACATAAGTGTCCAAATTGATGACAGTCTGAAAATTGTAAGGCAATGCTGCAAGTAGAATCATGGCATGAAATTGCTGAGTCAGTGCCAGTGTTCCACCAGCTTCAAAATTGCAATAAAAATGAAACTCTCGAGGCCAAAAACTGTCATGATGTGTTGCTTTAAATAGATTAGAATGGAAGCTGTTAAGGATACCAATCCAAAAATAATACTATAGCAGGCCTCATGGAGACCTTGGTACTAAGAACTGCTATTTATTTATCTATGCATACTACTCACCCTGTAAACTGCTTGAAAAGAAGCAAAGGCAGTATCCAATTTAACAAGTACACTAATGAAGAAAGACAGATTTGAAACAGTTGGGCTTTTATGTTGTCAAGAATAAAATAAAAATTGGGATCAGTCATTGATTATTTATCCCAGTTTCCTAGGTGTAGCCTGCTACCTTAAGCAGCTAGCAGAGACCAATTCAGTCTTCAGTTTCCACATTCAATTCATTGATTAGGGATCAATGAATCAATCACTTTCAGTTTCTCAGTTTGCCAGTCTTAAGTTCAGTTCTCCACATTTCATATAAGTTTTCTACTTGTTTTTTTTTTAGTCTTCATAACAAACCACCAGCATTTTATTGTATTTCTCATAATAAATACATGCTTGTCTGCAATATTGTCTATTATTATCTATATATTTGCAAAGCAGTCTTCCTTTATATAATGCATATTTGTATGCTGTTTTACTCTAGCATAAGCGTTTTTGTACACTGGAGAGTTGCACTGCAAAATTCAAAGAAGTGCGAATTTCAAAGAATGGCTGTGTTTTGGTTTGTGTATTTTTTTGGAAACTGCAAATTAGGTAGAATTGCCTTTAAATGTGAACTGAATTTATCCTGCATCCCTATTGGCATTGCTTCCAAACAACCTCTTAATTGAGCATTCATCCTCAATGATATATAGAGTGATATACAGGTTTCCGAAGAGTTGTGCTTAAGGAAGCAGAGAGGCTTCAGCAAGCAGGGAGCTGGAACTCTAAAGCCAGCATTGTGGTCCTGATACAAATGAAAGTGTCTTTTCAGAAAGAAGACCTTGTTGTGGCTGAACATTCATCACTGAGTGCTGTACCTAAGAAAAGACTTCACTAGAGAAACCCATCCTGCTCTGTGAGTGCCGGCTTGCATAGATAGAAGAGGAATGAATGCCCTTCTTTTAAACAGAGGGTTAACTAGATAATGACGACTTACATATTCCTTAGCAGCTATGCAAAAGTTTAAATAAGGCATAATTTGCAACTGATGTTGGAAATGATTTCATCCATACATCGCGGAGCTGTGAAAAGGTAAAATAACACTGTGCAAAGCTTATTAAAAATATTGAAACTGTGGTTATTCATTGCCTTTGAAATCTATAGTAATACTTCTGGGTAGTATGAAATAGTAGAACAATGCATTTTAGTAGGGAATTTATTAATAGCTGCAAGAATGTTACTAGCTGCAAAATGACATACAGTGGAACCTTGATAAAAAAATTCCTTCAGTAGCACCTTAAAGACCAACTAAGTTTATATTTTGGTATGAGCTTTCGTGTGCATGCACACTTCTTCAGATACACTAGAAACAGAAGTGTCAGACCCTATATATGGGGTCAGAACCTTGGTTTACGAACACCTCGGTTTACAAATTTTCGGTTTACGAACGCCGCGGACCCCTCTGGAACGGATTAATCCACTTTCCATTACTTTCAATGGGAAAGTTCGCTTCAGTTTATGAACGCTTCAGTTTATGAACAGACTTCTGGACCCAACTGTGTTCATAAACTGAGGTACCGCTGTACTGTGGTACCTCGGGTTACAGACGCTTCAGGTTACAGACTCCGCTAACCCAGAAATAGTACTTCAGGTTAAGAACTGTGTTTCAGGATGAGAACAGAAATTGAGCGGTGGTACCTCAGCTTAAGAACAGTTTCAGATTAAAAACAGACCTCCAGAACGAATTAAGTTCTTAACCGGAGGTACCACTGTATACCCACTATTCCTACAATAAAACATTGTATATTACAATGAAGTCTAAATTAACATAAATGATAGGATTGAGGGAAGGGAAACAGAACAAAGAACACGTTGAAAAATCTTGTTTCCCTTTTACATTTATGAAATAAAATATTAAACTGACATCCTCTCTGGATTCTACTCTGGCTGCCCCCTCTCCCCAGGAAGGAAGAGGGGAAGTGGAAATCCTGCTTCCCCATCTGGAGCAGCCATACCCTGAGAAAGGGGTGTATCTGTTTCCTCCAGCCCCTGTTTCCCAGTATAACTTCCCAATGTCATCATCCTGTTCCCCCACATCTGTCTCAGCCTGCCATGCCATCCCTGAGACTGGTGGCACCTCAGGACTTATGGCAATAAGGTACTTTATTTGATACATTTAATCAATTTAAAAGTAAGTAAGATATAACATCTGAAGTTTTAACATTTAAGTCTGTCTTCTTCTTTGGTGATCACTTGTAGCCGAGTAAGATTGTCTTCCATAAATACGATTTTAACAATGGGTCTGTAAGTGACTGTGGAGGCCAATTCTGGATCCACACATCCTTCCACAGTGGGGACATTGGTTTCCAGGCGGGAGTTGATCACGGTGTAGATTTGCCTAGCGTGCCTTCCTCTTAGCACGTTTCTCCCTTGCGTCCAAAGCACCATGACACCTTTGGTAAAAGCTGTTCTCCAACTGGAGCGCTGGCAGGCCAGTGTTTCCCAGTTGTCAGTGTTTATACTACATTTTTAAAAGATTTGCCTTGAGACAGTCTTTAAAACTCTTTTGTTGACCACCAGCATTACACTTTCCATTTTTAAGTTCGGAATAGAGTAGTTGCTTTGGAAGACGATCATCAGGCATCCGCACAACATGACCAGTCCAACGAAGTTGATGTTGAAGAACCAACATATTACAATTATATATTTTATGTGATCTTTAAAGTAATCACATATTTATTAATCCTTATTATTTTGATATTTTGTTCAAGCTCTGACTAGATCTAGATACATGAAAGATGTGATTCAGTTAAACGTGCTGTAAAGTTCATACATGGAAATTCCGTTGGCGAAAAACGGGACTACAAAGCGCCATCTGGTGCCACAGTATTATAACGCATATAAAGCGCTTTATCTTAATGAATGTAGCTGAGTCTTAGGACTCAGTTATGGGTCTCTCACACCGACACTATAGTAACCACGCTACTACAGAAAGAGGTGTAATTAAGGAATTGTTTATTTTTAAGGTATATGGTGGCAGCAAGAGTTTACTGGGAAGGTTAACTTAAAAGATATATAAACTCCCTCCCCACCCAGCTGTTCATCTGCACTGAACACTCAAGGCACAATTTTAATGAGGGTCATAGAATCATAGAATCTACTTTAGGAGTGATGGCACTCTTACGAATGGCTGCTACTGGATTGTGGGTAAATGTTTTCCACAATTACTAAAACACAGCATCTATTCTTGTATTTTTCACCAGCAGAGTTAGGAGGCGAGATTTAGATCAGGGAAATGACTCCCTTGCCCAGTACCAATGAGGTGATCAAAACTGTTCCAACCCGGGTCTGTTTTAAAGTAAATAAAATAAAATGGATTTCCTGCATCATGTTTGGTTTCAGTACTCCAAAGGAGGAGGAATCGCTATTATAGTTTAAGTCTCAGATGTACGCTCATTAGGCCATTCACTTACATGCTCAGTGATACAAAAATAACTTTAATTAGTAGAGGTATAAATGTTCAAGCCAATCCCCTTTGTTGGAACGGTTAAGTCTTATCATTACTAAGGAGGATGACCTGAATTTTTTCAGGTTCATTTAAAACGTAATATGTTAACAATGCTACTCCTATTATGGACATTGGAAAGGTAATTAAACACTAAAATGGCTACTAACGTGATTAAGCAGAAAATGCAGTTAGGCTATTACTAAACCTATTAGAGCTGCTGCACACACAGGCATGCTCAGTAATAAATCACATCTGATTTTTGGAGGGAGAAGTACTGTGTAAGCAGCTGGCTTCTCACAGAAAAGAAATACAGTATATATACAGTATATATATAGAGAGACTATCCCAGTAATGGCTGCTGCAAAGGACCAAGTGGAAGAGGATATGGAAGAGGGCCTCTGGAACAGACCTGAGTTATTGGGCAAGTCCATAGATCATAGACCACAGCATTGCAGAGTTGGAAGCAACCTTGAGGATCATCTAGTCCAACTTCCATATGGAGCCATCAGGGATTGAACCTGCAACCTTGGTGTTCTTAGCACTACACTCTAACCAACTGAGCCACATGCGACAAGGTGATTCCAAAGGTACTCTGGCCCCAGGCTGTTCAGGGCCTTATAATTCTAAGCGGGCACCTTGAAGTGAGCCCAGAATATATATATATATATATTTGCAGTTGAGTTGGTAAAATACTGGAGTATTGTGTCCCATTCTCCCACTTCCCTGCCGGAACATTATGGGACCTATTAAAGTTTCCAGACTATCTTCAAGAGCAAGCCCACAAAGCTGGACATCTCTAGTAAGAAAAATAGTATATTAATTTTGATGATGTAAAGTAATGGGGAGGAATTCAACATCACACGAAGGCATTTGTTCCATCAAAGCAAGCATTTTGGCTTTCCAGATGGAACAGTCTCCCTGCTGTGTGTTCCAGGGGGTCTTCCCTGCACAACCAATTGTGGGGGGCATAGGTAAAGAAAGGGGGGAAAGCCCAGTTGCACGGGCAGAAGTCCTTGCACAGTGCTTCAGCTGATGGGACTCCTAGGTTGCATCCCATCCATGGTGCACTTTTTAAAAATGGCAATGAGAATGTATTTAGAATGTATTTAGAAAAGAATTGTGAGATTAGTAGTATTGATTAAAAGATTTAGAAGTATAAAGAGGTTGTGGAAGAGTATCAGTTGAGTTATTATTATATATTAAGATTTAGTTAAGTGTTGTTATTGTATTGAGTTTTAAGATTTAATTAGACTAGAATTGTATTTTGACATAATAATAAGAGATTATAAGATTGATAAGTTAGTAAGATATATATGTTTAGATAATTATTAAGAAGATTGGAATCAAGATATAGAAGTACTAAGGAAGTAATATAATGAAACGTAGTGGAGAGGGATTGGAGGAAGTCGAGAAAAATAGAATTTTTTTGATAGAAGAATGTTTTGAAAATTTTTTTGTAGTGTTTGTAATTTTTGTGTGTGTATATCTTGTGTGTTTTTTTGTGTTGTATGTTTTATTTTGTAAAATCAATAAATATATATATTTTAAAAAGAGAATGACAGAGAATACATTTCTCATCAAAAGCAGCAGCTATTATAGTTTAAAAACATAATTTCTGAGATTCAAAACAATGTGCTTATTTAGTTTTTAAAACTGCATTTTTTTTAAAAAAAGCAACAACCCAATGATCTTTTTGTTACATTTCCCCAGTTGAAACTTCACACACAATCTCCACTATAATTTTGTAAGTGTCTTAATTAAGCTATATTTCTTACTGAAATGCCCCAATCAAAACTTAAACCCACAATCAACCTTTATGTTATGTGTGAAGACCTGCTGTACAATTTTCAAACTGCTTCTTATAAAATTATCCTTACATCTTCAGAAGGGTAACTCTTGAGCAAATTATTGCAGGTAAGAGGAGAACCGCACTCTTTGCCCACTGAACCCACAGGTGCAATTTGTTTTTGAGTATAGCGGAAATGACCCTGAATAATTTTCAGTACCTAGTGGCATTACAAACCACAGCATCTCCCTTAGCTTTTCATATACCATATGTGCTGGGAACTTGTTGCAGCAAACCTCACTCTTTGAAAACATGTGCAGCTGGATTTATATAATACATAATTTGGGCTCCATTTTCCAACACTAACATGTGCAAGCCTCAGGAATATGAGTTTCCCAGACTGTATGCTTAGATTAAAACTACTGTATGTTCACATTTGCACCTTGAAATGCAGTGGTCATTTCCCCCCACTGCATTTCCAAGCCACTTTCTTCTGCCGCTGTTCACAAAAAAGCTATGCGTACACAGATGGATTATGGCTAATGTCATGTGAACCTGGCTTTAAAAAAGCTAGTGGTGTGAGCATGCTGGCCCTGTAGTAAACAACAATGTGAATGCTAGCACCAGAGGCCTCAGGTGGGAAGGGTAATAATAATAATAATAATAATAATAATAATAATAATAATAATAATAATAATAATATATTTATACCCCGCTCATCTGGCTGGGTTTCCCCAGCCACTCTGGGCGGCTTCCAACAGAAGAATAAAATAATTGATTAAAGATTAAAAGCCTCTCTAAACAGGGCTGCCTTCAGATGTCTTCTAAAAATCTGGTAGCTGTTTTTCTCTTTGGCATCTGATGGGAGGGCATTCCACAGGACAGGCGCCACTACCGAGAAGGCCCTCTGCCTGGTTCCCTGCAACTTGGCTTCTCGCAACGAGGGAACCGTCAGAAGGCCCTCGGCACTGGACCTCAGTGTCCGGGCAGAATGATGGGGGTGGAGACGCTCCTTCAGGTATACTGGACCGAGGCCATTTAGGGCTTTAAAGGTCAGCACCAACACTTTGAATTGTGCTCGGAAACATACTGGGAGCCATAGCTTAGTCGTAGTTGTAAAACATCATTTCAATCTCTAAGAGCTCAGGCTCAGTGTTTGGCATTTTCAATTAAAGGATCTCGGACAGAAAGGTGGTGTGAAAGTCTTCTTCCTGGCACTTCTGGCAGTGTGCTCATTCGGATAGTATTCTGCACTTGTGGTATGGCGGAAGTAATCATATCACCTGAAAGAGCCACATAGCTGCAGCTTGTATTGTATGACTGCTGTAAAATGGGGCCTTGGTTTTTGGCAGCATCCATAGCCTGAATCTTTCCAAATAATTGAAACAGTTAAGGAGTCAAGGCCAGCCCACATTTGACAGTACTGTGTCTTTTGGTCACTCCCCAGTATAATCAAGAGATGGGGTAAAAGAGATGTTTATGCAAAGCTATTAAAACATCTTGAATTAGAAGGAGAAAATACTATTTGGTAGGTTCTGTGAACAGAATGAATCCCATAAATTACAGAATAATTGTTGGTATCTGAAGAAGTGTGCATTGCACACGAAAGCTCATACCAATGACAAACTGTCTCTAAGGTGCTACTGGAAAGAATTTTTTTATTTTGTTTCGACTACGGCAGACCAACACGGCTACCTGTAATTACAGAGTTATGCAAAAGCAGTTTCACAGTAAGTAGCATTATAGCTTCTAAAATTAAATGCAAATGCAACATATTCCGGGCTGGGGAGAGAATGCAAAGTTAGAGGAGTTATTCTTCTTTTTTAAAAAATAAATAGGGCAGAAAATGTTTAGAGCCTGCTTTAATGATCTCCTGCTTTTTCTAAGACAGCTAAGTCTTGGCCTCTGTGGTGTGCCAGCTAATTTCATTACTGGAAATGGTAATTACTACATGCTGTTAGTATGAGTGCAGGAACATTAAATGTCTTTTCTTCAGTTATCTATAAATATAAGGTGTTTATAAATCATTATCATTACTCCTTCTCCGCTAGTCCAATAATGCCTATTAGATTTTAAGCAATATCTAAGGCTGCTTTCAGAGCCCTTTTGGCTAATGACCTTATTTAAGGAATAAATGTCTTAAATAAATGAAAATAAATAGTTTATTTGAAACTGAAATCTGACACACAAGGCAGACTGGATAAACACTATTTGTTTTGTGTTTTGTTTGTTTAGAGCAGGCATCCCCAAACTGTGGCCCTCCAGATATTTTGGCCTACAACTCCCATGATCCCTAGCTAACAGGACCAGTGGTCGGGGAAGATGGGAATTGTAGTCCAAAACATCTGGAGGGCCAAAGTTTGGGGATGCCTGGTTTAGAGAGTGGGAACAAAGCCAGCAGAATTATACTTAAAACAGTGAATAGTGTTTTACTCTACAGACATATCATTTATTCTCTGATGTACTTAGAAATTCCTCCTATATGTCCTTTCCCCTACAGTCCTTTAGACCCGCTGGAGATTATCAGTTAAATCCTCAGTTGTAAAATGATCTTATCTTGCACATCCTGACAGGACTACAAAGACTGATTCTATCAGCCCCCTCTCTTTAAAAATACCAGACAGTGAAGAGCTTAGATGGTTTCCCTACCCCCACCCCAATATAAGGTAACATAATTATTTTGAAGGTTGCATTGGAATCAACAGCAGAAAAACATTTTGCATTTAAATTGTATAGAGCATAATTTGTATGCAGTGATTCATGCCCAAATCAAATTACCAACAGAAAAGGGCTACCGGTAATAATCCTATATGCAACCTATATCCATTCATGGATAGTTTGCCACTGATTTCCATATATTTGGCAATTTATACTGTAATTCATTCTATTACATAACCGTAATATTCCGTACTTGTTTGCTTCCTCCTTAAATCTGAAGACTAACTGTGACTAAAGGCCTGGTGATTATGGAATCTGAACTGAATGAAGGACAGCATAAAAATGTTTTAAATAAAATACACATGACCCAACTAACACAGAAGGTATGTCCAATCCCTCCTTCCTGTGCAACTGACAGAATGCTGGCTAAGGACTTAGCTACACAGCTACAAATAAAACGTTTTAAATGTGTTGTAAAGTGCAATATACGGTGGTACCTCTGGTTATGAACTTAATTCGTTCTAGAGGTCTGAAACTGTTCTTATCCTGAGGCATTAGCTTTTGCTAATGAGGCCTCCTGTTCGCATCCTGGGGCAAAGCTAGCAACCAGGAGCAGCTACTTCCGGATTAGCGGAGCTCGTAACATGAAGCGTTCGTAACCAGAGGTACCACTGTACAAATATGACACTAGATGGCTACGAAAAATTCAATGTATCTTTCAAAACTTTTTTTTTCAAAAGCATTTTCACAGCATTTTTAATATGTGTGTAGATTCCACCTAACTATATCAGGGATGGAAAAACATTGGCCCTCCAGATATTGTTGGACTGCTATTATTTATTTATTAAATTTGTATACCACCCTACACCCATAGATCTCAGGGCGGACTACACCTCCCATCATCCCAACTATTGCCTATTGCTGGCTGGGACTGATGGAGACTGGAGTAAACAACATGTGGAGAGAGTCACAGGTTCAAACTAGGCATGATGTGAGGTATCTATGATAAGGATCTATGATAAGGATATCTTGCTATATTTCATTTCATTTTAGTAAGTACCTTGGCTGCTTTGAAGATTGATGTAATGGTGTCAGGGGAGGTGTTTGCACCTCTAGGATGGGGGTGGGAGTAAACGCAGGTATACTATCTGCAAGTTTTCCACATGAAGATAAAAGCAGCACAGGGATGATTTACACTGGGGAAGCAACACAGGAGAAATGGTAAGGGTTAAATTGCCCCAGAGGGTCTTCTAATTATATCTATAGAAAGGAAAATGCACAAGATTTTCACTAGCAGTTGGTGCCTATGCCAGCACCGCTTCTCCACCAGAAATGGAGGTGGCAGGGCACCCACTGGGGTGGCACCTCAGGGGCTTCTGCCTGGGGCAACTGCTATACTTTGCTTCAGGGGTGGGCCAGCGCTGACAGTAGCCATGACCAAAGAAGCAGAAATGAAACCTATAAAATCAAGAAACCATATGCAAGCAAATGTAAACATGAGCTGTGTAAGTGCAATTGAGCTAACACAATATGTAATTAATAATCCTGAAAACTGAGTATTAGCAGTTGGATACTGAGAAATTGAAAATAGCCCTTCCGTGAAGGGAGAGAATAGCTCTTCTATTAAGTTTTCCTTCCCCCCCCCAGCATCTTTCTGAGCCCCTACAAAATCTTTTTCATTTCATTGTCTAAATGAAGGCCATGCCTTTTATGATTAGTAGTTTAATACAGGAAGAGATATTAATCTTCGGCTGATTCTATTAATGTAATTTATGTAGCAGTCTTCTAATAATGTGATGTTAAGCAGAGCACACCAAACGTATTTATGTCTTTTCTAAGGATTTCCTTTGTGGTGAAAATGCAGAAGTATCTTGCATCCACAATCCATATTCATTCTCTGTCTCTGTGTGTACATATGTATGTGACACACTGTTCTTTTTGTCTTCTATTATAAGTAATTTAAAATTTGCCAGATTGCCTACAGTTGGATGTCCAAAACTCCCACTAATTTCAGTGGGAGTTGAAATAACATTTCTTAGGGCTAGAATTTGACCTCATTACGGACAGAGATTTGGACGATTACAGCGCAATTCAAGCCAAGTCCATCACTTACATTTATATCAACTCAACTTTTTGAAAATACAGATAAAGAAGTAGGGACGCAAACTTTAATACATTAATCAGTGTAATTAATCAACCACAAGCTTTAATTTTAGTTCAAAATTGCTACTCCCACATCATGTTTGAGCTCCCTTCCCTGTACATCAAACTTGGGCAAACAGAAGACAGATTTTTTTTTTTCCTTTTAGTTTTATCCAAAGCTAGGAGACATTTCCCCCTACCCAATGTGAAAACTAGTGGGTCAACAAATCAACAGGAAGCACTTTAAATAGTATGTATATGAAAATACAAAAACAATTTGATTATTCAGTCTGCAAACATATACACACTTACTTTTAAGTTCCACCGAATCATGAGGCATGTCTGAATTCAGTTATTGGGATGCCCAGTTGAAAAAAGAATCTTAGGTATCACAGTTAGGAAAGGCTCCTATAATACCCTTGACAGCTACGGCCATCAGTCATAGTAGACTGGGCTACTTGAGCCAATGATCCAACTCAGTATAAGACAGTTACATATATAATCAGCACTCATTTAAGAACTAACATCCTGAGACAGCAAGCTCTGAATCTTGATTATACAATCAACTCCATTGTTTACATACATGAACTAAGGACTGATTTCACACAGTATTATAATTGCACATGGTAATATGTTTGCATATTAGGTGATAGAGGCCCAATCGGTTCATTTTTGGATAATCCATTAAATTACTCATGCAAATTTGCTCAAATTAAACTTAGAAAAAATCCACTCCTTCACTGGCTCTTAGCAAGACGGGTTCTCCATTACAGAGAGCACGATTTGCGGTGGGGGCTGAAAACCACGCCTATGGCAAAGGTGGGGGCATGAGTGGCCACCGTTTGATTGGTTAAGGGCTGTTGTTGGGCAAATTGGTATGTATCATTTTGTGAATCAAACCTTGGGGTGTATTTAAGCTTAACGTTGGTTTTTTCTGGACCCTTCTCTTTGGCTGCGTTTCTGATCCCCACCCTCCCTCCCTGTTTTTTAGGCCTCTGTGTTGACATTGCTATGACTTTTCTTGGTCGCCTGTATTCAGGGGCCGGTAGGAATTTTTCCCATCTGGCTGATTGGCTGGTGCCATTTGGGTTTTCGCCTACTGCATAGCAAATAGTCACAACTTGTAAGGTTGGCGGTTAGGCATTGGTTATGATGTTTGTATTAAGGGTCTTAAAGATTAGTTGGCCCCAAGTTTATGCCTGAGTGGTGGGGAAATCCTGGTCAGGTATACAGTGGCTCTATGCTGTGTCCGTAACCCCTAGGTAGGGGCCAGGACGGCATATTGAAGCCTCTGGGAGCCTGAAGGGAGAGGGGAGAGTTCTGTACACCCGGTCCCCGTCTCTCCCTGTGGGGATTTCCCCGTGTTGACAAGGCAAGTTTATCTTATTGTGGTGGGGAAATCCTGGTCAGGTATACAGTGGCTCTATGCTGTGTCCGTAACCCCGAGGTAGGGGCCAGGACGGCATATTGAAGCCTCTGGGAGCCTGAAGGGAGAGGGGAGAGTTCTGTACACCCGGTCCCCGTCTCTCCCTGTGGGGATTTCCCCGTGTTGACAAGGCAAGTTTATCTTATTATCAGTTCTGTCCTTAGGTGACAGTTGGGAACCAATGCCTACGCAACCACTCACACATTGTTTTGGATTTTAATAAAGTTGTGGCCAAATTCATGCCAAAACCCATTAAACTTAATTCTGTGTACGTTGTGATTTATTTAGGGGTGGTTTGGGGACCTCCACACGCAAAGGAATAATTCGCAAAGCAAGCAAGCAGAGCATTTCATTCACAGCGAGAATAAAAATGCCTCTTGAATCAGTATTAATCTTGCCTCTAAAGCGCTCCCCTACAGGGTGATTTTAAATAATGTCAACAGAAGCCTCTTACCTAATGCCATCTGAGTTCATAAGGGAATTGTTATAGAGACAGAAGTGAATACTGTACATGAAAAGTTTTTCTTCCTCACTCTAATATTTCTCCATTCCACAGTTACCATGACAATCACAAGAGAAAGGTTTTTATTTTGGTATGAGCTTTCGTGTGCATGCACACTTCTTCAGATACAGTGAAATGGAAGTTTCCAGGCACTTATGTAGAGAAGGGGTGGGGAGGGGTGGGGAGGGGGGATCACTCAGAAGGGTGATCAACTCTACAGACAGAGAATCTCACCTAAGAGATCTACAGCAAACCTTTTTAGAACTAAAATATCCACCTGATGAAGTTAAACAACAGATCAACAGAGCCAGACAGATACCTAGAGAGAACCTGCTGCAAGACAGACCCAAAAAAGAAAATAACAGAACACCACTAGTCATCACATACAGCTCCCAAGTTAAAACAGTACAACGCATCATCAGAGATCTACAGCCTCTCCTGGACAATGACAGCTCCCTTTCTCAAGCTCTGGGAGGAAGACCTTTCATTGCCTACAGACAGCCACCCAATCTTAAACAACTCCTCACCCACAATAATACAACCACCAGACTTAACATGGACACTGGTACCAGAGCCTGCAATAAACCCAGATGCCAACTTTGCTGCCACATACACCCAGACAATACCATTACTGGCCCCAACAACATCCAACATACCATCTCAGGACTATTTAATTGCTCATCCTCTAACATTGTGTATGCCATCAAATGCCAACAGTGCCCTTCAGCTCTCTATATTGGACAAACAGGCCAAACCCTACGCCAAAGGATAAATGGACATAAATCTGACATCAGGAACCAGAAGACAGAAAAACCAGTAGGAGAACACTTCAATCTCCCAGGACATTCTATACAAGATCTCAAAGTAGCTGTCTTACTACAAAAGAATTTCAGAAATAGACTGGAAAGAGAAGTTGCTGAATTGCAACTTATCACCAAGCTCAAAACCATGGAGGGACCTGCTTTGAACAGAGATATCGGGTTCTTATCTCATTATACATGATAAGCGATCTTCAGCCATCTCCACCCTTGCTTTTTCATGCAAAACCATTTGCAGTCGTTTCCGGTCATCAACAGCTATCAGTCAGTCAATCACCCATTTCCACCACCCTTCTGAGTGATCCCCCCTCCCCACCCCTCCCCACCCCTTCTCTACATAAGTGCCTGGAAACTTCCATTTCACTGTATCTGAAGAAGTGTGCATGCACACGAAAGCTCATACCAAAATAAAAACTTAGTTGGTCTTTAAGGTGCTACTGAAGGAATTTTTTTATTTTTACTTCGATCCAGACCAACACGGCTACCTACCTGTAACAAGAGAAAGGGAATTCTGTGTTTACATCCCATTGTAACTAAACTTTTTCCAGTGTAGCAGCAGCTTTCAGTCCTTCGTAATAATAAACTTTGGCTTTTATTTTGAAAATTGTATTCCTGCCCCATTATTAGGTTCTTTCCAGCTTGGACTGCAAATAAATTCCACATCTACTAATCTCCTATATAGGAATATTGCCTTGGGGAACTTTTCTCACCTCTGTTTTAAATTGGAAAACTATATTTCAGCATTCCAAATACGTATATTTACTTCCTTGACTTTTGGGGTGCATTTCCCAAATTTTGTAAAGTAGTAGGTATGGTACAGAATCCAGCTTGTTCCAAAGCATCAAGACTAGACAGGTGCAAATGATTCTTGATGCTGACAATCCTGGAGTGTCATTATTAGAGTGTTACCAAAAGCAATTACATTGTTGCTAGGTTGAAAAGATAATTGATAGCATGACTAATGGAGAAACAGGTGATCCAATGCTAAAAACCAAAAGAGGCAAAACCAAAATTATCTCTTCCTCTAGATCTAGCAGAAACAATCTGATTCTTTTCCACATAGCATAAGCTCTGTAATAATGTCCCAAATTACTGTCATGTATTATTCACACACACACTTTCATTCTGGTCTTTTCTCTTTAACTATTAAACAAAGAAACCAATTTCGCAGTATCCCAATTGAATCTATTTTCAGCAATGAACCATCACTCTACTAAAGCATATAAAATGGGAAGTTGTCTGTCCCTTCTAGTTATTTTTAAAAAATGCTGATTTGATGGCCATCTTCAGGTTCAACTCAAAGCCACAACAAAGAGTCTTAAAGGCAAACAATTTTATTATGGCGTATTTTTTTGTAGATCAGACTACACTTCATCAGATATAGCTAATGAAGTGGACTCTGTCCATGCAGCTTATCCCACAATAAATTTGTTCGTCTTTCTCAATATGAACAGGAGTCTAGTGGCCCCTTAATGACTAACATGGTTACCTCTCTTGAAACTCAAAGCCAGTGCACATATTTGCTGAGGTTGCTATTGGGGAGTGTGGCAGCTGTGGCCCTGTTCGTATATTGCATAAGATCTTTCAAAACTGCTCAGAAAGCTTCTGGCTTAGTCCTACCAGACAAGAGTTTTACACGCCATTGCAAGCTTTTCCCGTATAGCTATACTCCAGACATTATGCCACCATTTACTAGTGCCAGTTTCCTCTAATGTTTTCCACTTCTGAACCATGGTAGTACGTGCTGCCACTAATAATTTTTTAAATAATGTCTTCAATTTCATTTCCTCATTTCTACTATCAAATATTGATAATAGCGCCAGTTGAGGTATAACTTGAACAGGTTCTCCAAGAGTATTCCTCGTTTCAATACAAAAAATTGGACCATAATGCCTGTGCCTAAGGGTACTCCCACCACATATGAAAATACGTCCCTCTATTTTCATATCCTCTTTCACAACTGGAAGATTGATTGGAGGTGATGCAGGGAAGTTGAACCAGTGTATAATGCCATAAGTAATTTATTTTTAATGCAAGCTCCCTTGTTTTGGCTGATATTGATATGTTTAACTATTTCCCCTCCAGACCCTTTCCCATTTATCCTCCACAATATTCTCCTGCAAGTCTGTTTCCCATATACTTCAAGCTATTTGGATTTCCAAATTCCATGTTTACTAAGCCCCTGACACAAATCTTTTGTGGTTGGGCCCAGGTTAAACAACAACAGAACATTTTCCACTTGTGTAAATCCACACATTGCTTGGGTATTAATCACAGGATCATGCAAAACTTTCCAAATTTGGTATACCTGAAACCACTCTATATTCAGATCTTGGATTGCCAATTGTAACTGTTAACACATGATTAGGATAGAAGTCCAGTAAGCGATAATAACCCTTGGGACATAACTTAAGGAGGGCCCTCTGTATTGATGAGTCAATAGCAGAGTAAATGGAGAGTAGACAGGGATATCTTTTTCGGCCATTTCCCCCAAATTGCCAACAAACATACGGTGAAGAAGTGATCATTTTTTGGGGTAATGTCGCCACTGACACTAGACCATAAATAAGTGGGTCCCCAGTGTGGTTAGAATAAGTTTCCATCACACATACCAATGCATACGAAACAGCTCCACCTAAGGTACAGCAAGCCTCCAACTTACATGGGGGTTCTGTTCCCAGCCACTATCCGTGTCACCAGAATGCATGCAAGTCGGTTCCACACCGCCTGCTTTCGGCGCAGAAAACAGTGTGCATGTCAGCAGTTGTGTGCATGCTGCTTGTGTGTGAGTGGGGAGGTGCCTGTATAGTCAAAATGCATTGGGTGCAATGACAGGTGGGATTACCAACGTCTTTTCCCCAGACACCCTCCCCCTTTCCTATTTTATATATATATATATATATATATATATATATATATATATATATATATATATATATATATAATTTGCCAAGTGCATAAAGCTGAATGTGCACAAGTTAAAAGTGCATAAACTGCGGGCCTACTGTACTAATAAATCTTATCTTCCTATCACTCCTCAAAGTGCTCCGAAGATTCATTCCTGTCTATTTCAGTTCTGTCAACTAAAAGATGCTTAAAACAACAAGCAAAATAATTCAAAGTTTATTCACAACCAGCTGTACAGTTAGTAAGTGCAGCTTGTTCACAAAACCTTACTTTAATCTGAAGATGCACTTTAATGTATTTTAAAAGTATCCATAGCACACAAAATCTGAATCACATTGCTTATTTCTCTCTGTCCAAAAAGTTGTGTGCCATAACACTAAAGTGAATTCCAAACATAGGCAGACAAAATTGCCCAGCTAACTTAATGACTAAAAAAAATGCTGTATAGTATATGCTGTAAAAATTCAGGTTAGTTGTATGTACATGTGATGCTTTTGCGCTAAAACAGAATTGTAAATGCAAATGTTCCAGCAAAGTGTATTATTTTATGCGTCGTTTTACCACTTTACATATTAAATGAACTCTTTTGGAGCAGTGCCCATGCTTAATCTGAATGCTTAGAATAGTGGTGTAAGACCTAACTAAATAAAAAAATAGTTGGGCCACTTACCGTTCTGCCATCTTTTATTCTCTGACAACCACAAAGGGCAATTGCCTCCAAGTCCTTGTGGGAAATCTTTGGGTCTGCCTAATTAAGTCTAATGCCACAATTACCAATGAGCACAACCTTTGTGCTCAAGCATTCATCACAGCTAAACTGCATTGTCACAAATGGCTCTCCCCAGGTTCTCTGTATTAAGTTTGCATTCAGGGGCATGCACAACTGCTTATCAAAGCATGTTGGAAATGAGAGAAACAAAAGATGAAGCCCCATAAGTAATGAGCGCATGTTATTTTGCTGGATCAGAACGAAGTTTCGACTACAGTAGCATTATGTTTCCAACAATGCAGAGAGGATTGGTCAAACATAATAAATAGCTAAGAATGTTTTGGATAAGCAGTAACAGCCTGGCTTTATCCCAGCCTGCCACTGCTGGAGACTGAACACTGCCATCTTTGAACATTTTTCTTAAATGACTCCCTTAAAAAAAATAAACTATGTGGTGGCTTTGCACTACTGGACAACACTTCTCACACAAGGCAGGGCACTCATTTTTTCCTTACCCCCCTAACCTATTACGGTTCCCCACACCCCTGAAAAGTTGCTCCTGATGGTTAGGGGGCTCAAGAATAGAATGAGCAACAGCACAGATGGTTGCAGCAGGCAGGAGCAAAAGTTTAGTGTCCTGCCTTATGCGAGCAGAAGCACTTTCCGCTAGTGAAGTTGGCTCCCAACCCCCCTTGCCATGAAGCGCTTGAAAATTGCTCAAGGTCTTTGCAAACCACTTAATATTTTTTTCTGTGTGTTGTGGCAAGTGTTGTGGGCTGTGCTAGATACAGTGCGATTTTTAACCACATTTTTACAGACATACTGCAGATCACAGGGCGAGAAAGCTTGAACTAGGTCATTGCCAACACTGGATACATGCCAATGAGCATCATCTTTAAAGGTCATTATGCTAGTTGACTAATATAATACTCTGCACTGATGAAGCATGTGGTGTGGGAAGAACTTTTCTCTCTCTCTCTCTCTCTTGGATCTCTCGACACTCCAGACTCTAGCCACCTTTGATTAACCTAGCACCTCGGACTATTTCTACAACACAATGTAAAAACATCCAAAAATATAATTTCATTCACATCTCAAATTTAATTTAGAAGATGCAAGAGAAAAGCATATCAAATAAGATAATAATGTGCATAGTGAGTAAAATTTTGACTTAATACAACTCCTTAAACTCCTTCAAGGCTTCAAGGGTGAACTTCACAACTGGTTGTGTGTGTGTGTGTGTGTGTGTGTGTGTGAGAGAGAGAGAGAGAGAGAGAGAGAGAGAGAGAGAGAATTTGATCATATTAATTGTCTTTTTCTGTATCTTCCAACTCTATGGCATCCTTTTCCCTTTTTTTTAAAAAAGGAGCTTGTTGGAACTTCAGACAATATTCCAAATGTGAACATACAACAGATTTATATCACGGGTTGAATCCCAAGGTGCATTCTGTGTATGTGCATTCTTTTATTCACAGTAGATTTCATGCTAGAGTGCTGTGTGAGGAAAGTAAAATCCAAAGATGTTATTGAGTTTGTGTAAGAGCTTGTGTTTGTAGAACAATGCTAATGGATTCTCTCCCCCCCCCCCCAATTCATGCTGTTTTTTGGGGATCCAATTACTGGATTTATCTGGTACAGCTGAAATGCAGGGCGAAAGATGGCTAACCTGGTTGTCACATGATAACTGCAATATTCAGCTCAATGATCATGAACCAGCTGGAAAGGGCTAGAAAGGCAGGTTAAACTCCATGATCAAAGGCAGATTATAGTACACATCAGTCCACTAAAGGCATACAAGTCTAGCCTGAATCTCTTGTTGTTGTCTATAAAATTATTTCAGTGGTTACAGTTAGAAAAGGTCTGCCACATTTTGTGTATGCAAGTGAACAAATGGTTAAAAACAACTGATAGTCTTGTCACATCTTAAAAGCTAAGAAATTTATTATTGAATAAGTTTTTGTAGACCACAGTCCACTTCATCAGATGCATGAAAGCTAATGCCATAATAAAGCTGTTAGCCTTTAAGGTGCCACAATACTCTGTTTATTTTGGTACAGCAGACAAAGACAGCTACACTTCTGAAATACGTTTAAAAAGCCATTGTTTGCTTAAAGGATACCTTCATATGGAACCGTCTTTTAAAATCAGGATCTCTATTATTCTTATTCTTTGCAAAATGTCAAAAGCTAATTCTTTACTTCAGTTTTGTACCATTCTGTGACATTTCACTCTCGTTGGATAAACTATAGTGTCAAAATGTAACAACGTTGTGTCAAAATAAATATTGCATGTCAAGCAACAATCAGGAAACGGTATAAGGAAGCTGATAAAAATACTCAGATGCAACTTCTACTTGTATAACTTATTCAAATAATAACAGTGAAAAAGAATTATAGGGCAGTATCTCTGCAGCACATTATCAAATAATTACTGTGTTTGTTTAAAATTCATTCACACATGCAAACTCATACTTTGATTGCCAAAATAAAGAAATAAAATATAACCACTTGATCCAGAATCTAAATAACTTCCACCCTGGATTTTTTTAAATAAATGAAACTGCTCATTTCCATGTATGCATTAGATCAATTTATGAAAAGCCCTTGGGGAAAATTTCAGTGTCCAAATGGACATCTGAGCTGATTACCATGCTCAAATTACTTCCACTGTTTTCTAGATGTGTACTTTACACTCACTCTGGAATTCCCACCAGCGGTGATAACACCAGGAAAAGTGGCAGATTATCGTGTACACATCATTAAGAGAGCTGTTAATGAGCTGGTGTATTGTGGCATTTGGGTAATTCATGCAACAGTTTTGATACTGGTGAAAATTAACAGCTTTGTGCTGCTTGAAGTTGCTAATTGGTTTAATACTGTACAGTAGAGTCATATGGCTGATTCAGATGCGCCACTTGCTAAATCACAGCATAGCATTAAGTGGATGAGCCTGGCCTTGCTCCCCTTGCCAGCTTCCACCTGGTCCAGTGTAGCCGCAAGATGTTCAGAAGCTTCCATTTTGAACCATAATTCATGTAGCTGACTTAGTTTCACTAACCATAGTTAAGGTTATCGAGTTTGTCTGAGGTTCGGATGATGCAACAAACTGCATTTATTATACTGGGAAGAAAAAATTCTAACTCCTCCTTCTTGTGGCTGCTCCGGGTGATCAGTGCAGTACACTAGCCTGGAGAGATTCTAGGCTTGTTTTTGAAATGCAGAATCAGCTATTGCGAAATACCAGACATGAATACCTGCAAAACTTATCATGGCAATCTCTGTGTTGGAACGATGGACCTGTTCAGACTCATTCTGCAATGGATTTACCTTACTTTTAATTACACACTTTGTGGAAGCTCAAGGGCCCCACGATTCTGATTTCCACAATTCAAGTGATGTTTGAGTACTCCCACTACAGTATTTAAACAAACAAACAAACAAACAAACAAACCATTCCCCTCTTAATAATCAACAATTAAGAAAATGTCTGTGGGGGCAGCATGTGGGAGGTCAGAATGACATAAGCCCCATTCAAACACACATGTAAGGAGAAGTGGGGACACACTGCCGAGCTCCACCTATCATGGCATGTCATTTCTATCAAGTTTGAGGGTGAAGGCCGAGGCAGGGCCCTCCTCTGCTCAATGAGGCTCCCCCGTTGTGCAGGGTCTTAAATCGCACACACAACCTCCATGGGTGGACGAAACTTCCCCACCTCAGGCCCTATGCCCTCAAAACCATTCAGTGGGGCTTATCCTAAGGAAAGCATGTATAGGATTCTCCCCCCCATTACCCGAGTCTTTTCTTTACACAATAATTATGAGTCAAACAAGAAAACTTTGGAAAGAGGAATGATAACAATATATAGTTTAGTATTCTCTTTATCACGTCTCTGCCTTACTACAGAATGTGCACAAGTGTGTGTTATGTCTGTGGAACATGAATTTACCAAGGGATCAAAAAAACAGTTATCTAAATTCTGAAATGTTGTGGGCAACATAAACGCTCAGACTTCTGTTCTGACAGCCGGCTAATGCCTTATTTTAATTACGCACCCTGCAGAATCTCAGGTGCCTCACGCTTCTTTCTGATTCCCACAATTAATGTTTGAAGAGCGACTCATGGATTTCACCAATCAGAAGGTCACCTGGAGTCTCACTTCAAATATTACTTTAATTGCAGGCAATTAAATTGTGAGGAGTGCAAATTGAGTTGTGAGGCACTCATAGCTTCTGAAAGTCATGCTGTTAAAGTAATGTATGAATTGGCTTGCATAGCTCACTCGTGCTGCCATTTGCTGCTGTGTATTCTTTCATTTTTGGTCAACCAACGCCTTCTGATGCTGTCCATTATCTGCTGAGCCGAGCCCATATTGGTTTTCTTGGCACACAACTGCAGCTTTTTAGAAAAGTTGCCACTGAGTGCAGAAAGCCAATCCAACTTCAGATTAGGGGTTTATTTATTTATTTTAAACATGTCTCTATGGTGCCTTTCTGATCAAGTATTCAAGGCAGCTATTGAAATAAATTAAATGAATTTTAAATAATACACTTCTTCGGGGGGGGGGGATAGCCCCCTTCAGGCACTCAAGAGACTCACATGGTTAGAATTATGTAGAAGGACATGCTAGATCAGGCATTCCCAAACTGCAGCCCTCCAGATGTTTTGGCTTACAACTCCCATGATCCCTAGCTAAGAGGACCAGTGGTCAGGGATGATGGGAATTGTAGTCCAAATCATCTGGAGGGCCAAAGTTTGGGGATGCCTGTGCTAGATAATGCCATCCTTGCCATCATGGTAGCCACTGAATACGCTCATGAGTAAACCGCACTGGAAATGTTGGTCGTTACTTCTGAGCTAAACCTTTATTTTATTTTTATTTTCTATTCTCCAGTCTTCTTCTAGACAGGGCTGCAGATCTTATAACTGGCTCAATCAAGAACTTTTGAGAGGACGCACTAGGAGGATTACAGGAATATAAGAAATTATTAGGGAGTATGATAAGGACAGTAAGAGGCCAAACAGATAAAAGAGGAAGCAAAATAAACAATGGGGCTATGAGTGTTGCAAAGGTTCAAGAGAGGTCATAAAGCAGAAGATACAAATGGAAAGCAGATTTATCTGTGTTCTGGAAGCACAGAGACAGTGGTAAATGTCTATCTGAGCAAACTGAAGGATATATTGGGCCTAACTCAAGGAGATAGTGGAGATTTGTGATCCGAACTCTCATCTCTTTCCATTTTCTCAAATAGCAGCAACTGAGACTCTGTCTGTCTGTCTGTCTGTCTGTCTGTCTGTCTGTCTGTCTGTGTCTGTGTGTTTTAAGCTTTCCCTCTAGGCCAGGCATCCCCAAACTTTGGCCCTCCAGATGTTTTGGACTACAATTCCCATCTTCCCCGACTACTGGTCCTGTTAGCTAGGGAGTTGTAGGCCAAAACATCTGGAGGGCCGCAGTTTGGGGATGCCTGCTCTAGGCCGTCTTCCTAATGAAAACCATCCCCTCGAAAGCTGCTATTTGTCCTGTGCAGGTTTGTGTGTGTGTGTCTGTGTGTGTAAAGAATACATATAAAGTTTCCCCTAATGGTACATACAACCACTCTGGTATGCATGAGAAAGTGAGGGAGAGAAAGATTCTTTAAAAAAAAACCCACCACTGAGGAAAGAACCCCCCTTCAGAGCACAACAGTCCCAAACTGCCCCCCCTCTAACAGCTATTTACTAAAATTTAATGATATGGCAGATGTAATCACAGCTCTTTGTTTACTTGTCTAATTAAGCCTGTATATAATTTTACTTATACCGAGTGATAATGAACTAAGTCCCACTCGGAGCTAATCCGTTGAAATAAACGGTTACTTAATTCCATTGATTTCAGCGGCTCTACTCTGAGCGTGACTAGCACTGAATATCACCCATTGTATTTGATAATGCATTTATAGAACACGAGTTACATTACTGCTTATGACCTGCGGTGTTTTCAAATAACACCAAAACTGTGGAACAAACTTCCAACTCTTGAGGTTTCGAAGTGGTATTTTGTAAATAAATGTATTATACTGTCAAATCATTGCTGTTTTTATGTGGTTTATATATTAGAAATATCTTATATAAAACATTCTACCTCAAAGCACCAGGAGTGGCTTGCCTGGTAGAGCGGAGCCACAGCAATAGCCTCCTGGCAACAGCGATGCTGCCACTTAAGAGGAGGGAGAAGGGTGAGGCAGCAGTGAAGTTGGGGCCATGCAGGACAGGTGCACTGGTGGGAGGGCTGGAATGGCTTTGCTAGTGTCCCTGTGCAGCCATTACCTTGCTTTTCCTACTCCTGGTAACGGGCAGTGATGCTTACTGCTGCTACAGCTAGGGTTGCCCGTTTCAATAGAGGACAGGACTTCTGTGCCTTTAATTGCCCTGCTCTCTTTTGAGTCTGGAAACCTTAAAGAGAAACCACCAGCAGACCCTTTGTTTAATTTCCAAGCAAAGGGTCTGCTGGTTTCTCTTTAAGGTTTCCAGACTCAAAAGAGAGCAGGGCAATTAAAGGCACAGAAGTCCTGTCCTCTATTGAGTCTGGCAACCCTAGCTACAGCTGCAGCTCAACTCAGCTCCAATGGACAAGCTGCTCCTACTGCGCAGGATTACAGATGATAAAAACAAATGTCCTAAGTCAGGTAGGAAAATGCATTGCACCTGATTTCCCACTGTGCAAACTGCAGGGTCACATGCTCCTCCTCTTTTCCGCTTCTGCTTTCAGTTTTAAATAAACCACAGCTCCATGTGGTATCTGAACTCAGGAGATGGTGATTTGTTTTAAATTACTATTTGAAAATCAGACAAGATATAAAACACTGGTATATCCTGATCTGTTGTAGCTATTTTGGGACAGTAAGATTGCTGTCATAATGATAGCTCCCAGTTTTTTCCATCCTTCTGTAAATATTGCATCAGTGTGTGTGTATCTCCTTCAAAGAACTATAGTGTAGGTGTCATGGTAGTATCGTCTTTTGTAGAAAAACAAGTCAAATCAAATGTGTTTGCTGGGAAAATAGGACGTATTGTTTCTGAAGCATTTATGAAAAGAACAAACTTTTACAATCTGTTTTGGCACACAGCTGAGCTTTCCTTTCAAGCGCTCTTATAAGTGAGCGAAGAATAAGTGTTGCTGAATGTCACTCTTGTCATCTGTTAAAAACAATGAAGAGGAAACTTATTTACATTGCTTAATGAGTCTAGTGTAGTAAACAGCTATTAGACTGGGGCTGAATTTGGTTGCTGCATTGAACTATGATTTAGTGCTATGTGAAGAAGCCTTGGATATAGTATGCTCCCCCCTCTTTCCTCCAGTGCAGCCACCAGGAGGACTTAGGGAAGCATTTGCTTCCATTTTCAATGAATGCAGCTTGTCAATAACGTTTGAATTGGGAGAAACTGCTACTAGGTTTAATTATGCTTTGTCCAAGCAAACTTCATAATCCTTGCTTGTTCTGATTAACCAGTGTTCATGGTTTGCACATAAAGTCAAACCAAGTGAAAATGGAAACAAACACTTCCAAAGTTTTCCTCACTGCTGGTGCTGTGTGGTGGCACTAAGATTTAAGATTCAAGCCCCACATTCATACAATAATATCAGGATTTTAAAGCATCATTACAACCCCATATTCTCCTCATAAATGTCATGTGTGGGGTAGAACTTAAATCTCACTATGGAACCTAAATTACTGGCACCAAACTTTGTGTGATACTCCCCCCCCAAAAAAAACCATTTCCCCCCACACCACTGCTCATGGTCATATCTCAAAGGGATCCTTTTAGATGGCCTATCCATGTTCCAGAAATGGATGCTAAATCCATTCTCAACCTCCAACATATAAACAGCCACTGAGACCGTGTCACCTCTGAATGGGCATATTTAACACTATCCTCAAAGTGACTGTATGGTATACTTCCACTTTCCAGCTGTATTTTCATATTAAGTTGATATAGTTGGCAGGGAAATGAGTAGATGTAAAATATCAGAGTGTGTAGGGTTGCTGTTTCTTAATTCTCATTTAAGTCAGACTAAGCCAGAAGCTACAGTACAAAACTGCAACATAATAATGGCTGTCAAAATATTTTTAAAATATATCTGTATTAGACTGATCTTTTACCCAGAGGGGCTTCATAGATATCAGTCATAAAACTTTTAGCAGTTATGCTATGCAACAATATCTTTCATAGGAAGCTCAGAAGATAGGCAATCCTTTAAACTGGTTGACTTGTGCTCCCTTGATTTATGAGCTGATTCACATATTGGTGAATCAAACAGTTTCCTGGATATGGAAGTAAAGTGGAATTGGGCAGTGTAGGTGTACGTTGATTATGCAATGTCTCCAGTTCCTGGAATTATTCCATCCATTTTTGAGGAATATCACTTGAATATACATGCATCCAGCGTGATTCAGAGAAGACAGCACGTTCTGTGTGACACATTTGTCTGCTTGCTCCTCTACTTCAGATAAAGAATTCACCAATATGCAAGCCATCTTTTAGAATAGGTTTACAGTCTCCCTTATAGCAACATCTCACAGATATTTCTCACAGTTTCTCCTTTGGGACTCTTTACTTCTCTTCAGTTCGTTCATTTTGTATATGACTTATAATAACTTCATCACTTTCATCGTCTCCTTCTCCCCAGGGAGATATCACTTCACTGGCATTACCATTCCCACAGCATCTTTTATACATAATCTGTATACAGAGATGAACAACTTAGCGTATTTTTCAAAGTTCCTTCTTAAGGCAGTATTATTGAGCCATAAACTAATTTGTCTGCATTACAGAAGAACATAGGATGATGGAGATTTCAAATGACGTTTTTCAGATGTTTCCCCACTCTATTGCTCTTATCCAAAAAAAATGCTATAAAAAAAGAATTCGATCGAAATTCTGAGTCTGAATGGATACCAAAATAGCTCATTGATGCAGACCAATGAAAACCCTGTTTGGATTGGGTAGTCATGTTGGCATAACTGGCTCACTATGTAAACTGGATATCCCTGCAGTTTCTTGGAGTTATTTATGGGGAGATTTAAGTCCCCACTCATATATGTAGCTGCTTTACATTAAGAGGAAGAGTTGTCACATAAAGCAATTTAAAGCAGTGTGCAGAGGATGCTTCCATACACACTAGCCGTAAGAACAAATGACCGAGGAAATTCACTAATAAGGATTTGAAGCCCTTCAAACATCTGAATCAGGTGTATCCAAACTGCTGCCCCCCTCCAGATATTGTTGGACTCCAACTCATCCCTGATCATCAGCCATGTTGACAGGGGCTGATGGGAGAGCACCACATTTGTCAACCCTGCTGAAGATATTGTTGGACACTATCTCTCATCGGTCACAGACAGCTTGGCTGATACCAGTAATGATGGGAGCTGTAGTCCAACTTTCTCACCATTGTCTGGGACTGGGGAGGAAGCACTCTGTACCATGAACCAAACCCTGCAACTCGAGTGACTAAAAGAAGCAGGAAGAAGGGTATTAGGCAGGATACAAGTCCAACTGATTCAGGAAGGGCATGAGCAGTGAGCATTGATGTTAGTTCAGGTGGACTTTTAAAAACAGCGAGAAGTTCTTAAGAATGGGGAATGCAATCCATGCCGTTCAGTTAAAGCTGTGGGTGCTACATAAGGGTTAGTTTACGAAATCATTAATATTAGTAATGGGAAAGAATACCATGTTACTATTATATTTCATATACATGTCCAGTGTAACTGTAAAAGAATCTGCAACCGCTATAGAATCAGCTGGTCCCCTGGCCTCACCAAAAGCATTTGTTCTCACTAATGATAATTGCTCACATTAGATGTAGCATGGGATTTCTACATCTGCTGTAAAAAGTAATGCATTTTGTATTGGTTGAAATACAGGAAATTTAAAGGATGGTTTAAATTAAAGTCATTTTGTATGAATGATGCTAGATAATATGTTATATAACAAATAACACCCTTGCAAATGGGGGGGGGGGACTTGGGATACTGAGGTTATAATGATATACTGTACTGTTTTCTGGAATAGTAATAACACCCCCCTTATGTAGATTCACAGCATTACTGCCCAAGTCCTTTTTTAATTGTACTTCCAGTCAGTCCAAAAGGAATAACCACTTTTGTTCACCCACCCTTCCTTTTCCTAACTTATTTGAAAGAATCACTCTAATCAAGCAGGGGTGTCTACTGTTTGTGAGTTCAAGAAGAAACATGCCATCTATTTAATTCTATAGGGTCAGCACTAGGCTAATATTACAGACAATACACCCATGGAATACCTATTCTTGTGAAGTAGACGAACCCATCAAATGCATGGCCAACACATGAATGGCAGCCCAGGTTTAGCATTATGTCCAAACTGGGCCACTGAATAGTGGCACGGAAAAGTCAGACAGGCGGAGCCCTGATTGACTCCAGCTGCAGAAGCTGCTGAAGAGACCATCTTGATCGTTTTTTAGGTCATCAAATTTGAGCTTCCGCAGCCGTTGTCCACCATGAACCAACCACAAGTGACAGGACTGGCAGCTACAGCAGCAGGTCTGTCCTATGCTTAAGATAATATTTTATTATCTTCCTAATTATGCTATTTTAAATGTGAATTTTGCCTTCCTTTAGTAATGTTTTCTTTTGAAATGTTTAAGATAATATTTTAATTGCCTATTAATCATGTTGCTTTGAATGTGTACTACATACAGTATTTGACTTTCTTCAGCAATGTTTTATTCTGGATTGTTTTATTTGATGTTTTAATGTGTTTATAAACTGCTATGACATTTCCGTCCCTTAAAAACATAAAGTGGTACAGATATGAAATGAAATAATAATAATACTATCAATGGATAAATAAATAAACGCAAAACTATGCTGGATGTTCACTGCAGAGAGAAGGTTGGGAGAAAGGGAGGGAACATGCATTCACAGGACTTGACTCCTAAACAGCAAGACATGGTCTATCATGGGTCTACGTTGGGTGGGTGTCAAACTACTATTACTCCCCTTCTTAAGCCCAACAAGCAAAAGAATATCACCATAGGCTGACTGCAAAATTCTCCATAGGAGAGGAGGATGGTTTCATGGCAACTCAAGAGGAGCTTAATTCCTTTTTTAATTAAGTTTTTTAAAAAACACAAAAACAAAACCCCAACAACATTATTTCTCCTCCTTCCTTGGCACTCTGAGGAACAAATGCATTATCCCAAGCACACTGGGAAACCCCTATGTCCCCATGGGACTGCAGCATAGGTGGTCAATACCTCCAGCGGTACTGAAGAGCAAATGGCCAGATAATTTATTCCATCAGTTTCTAGCGTATCAGGAGAAAAGGACGAAACACCAGCCACTTCTAATTTAGTTTTTTTTTTAAAAGCACTGGTAGCTAAATTTAGATTTCCCTAATTACAAGCACCCGTCCGCCTCGCCCCCCCCCCCCGCCACTCCAATGGTGTTTTAAAAGGCTAGTAATCTCAGGAGGTCTAATAACTATGCTGGAAACAGGGTTTTGGTTGTTTTTTTAATCAATAAGCTGCCTGCAGCAATAAGACAAGGACTAAAGTGAATAAGATTCTCTGGTTTCCCTTTTCAAGTCTTTCATGGAGAGTCAACACACTTTAGAGTTAAACGAGATACGCCAAAAGCTTTCTCCAATGTTTTAGGCATTATAAATTGAAGAAATTCCACACCCCCTTTATATACCCCTCCTAAGTTTCTGTACCAGCAAGAGGGCTGGTTCCTAAGCGACCACTAGCTGTTGAATGAAAAGGTCACATTCTATTGCACATTCCACCCTCAGCAGCCAGAAAGCCTGCAATCAAACGTTATGATTCATAATCTGCTCAGAGAGATAATTAATTAGGGTGCACATACCACAAAAAAATCAGGGAAATGGGTGTTAAGTGAGCAACAGCATTCTAAATTCCATCTTACGGATAATAGCAATCTTGTAAATTGGAGGACTTGTAAAAAGCCAGTCCTTCTACAGGCAAATTAGCCATGCACAGAGCTCCATGGAGTTCAACAGAGCCTTGCCCCTCTTCCCCCACTCCATCACCAACATTAGTGCGCATGTAGGCATTGTGCCAGGCCATTATGGGAAATGGGTGGCCTGTGGTTGCCTCCCATAATCCCACTTGAGCATTTCTTCTGGGCACGATGAATGCAGCTGATTAGATTGCATATTGTTGTCACTTCCTATAATATCATTCTGATGGTAGGTCCAGGGAACAGAAGTCACACAGTAGCCACTCTAAAGTCTGCCACATAGCACAAGTTACTGCCGTGGAGTCCACCCTGAGTCCGAGTCTACTCTGAAACTGCTACTTTAATTACACATATCTATATCTATTTCTTCTAATGCTTATGTGCTCTCTGGTTTGCCCCACTATCTAGAACAGACTTCCTCAACCTGGTTCCCTTCAGGAGTTTTAGACTACAGTTCCCACCCGTCCCCATCGGGTGGTGGGCACAAGGTTGCAGAAGGTCAATCTAGAAAGCCAACTGTTCTAAAATGGGTACACAATTGTTTGGTTGTTTGAACTATTTTCTTCCCCTTTCTGAAGCAAAGGAAGAGCAGACTTTTCTAACAGCTACTATACTAATGGATTAGTTAATCTTACATATTTTTTATTATAAATATGACAATAATAAACATAGCTTTTATTCTGCAGGAGTAGAAATATATTTTTATCTACCACTGTGCATATCCTTTCCCTTAATTTGAACCTGGCTTAACTGTGTGAAACTATTTTGTATGCTAATTCGTGATTTCGGAGGTACTTTGGTTCCTACAGAAGTTTTTCAAATGATTAAATAGTTGGATAACAGAAATCTCCATTGATTTAGAAAGATGGTCATTACTCAGGTTTTGTACTTGGGCTAAAGTTAATACACTTAAGATGAAAATATTGCTATCAGTAATATATGTGCTGCATGGTATTTCTTTATATATTCCCCAAGCATATTTTGCAAACATTGATGTACTACTTCGAAAGTTTATTTGTAGGGCAATTATCCTCTTCAACAATCCCTTAAAGGAACGCAGTTACCTCTACTGGAATAAAGATTTCATTTTCCAGACATTCGTCTACAATGCATATCGTTTAGCACATGCAAATGATTGGGAAGCCTCTTTTCCTATGAATACGTCTGCAGGGCAATTTTAGAAATGGCTTAACACCCCTTTTTGGATGGAAGGTGTTGTGGCCTAGGTATGTAAAATGGAAATGTCCCGCACCACCTTCCACTGCCAATAACAGAGATTGTCTGTTGTCAATTGTCTCCTCGGTTACAATTTGATCCATATGCTAGGAGCCAGGACTGGTTCTACCCAAAGATGTGGATGGACACAGCTCACCTACTCAGGTCTCAGTAATACATACATATATTATGTATGTTTTTTTAAAAAGAGTTTTGCTTGTTTTAGCCATGCTTTATTGATACTGATCATATGTATACTTGTTTTTTTAATAACAGTTTTGCTGATTTTTATTTGTGTTTAATTGATAAGTTTTATCATGCATACCACTTGGGAGGGTTTTCTAATTCAGCAGTCTATGCATTTTTCTAAATGAAAACAAATATAAGCAAGAATTGCTGATGGATGAAGCAGGAGCACTTCCAAGCATCAATGGCTTCCTTGGGGTAGGCGGGGAAGAGAAGAGCTATAAAACCCTGACCTGACTGCAGCCTTTTAATACCTCCATTTGGCTCCAGATCTTTCATGGAGAGACAGTATAGCTTTATGTTCCTGAAATGTCTGTATTCAGCTATTATTCTTTCCAGCTCCCTGGGAGCTGTCTGTGGTACCACTCCCCTGCCTGAGTTCTTTCTCGAGCCCTCTCCTCCCTGCACTAGGAGCAAGGTAGGCACCTAGAGACTCTAATGAACTGGCTTTGAGGCCTAAACTAGATGTGAATATAGATAGAAGCAGCGAGGGGTGGGGGAAAGGAGGGAGTTAAAACCTTTCCCTCAATGCTGAAGCCCTAATCCAGCTGCTGCTCGGAAAACAGGGTGCCTTTATGTCTCCCCTTTCACAGCTGGATCTGCTTGAAGCAACAGCAGCAGCAATAAAAGAAAATTAAGAAAACAGAAAACAGTGATGCACATCTAGTTTGGCAATGGATCAGAAACCCAGTATTTGGCAGTTTCTGAACTCTGCCATACTTCCACTTCGTTGTCACCTAGCTGTTCAGCGCCCACTGATGCACATTTGCCCTGGTTAAAAGTTCAACCTGAACAACCACTAATATTAGCTTTGATACAAGACCAGCCACTCGCATACATATGAGAGTCTCAATAAGAAAGGAAATGTATTGCATGAGAAGAAAGGATAGGGGAGATCAAGACACTCACATTTCCAATTGTCTGTTTCTTTTGATACTGGTTTTTGGCTCACAACAATTCCTGACTGTTATTTTTGGAAATCTCTACTGGTATAGAGAGAAACCACACAATATGCATCCTTCCTAACAGACTGGCAATTCAAAGTTTCACGTGAAAGCAGCAATCATGGCAGAAAATGTTATCTTCTCCTGAAATTCTGTTGATTGCCATATGCAATTACACATCATTGCATGCTATGTTGTTGCGTAACTAGCAGCTGCAGTGTTGGGATTCCCTAGGCATGGAGAGGAATGTTGGTTCTCTCTCAACAAACTGGGAAAGATAATTATATGAATCAACCTGGAGGCCACTAGTTCACTGCAAGTTTGTGAATTTTATGCTTGGCAGCTTGGGATAGCACCAAGCACCATGAAATACTTGGCAGCTTGGGATAGCACCAAGCACCATGAAATACTTCTGCCAAAAATCAGAAAACTAAAAAGCTTCTTAATCAAATTGTTAGTCTGGCTCCATGCACCTAAGTGGGAAAGCTACCATTCATTTGAAATAAAAGGTGGTATCCAAAAGGGCATGTACACACATTATTATTTTTCTAGAGTTACCTCTGCAGTCCCCCCTCCCCCCCTCACACACACCTCCCACAAAACTGCTCTTTGAACTGAGATCAAAAAGTAGTTTGGTGATTAGGTGCAAGAACCTTTCAAAGAAAACACTGCCAAGTCAGTACCAACACACCAATTCCCTTCTTTGAAAGACTCTCACACCTAATTGATGGAGTTCAAAGTGCACCTTGGATACTCTGGGAGGGCATCTTCTGCACAGATAGTTCCCACAACACAGCAGTTGCAGGTATTGATCATGCATTCATCGCTCCAGATTGAAAAAAAATAAAGCCTATACTTTTGCACCTACAAACGATTTTTTAAAATGCAAGACTGTAGCATTTAAAACCAGAGTATCTAACATATGCTTAGCTTTGAGCCATAAGAACAAACCTCATCATAAAAGCAATGATGTTGTGCAGTCTACTTTAGTTTCCTAAAGCTTATGAGCCATTTGGTGTCTCCTCCTGAATTCAATGTGTCTCCCTCTAAGGTACACAGGACATATCCATAAGTATTGTTCGGATCTTCTGCCGAGAACTAGGCGCTAATGAATGTTTTACCCACTTGGCCATTAGTACAGCTGTTCCTATTTGCACAAAACATACACTTGAGGCTGCTCTCCTATGGCTGGACAGCTGCACATTAGCTGCTGTTCAAATCCAAATCTATATTTAATTTTTTTTTTGTACAGACAAGAACCATACTATTAGGGATGGCTGAGTCCCCCTGGCTCACTTGGCAAATCAATTTGGTTTTTTTGAGCTTCCTCAGAAAATTATTTTTTAACGTCTCTGGTCTTTCTGTGGTTTTCCTATGAAAACTCAGGGAAACCAAGTGTAGGGTTCACCTTCAGCTTTCCATGTTAGCCATCCTCAGTAAACTTACCTTTGCAAATAGAGTGGTGGTGGGAGGGATTTGCTGGAGATAGGAGGGGACTTACAGGACTCATCCTTAAAGTCTAGATCAGGCATCCCCAAACTTCGGCCCTCCAGATGTTTTGGACTACAATTCCCATCATCCCTGACCACTAGTCCTCTTAGCTAGGGATCATGGGAGTTGTAGGCCAAAACATCTGGAGGGCCGCAGTTTGGGGATGCCTGGTCTAGATGCTCCTGAGTGTCAATTTTCTCCTGGGATCCATGTGATCTGTAATTTCCAATGCCTGGGTGTGGCACCTGAAGCTCTCCAGATGTTGATGAATTGCAACGTCCATCAGCCATGGCAAGCATGGCCAATGTCCAGGGGTGATGGGAGCTGTAGTTCAGCAACATCTGAAAGGCCACATGTTCCCCATATGTTCCCTATGCCATTCAGCTGAATGTATTGAACTAAGTGCCATAGGAAATTAAAAGTCCCTAGGAAATCTCTAGGACAATCCTTTAGAAGGAAGGTCACAATGCTTTCTTTGTCTACAACAAGCCCTTTCCATCACTAGCCCCCTCCCCAAATATAGGCAACCCTATACTTTTTAAAAATGTGCTGCTATCAAAACCATATTATTTGCTTACAGATGAGAGAGCAGGTAGTTTAGGTCTATTCTCCTTGTTTTCATCCTTCCTCTTCCTCCTCTCTCCTAACTCTACAGCAGCAGCCTTGAAATTGGATGTGGCAAAAAGTAGGGAGCAGAAATCACAGCTGCAAAATCATTCACCACTTAGAGTCACCTCACTTGTCTCTTGCCATATGTGTAGTGCTCCACACACAGATCTGGCAGGCTCAAGTGGAAGACTGGAAAGGGAGCAGCATACAAGTGCCTTAGTGGTACTCCTCCTCAGTGTCTCAATGCTCAAGTTTCAGCACAGGCAGAGTGTACACACTCCAGCTCAAGGCCACCTCCATCTTACATTTATCTCATAGCCAAACTAAATGGGATGCAGAAATTGCATGCATACATTTCATTACGTCTTCTTTTTTTCAAAAGCAGCTGCAAAGTTGGTGATTCAGATCAGGGGCATAGAACTGGGGAAGAGGAGCCTGGACCCCCCAACCCCCATGACATGGTCCTGATCCAAATTCATACTGCACCCCCAAGTTGATGTTAGTTGTGGAGGGAACTATAAATATCCAAATTACCCTCTTCCCCTTTTAGCAAAAGAAAAAATGACACGAGGAGATGTATGAATACATCCTCTGTAGCACATACTGCATCATTTGACCCAGTTCTTCGCATTCACAGTGTTGTAGCATTCCAACTCCAGTGAGACCTAATACCAGAGAGTGATGAAAGAGGAGAGCTGGTAATATTGTGGCCATTTTTTGAGTGTCCGACTTCACCTAACCGTTAGACCACAAGATTTTAGGCTGTCATAGGCTTCCATTCTCTATACAGTCAAACTTCGGTTGTTGAACGTAATCCATTCCAGAAGCCCATTTGGCTTCCAAAATGTTCAACGACCGAGCTTCCAATTAGTTGCAGGAGCTTCCTGTACTCAAGCAGAAGCCGGTCAGATGTTCGGCTTCCAAAAAAACATTCAAAAATTGGAGCATTTACTTCCGGGTTTTTGGCAATCGGGAGCCAAAACATTCCAAAACGGAGGCGTTCAGTATCTGAGGTTTGACTGTATTAAGACATCAAGTAGACCATGAGGTTTCAGATGGCAACAGTAGGCCACCCCAAGTAAAACAGAACAAAACAAAACACCCTGAAAGCTGAGGGTATGGCTTGCAAAAATAACTCAAAGACAAGGGCACAGCTTCCAATATTCACTCTTGATTTGGAACAAAAGAAAATGAAGGGAACAGCATTAAAAACTCAAAATGCCCTATATTGTTGCTGAGATGGTTTTAATTTTTAAACAGTAAGTGCAAGGACTACCATCTTGTTATCTAAAATCTTTCCATGTAGTCCCAGCTCTGTGGGTGTGACTGAAGTTACTTGGGGTGCGGGCAGGACCAAAGGCCATTGATAGAACCAATGATGTGTGTTTCTCTGGCGAGTGTTGAATTGCATCAGAAATTGAGGTAATTTTTGCATGAGAAAAAGTTCTGATTTCCTAGAAAGTGACCTACAGTAATTTAGCATGTTTATATTACTTGGACTGAGTAAACAAAGCTACAAACTTTGAAGTTGTGTAATGTTTATTTGCAGTTGGCATCCATCCATCCATTCATGGATAGTATTAAACTTATGAAATGGGGTGGGGGTGGATTCCATCCATTTCGGCAAAATAAGACCACTGTGAAATCTTCTGCCCCATGTTGCTCGATAGAACACATTCCTTGCAAGCAGAAGGTCCAAGGTTCCATTTGCTACTAAAAAGCATCTAGTGTAGTGGGGCTAAGACCTATATTTGTCTGGGTTTCTGCAGAGTAAATGCCTGGAGCTAGACAGATTAATGGTCTGACTGGTATAAGGCAGCTTTATGTGTGCTTTGTGGTGAGAACATTTAAATACAGTTTTTAACATTTCACATGGCACAAGCATATCAAGGCCTTGTTTAATTGAAGCCCCGTGGCTGACCCTCATTTATCCTGGAACTGAAATGTTGACAGAAAGGGCTGAAAACTGGTCTAATTAACCTGGCCGAACCTTCACAAGGGGGCTGGTTTGCCAGATCTTCCTTCCAACAGCTCCTTTTCAAGAGGCCCACCTTCTATTATGAAAAGAACTGCAGCAGATGCATTTCAAGTAATCAGTTTAGTCTACAGATGAGCATCATCCCTAAAGTGGCTGGCATTACCCTATATGCCACCACCGGTCTCTAACAGGAGCTCCAGCAATTAAAATGCAATGCATGCATGGCTGTAGAGTTTGTTCTAAGATCACTTACTTGTAAAATAAGCTCAAAATTACATTAGTTTGGACAGGTTTCCTAGGTAGACAAGACAATCAGTGTAACCTAGATAAAGCTACACAGTTCACATAATAATTCTTCCGATCCATTTCCACAGAAGGGGCTTTGGTTCAAAAAGCTTCCCACTGTTTTATTAGTAAAAGAAAAACAGCTTGCTGTTTCTACTCTACAAATTCCATGAGAATTATAAACCCAACTGATGTAAACAAAACACGCCAATGCATATTTTTATATGAAAGATGCATATTGGGATGGTGTTCAGTGCAGGTAGCGCTTATTAAAAACCACCTCTCTCAGCAAGGACAACAACAGGTATCTGAAGAGAAAAGCAAACCTTTTGTTCTGGTGGGGCCACGCACAACAGGCACATCCGTTACACGTTTTACAAGATGCTAATAAAAAGAAGCGGTTCTTCATTCCTACTCAACATGTATTATTTACTTTCCTAGGTACGGATTAATTTTTTACACCACACATTAATAATAGGTTTTCAGGGCATTGTACAGACAACTGTAACATATAAAAATGTCACAGGGACACATTTCGAAAAAAAAGTTAAAACAGCTTTAGAATAAAAGCAGAACAAAACCAGGTACAGAGAGAACCATAATGGCCAAGTTCTAAAAAGCAATAAAACATTTTTCTAAGCCTATGAAAATAAAAGGTTCTTCAGCTGGTACCAGGCAAGCCTCTCTGAAATTTCAAGCCCATGGTCGGGGGTTCTCCTGTCCACTGTTTACTGCTGAATTGGAACAGCTACAAAACATTTGTTCCCATTTAGCAGTAAACCAAAGGTTTTCCCAGGGAAAATGGTGGGCAAAAGAAAAACCTCTTGGACATGTGACTGGAAGGGTGAGCCCTGAGTTTTCCATCATATCTTTCACTGGCACAGATTTCAACAGGCCGCAAACCACTTGGGAGACAACACAGAGAAATACTTTCTTTGCCACTATCAATACCACAGGATAGGCCTGGAGATTAATTCCAACCTGTGCTTGTTCACACTCAGCACAAGTTTCTTCGCCACCAACTCAGGTGTATACCCCCTCCTGTTTCTTCGCCACCAACTCAGGTGTATACCAAGGAGCTGCCTAGGCTCTGCTCAGAGGGAAAATGTGTTTGGGTACAATAATGTCAACTGCCCAAGTCATCTCCACATTACTGAGAGCGACCAGCCACACCAGCGGGAAAATTCTCTAGAGTTCTCCAGAATACATCAGAATCCATTAGCCTCCAGGGGTCTGACCATTTTAATAGGTACCCTGTTATGAAATTCAAATGCAGAAAGAAATCTCACTTGGCTTCCCATGGTTTTTGACTTTTTGCCCTTTTTGTTCTTTTCTTCTCCGATATCTACATCCCCTTACAAAAGTGACTTGAAAGCCAATTTAGGAAAACTAGCTCTCCCTCTCTCTCCTCTTCTTTCCCTGCATGAAGCAAACAGGGCTACCAATGCTTCTCACTCACTCACAAAGGCAGGCCTCACACAGGTCCAATTACAAAACAAGATTTATACATTCTTTTCTCTTCAGCATACTGCGCTGGATGTGAAATTAGGGAGGTGTTTCACGGAATCAGCAGGATATTCTAAGGCTTGGCCTGTGAAACCATGCAATGTGTATTTTACACACACACGGGCAATATTCAGAAAGTATGCTTGCTCATTTTCTGAGAACAGTTCTGTGTTTGTTAAAAGGCTTAGGATGAAATGACACTGTTGAGATCTCCACCCCAGAAAGAAATTAACACATTCCAAAGTAGGCAGGATGCAATTGTTTTACTTTGCAAAGCCCAGCATTTGTTCTCATCATTTTTATCCCAATGTCTCAGGGAAGTTAACAATGATACTGAGGGGTGGCTACTTTGAATGCAGATTTATGTGCAACTCTATCTCATGGCCTTGGTGCACCGAAAGAATGGTGTTCTCATTAGATTAGAAACTGCAGCTCAAGACAACCTTGCATAAGTAGGGTTAAAGCACTTTTAAGTATTTGTTGGCCCAAATCAATGTGTCCAACTGTGTTTGTAAGGATATCTGGATCCAGGCTAGAACATGGAATTTAAAGCTACACATTATGCAGGAGACTCACAGCTGGGTGCCTTAATATATTTATTTTCATTTAACAGCAGTCACTGAGGGGAGAGAGGGTTTGGACTGGAGCAGCAGTGCTGGAGTGCTTATCCTGTACTCTCTCTCTCTCTCTCTCTCTCTCACACACACACACACACACACACACACACTTGTTCTGGCCTCATTAGTATCATTTCATCGTAAGCCTTGCGATGATACATCTGGGTATTGGGAAAAATGAAACAGCTTTCCCTCTGGTCCGCTCCTAAGCCACGCCCCCCAGCTCACCTGTTATTGGTCAGATCCGCAGGCAAGCCCCAGTCTTGCAGTCTGTGCAGTCTTTAGAGGAGGAAATGGCATCCTCTCCCGGTCATGCAGGAGCTGGCAGACTGCCCCCGGAACCGCCACGGTCCACAACCACTGCTTCCCGCTCAGAAGGTAAGCGGTCCTTATTCCTCCCCTTCCCCTTATTTATAGGGTTGCCAGACTCAATAGAGGACAGGACTTCTGTGCCTTTAATTGCCCTGCTCTCTTTTGAGTCTGGAAACCTTAAAGAGAGACCAGCAGACCCTTTTTTAAATTTCCAAGCAAGGGATCTGCTGGTTTCTCTTTAAGGTTTCCAGACTCAAAAGAGAGCAGGGCAATTAAAGGCACAGAAGTCCTGTCCTCTATTGAGTCTGGCACCCCTACTTATTTACCCAGATGAATGGCTTTTTCTTTCATGCTGCCACCAATATTTCTGGTGCTTCTCATTATGGTGCAGTACAGTGTCAGTTTTCATCTATCAATAAATCATGGTTAATGTCTTATTAAGGTGAAGGTGCATATTAGTACAAACTGACTGGCCATTCCCCCTGATCTTTTCTCCCTTGGTGTGAGCAGGAGCATCGAGCCATGAAGGCTAAACTGAGCCTGTGGTTTGTTTCTCACTAAGAAAAACCCAACTATGATGAACAAGCCAACAGCAAATCATGGTTTCACAATGGCTAGCAATGGTGGTCTGTTAGAGAGAGGAAAATCCACAGTCCTGGTTTGGACATAACAAGTCAAGGCTTCATGGCTTGTGCCAAAGAAGGCCTAAAGTAGGAGTTAGTATGCTGTTCAATCCTGATTAGCCATAAGGCATGGCTTGATTGAAACTTAAAACATACAGGGTACTTTTCCTTATTTTCTGAGCGTGTGTGAAAGCACCGGGAAACTGTAAGTGGTTAGTAATAACAAAGTTTCATCAAACAGATATTTCACCTGGCATCCAATATTAAAGAAGGGGCAAATAGTAAGCTACCTATCTAGGCTAAGATAAGCATATGCAGGCTAGTTATAGGGTAGCAGGCTAGTTATAGGGTATCATTCCAAATATAGTTCTAATTAACATTTATAGCCTGCAGTACTATACATAATGAAGTTGCACTTGAAGACTTGTCTTTGAATACAGTTTCTCCCGCCACTCAAATTCCATTAATAGATGCAATTAAAGCCAGCAATGCATGTCTCTAAAAAGCACCTGTGAGCAGGTGTTCATGTGAAGCAATTACTACGTGAAATGTTTTAGTTGCCTGGAACATGCAAGTTGTTAAATTCTGTTGGGTTCTTGTTTCTCATGTATACATGAGGGCATCAAGGAGTTCCTATTGTTCTAAGAACACAGAACGATAGGAACTCCTTTCTCAAAAGTCTGCACTGTGAGACTCCCAGGACTTTAGAAGTACCAGTGTAACTGTTATTTCACCGGCACAGATTAGGCATTAAGATAACAAAGAGTCCTCTCACACCTTAAAGACTAACAGATTTATTATGCCATTAAATGCCAGTAGATTTCATCTGCTATATTACACACAATTAAAGACATATTATAGGTGCATTAGTCACACATATGCTAAGTGTCAAAATGTTGAATGAGCATGCTTCTCTTATGAACTTACATAAACATGCATTATATATATGTTAAGGGATTACTACCCAATACTAAGCAAATCTCAAATCCTGCAAGATACACCTTTGGGTCTCTTCTCACAATGTCTTTGTGTGCACAAAGGCCAAATGGGAAGCTCTGGCCAGTGCTGCCATACCAGTATCAGGCTTAAGTGGGACCATAGAGGCCTGGGTAGGAGCTGTCACATAGTTTCCTCTTGTGTCTCTTGGGAATTCTGATAATACCTTTGTGTGCATGGCAGTGGTACACATGTTATAAAGACAGTGTGTGAAGGAGCCCTCTCAAAGTATCACCTTAATATAGTAGATAACCACAACATCCCATTATTTAGAAAATTAGGTTCTCTACCACACCTACACTCTAATAGCACAGGTACTGCAATGATAATACTATATATGATGGGGCTCTGACGGATAATGGGTATCTAAGGCATCAGTAGTGTTAAGAGATTCAAATCTTCAGCACCCCCTTATCTCCATCAAGGTCTTTTCAAAAATATTTTTCAAAGGATCTTTAAAAAACACATTTGCGGTCCTTTAAAAAAAATGTGGGGACTGAGCATTGTCATGAGATACGACTAAAGAGTTGTACTATGATCGTCCTTCTTTTTTGAAGTGGAAATATCAGCAATATTACTCACTTTTCCAGCTTCTATGCTCTGCCATTGTGCGAATATTTCATTTATGTGACACACACACACACACACACACACCCCAGGTAGGAGGGAGAAATCCAGTTCAGTTTTCATATAAAGACAAACTTACTGAATTTGCACATTCTGAAACAATACGTCAACAAAACACAGTCATCCTTCAAAACTCTCACTTCTCTGAATTTCTCCAGCCAAGAAATGTGTACAAAAAGGCATATGCTAGGGTAAAGTGCAATATAGATGCATATATATGTGAAAATAACATATAAGAATGCATCATATTAGGGGGAATTGATATGCAAAAATGCACGTATATGGGGGGGGGGAATTTGCAAGAATGCTGATTAATTTTCACGAATGCTTTAAAAAAATCACACATAAACATAGTTCTTTGAAAGTTGTGGCTTCTCTTTCAACAGTGCTAGAGCAAAAAAATAAAAAAAATAAAAATGCTCTACTGCTTTTTGAAGCAGCCAAAAAGAATATGGCTATCCTCTTCAGCAATATTAATCTCCATCCATTAGGTTGTGGTAGGATGTCTTGCAAATTGTGTTAGATTACAGTTAATGCAGCACCCAGCCACAACAAGGGGAAAAGGAATCAGTTTTTGTAATCTTCTGGAAACGTCACTGTCCTGTTTAATTTAGAATCATGGGTGGCAACACCCAGCTTTTACTCACTGTTCTTCCCTGAAGGTATTAAAATAAAGTGTGGTTATTTCCTCCCTTAGGTTTCTTGTTACTGTTCAGATCCAAAGGGGGGGGGGAGAGATTATAGTGTCTCAATCATAAATGCCTAATGGGTTCCATTTAATTAGGTTGGGCCATAACAATTATTTCTCACTGGTTATTATTAACTTGTCCCACAAGTTAAGATTTTGGACACACTCTCTCTCTCTCTCTCTCTCTCTCTCTCTATATATATATATATATATTATAAAGTGAGTTAATGGAAGTATAGTACCAATAACAATGGCCTGCAATCCCATTTCCCTGGGATTAAGTCCCTTTGAACAATGTTTGGCTTACTTCTGAGTAGAGAGACACAGGCTTGCACTGAAACCACGCCACCCAAAAGCTTCCTACCTATTATGTGACTTACAGTGCAATTTGATACATATATTTAAGGCCCACATAATTCAATGGGGATTACTTCCAGGGAATTGTATATAGATCACAGCCTGAAGCTGCATCCCTTATTGAACAAGTAAACATGTACAGGATTCCTCTGTTAGTATAACTATGCCATACAGCTGAGATAAGCAAAAAGCTTCCTGCTTAATAATAATTAAAATGGCTATAGGATCACTGTGTCTCCTCTAGGAAATTGAATCACCAGTTACTTCTATCAGCAGCAAAAGTGACAAGAGCATTAATCAGACCATTTTATGGAAAAACCTCAGCTCTAAAAAACCAGCATTTTTCTTTTTATTACTGGGGCAGGCAGACAACGATTTCCTCCAGCTGGGGAATCAAAGTAGTGCACTCAGACAACTGGAGTTCCTAAGGAAAGCATGTTCATTCATCATTAGTCTGACCTTAGGGCACTAAGCATATGCATGACTAATGACTAACTTGTAATTACTGTAGTAGACGGCCCCAAATGATCAGAAGGCTGCAGCTAAAAAGGGAGGGGTTTTTTTGGGGGGGGGGTTGAACTTAGATGTTTATATGATTTGCTGCTGCCTTGTTTGAGTTCTCTTGCACAGGTTTTAGTTAAGAAAAAAAGAATTCGTTAAGTAGTTGTTGTTTATGAGAGCAAGTATTTTAGAATACTTGTGATACAACCCTGGAGATACAAACTCCATAGAATCCTGCTATTTTTAATGGACCGTACTTCCCAGTAAGCATGTATAGGATTGCACAGCAAGTAACCCAGTAACCACATGAGGCTTGGTTGGTTGGTTAATTTGATAAAGCACATCTACATAAGCTCCTAGCTGTGTTAGCATATAAACCTATTGCTTCAGGCAGGCGATCCCAAACCAAGCACCATTTCCCTGCAAACAACCTCCATCTCTGCGTACCATTTTTTTTAAAGCGCTTGGAGGTGTCATTTGACATGCTTCTAGGGCAAATATGTCTGTAAGGCTTGTGCAGTACTTTAAGACATTATGAGTCAATAAATCAATGCAAGCGAGAACTATGTTATTTAGTATTAACCAGGGAATGACAATGATAATATTCTGGTGAAAAAGATACTGATAAATCCTTCCCAAAACCACGCAAGCTGTGATTAATTTTTCTATGAGAATATTGTTTTAACAATGTGTGTCATCTTGTGATAGATGTAAGACCAGGTGAGGTGAAGCTGAAAAAAGAGTAGCTTAACACTGTCCAATGAAATAAAAGGCTGAGATTGAATGGGATTTTTCAATTGCCCAGCTCATGTTCTTAATCACTAGTTCTGCACTAGGGATGAAACATCTCTGCCCCCCCCCAATGTTGCTCGATTGCATAAGCCCCAACCAATTGCCATGCTGACTAGGACTAATGGGAATTGTTGGGCCACGGGTGCCCCATTCCTATATTACACCTTATAAATTCCTTATACCTTGTTAATTCTGTTCTTGCCCTGCTTTTTCGTTGGGCTCTTATCTTCATAAGTTGTATCAATCTATGTATATATAAGAAGATTTGGGGACAAATATATTCCCCATGAAAGGTCTGGGTATAGAAGCTTAATTGTATACCCATTGTCATGCCCTGGTTGAACAAAAAGGTCTTCGCCTGATGCTGTAAATACCACAGTGGAGGCCCAGATAATAATAACTGACTTGGCTTGTGGTTCAAGAAGAATGCTCTCACATATATTTCTAGAGCAACCTCCATCTTCAGGTTAAAGCTGTTCCAAGTCCCACTGATTTCAGTATATATATTTTTATTTGAAATCAATGGGAGTCTAACATGCTCAAGTTTGGTTAGATGCATTTTTATAGTTTATTCATTTATTATGTTTCCTTCAAGGAACTCAGGTGGCATATATGGGTTTCTCTTCTCTGCGCTGTATCCCCACAACAACCCTACAAGTGGGTTAGACTGGGACTTTTTAAGGTTTAATGTTTTATCATGTTTTTATATGTGTTGGAAAGCTACCCAGAGTGGCTGCGGCAACCCAGTCAGATGGGTGGGCTACAAATAATGTATTATTATTATTATTACTGGTATAAGTGGACTTGATGACTGAATGGGGATTTGAACTTGTCTCTCGCCAGTCCTAATCCCACACTTTAACACTGGCTCTCCAACAATCCAATCTGAAGATCATTAAGCAGCAATAAGAACTGTATTTTAAGAATTTTTCATTATTATACGATATGTTGGTGTGACCATTTTTCTTCTTCTGATAGAAAGGAAATGCAGGTTTCAAACAAAATTGTGTTGAATGTCTCCAATCTCTGGTGTGGTGTTCAAAACAATTGTCTGACCCATTCTCATTTTCTCATTACAGATTTCCTATTCAGAGCATCATTTCTCCTATTCCCTTGTGTTATCTAGGTTTTCTGTAATGTCACCATCTAGGTGTAAGGAGGAGTTCAACAGGTGAGATAACGCAGATACTTCAGATTTGGATTTCTTTCAACTACTTAGTGCTGGATGACATGTTCACTAAATAACGCTGTAGAATCCTTCTGGCATTGTTTTACCACCTCAAATTGCAGGCAAAGCATCTCTTCCTTTCTTCATGCTGCTCCGTGCAAAGTACTAATTAACAAAAATACCCCTGGCACTAGGGAAATTAACATATTTGAGAGAGAGCTAAGCAAGAGCCATTCTTCTCTCTGATGGGTTTTTACATAAGGAAGCATGAAAAATATGATTCCTCATTTGCAATCTGAAGTGGTAAAATAGCGCAAGGGTTATACCATGATGAATGAGCAGGCTAACACTGAGATCAGACTGTTGAGGGACGTAGCCTGGGGACTAGGGGGCATGGCCTGGGAAAGGATGGAGTCAGAAGAATCCAAGGCCAAATAGGGAAACCTGTTTTCCCCATCCCTGCCTTAGATGAATGGGATACAAAGACACTTGTACATTAATGGAACCTGGTCAACTGTTTTCAGCATCCAGCCTCATAAACCAAGAGTGAGCAAACATTGAAGAGTGCATACATCAAAAAGCTCCAGCTGAATCTCAAATCTTACTGAAATGCTGATTTGTCATTCTCTGTCATACTTCTGTTCCCTCTTGGGTGGTTTCTACACGTAATATGTGGTTGCTTCTTTAAGAACAGTGTAATATATTCCTATCACATGGAGACTACATACTATTGGAAGATTTATTTTTTCAGAAAATATTTTGAATACTTTCCAGTAAAGAGAAAAACAATTTCAAATAAGCCAGGAAATATGCTGGCCTGGCAATTAAAAAAGAGACAGAAGGAAAAATTAATTGATAAAATAGTGGAAGAAGGGAGAACTTTAGACAACCCGGAAGAAGTTAAAAATTGCTTTATAAAATATTGTAAGAAGTTATATAAGAACTGAGACAGATGAAGAAATAACAGAGTATCTATGTGGAAAGGATATTCCTAAAATTAAGAAAGATAAGATTCAAGATCTAAATTACCCAATAACCTTGATGGAGATACACCAAGCGATAGTTAAGATGAAACTGGGAAAATCCCCAGGACCAGACGGCCTTACCACAATACATTACAAAAAATTAGAAGAATCATTATTGTCACCCATGAAAATGCTCATAAATAGAATATTAGAGGATGGGAAGATCCCCAATTCCTGGAAGCAGGCTCATATAGTATTAATTCTGAAACAAGGATGGAATAAAGAGTTTATAAACAACTACAGACCAATATCATTACTTAGTAATGATTACAAAATCTATGCACAAATATTGGCAACAAGATTAAAGATGATACTGCAGGATTGTATAAACAAAGAGGAGGCAAGGTTCTTGCCAGGCAGGAAAATAAGTGATAATGTAAGAATACTGATTGACATGATTGACTACTTAGACATGAAACTGAACAAGAAAGTAGATTTTATGTTTGTAGACGTGGAAAAGGCGTTCGATAAGGTTTCATGGAAATTCTTAAAACAATATTAGACCAGATGGAAATGGGAGATCAGATTGCAAGAGGTCTAAAGGCAATATATGAACAACACAAAGCAAATATAATAATAAATAATGATTTGACTGATCTTTTTGAAATACAGAAGGGCACCAGACAAGGATGCCCGCTTTCACCAATATTATTCATTCTAGTCTTGGAAATAATAAATCAAGAAATTAGGCTACACCAAGAAATAAAAGGAATATCCCTAGGGGAGAAATCATATAAAATAAGGACATTTGCAGATGACTTGGTGTTAATGGTTGAAAATCCAAAAGAAAGCAATGCAAAGGCTCTGGAAAAAATGGAACTAGCAAAAGAATGGGATTGTGTTAAAGAATATATGAAAAAGCATTGTTCTGGAGTAACCATATCAGTATGTCACGAATGAAGCTTTGCAAGGTTCAAGAAATTGAAAAGTGGTCCGAAAGATGTAAAAATTCACAGTAGACACAACAACTCAGAATGATTAGAAATTTCGAGGTCTCAAAATAGAGGAAGTCAATATGTGTATATGTGTATAAGTATGTAAAGATTAGAGATGCAGGTGGCGGTGTGGGTTAAACCAGAGAGCCTAGGGCTTGCTGATCAGAAGGTCAGCGGTTTAAATCCCTGCAATGGGGTGAGCTCCCGTTGCTCGGTCCCAGTTCCTGCCAACCTAGCAGTTTGAAAGTGTGTCAAAGTACAAGTAGATAAATAGGTACCACTCCAAGCAGGAAGGTAAACGGTGTTTCCGTGCGCTGCGCTGGTTCACCAGAAGTGGTTTTGTCATGCTGGCCACATGACTGGCTCCCTCGGCCAATAACGTGAGATAAGTGCCGCAACCCCAGAGTCGGTCACGACTGGACCAAATGGTATGGGGTCCCTTTACCTTTACCTTTATGTAAAGATTATAATCAAGGTATGGTTTTCTTTGTAGGTTTTCTTTCCCTTTTCTTCTTTTGGTTTTTGTCTGTTCTGCTTGGTTTTTAGTTTGTATGTTTATTTTATTTTTGGATTTTATGTTTGTAATTTTGCATTGAAAAGAAAAGAAAATATTTAAAAAGGGGGGAAAGGGGAAAAAAGAAAGTAGGAGAGCAAAGGGCTCGGAGACAGATGCCCTAAGTGGCAATGGTAAGGTGGGTGGTGCTGTTGACGAAGGAGGAAGGAGGAAGGAGGAGAGAACGGTGGTGGAGATTTACTTGGAGCAACACCATTACTCCAAAAGGTTGCATTTTTAAATATATAATAATTTTTATTACAAGAAGCTGCATTTTTAAGCCACTCTCTGTGAATATTGAATAAACAATATTGGTAAGAAAACAACAACAACAACAACAACAACAAAAACAACAACAACAACTTGTGACTGGTCCCCATATTGCTGAAGTGAAACATATTTTCATTTTAAAAACACAGGAATCTACGATTGCCAGGAACATGCAGCTATTCTGAATATTAAAAATACAGGACTTGTGAGCTAACAAGCTCGGACTTAGGAATTTGTCTTGAACAGAGCAGAGTCAGTAGAAATGTTAGAATTTTTTCCCAGGAAAAGAATGTTTGACCTATGAGATCCAGCTAAAACAAGTACCATACTGTCATTTCAGTAACCTTTAGCTTACTCAGGCACATATCAATGATCTCTTTATGCCAGACTTTCTCAGACAGCATTCATCTGAAGAGATTTCTATACTGGGCACAATCATGGCATGCTCCTCTCTTTTTCCTCTCTCTTTTTATTTATTTTTTTAAAAAACCACACCTCAGATTACCAATAATCACAACATAGGATGGCACCGGAGAAGCTGCATCTAGACATGTTTGATCACAACCTAGTTGAATTGAGCAAAATTTAATTTCTAGATCCAGGCTGCTGCTCAAGAATAACTAAGTACTTGTATAATACATTTTTTTTAATAGCTCACTCTTATATATGGTCTAGAAATGCCTCTGGTTGGATGGCTTTATAGTTATTGTGTGATGCTCGATACATGGTTTGATTTACACAAATAAGATAATCTGCAAAGAATTGGAAAGATTACATACCCACAAAAGAGGATTGGCTACACAAATTATCTGAATTTATAGATTTCGTGAAATTAATGGCAGCAATAGGAAATCAAACAAACCAGAAATTAAGGGCACAATGGAAACGGTTTGAAGATTACATGAGTAAACCCTGTTCTAAAGATAACATGCTGAAATGTTTGGATTAAGTTTGTAAAGTTGATTCATAATATAAAGTTCTGGTAAAATAACAATAAGATATAAGCTGCAATGTAAACAAGAATACAGTATTAAGGAATCAAGAAATGACGTACACTGGCGGACAGAAGTCACATAGGTATAGTAATTATTATTGTTAATGTCTATATCTCTGGGTTTTCTTTTTTCTAATGTGGGTGAGAATATGTCTGTTTGAATGCGAAAACTAAATAAAAACATTAAAAAACAACAACAAATAAGAGAATCTGTTTATATACCATTATTCCCCTTATTAATGTCTTTATGAATAAATTAATCTTGGGTAACACAGGGATCATTAGACAGTGATGCCGATACTGTTTACATGAAAATGAAATGTAATATAGAGATGCTTGCAGAATACATTATCTACAAAACCTGATGCAAACAGACCTGAGCTGCATCTCCTGACAAATGTTGGTATTGAAACACATTCGTTTCAGAATGTGTCTTTTGCGAGAAAATACATTCAAAATACATATTTAGGTGTGTATTTTAATATGGCTTCTCATACATTCTTAATTTTTTTTAAATGAAATTTAATGTGGAACAGGTTTATGAATGAATGCATGTGAAGCTCACACAGGCTATAGATAGCCATCTCTGATGTGGAGTGAAAGAGGCATAAGTTATCATCCCCTGCTGACTCATTGCTCACTTCAACCTCAAAATTACCCCTTGAAAGCCTTTTTATAAAATAATAATAATAATAATAATAATAATAATAATACTTCTCTTTCTCTATTTTGATGTCAATTCAGGGGCTGTTATTCTGGATGACAAATAGCTTTAAAAAACCTTTTAAAGAACTATGATTTTCTCCATTTATAAAGTTATGTTTTAATAAAGCTATTTTAATCAAACTGATGAAGTCTTCTACAAGTGTTCAACATTCCATACACTAATATGAACTAGTAATGTTTAGAAACTCTTTTGTCATACATACATATATCTCCATTATCCATACTGCTATGCTACAAAGATTGTATTTTTAGAAAGCTACTTAATTGACAAGACAAGAGATATAGTCCAAATCATGGTTTATTACACTAAGGCAAGGTGTGCAATTCTACCCTGCCCTACCCTGATGTGAAAATTTCTGCGATTTCTGCTGTGTTAGGGATTCAAATGCTCCATACAAGACCGGATCCATGTATATATTATTCAATGTCCACAATCACAAGTTGCAAATTCTATGAGCACAGACGTTCTGTTTGTGAAAAAGAGCTCTCTCCATAGTCTTCTCAAACAGCAGTCTTTAGAGAACAGCTGAAAGGGATCTACATTAGTATTGTTAATCATTATTGTATTTATTATTAATGTATTAATCACCCATCCTCAGAAAGACCCCAGAGCAATGTACAAACTCATGACCAAAATACAACAAATAGCACTAAAAACATATACAAACAATGAAGCTTTAGTTTGAGTTGACTCATTGAAACTAATGGACCTAACTTAGTCAAAGACATTAATCTCATAAATCTGTAGTAGGCAAATTACATACGTATGTTGCTGATAAGAACTTTACTTTTTTATTTATCAAATTACAAAAGCCCCTAGGGACAGACGCACACACACACACACACTCAATTGTCTGAAAACCAGCAAAGTGGAAGACAGACATATCTCTAAGGGAAGATTATTCCAAAGCGGGAGAAGGTCCTTTTGAACATTCCCTCACTCCAAATCCTTGTGGAGATCACAAACAGAGTCCTCCCCTGCCCATCTGATCTGAAGGATCAGATTAGCTGCTACCAGAGGAGTTGCTTCTGAAGATAAATGGGCTCCAAGTAATTTAGGGTTTTGTAATCCATCACCGACAAATTTACTCTCAAATCTACCCCAGCAGCATATAGACCAGGGGCAGGCAACCAAAGGCCCGGGGCCCGGATGCGGCCCAATCGTCTTCTCAATCCGGCCCATGGATGGTCCAGGAATCAGTGTGTTTTTACATGAGTAGAATGTGTGCTTTTATTTAAAATGCATCTCTGGGGTATAGGAATTCGTTCATCCCCCCCAAAAAAGTCCGGCCCACCACATGGTCTGAGGGACGGTGGACCGGCCCACGGCTGAAAAAGGTTGCTGACCTCTGATATAGACAGCCATCACAGAACTCTTAGGGAAGGTGATCCCTTCTTGTTGTCCTAGTTAATCACCTGGCAGATGCATTCTGGACTTAAGTGATAGCTTCCAGATTGTTTTCAAGGGCAGCCCTGTGTAAATAATCCAAACACAAGGTCACTAGAAAATGATGAGCTTCTGCCAGTAAATCCATGGAGAAAATGTAGGTATACACATCTCTCAGGATTTCAGGCATTGCCTCCAGTACGTATGCCACTATGAACACGATTCATGTAAAAATTGTCCCTGCAAGGAAGATAAAAATACATTATGTAGTGCTTTCTGTGTAAATTGTTCCATTATTATCTAGAGAATATAATCTTTTATAACAGAAATAAAATTGTTCTTAAATTGATTGCCTCCAAGCCCTATTAGCAATTTTCATAGACACATTTGTGTTTAGCAACAGATTCAGTTGCACTGCAAATGTGTTAATTTACTTTTTCACTTTGTTTCTGTAACACAGCCTGCTATTTCTCTGGCTAATGATTTGGACGTCACTCCTTATATTCTTTAAAACGCACTTGCAGACAGAAAAACAAAACCATTTTTTCCTCTTGAGATACCAATGATACAATTTTTCACTTTGCTGCCATCTGAAGTACCAGCATTCAGCATGATCACATGAGCTCTGTGAATCCACAACATCAAGGCTGTGTAGTCAATATTATAAACAACAGGTGCTAAAAGATCAAAATAAAATGAACATATTACTGGGAGGTAGAAAGGATTGTTTTCTTTGTGTATAAAGTGTAAGTAATGCATCCCTTATAAGGCTTCTTTTGAAGATTAATGTTTGCAATACTATCAGTACAGAAAGTGAGAGGCATAATCCACCCAATTTGGGACAGTGTTGTGCATCTTCTATCCATTTCTGCAGGACTTGCACAATTATTCTTTGCAAAGACAATTGAAATGAATGGAGGGTGCAGATCAGCATTGTTTGGCGGGTTGCATGTATATCTTTTGAACCAGAACACAATACTTTAGTAGCAATTTGGATCATTTGAAAACTAGATGGCAAATGAACCAGATTACTATCATTCTCTTTCCATGTGACAGCTAGATAACGTATTTCAATATGGAATAGTATTAACTCCCTCTTTCCACAGACATTCACTGACAGAAACAAGTGAGATGATGGAGCAGTGAAGTGTAAGATATTGGGTTAACTCATTGGGATTTAACTTTCTTAACATCACCTAGACTAGAATCAGTCAGCGGAGTCTGGTCCATTAGGTCAAATGGAGCACTATTATATGTGTTGGAAAGCTACCCAGAGTGGCTGCGGCAACCCAGTCAGATGGGTGGGCTACAAATAATGTATTATTATTATTATTACTGGTATAAGTGGACTTGATGACTGAATGGGGATTTGAACTTGTCTCTCGCCAGTCCTAATCCCACACTTTAACACTGGCTCTCCAACAATCCAATCTGAAGATCATTAAGCAGCAATAAGAACTGTATTTTAAGAATTTTTCATTATTATACGATATGTTGGTGTGACCATTTTTCTTCTTCTGATAGAAAGGAAATGCAGGTTTCAAACAAAATTGTGTTGAATGTCTCCAATCTCTGGTGTGGTGTTCAAAACAATTGTCTGACCCATTCTCATTTTCTCATTACAGATTTCCTATTCAGAGCATCATTTCTCCTATTCCCTTGTGTTATCTAGGTTTTCTGTAATGTCACCATCTAGGTGTAAGGAGGAGTTCAACAGGTGAGATAACGCAGATACTTCAGATTTGGATTTCTTTCAACTACTTAGTGCTGGATGACATGTTCACTAAATAACGCTGTAGAATCCTTCTGGCATTGTTTTACCACCTCAAATTGCAGGCAAAGCATCTCTTCCTTTCTTCATGCTGCTCCGTGCAAAGTACTAATTAACAAAAATACCCCTGGCACTAGGGAAATTAACATATTTGAGAGAGAGCTAAGCAAGAGCCATTCTTCTCTCTGATGGGTTTTTACATAAGGAAGCATGAAAAATATGATTCCTCATTTGCAATCTGAAGTGGTAAAATAGCGCAAGGGTTATACCATGATGAATGAGCAGGCTAACACTGAGATCAGACTGTTGAGGGACGTAGCCTGGGGACTAGGGGGCATGGCCTGGGAAAGGATGGAGTCAGAAGAATCCAAGGCCAAATAGGGAAACCTGTTTTCCCCATCCCTGCCTTAGATGAATGGGATACAAAGACACTTGTACATTAATGGAACCTGGTCAACTGTTTTCAGCATCCAGCCTCATAAACCAAGAGTGAGCAAACATTGAAGAGTGCATACATCAAAAAGCTCCAGCTGAATCTCAAATCTTACTGAAATGCTGATTTGTCATTCTCTGTCATACTTCTGTTCCCTCTTGGGTGGTTTCTACACGTAATATGTGGTTGCTTCTTTAAGAACAGTGTAATATATTCCTATCACATGGAGACTACATACTATTGGAAGATTTATTTTTTCAGAAAATATTTTGAATACTTTCCAGTAAAGAGAAAAACAATTTCAAATAAGCCAGGAAATATGCTGGCCTGGCAATTAAAAAAGAGACAGAAGGAAAAATTAATTGATAAAATAGTGGAAGAAGGGAGAACTTTAGACAACCCGGAAGAAGTTAAAAATTGCTTTATAAAATATTGTAAGAAGTTATATAAGAACTGAGACAGATGAAGAAATAACAGAGTATCTATGTGGAAAGGATATTCCTAAAATTAAGAAAGATAAGATTCAAGATCTAAATTACCCAATAACCTTGATGGAGATACACCAAGCGATAGTTAAGATGAAACTGGGAAAATCCCCAGGACCAGACGGCCTTACCACAATACATTACAAAAAATTAGAAGAATCATTATTGTCACCCATGAAAATGCTCATAAATAGAATATTAGAGGATGGGAAGATCCCCAATTCCTGGAAGCAGGCTCATATAGTATTAATTCTGAAACAAGGATGGAATAAAGAGTTTATAAACAACTACAGACCAATATCATTACTTAGTAATGATTACAAAATCTATGCACAAATATTGGCAACAAGATTAAAGATGATACTGCAGGATTGTATAAACAAAGAGGAGGCAAGGTTCTTGCCAGGCAGGAAAATAAGTGATAATGTAAGAATACTGATTGACATGATTGACTACTTAGACATGAAACTGAACAAGAAAGTAGATTTTATGTTTGTAGACGTGGAAAAGGCGTTCGATAAGGTTTCATGGAAATTCTTAAAACAATATTAGACCAGATGGAAATGGGAGATCAGATTGCAAGAGGTCTAAAGGCAATATATGAACAACACAAAGCAAATATAATAATAAATAATGATTTGACTGATCTTTTTGAAATACAGAAGGGCACCAGACAAGGATGCCCGCTTTCACCAATATTATTCATTCTAGTCTTGGAAATAATAAATCAAGAAATTAGGCTACACCAAGAAATAAAAGGAATATCCCTAGGGGAGAAATCATATAAAATAAGGACATTTGCAGATGACTTGGTGTTAATGGTTGAAAATCCAAAAGAAAGCAATGCAAAGGCTCTGGAAAAAATGGAACTAGCAAAAGAATGGGATTGTGTTAAAGAATATATGAAAAAGCATTGTTCTGGAGTAACCATATCAGTATGTCACGAATGAAGCTTTGCAAGGTTCAAGAAATTGAAAAGTGGTCCGAAAGATGTAAAAATTCACAGTAGACACAACAACTCAGAATGATTAGAAATTTCGAGGTCTCAAAATAGAGGAAGTCAATATGTGTATATGTGTATAAGTATGTAAAGATTAGAGACGCAGGTGGCGGTGTGGGTTAAACCAGAGAGCCTAGGGCTTGCTGATCAGAAGGTCAGCGGTTTAAATCCCTGCAATGGGGTGAGCTCCCGTTGCTCGGTCCCAGTTCCTGCCAACCTAGCAGTTTGAAAGTGTGTCAAAGTACAAGTAGATAAATAGGTACCACTCCAAGCAGGAAGGTAAACGGTGTTTCCGTGCGCTGCGCTGGTTCACCAGAAGTGGTTTTGTCATGCTGGCCACATGACTGGCTCCCTCGGCCAATAACGTGAGATAAGTGCCGCAACCCCAGAGTCGGTCACGACTGGACCAAATGGTATGGGGTCCCTTTACCTTTACCTTTATGTAAAGATTATAATCAAGGTATGGTTTTCTTTGTAGGTTTTCTTTCCCTTTTCTTCTTTTGGTTTTTGTCTGTTCTGCTTGGTTTTTAGTTTGTATGTTTATTTTATTTTTGGATTTTATGTTTGTAATTTTGCATTGAAAAGAAAAGAAAATATTTAAAAAGGGGGGAAAGGGGAAAAAAGAAAGTAGGAGAGCAAAGGGCTCGGAGACAGATGCCCTAAGTGGCAATGGTAAGGTGGGTGGTGCTGTTGACGAAGGAGGAAGGAGGAAGGAGGAGAGAACGGTGGTGGAGATTTACTTGGAGCAACACCATTACTCCAAAAGGTTGCATTTTTAAATATATAATAATTTTTATTACAAGAAGCTGCATTTTTAAGCCACTCTCTGTGAATATTGAATAAACAATATTGGTAAGAAAACAACAACAACAACAACAAAAACAACAACAACAACTTGTGACTGGTCCCCATATTGCTGAAGTGAAACATATTTTCATTTTAAAAACACAGGAATCTACGATTGCCAGGAACATGCAGCTATTCTGAATATTAAAAATACAGGACTTGTGAGCTAACAAGCTCGGACTTAGGAATTTGTCTTGAACAGAGCAGAGTCAGTAGAAATGTTAGAATTTTTTCCCAGGAAAAGAATGTTTGACCTATGAGATCCAGCTAAAACAAGTACCATACTGTCATTTCAGTAACCTTTAGCTTACTCAGGCACATATCAATGATCTCTTTATGCCAGACTTTCTCAGACAGCATTCATCTGAAGAGATTTCTATACTGGGCACAATCATGGCATGCTCCTCTCTTTTTCCTCTCTCTTTTTATTTATTTTTTTAAAAAACCACACCTCAGATTACCAATAATCACAACATAGGATGGCACCGGAGAAGCTGCATCTAGACATGTTTGATCACAACCTAGTTGAATTGAGCAAAATTTAATTTCTAGATCCAGGCTGCTGCTCAAGAATAACTAAGTACTTGTATAATACATTTTTTTTAATAGCTCACTCTTATATATGGTCTAGAAATGCCTCTGGTTGGATGGCTTTATAGTTATTGTGTGATGCTCGATACATGGTTTGATTTACACAAATAAGATAATCTGCAAAGAATTGGAAAGATTACATACCCACAAAAGAGGATTGGCTACACAAATTATCTGAATTTATAGATTTCGTGAAATTAATGGCAGCAATAGGAAATCAAACAAACCAGAAATTAAGGGCACAATGGAAACGGTTTGAAGATTACATGAGTAAACCCTGTTCTAAAGATAACATGCTGAAATGTTTGGATTAAGTTTGTAAAGTTGATTCATAATATAAAGTTCTGGTAAAATAACAATAAGATATAAGCTGCAATGTAAACAAGAATACAGTATTAAGGAATCAAGAAATGACGTACACTGGCGGACAGAAGTCACATAGGTATAGTAATTATTATTGTTAATGTCTATATCTCTGGGTTTTCTTTTTTCTAATGTGGGTGAGAATATGTCTGTTTGAATGCGAAAACTAAATAAAAACATTAAAAAACAACAACAAATAAGAGAATCTGTTTATATACCATTATTCCCCTTATTAATGTCTTTATGAATAAATTAATCTTGGGTAACACAGGGATCATTAGACAGTGATGCCGATACTGTTTACATGAAAATGAAATGTAATATAGAGATGCTTGCAGAATACATTATCTACAAAACCTGATGCAAACAGACCTGAGCTGCATCTCCTGACAAATGTTGGTATTGAAACACATTCGTTTCAGAATGTGTCTTTTGCGAGAAAATACATTCAAAATACATATTTAGGTGTGTATTTTAATATGGCTTCTCATACATTCTTAATTTTTTTTAAATGAAATTTAATGTGGAACAGGTTTATGAATGAATGCATGTGAAGCTCACACAGGCTATAGATAGCCATCTCTGATGTGGAGTGAAAGAGGCATAAGTTATCATCCCCTGCTGACTCATTGCTCACTTCAACCTCAAAATTACCCCTTGAAAGCCTTTTTATAAAATAATAATAATAATAATAATAATAATAATAATAATAATAATAATACTTCTCTTTCTCTATTTTGATGTCAATTCAGGGGCTGTTATTCTGGATGACAAATAGCTTTAAAAAACCTTTTAAAGAACTATGATTTTCTCCATTTATAAAGTTATGTTTTAATAAAGCTATTTTAATCAAACTGATGAAGTCTTCTACAAGTGTTCAACATTCCATACACTAATATGAACTAGTAATGTTTAGAAACTCTTTTGTCATACATACATATATCTCCATTATCCATACTGCTATGCTACAAAGATTGTATTTTTAGAAAGCTACTTAATTGACAAGACAAGAGATATAGTCCAAATCATGGTTTATTACACTAAGGCAAGGTGTGCAATTCTACCCTGCCCTACCCTGATGTGAAAATTTCTGCGATTTCTGCTGTGTTAGGGATTCAAATGCTCCATACAAGACCGGATCCATGTATATATTATTCAATGTCCACAATCACAAGTTGCAAATTCTATGAGCACAGACGTTCTGTTTGTGAAAAAGAGCTCTCTCCATAGTCTTCTCAAACAGCAGTCTTTAGAGAACAGCTGAAAGGGATCTACATTAGTATTGTTAATCATTATTGTATTTATTATTAATGTATTAATCACCCATCCTCAGAAAGACCCCAGAGCAATGTACAAACTCATGACCAAAATACAACAAATAGCACTAAAAACATATACAAACAATGAAGCTTTAGTTTGAGTTGACTCATTGAAACTAATGGACCTAACTTAGTCAAAGACATTAATCTCATAAATCTGTAGTAGGCAAATTACATACGTATGTTGCTGATAAGAACTTTACTTTTTTATTTATCAAATTACAAAAGCCCCTAGGGACAGACGCACACACACACACACACTCAATTGTCTGAAAACCAGCAAAGTGGAAGACAGACATATCTCTAAGGGAAGATTATTCCAAAGCGGGAGAAGGTCCTTTTGAACATTCCCTCACTCCAAATCCTTGTGGAGATCACAAACAGAGTCCTCCCCTGCCCATCTGATCTGAAGGATCAGATTAGCTGCTACCAGAGGAGTTGCTTCTGAAGATAAATGGGCTCCAAGTAATTTAGGGTTTTGTAATCCATCACCGACAAATTTACTCTCAAATCTACCCCAGCAGCATATAGACCAGGGGCAGGCAACCAAAGGCCCGGGGCCCGGATGCGGCCCAATCGTCTTCTCAATCCGGCCCATGGATGGTCCAGGAATCAGTGTGTTTTTACATGAGTAGAATGTGTGCTTTTATTTAAAATGCATCTCTGGGGTATAGGAATTCGTTCATCCCCCCCCAAAAAGTCCGGCCCACCACATGGTCTGAGGGACGGTGGACCGGCCCACGGCTGAAAAAGGTTGCTGACCTCTGATATAGACAGCCATCACAGAACTCTTAGGGAAGGTGATCCCTTCTTGTTGTCCTAGTTAATCACCTGGCAGATGCATTCTGGACTTAAGTGATAGCTTCCAGATTGTTTTCAAGGGCAGCCCTGTGTAAATAATCCAAACACAAGGTCACTAGAAAATGATGAGCTTCTGCCAGTAAATCCATGGAGAAAATGTAGGTATACACATCTCTCAGGATTTCAGGCATTGCCTCCAGTACGTATGCCACTATGAACACGATTCATGTAAAAATTGTCCCTGCAAGGAAGATAAAAATACATTATGTAGTGCTTTCTGTGTAAATTGTTCCATTATTATCTAGAGAATATAATCTTTTATAACAGAAATAAAATTGTTCTTAAATTGATTGCCTCCAAGCCCTATTAGCAATTTTCATAGACACATTTGTGTTTAGCAACAGATTCAGTTGCACTGCAAATGTGTTAATTTACTTTTTCACTTTGTTTCTGTAACACAGCCTGCTATTTCTCTGGCTAATGATTTGGACGTCACTCCTTATATTCTTTAAAACGCACTTGCAGACAGAAAAACAAAACCATTTTTTCCTCTTGAGATACCAATGATACAATTTTTCACTTTGCTGCCATCTGAAGTACCAGCATTCAGCATGATCACATGAGCTCTGTGAATCCACAACATCAAGGCTGTGTAGTCAATATTATAAACAACAGGTGCTAAAAGATCAAAATAAAATGAACATATTACTGGGAGGTAGAAAGGATTGTTTTCTTTGTGTATAAAGTGTAAGTAATGCATCCCTTATAAGGCTTCTTTTGAAGATTAATGTTTGCAATACTATCAGTACAGAAAGTGAGAGGCATAATCCACCCAATTTGGGACAGTGTTGTGCATCTTCTATCCATTTCTGCAGGACTTGCACAATTATTCTTTGCAAAGACAATTGAAATGAATGGAGGGTGCAGATCAGCATTGTTTGGCGGGTTGCATGTATATCTTTTGAACCAGAACACAATACTTTAGTAGCAATTTGGATCATTTGAAAACTAGATGGCAAATGAACCAGATTACTATCATTCTCTTTCCATGTGACAGCTAGATAACGTATTTCAATATGGAATAGTATTAACTCCCTCTTTCCACAGACATTCACTGACAGAAACAAGTGAGATGATGGAGCAGTGAAGTGTAAGATATTGGGTTAACTCATTGGGATTTAACTTTCTTAACATCACCTAGACTAGAATCAGTCAGCGGAGTCTGGTCCATTAGGTCAAATGGAGCACTATCCGGCCAAACTGAGCCTGCCCTCAGCCAGCCCCCACCTGCCTGGCACTTTACTTAAAACCAGTCCAGGAGGTGGCACTCGCTGCTACCCTTGTCAAATCCACACCATATATTTAAAGCATGTTACTTTCCCAGATCGTGAAGCTGAGGCTCCAATACTTTGGCCACCTCATGAGAAGAGAAGACTCCCTGGAAAAGACCCTGATGTTGGGAAAGATTGAGGGCACTAGGAGAAGGGGACGACAGAGGACGAGATGGTTGGACAGTGTTCTCGAAGTTACAAACATGAGTTTGACCAAACTGCGGGAGGCAATGCAAGACAGGAGTGCCTGGCGTGCTATGGTCCATGGGCTCACGAAGAGTCGGACACGACTAAACGACTAAACAACAACAACAACTTTCTCAATAAAATGCCAGGAGCCATTGTTTCTGCTGTGAGGAGTAAACTACAGCTCCTATGATTCTTTGATGGAAGCCATGTGGTTTACCTGTTGGGTGTGGATGTGAGTCTCAGTGTTGCTTTTCAAGAATTCAGCAATGAGACAAAACCAGAATTATTTGTTCCCCCCCATTACTATCTCTGGCACCAACTACTGTCAGCCTCCCTTACTTCTGCTCTACCAGTCCCAAAGGGCAGCAGCCTCTCCTGCAGCCTGCAATGTATGGACAGAGATTTGTACCACTTTGAATAAGGTAATAAGATAATTAATCTAGTATAGAATATCCTAAAACACAATCCAATATAAAACTAAAAGTCAACACACATTTAAAGTATAAACAGATTTTGAAATGGCATCAACTTAGCATATGATGCCATCCATTCTGAGCAACAGCAATACTTTGTGCCCTCGTCTTAGACCACTGAACACAGTGGGGCTTTACTTCTGAGCAAACAGACATTGGATTGTGCTGTAAGAGACCTAATCCTCTAAAAACAAAGACTTGAGATATATTTACTGTAACTAACAAAACAACAGGGAATGGGAAAACAACACACATTTATTAGATACATAGTCACTGCGTACATATATTTGGAAAATTAAATGGTATATAATAAGCTTCCAGTTATGTTAATACCAAAATTGTCCTCATTTATGCTTGAGAACAGACACAAAACAGAGAAAATTGCTTTCTGTAATTTATGCAGAAATGTCATAAAATCAATCTCATTTTTTTCTGTTTCAACAAGTCCTTAAATAATACTTCCCATTTTACTTCAAAGCTTTGCTTCATGAAAAACAGAATGTTAAGTGCCCAAAAATCTGCTGTAGAGCTAATTATACTGCATCAATTCAGTCAGAGGTGCTCTGTGACACTATATGGAGGACACAAGGAAACCGTATTTTATTGTGATTTTCAAGTACATCAACAAACTGAGCTAATGATTCATTGTGAGCTCCATGGGCTCACAAGAGCTTCCCCGGAGGGGAAGCTTTTTTGCATGTAGGTCTGTTCTAATATGCCAGCAGTCAATCAGCAGGCAGTAGGCAAAACAAGGAGGGAAGATGCAAAAGCTCTAAGACAGTGTATGGATGCCTCTGTTTATGTCACCCTGACACCTGCAAGGCAAGTGACCAAGTGATTAAACTCCTGCCATTGCTATCAGTTGATCCCATTGTGGGGGGAAAGAAAATAAAAAGTAGGCTTCCACTAATGCAAAGATATCTTAATACCATGGAATAGCTGATACAAGGTTTGACTTGTTTTCTGATTACAAACTGCAAATCTTCTTTGAATATATAAAATGCACCCTTTAAAGATGCCATGCAAATGCGTAGATTTTTGCAGCAGATGAAAAAGTATGCCTAACCTACTCAAATGTCCACTGGCAGAAATATTTGGCATCAGTTCCAGTCTTTTAATCAGTGCAATCATGACTTCCTCTACTCTTTTAATTATTTAGGATACTAATATCTGCAGCAATACTTTTCTGTATAAAGATATTATTACCCAGATATTGATGTTTTTGCATTTAAATTAGACTATATTTGGTTGTGCCCACATCAAAGACTAAATTTAGTTCTTGAGACAATTGATGTTATAAGACATGATAGCTTTTTAACCTGTGTTTATCAAAACATACTTTCCAGAATATTTTAGTTCAGCTTATGCACATTTTAAACAAAATTAGTTGCTCAGAACTGGATCAGTGCCAGGGTTGCCAGATTAAGAATGCTGAAATATGCAAATATTATCTAAATGTATTTGCATATCAGCAATATAGCTTTTGGAACTGACATACTGGACCTTCTTTATTCAGGTTCTTTATTTACAGTCAGCTGACATGTAAAAATAGTTGTGAAGTAAAAACTTGTGTCTTCTTGTGCCTGGATATGCTATCGCAAGAGCAAGGGATACTATTCTACTTGAGGCAGTATGCTACAGCATATAGAAACATAGGAAGCTGCCTTATACTGAGTCAGACCATTGGTAGTACATCCAGCTCAGCATTGTTTACACTGGCAGCAGCTCTCCAGGATTTCAGATTGTGTTCTCTCCAAGTCCAAACTGCAGATGCCAAGAGTAGAACCTAAGACCTTCTGCTCACAGAGCAGGTGATCAACCACAGAGCTATGACCCTTTCCCTTTTAAAGTAGTTAGTTAAGACTGCGGAGACCTGGATCCGAATCTGCACAGGCATGAGATTTGCTGGGTTACCTTGGAAAATTTGCTCTTTCTCAGCCTAACCTACCTCATTAGAAGGACGAATTTGGTGGGGGGGGGGAATAATGTACACTGCCGCAATCTCATTGGACAAAGGGTGGGCAACCTAAACCCCTGGCCAGCAGTGCATGGGCTAAAAGGAATGACATAGCTGCCACCACGCTGAGAGCTCAGCCACTTGCACATGCCAGGGAGGAAGATGAGAGGGGAGATAATGTCTTCATTAAGCCAGTTCCCAGGCTGGCAAAGCAAAGAGGCCTATAACCTTCACATGATGGCCAAAGAGCCAGGTTAGAATCCAGTTGGGTCCTGTGCTGGTCCCTCCCTGCCCTGTTTGGGGGTTTACATTAGCTACCATTGGTGGAGACACTACCGGTGGTAGCTTCCATCCTCCCATAGTTTGAGCATTAGAAGCAAGTGGATCAGGCAAGGCTAGGTGGAGGGACACAACTAGCTCATCCAGCATGGCAGGTCAGACGTATGGATTGTTTTGCCCATGTAACTAACAAACAAACAAACAAACAAAGCTAAGCATGCCTCACTCACCAAATGAACCCCTTTTCCACCAAAGTCAAATTGACTTTTCAAAACAGTTTTTTAAAAAAAACTTTGGTTGAATCATGAGATGTAGGTTCTTTGGCTGTGAAAAAGATGAAAAGGGGTAAAAAAAATCACAGGCTGCATGCAATTGGAGCCTCCGTTCAACCCCCAAGGAACTTGCCTATAGTGTTTTTCTCAACTGTATTGTTTCACACACACACTTGCTCCACAAACAGAGAAATAGTTAACATGTTGCACCATCATTTGAGGGACTGGTAACAACAGACCTTTCATTTAAAACTATTTAAATTATTAAAAAAGTAATTAAAATCTACACTAAGCGGGGTGGAGCAAGGAACAGATGAAAACACATGTCAACATTCTACATGTTTGGATGGTCTTGCCTAAACAAAAATGTTTTTAGCAGGCACCAAAAATGTACAGTGAATGCACCCAAAGTGTGGGTGCTTCGTTCCTTAATTTCCTTTCAAATGTTGAAAACCATTAGAAATTCTAATGATTAAGCATATAAATGTGTTAAATAAATAAATTGCAATAAAGAAGAATTGCACTGATCAGTTACACATCTTTCATTCCCTCTGTGTTGCAAGACAGAGAAAAGTTTGACTTTCAATTTTAACAGAACTTGCTATGTTCGGAGTCCCAATCTCTTTTGCCAATGACCTCCCTTCCTGTAAGGGAGGTCAGGCCTAGCTGTCTATTGAGGACTTGTGCTGATTATGTTCACATAAAGCTGACAGTATAAATAAGCTTATTTTTCCTCTTCATATGCAGACAGAGGCAGCAACACACATAAGAGGGTATACTGAGAAACACTATCAGGAAAGAATATGACAGGGCTTGTGTGGGAGAATGAAGAAAATAGGTTCTTGAACCTGTAATTGTGACTCCCACACTGTTTCTTTCAACTGCCTAAGAGCAACAGTGTTTAAAGTACCCCGTCCCTTTGAGGACAACACATTTTAACAATATTTAGCAACATAACTTTTTTCAGCATCAGTATACAGTACTAAAGGATGCCTTATAATCCTCAAAATGCTCACAATCTCTCTCTCTCTCCACATAATTATGTGAATGCAAGTTACAGTACAATGGTATCAAACACTGAACACTTTAGCTGCAGTTCTCATTTTCAGGAGAAAGATGGAGGAAATGTAACTGACCCATTGTGTTGGTCCATCAACTAAGCTTGATGTGTACTCTGAGCAATACCGTCTCTAGCCTTAAAAATGTTCAGTGAGAAGACACTAAAAATAAACAGGAGGTGATGATAGGAGGAACCCAGATGGTATTTTGTTCCTACATAATTGCAAAGCATTTATTTTATGAAAATGTTATTAAGCCTTAATCAATCTGCTATAGAAAGTAATTACCATACCATTCATGAATTTGTTATGTCAATTAAAACATACGCAAAAGAAACTCTCTCCGTCTTTAATTTAAAAGGGAAAGAAAGGATTACTATCTTTGGGACCATGATGTGAGACAAACTGGGAATATTTTCAAAGTTGCTGGTATACAGGAAGAGCAACTTCAGGAAATCATATTACCCTGCTGAATCAAAATAGCTTGGAGTTATTTTGCACCCAACAGGAAAGCACAGAGGGATAACTTAAGCAAAACAATTTATGTTGGCAACTTTCTATAGCATTTCATCTGCATCAACAGTGCTTTGACTTTATTTGATTTTGTTACAAGGGAATTTATATCCCACCTTTCCAATTATAAAAGTGGCCAAGACTACTTCTTGGGACTGTTGCTTCCCCCCAAAAAACACCTACCCATTTGAATTGTGGGAGGAATGTTTTGTTTTCATGTGCTCATCTGCTTGTCACCTTCACCATAAAATATTACAAATTAAAGTCTATGTCACTCAACATACATTAATCAATCAATCAAGGCTACGCCCAGGTAAATTGTAGTCAGCTGCTGTTTCTCCACTGCCTAAATACTAGACACGGAAGTTCACTGGCCACGGACCAATTCTTATTCTAATCCAGCTCTTCTACAGATGCCACCATCTAATTGACAGAGGAAATTCACAGCTCTTGTATCACTTGGCTGGAATACAACACATCTGTTTAATAGACTGATATATCTGGTACAAAATCAACAGAAGTGCCCTTTCATGACTGCATTTTAAAGAGAGGCTCAGATCAGGCCTCCTAATCTGACAGAAAGAGAATACACAATGTTAATCCAAAATCATTTAAAAATCCGTTAGAAGCAGGCTCCTAGTCAAGAACCTTTTAAGTGTTAGATGTCTGATATTCATATTACGTGGTGATTTTTTCGCTCCCAAGAACATATTTTCATGTAGAGCCTTGCTTGGCAGATCGTGAGTCACATCTTATCCCTTATGCTGTTTTGCTGTGATTAAGGCTGACTCAGTCACACTTCCCCAAGGGCCAACACAACATGAAGCCAGTCTTTTGTTATTACTATGCTATTATAACTAACTTGTTTCTATTTTTATGTCAGGCAAGCAAGTTTTACTCTACAAGGTTTGGAATCTCCATAGGGGAAAAGGGGTGTTAATTTGAAGGAGGAGGTTCTTCAAGCTACAATTAGGGCAACTATGTTAGTACATAATGCATGTTTGTCGCATTTTCCACCTAGCATAATGCCTTTGTCTCAGGGTTAATTCACCCAATGAAAATAGTGGCTGTTTAAATCACAACAGTAGTTGATATATGCTGAAGACCTGCGTGAATACATAAGGCTTGACTTGCCATGTTTTGGAGCCTTTGCTTAACTGTTTCAGAATGGATAACATTTGCCAAACATGGTTTTCATCATATGACTTGGCCCTCATTGGACAAAGATCTTCTGATTTGCCAATTGTACTTTATAATGAGTAGTAACATTGCTGTCATTTAAAAACGATAACACTTATGTACTCCACACTACCAAAGTTCAATAATGATGCCTTCTTTCAGCTTCCATATTTAATTTTAGAGAAGAATTTAAAACTTTGTAATGTTTTTACAAAAAAGGATATATGGAAATATAAATGTGATTGTGCTTTATAATAATGGCCGCTAATTTTATTACCGTATTTGCTGTAAAAAATTATACTGAAAGGGGTTGTACTGAAAACAATGTTCACCTTCCTTTGCCTTTCTTTTGAACTAAAATACGAGCCTTCCTTTGTTTGCAGAATGACTAACTATGCTAATAGGACTTTTAAAGTGCAGTTCCCTTTTACAAGTCAGTCATTGCAATTAAGCCTTTGATAGATGCCCATTGTTAGTAAAACTTTCTTTAAAATTCAAGTGACAGGTTTATGGTTTGTGTTTGTTTTTGTTTACAAAACTCACTAGAGGTTATAACTTCTTTCCACATTAAAATTGTTAGCACTTTAGGATAGGGAAGCTTTTGCTTGGGTTATGCCATATAAAAGGTTGGTGCTACATAACTTATAAAATCCAGATTATTTATTCCACTGATACAAAAATAGGTTTAGCCAACCATAAATGTGCAGGTATACCTGGTGTGGCTTTTTTTTGCATTCACTTTCTGCTGACAGACTCTTCCTAGACTCTTCATATGGAAAGAGGTAGGAAATTGGTAGATTCTTTATAACTCTTTACTGTTTGTCCATGGAATGCTACTTTGTTTTTTCCCTTGACATGATTGAATTGATTTTTTTTCTTGAACATACTTTATTTTTTATCTTTAAAAAGCCCTTCTTTATTTGCCCCAGCATAGTTCGAAATTCTTAGGCAACCAAGGAAAGTGTGTTAAAGCAAGATAAAAAGGAGATTAAGGTAGTCAATGGGAAGATCACCTGTAAGTAACAATGAAGGTTTGCACAGATGAGGTGTGGGGAATCATCAATCTCAGCAAGCATGCCCTATGACCAGCAGTGGTGGGAGATGTAGTTGAAATGTAAGGTCACCAGAAATGTAATATGGATGATTGGCTTCCCAAATTGACCAGACGAAATCTCAGGCAGTTGTACATATTATAAAACAGATTTATTAAAACATTTATTGCAATAAATGGTGGCAGTGAGAATGAGTTTCTCATTCTGCCCGACCCTTGTCCATGTACACTGAGCTTTTATACCTTTTTGACAGAGTGAAGATCAGCCTTTCTGCAGTACTTCATCCACCAATCAAGAGAGAGCACCCCAAGATGCAACGTCATTTACCTAACTCCACTAAGTGGCGTTATGTACCTGGTACTTTCATACACGTGTCTATCTGGAATTTTACAGGCACAATTGTGGTTGTGCCCTACTTAGAACTGCGGTTTTGTGGCAGCGCTACATCCTCTGACAGTGGGTTGCAACAGGCCCTGTCTAGTTTGCTAGAGTTTCTCAGAAGTGCTGTGTGTGGTTAGATCTTTGCATTAGATGTGCAAACATGCTGTGCCTGTGTGCAAAGTGCTGTCTGGTTTACTTTCTATCAGAGACAGAGAGATTTTGAAAATGGAGTTTCTCTGGCTACTTAGGGCCTGTGCGGCCTGACCAGGATTATTCTGGCCCTGGTCATTGCCACCCTATAAAGTAACATCTGGAGTGGGCGGGGGGGGGGGGGCAAAGGCAGGCCTGGCCCAAAGCAGACCTTCAGGAGCGGTGAAGCAGCTGTCTCAGATGCCCTGCCTGCTTCTGGTGGAGAATCAGTGATGGCATCAGCAAATATTTCCAGCAAGATTTCAATGTCTTGTCATGAGATCTCACTGGAAATCTGCAGCTGCAGGGTGGCGTGGCACTTCCCATTTTGCTTCAAGTGATGAAACAGCACAGTCCGCCCCTGACCGAAGGTTCCCCACACCCTCGGGTATGTGTTTTGCTTCTGCATTTATAGAATCACATACCTGAATGGGTGCTAAGAAAGGGGTGGTTCAATGAAAAATACTGGAGCTAGGCTGTATCCTACTATCACTAATCAGTATCAAAAGTCACAGAATAACAAGTGCCTGGATTCTCAATATGTGTGATGGGATGTTAATGGAAATGTGAGCCCTCCTCCTCCTTGGCTTGAAAGCCCTATCAGGATCCTTCACAGGAGTGGCACAAGCTGTGGGTGTAAAATATGTAAGTTCTGAAGAAAGGAACATGGTGAGATGAAATAATGAAATTGTTCAATTTAGAACAATTAAAATAATAAAAATTGATCAACTGCTAGGACTTTAAGCGGAAGAATGAAGAGATACTATATCTCTTGCAGAGAGTAGGGAGACAAGTAGCATTTGGAAAATATATTGCTCTTTAAAACAGAAATAAGAGCTGTCTTACATACTTGATTCCTTGCAGGTAGTTTCTTAAATTTATTTTACCTTTACTATAACCTTATATGTTGGAGAGGTCTATACTATGAGCAGGGAAAAAAAACCCAACAACCCATACTTTACTTGAATTCTGCGCCCTGTAGATTTTGCTAATTTGCATCCGTTCTGTTCAACAATGTTAATTGTTTTAAGAAATTTACTCTGAGTTCTATATTCTTCCATATTTCATCCGTATCCTTTGTATGAGCTCTCTTATTGCCTTGTGCGCATCTCTGGCTCTGCTCCAAGTACCGCACACCTTCTCAGTGACCACTCCTTGATGCCCATGTATTGAGTGTGGATGTCTGCACCACCTATTTGCATAGATCTCCATGCTTATAGGCTTTCACACACTCTAGAACCCTGACCATCCAGAGGTCCAGGTCCTTTCCTCATTTCATTTTCTCTGAAGATAATGGATTAGGTGCATACTGAATCCAGCTGCAGATGAAAAGAACAATGAATGCCCAATAGGTATCAAATCCGTATTTATATTCTGGTCATTACAAATGTTGTATTGATGGTCTGAGGTGTAATGATATACAGAGACAGAAAGAAAATCCACGAGCTGTTATATTCAGTATAAATTCAAAAGCTGTTCACCTTTCCAAGCCACGAGAAGGGCTTTGCAAGTGATTTAAAAGTGCAACCTTTTAAAGTGATTTTTCAATGGTAATGGTAAAAAAAATCCCCACTCTCTGTCTGCTGGAAATCTATATTCAGCGGGGTTGCCAACGTGCTTTCAAGCATATCTTTGCATCCATAAGCACTAGAACTCCGTGGTTTGAATGTTCCATAGAAAGAGAAACCTGAATGACTCTTTTATTCTTTGTGATGCTTTCACAGTGTGCATTAGCATCCTTAAGCCAGATTCTGGCCACTGTAACTTGACACATGGTATGTTTGATTTAGCTCATCTGGTCTTTTGAATGGACACAGATCTTAAGTAAAAAGGTGGAGTTTGGACTATGGATGCTGTCTTACAAGACATAAACTTTTAAACTGATTTCTCAATGGTAACGATACAAAATGTTGATTTTTCTATCTTCTGTCTTCTAAATTTCTGTATATTGTGGAACAGCAGTAAATGAAAGACTTCAAGGTCAGCCTCTACTAGATGCAAATTTAGCAGATTATTACAAAGCGCAAGGAATATATTTAAACTCTGAAAAGCAGCATTCAGTATTCAATACAGTACAAGAAATGGCCAAACATGCAAAGGAGTGCAGATGGGGGGGGGACCCTTGGAACCACAAGAATGGCTGTGTGCCATTTTACACTCAAATACTGTGCACCTGTTTTTATAAATGCTCTCAGAAAGAAGATTGACATGGAGCTAGATTAAGCATGCTGTATCCTGAGATCAACACCTGTGCCCTATTTATAAGAACATTTTGCTCCATCAATTCACAGAGATCAAGCACATCAACAAAAATGACAAACAGATGGAGCTTTCCTTTATTTGGACACATACTTGGCTGAAAGGATGAAATAGATGCAAAGCTTGCTTGATACAGAAGTTCTGTGGACAAAGTTAAGAGAATTCAAGGTTGGCATACAATTGCATCCTAAAAATGTTTACTCAGAAATAGGACCCACCAAGCTCAGTTTAACTTACTTTCCATTAAAACATGTTTAGTATTGCAGCCTGAATTTTGTCTTTTAATTGAGTGACATAAATCTGGGAGCAATGGAATGCTAGAATTAAAATGATCCATAGCCCGATTCAATCTCTAGTGAATGATGGATGAGGGAGATAAGAATGGGGACTAGACGGGGTGGGTGGGTAACTGCGTGTGGGTGGGAACTGAGACTCCTGAAGAATGCAAGACTACTCAGAACTTAATGCACTGTATTTTTTAAATACTTTAGTTCCAGAAACTCGGAAATGTATGAATAACCAGAAAGGAGGATGTAGTTACAATTGTCCTTCTTTCATTAGTTTTCTTTCCAATGCATTACTTCATAGTTTTTAAAGTGTGCTCTGAGTTTCTCATTAGGTTAAAAAAATATAGCACCTGATAGCAGCGCAATGTTTTCCTTAGACATATAAATGCTTTTGCTGAGATCTTTGAAGGACTACCTGAAACAGTGGGAGTTAATGATTCATTTTTAAGCAGTTCTACCCTTAATTAGGACTTAATCTGAAGACGGTGGGTTTCGTGCAAACTGAATCCAACAACCATGTCCAACAATCAACATCCATCTTTATTACCCCCATGGGGAAAACCAGAGATCTGTTCAAGAAAATTGGAGATATGAAAGGAACATTTCGTACAAAGATTACCATAATAAAGGACAAAAGTGGTAAGGACCTAACAGAAGCAGAAGACATCAAGAAGAGGTGGCAAGAATACACAGAGGAATTATACCAGAAAGATATGGAGGTCTCGTACACCCCAGGTAGTGTGGTTGCTGACCTTGAGCCAGACATCTTGGAGAGTGAAGTCAAATGGGCCTTAGAAAGCACTGCTAATAACAAGGCCAGTGGAAGTGACGATATTCCAGCTGAAATATTTAAAATTTTAAAAGATGATGCTGTTAAGGTGCTACACCCAATATGCCAGCAAGTTTGGAAAACTCAGCAATGGCCAGAGGATTGGAGAAGATCAGTCTACATCCCAATTCCAAAGAAGGGCAGTGCCAAAGAATGCTCCAACTACCGCACAATTGCGCTCATTTCACACGCTAGCAAGGTTATGCTTAAAATTCTACAAGGCAGGCTTAGGCAGTATGTGGACCGAGAACTCCCAGAAGTGCAAGCTGGATTTCGAAGGGGCAGAGGAACCAGAGACCAAATAGCAAACATGCGCTGGATTATGGAGAAAGCTAGAGAGTTCCAGAAAAATGTCTACTTCTGCTTCATTGATTATGCAAAAGCCTTTGACTGTGTCGACCACAGCAAACTATGGCAAGTTCTTAAAGAAATGGGAGTGCCTGATCACCTCATCTATCTCCTGAGAAATCTCTATGTGGGACAAGAAGCTACAGTTAGAACTCGATATGGAACAACTGATTGGTTCAAAATTGGGAAAGGAGTACGACAAGGTTGTATATTGTCTCCCTGCTTATTTAACTTATATGCAGAATTCATCATGCGAAAGGCCGGACTAGATGAATCCCACGCCGGAATTAAGATTGCCGGAAGAAATATCAACAACCTCAGGTATGCAGATGACACAACCTTGATGGCAGAAAGTGAGGAGGAATTAAAGAACCTTTTAATGAGGGTGAAAGAGGAGAGCGCAAAATATGGTCTGAAGCTCAACATCAAAAAAACCAAGATCATGGCCACTGGTCCCAACACCTCCTGGCAAATAGAAGGGGAAGAAATGGAGGCAGTGAGAGATTTTACTTTCTTGGGCTCCTTGATCACTGCAGATGGTGTCAGCAGTCACGAAATTAAGAGACGCCTGCTTCTTGGGAGAAAAGCAATGACAAACCTAGACAGCATCTTAAAAAGCAGAGACATCACCTTGCCGACAAAGGTCCGTATAGTTAAAGCTATGGTTTTCCCAGTAGTGATGTATGGAAGTGAGAGCTGGACCATAAAGAAGGCTGATCGCAGAAGAATTGATGCTTTTGAATTGTGGTGCTGGAGGAGACTCTTGAGAGTCCCATGGACTGCAAGGAGATCAAACCTATCAATTCTGAAGGAAATCAGCCCTGAGTGCTCACTGGAAGGACAGATCGTGAAGCTGAGGCTCCAATACTTTGGCCACATCATGAGAAGAGAAGACTCCCTGGAAAAGACCCTGATGTTGGGAAAGATTGAGGGCACTAGGAGAAGGGGACGACAGAGGACAAGATGGTTGGACAGTGTTCTCGAAGCTACCAACATGAGTCTGACCAAACTGCGGGAGGCGGTGCAAGACAGGAGTGCCTGGCGTGCTATGGTCCATGGGGTCACGAAGAGTCGGACACGACTGAACGACTAAACAACAACAACATCTTTATTACTGTTTTGGCAACTAGGAATTCTTCATCTGGTTTGAGGAACAATAATAAACACAAAAAGGTCTTTTATGATCCAATCCCATGGTTTTGGGGATGGTATCCCAAGGGCCATATGATATTGTGGGTCTTCCTGTCACCAGGCAGAGGAGGCCCCCTCCAGAAGGTGTTTTCAATACAACTGCAGTAATCACAACACCCATCTGCAAGGTCCAAAGACCTCCCATTCTCCCAACACCCACTTGGCAAGGCAGGGGAAATATATAAACCCTGGACCTGGTGTAATTATTTCCTCCCCTCATATTCTGTCCTGGCCAGTGAAACTGACAGGCTCTGGATTTGGTGATTCTATCACTAGCTACATAGTGTATCTACCTGAATTAGATTAAACTATTCATCTTTTGTGCAGTTAAAACCTTGAATTCTCCAACTGAATGGGAAGACAGATCTTCAACTATATAGCACAGAAGTGGAGGAACTCAGGCCTGGGATCTAAATGCAGCTTTCTAGGCCTCTCTGTGTGGGCCCTGAACTCTCCCTAGGCCATACCCCACACAGAACCTGAGTGTTTTGGCTCAACTGCATTTGTCCTTGGACTCCGCCAATGCCTCCTGCTTTTTTGAATGGAGAACAGAGGTGTGTGTGTGTGTGTGTGTGTGTGAGAGAGAGAGAGAGAGAGCGAGAGCTAGCCTACTGTACAAAAGCATGTTTTGCATGTATGGTTCCACCCATTTTTGCCTCTGGCCCTACCCACCACTGGCATGTGGCCCTCTGAAGGTTGCCCTCCTGATGAAAATGGTTGCCCACCCTGCAATATGTACTGCAATTTTTTACCTCAGCCAAGTAGGAGGACAGCATAGCAACTCAAAGTAAAATCCTAACCTGCAGGACCACTGGTCGGAGGGTGTTTGGGTCAGGGTGAACATGTGCCTCTGCCAGGGAGAAATCTGTGGGCACAAATCTATCATTGTCTGTCTTTCCTGAAAGGTGGCATATTCTGCAGGTGAAGCACAGGCAACCTTGCATCTTTATCTTCTGGGTGACCCCAGATTGGGCCCATCTGGATAGAGCTGGCCTAGTTAATTTTTCCCTTGAAAGGTTTCAAAAAGCAAATATTTGCTAGACCTGTTTTGGTTTTTAGGGGGTGGGCAGGCACAGACTGCTTGCCCTAACTGCCCCAAGTAAGCAGGGCTGTGGAAGCAGTGGATCCCTCCCCACTTACAAATACTCCGCCCATCAATTAACTCCATTTACAACGCAACCTATCTCTTGTTCCCAGGTAAATGTGCATAGAATTTCAGCCCCACTCTTCTGATCCCCCTAGTTTATCATAGTAATAACTGCTATTGCTACATTCGTAGAATAGCATTTGGTATCAGTAATAAGTTTGAAAAGATTAAAAACAATGCCATGACAGTGTAGCACAAAAACTAAAGTTATCATCATGTTGACATACAATATTCTGTAAAACAGAGCAATGTTTTCCCAGATTACTTTCATTTTATGCAACATTACCTGACACTTTCTCAAAACATTCACGATGAGCAAAATGAGGCACAACAAATATGTCACTAGAAATACATTATGTGTGATATTAAGTGTAAAAAGTACAAAACACACATATGCACAATGTATGAATGTCCCGTCCTACCCCCCCCCGCTGTGCATTTACTTCAAAGGGTAGACAAATGCGAGTCAGATTCTGCTCATGAATTTATGTCAATGGGACATATTAGGCCTCAGAAAGCATAAGGCTACATGGTTCAGGAATATTTTTTCTACTACAGTTCTCTAAATCAAATTAAAATAGGTTTAAGTAATTACACTTCTAAACTATGCTTCATCCAAGAGTCCTTTAATCTACCCTTGCACATAATTCTTTGCCATAAACCTTCTGTGAATGTTTTCCCATGTTGTCTTAAGTCTCCCATTTTCCATCTAGTCTGTTTGCCTTACTACTTCTTGTCTCTGCTTTAGACATTGCCTCACACTGCCTTTGCCATAAACCTGTCTCCACCCTCAAAGAGAGGCCATAGTTTGGTGGCAGAGCACACACACTGCATGCAGAAGGAGCTAGGTTCAATTCTTGGCACCTCCACTTAAAAGGATCCCAACTAGCAAAGTTAAGGAAGAGTTTGGCTGGAGACTACGGTCCATCAGTTTAGATAGCATACCAAATGAGCCAAACCAGATTAGTCAATGGTCCAACTCAGCATAAGACATCTTCCCATGTTCTGCTATTGCCCATCTATAATCATGAAGATACTAGCCAGATCCAACCTTGCACCAGACCCTAGATTCAATTGGTGCACAAACATATCACATCTGAAATCCGACTCCCTGTCTGGCAGGTGGAAGCTCTGCCTCCATCCATTGTGAGAAATTGTGCTAGCTCTTGTACCAACCTCCCCAGCTGATATAAACCAGAAAAGCCCATAGAATACTGAACCCTCCACAGGTTCATGACTTGCCTTATGTGGTAGAGTTTTGCTGAGTCAAGGATAGGCTGGAAACACTGATAAAAGGGTGTGTATGTGATAAGGAGGGATGAAGCCAGTATTGTGTGAGAATGCCAGTTGTGCCCTTCAGGTATTACTGAGGCCACAGCAGCCAACTGACTCAGCTGCAGTGCCCAGGAAGCATCACACCTAACTGCAACATATATAATACATGTATCAGTCACATGTCAGCATAGCGGTCAGTGGGATTTGCCAGTTCCCTTTGTTTTCAGTAGCAAATGTTGTTTTCATGTTTTGGGCCTCACTCATTTGAAGAAGGAATGTTTTTTTCTTAAGGTTATCCTTCAATAGCTGGCATAGGGGGCGTAACTCTAAGCTCTGACATCACATGAAAATTGGCTCCAGACATTTGCAAAACCATCATGGTGAAAAATACAAAGGCAAAACTAATTAATGGCAAGTCAACTAAAATATAATCCATACAATCAAAGATTTCAGAGTGTTGTCTTATTTGATCTTCCTGGGAGCCTTAAATGTGATTTCAAAGTAATTAACAGTTTGGTGTGTTTGGCTGTTTTACTGATTTAGCTTGCCACGAAGACTATTGTGCTGAAGTTAGGAATTATCAATTTTTGTACTGCCTACTCCTTTGGTGTTAAAATCCCCCTACCTTAATCCTACATTCTATGAAGATTTTTACCACTCCAACTGCAGAATTTTTGAAGTCTCTCATTAATAATTGAGCAACACCCTATCCTCAAATGTTTCCAGATATCTTTTGTTTCCAGGAAAAGAATGCTCTGGAAGAAACTGTTGTTTGATGCTCACACAACTTCCCACAGGTCTACAAAACAGCCTTTTTCTATACCAGAACATTCAGTACTGTTTCATAACCATGTTGTTCATATGCCTACCTATACAAAATAATATCGCAAACTTTAATGTCTCATTCTAGACATACATCTTCCACTAAATTATTCAGCCTCATGGAGCCTTCAATGTAGCATTCCTCAGAGTTCCATTTTATCTCCCATACTGTTGAATATGTACATGAAGGTAAGCCTTAAGGATGTGGACAAGGTGCCTTAGCTGATTAAAAACTAGCAGGAAGGGGGCAGCTGGCTGGGCCAGGGAGGTGATTAATGCCTCCTTGCAAGAGGGGGTGGTCCCTGCCTGCTTGAAGGAGGCAGTGGTAAAACCACTCCTCGAGAAAATATACAGTAAGTATAACTACCAGCCACTTGCCAATCTCCCCTTCTTGGGCAAAGTTCTTGAGCAGATCCAGGCAGTCAATAGGGGTTTAGGCCCAGATTGGGCACCACAACTGCTTTGGTTGCCTTGTATGATGACCTATGTTGGGAGAGGGACAGGGGGAATGTGTCCCTGTTAATTCTCAACCTCAGCAGCTTTCAATACCAGCAAGCATGGTATCCTCCTGGAGCAGCTGTCTGAGTTAGGCGTGGGTGGCACTGCTTTGCGGTGGTTCCGGTCCTACCTGAATGGATGTTTGCAGAGCGTGTTGCATGGGGAGTATTCTTCAGTCCTGTGGAGCCTTCAATGTAGGTTCCTCAGAGTTTGATTTTGTCCCCTATACTCTTTAACATCTACATGAAACTACTGAGTGGGGACGTCCGGAAATTTGGAGTATGTTGTCAGCGATGTGTTGATGACACACAACACTACTTTCCCTGACATCTACAGATGAGACAGTGGATGTGCTGGACCGTTGTCTTTCTTGCATGAGGGCCAAGGAAAACTGAAGCTGTCATGGACTGGCTGGATGCAGAAGAGTGGTGGGAGGCACCAGCTGGGGAACATCCAGGGGAAGAAGGCTCAGAGCTAAGGGATTGGTGGTGTGACAAGTGGCAAAAGGGAGAAGAGGGAGGAGGCTGGGAGGATGAGGTGTCAGGAGCTGAAGAGGCAACAGGGTTTACTGAGCAGGAAGAAGCTGGGGCGGAGGGCATTCCAGAATCAGAGGCAGAATAGGAGCGGGGCCACGAGGCAGAGAAGAGACAGGGTGCTGAGGAATCCAGGGAGTCTCTCCCTCCCGCTGCAACCAGCTCCCCTCCTCCCTGGTTTCATAGAATTTGCATAGAAATGAAGAGGGTGGAGCAAAGAGAGGCAAGGCGGAACCAAGGGAGGAGCCTTAAAGAGTGATGGGAAAGCAGGGTCCTTTAGTCATTACAAATGTTTCATTGGGGCAAGCTCTCCTGGGAAGAGTTGCTGTGATCACTAGGCCTATGCTGATTTTGTTTCTTTGAATGAAGACTTAATTTCACAGACACTGTTGGGTTTTTTTTTATTGCTGACCTACTCCTGACTCCTGCTTCTGAGAGAAGCTCAATCCAAATAAGACTGAAGCACTGTTAGTGGGCGATTCCCTAGACCATATGGAAGCATTGCTTATTATTTATCCATTATATTTAATAGCACTTGTTTTGTAATGGTAAAACATTTGCATGCATTGTGAACTAGGAAAAGAAGTATTGTTTCAAAAGGGAGCTCAGAAGATTGCCAGAGTTTATAGAGTGATTTAGGGAGGAAAACTGTGTTGCTCGTGGCTTTTGAGTCTCAAACGGCACCATGTTCCTAAATCCATGAAGATTTATTGTTCTGGGTCTTGATATCCTTTGCCCTTTACTATATTTTCACTGCTTCTGTTTCAGGCCTATTAATTTGAACAATGTCCTGTGGGATATGAGCCTTGCTATGTAGCTCAATATGTGAATGGCGATCAGAGTTTATGAACAGATTTATATGTATACCAAGGATCTGTGTTGACCTTTTTCCATTACAACACTGGGGCAGACTTGTCTTCCATATCTAGACATTTAAATCACTTTCCCTTGACTATGTGATATCAGGTTACTCGTGATAACACAGCAGGTTAAGCTGACCCGTGTTTTTCCATTTGAAAAGAATTTAGCTTCACTGAATACAGTGGGATACTTACTTAAAAGATGCACTGTCCATTGATTTAATCACTGTCAGAACTATATCTTGTTAATAATTGTACAGATATATTTTCTTTTGCAGTTTTTCTCCCCCCAGAAATTATTTTTAACCATACTTTCAGAAAATAGTCAAATTGGTGCAAAAAAAAAAGAAACAGGAAAGATATGTAACCACCTTATTCCATTTCAGTTTTTTGTTCAGTGACTGAACAAAATTTCAGAGGGCTGATTCATATCTTATAGCTCCCAAGTGGAGGCATCTGGCTCCAGTTTGAAGACGTAGCCTAAATATGTATTAGTGGCTTAAAATGCAGTGAGGTCACATTCCCCCCTCAATTTCTCTTCATCATTTTTATGATGCTATACACACCAGAGAGGGGGGTAGAGATATCTTCACCAGAGGAACATTTCTGGATATGTTTCCCTGTGTCTGTGGTACCCCAAACTCCTATGCTATGTAGTTGTTAGCCACACACGCACAATGGCTGTCTTAGATGTACACACCTCAGCTTAACCGTGGCTTACATTTTCAACTTGGATGGAAGCTACTTTGAGGGGAAACACATCAAACAGAAATATTTCTCCAGGATCTACAGGATAGATATGGATTTTTGCTGACACCATTAAAGACCAGCAGTGGGACCACACTGGTAAATGGTAATATGTACACAGCCTTAGTATATGCATATATACTATACGCATATAGGATTTCACGTAAATGTTCCAATTCTAATTGGAGTTCCAATTTAATTGAAACTTGGGAATTGGCTTGCCTTTTTTTTTTTACTAATTTTCTCTCTCTAATTTTTACTAATCTTTTTTTCTTAATAAAGAAAGTAGCATTGGGAAGCCTTCCCAATCTGACCTATAGAGTAGGTATGGTGAAAATGGAAATGCTTGTCCGTAACAACAGCATGATAGAAATTCATCAGGACACCCATTCCTTACCGCAATGATAAAGGGTTCGAAAACTTCACCTGTTTAACTCTTCTGCCCTGTTGCACACTTACAGACACAGATCAGATCAACTAATCCTGGTGGGGGTGGGGAAGAAGAGGGACCTTGCTGGAGGTGCTTAGAAGCCTGGAACTGGCCCCAGCTTCAATCAACACATATTCTGCATTTAAAAATAAACATTTGCCGGTTGTGTGTAGCTTAAATTTCAGTGCGAAAGTGCTGGTGAATGTTTTGTCCATCTGATAATCTGGCTGGCCTTTTAAAAAAAGCACCTATACATAGCTCTCATGGAAGGCTTAGAAGCAGTAGCAGTTAGGAAGAGGGGTATGGATTTTATTGTCTCTCTTAAAAAAGAAGCAACAGGAAATACCCAAATCTAAACAGATACATTAACAACCAAGTCCTTTCCTAGTCTGCACTAGATTAAAACTTATTCACCATCAATTTGTTTTGTTTTGTGTTTTGCCTCTAAATAATTAGGAAATGCTTTATAAGAATTCTGATTAAATATAGCCAGGATAGCAAGGCCCCAGTGACCACCAGTTGCTAAGAAACAACTGGTAGTCCCCCAGAGCCAGAGCTTGGATGGATGCTCTGTGGAAAGTTAAACACAAATGGAAAAGAATGCCTTCGCAATGAATTGGGAAATTAAATTGTTACTTGATTTGTAAGTTGTCTCCTTGTTGCATGCATCCATCTAGGTACATAGCCTATGTACCTAGCAGTATGCATGAGCAGAATTTAAAACAAACAGTTCCATTTCTGTATTTGGAAAAGTAGACAAACCAAATGTACTGTGTCTCACAAGTATTTTGTTTTCTTCTTTTCATTCAGACAGAAAATATATTGGGGTAAACAGGATTACTCAGAGGAAGGGTAACCAAAAAGTGAAGTACACTTCAAAAATCACATCCAAATAAATGATATTTGTTTGTGTGTGTGTGTCTACTTGTGCAAAACATCATGATGAACACAAATGTCCCAAGCATTCATGCTGAAATGCAGACCATTGAAAAGTGAAACTGATGGCTTATATTATATAATTGAGTTTCTTGGATTGTTTCAAGTCTAGTCAGCCTGAAAGCTATGAACTTAAATACCTACAAGTGTTTTAGATTAATTATATTTCCACTTATATTGGTATCAAAGCAATAATCACAGTTCCATTAACTGATTTAGTAATATTAAAAATGACTGAAAAAAATGCATCTTCATTTTGGTTTCCTGCAATGCATGCCAGAAAGGGCAGTCCAAGTGGAGGCAGGGGCAGTGTCTTGTTTCCTTTTTAATTTTCTCTGTACTAATACTATTAAACAACAGTACATTTTTATTATAGAAATCAATCAATGCAATAAATTAATACAGTGCGCGCCGTTTAAAGCAAATGGATAATAAAAGCAACCTCTTCAAAAACAGAACAGGGAAGAAAAATAAAACCATACAATGATTGCAATGCCAAACATAGAAGAGATAGAAGGAAAACATTTTATGGTGAGTCTCAGGACCAATTCTTGTCAACACATTTAGCAATGTCTCTCTTTCGGGCTCCACCTCTGGGTTTTCTGAAGAGAAGGTTAAGTACTTTATTACAGTGGGTACTCACTTCCCCCAAAATATTCCTTGTGATGTCTGAACAGAAGTTGTATTGGAGCCACCAAAGTGTGTGGAAAATGTGGATGGTGGAAGCTAACTCACCTGCTTCTTCCTCCTCTTGGAAATCTCCATTCTGAAGCCTTTCCTGAGAAATGGGGGAACCTGCTAAATAGGAGAAGTGTGTGTGGGGGATCTTTTAAGTATTCCCCAGGCCCTACCCATATTTAACAGAGCCCCCCCCCAACCCCCAGGAGAGGCTTTTCAGGGGGCTGGAAAAGGGGTAGGTAATGATCGAACCCATGTCAAAGAACATCGCCCCTCTCTTTCTCAGCAAATCTACCACAGCAGGGATGTATATATAAAGCTTGTTAGCCATTTTCACACAGCACATTGTAGTCCTTTCCTGGAAAGCAGATCTATCCAACATGAGTGGGTGGATAGTAAGTTGCACTTTTACTTCACAACTAAATTCACCTAAGGAAGGGCTACAGCCTGACCATTGTAGTCCATGAGGTGGTAACCTGGCTGGATTACCGCTTTATGTGGGGTGCCAAAGGGTGTATTGGGGGGCACATAGTTGCCAACATGTGACACCTTTGTTAAAACATCTGCAATGGTTGTCCATCTACTACCCAGCAGGTTCAAGATCTTTGTATTAAATTGCAAAATCCTCAGCAATTTAGGTCCAGGCTACTTCATGGACTGCCTGAACTCTCATATCCCAGGTCGATAGCTGAGGCAATCTGCAGGAGCACCCCTGAGTTGGTGAGGCTCATTGACAGAAACCAGAAACTGAATCTTTAGTGTTATCAACCAAGACCAGTGAATTGCTCCCCCAATAGATACTTAGCTGGCACCCTCTGATTTAATATTTAAATGCCTGCTGAAAACTTTTTAATGCTGCCAGGCTTCTGCAGGTAATTAGGAAAACCTATTTCTGTAAGAATGATCTCTGGTTTTTATATTTTTTACATGCTTTTTATTGCATATATTGTTGCTGTAAACCACACTGATTATTTTTTTTATGACACAGCAGTACATAATTTTTTAAAAATAACTAAATTGAAGCAGAAAGTTTTAGCCCTCTTCTTTACAAGTAGGTCTGCAGGGAGTGCAAGATGTTGCCCTCCCTATCAGCTGATGTTCCTTGGAAAATTAGGCATGCAGGTTGCCATGTGAGGCAGCAGGCTGGAGCCCTTCATTGGCTCTCAGTGTGAGTTAAGTGTCCCAGTAGGGGCTTGCCTGAAAGTAAGTCATATTGTTTGATAATGAGACGTACAGGACTTGATGGACTTACTGAAAGAAAGACTTTGTTCCTGTACTTAAGAGTGGGTGCCAGGCCAAGACCAGCCAGCTCCTGTAGAAGAAAGAAGCCTCCACCAAAGAAGATAAAGAAGATTGGCAAAATAAACTATTGAACTATGCAGCACAAATCAGTTAACTTGAAACCCAAGAAAGAAAGAGGACTTTGAAATTTTCAAAACGGGGCAAGTGTTTAAGGCATATCTTTTAGGCTTCGTGTATAGATTTTTACATTAGTATAACTTTTAAAAGTCACTTGTTATAAGATGAACGTGGTTTAAAAATAGGATTATTAATAATATAATGCTTTAAGGACATGCAATGGAACCAAGAGGGGGAGTGGAGGGAAGTCAAGCAAAAATCATGGTTTATAAATTTGTTTATGATGTTGTCTTTTTCTTTTTCTTTAAATATTGTTACTGTAATTTTTCTTTTGTTGTCATTTTTGGAAAATTAATAAAATGTTATAAAAAAAGAAATTCCTATTCTGCAGTTTGTGTAGATTGCAAATCCACAAAAAGCAGCAAAAGAATTTACCAAGACACAGAGGCAGAAACTCAACAAATCCTGATGTTTCTTCTTCCATAAAAAATATATGTAATTTTGTTACATACCCCAAAATATGTAATTTTGTTAGGACTACTGTTTTCTAGAAGGCAGGGACTGTTGGTTTGGCTTACACATTTTAATGTATATAAAAACAGCAAGATTTTATATTTTAGACTGGCTAGCATTCAACAATAACATTAATTCATACTATACCATAGTATGACCTTGCACTCCCTTGCTTAACTTTACGTAGTACAGTCACAATTAAAACTTTCAAAAGCATAGCTCTTGCAATCATAATTTAGTAATTCCAGAAGAGATGTCTGCAATAGCATCTCTATAATAATATGGTAGTTTTCACTGGCGAGTGCTTACCACCAGCACAATGTCAATTCATTTCTCACACCATTTCCTTGTAACACTAAATATTCAGACTCTTCACCGAGAGAGCCTGGAAAGCAATTATCAGTGAAAAAATGAAAGAAAGTAGCAATATGGGTGTGGGAATTGAAACACCTTTGTCTGACAAACTAACATTCTATGCCCATTATATTTTTATGATAATCTAATTGGGGGGGGGGGAGGCTGTATGAAGAGCCAGCAGGTGCAGTGATTTTCCAATACTAAAAAAAGAAAAAAATACTGCAATATGTTGTCCCCCCCCCCCCCCCGTGAAAGCCACGGCCCAGAAGGAAGCAGTCTAAGAGCTAAACTGTGTATGCTATCCATGTTTTTAGCCCTTGTATTAATAAATAGTAAATTTAGGGCAGCTAAAGGGAGATCGTGACCATTGGGAGGAGGTTTTAAGCCTTTCCTCTGCCATTGTCCTAAACTGGTTCATGAAGGGCATGCCTGTCATTTATTTATTTTTAAAATACCATGCAAAGTGAATAGCATGAGGTCTTGTTTGGCCCTAAGAGTGAATATACACATTACTGGTGACATGGGAATTCTGTATCCCCACCCATTAGATATAGCAGGAATAGCCACTCGCTGTTTACTTGGGGGTGGGCAATGGTTGCAGCCACTGTCCCTGGCAGCCAGAATACATGTGTTGGGCCGGCTTTCTGAAAATTTCCCCTGCTGGCAGGGGCACAGATCGGGACTTCCCACCAAAAAGTTAAGTTCAAACAGGCTAATCAGAGCTCCCACACACACAACCTGGCTGACTGCATTGGCTGCAGCAAACCCTCCCTCCCTTGTTCATTGTTTTATTACATTCTAGGTCAATTCTTCATCATGCATTTTAAACCTTTTTTGTTTTTCAGGCTGTTGCTTTAACCTTGCTTTATTCCCTAGGTTTTAGTCTGTTTAGTCATGTTTTGATTTGATTTTAGGTTTTGTGGCCTTTCTATGGTTGCTAATGGTTGCCGTATTTGGAGCTGGGAAAGAATTTGCCTGTAGACAAACAGAAATATACATGCTACTCTCTAGTGGCTCCTAATTCTGTTGTCTTAGCTATCAGTGTCTTAAAACAGAGGTAGCTATGTGGATCTCCCAATACTGTAGGACTACATTTCCTATCCCTTACTATTATTGGTCATTGCTGATGGGACTTGGAATTCAATGACTTTTGGAAAGCAGGGGTTGGGAGGCTATTGGGATTCTTTTTTGCTCTTATGTTATGTACCTTGTGTTTTTTTATCTTGTGCTTTTATGTTGCAAACCACCCTGTGATATTTGAATGAATGGCAGTATATAAGTTTAATAAATGAAAAATAAATAAACTACTCCTGGTTAAAGAATTAAGGTGCAGGCGAATGTTTATGCTTATTTGCAAGATGACACTAAAACCCTTTGAGAATGGAATCACAGGCTTGCCTCCCAGAACCATCTCTTGTTATCAGTGTTAAGAGACGTATTGCAGGTTCCGAATGCTTATTCTATATTGTCAGCAGAATCACTGTAAACTGTGAAGCAGTGAGGCACTGGTGATGAAATAATCGTCCCACTCCTATTTTAAAGCATTACCGTTCATTCCCACTGTCAATTCTAAGGGTGTTTCACCTTGGGAGGGGGGGAACTATTTCTCACAGGAAGCAGAAGCTCTAGAAGTGTTATCAACCAACATATGAAACAAATATCCTAAAAATAGATCCCACAAATTTGTCACCGTGGAACATATGTTATTGTTTATGCTCGAGAAGGCATTGCCCTCACAAGGTGATGTACACAGTAAAACAGATTAAGATATGCATTAGAGACATGAAATTGCAATGCAGCTCAAAAATTTGAAAAAATAGCAACACAGAAACTATGTTTGGAGAAACAGAAGCTTGTAACAGTTAGGTTTTTTAAGTGCACCTGAATACCTGCAGTGCTGGGATAATGCATAATTGTGTTGGGAAGGAGTTACATGAGCTTGAGACCACTACTGAGAAGACCCTGTCTCTCATGCCTCCCAGTATGGGGGGGGGACATATGTGTTGGACTTTCCAAGCCTAACAGATGTCCAGGATCATGTGTGTGGAGGAAGTCCTTCACATACCTGGCTACAAAACCTTTTAGGCTTTAAATGCTAATATCAGCACATTAGACTGAGCTGGAAACACACTGGTTTTAGATTACAGCTGTCCCCAGCAGTTTTTAACTAAGATCCATAGACCACTTGAATGTAAAACCATTGCATAATTACATGTCACTGTCCTCAAAAACATCTTATTGAGAATATACTGTTCTTTGCTAGGATCATTAAATATGATTCCACCTTTGTAAAAATTTCATTTTAACAAATAAAGCAATTTTCTGAATTTGGGTAATATATACCTGGAATGCCACCTGCATCTGCTTTCAAAGATGAGACCAGACAATATGAGGATTTATTTCCTACGAAATAACTAGCCAAAAGGTTGAGAGTAAATTAAATCTGTGGATATGTAATCAGATTTGCAGATTTCTTTCATTAGCTATTTTCTCAAGAGGACCCATTTTGTCAATTAGTTTTCTCAAGTGACAGGAGAAGATAAACAACATGTGACATTCTTTGATATGCTTTGTTGCCAATCATCTATAGGGAACCAGAAAAAACCAGTGAATTTGGGATGGGGGGGGGAATGGACAGGTAAAAAGGAAAATATTCTGTATGGTCCTTTTCCATGTCATGTTAGTCACATTTATAGGAATTTCATACACCAGAAGCGGCTTTGTCATGCTGGCCACATGACCTGGAAGCTGTACGCCAGCTCCCTCGGCCAATAACGCGAGATGAGCACCGCAACCCCAGAGTCAGTCACAACTGGACCTAATGGTCAGGGTCCCTTTACCTTTATATCCATAGTATTGCTTTCTTTGATTAATAGGAAACATTATTTGCTTGAAAATATATACTAGGGTCAAATGTATCGGACACATGTTTTAAGGGTAATAGGTGAATTAAACAAGAAAATAAAACCTGACATTCTGTAAGCAAAAAAAGGAAAGTTCTCTTGAAATGTTTGAGCAACTCTTGTTGTTAGTGCTGGTATATCTTGGGTCTAAATTTAAGAACAAGAGAAGCTGATGTGACCGAAATTAAGGAGAAATACTTTTTATATGCTTGAATGATTGGTACATTGGGCGTCTAAAGCTATAAGGAAATTATTCAAAACTGTCTCTTTCTGAAGTTCAGGTGAATTTTCTAGTCTGATGAAATAAAACGTCAAGGAATGGAAAAGGCATTTGGGGGATTCCATGGAACACAGGGCACAGATACCAGTTTTTGGCAAATGTAAGTACCTTGTTCAGCTCAGACTGTGAGAGGAAAGAATACTTTGAACTGCAGAGTCTGAGTAAGACAAAATCAACCTCCTTTCTTTGGAAGAGGTCCTGATGGTTCATTCACAAGATGACCGATATGCCATTCATTCCACTTACTGTTGCTTCTAGTGAGACTGCTTTTGCTGAGAAAGTGTGAGTATGATCTTTGGGCAATTCTAATCTGTCATCTCTGAATCAAATCTATCGTTTGAATAATGCTTTCTCACTACTGTGCGGACTATGAGTTTCTTGTGGAAAACAAGTGCACCCTTCTCACCTGGTAGGTAGTGGCTAGAAGAAGCAAATACATACTAACAGCTAACTGATACCCTCATTCAGACATCAGGGACCCTTGGTAAGAGGTCAGCTTCCAAATTCCATTCAAATAAAAATGTTTAGTCCTTCACAATGAAGAACATAAAAAGACCCCTGCTGGAGAAGCATCCTGTTTGCCATAATGACCAACCAGATGACTTCAGGGAGCTAAAGAAGGAAAGCATGAGTGCTTTATCCCACTGTCTGTCACCAACAAACAGTACTTGAGGCATAGCATAGGAAGTGCTTTGTAACATGAAGTCCAAAGAAATTAAATTTACCAAATAACTGAAAACTTTGATTTCAATATGGCTTAACTATGACAAGCTTTTTCTGAATTATGGCCGATGTCCTTGTCATGCTCTAGTACCTAGACTGATGTAAGTCTGTTTGATTTAAATAGAAATTACTATGATACAGATTTGTCTAGGACCAATATTCAACATGAGTTTCAGTAGGCAAATAACGTGCACACACTATTTTTAAAAACCCTTTCTCTAGGGTGGCTCCCCCCCCCAAATGCTCAACAACCTTGGTCTGCCTTAGGTGCTGGCGGGGGTTGCTATGCCGCTGTCATTCTCCCCTCCCCCTCTGCCCCCAAAGCTGAAAAGTACAGTTACAGCTCGTCTGTGGTTTTAATAATTTCATAGGGGAGGTTTGGTTTTGTAACCTAGGTATGTTGCGCTCTGGCTCCAATGAATAAAATATACGATAGGATCATATCTGAAGCGCAGATACCAAGAGAATACTGTAAAGTGGAGCACTCATCTGTATCCTGTGTGAGATTTCAACTAGATGCTATAAACAATCCTATTTTATGAATTATACCTAAACAACAACTTGTTTGGTTAAGTTATAAATGGCTTGCATATGCCTTTATAGTTGCAATTCTAGTACTGATATTAAAGCTGTTACTGTAGCTCTGGGGTTCTGATCAGTAATTATTAAACTACCTATGAGTATATCTGGGTTCTGAAGTAGTAGCAGGATGTCACCTGGGAACCTACAAGTCTGGATGTCCCCAGGTAAACCCTGTGGGAAGCATAAATCCCTAAACTGAAAGCTACACTATAGAAGTCTAATGGAAATCTCAGTTGCTTCATGATCAACTTCTTAGGAGATATTTAAGGTTTCTTTTCACTTGAGAGCTAGGAGGAGAGGAGAAACACTGGCTGAACATAATAGTAATTCAAACGTATAGTCTCTCAAAATAGTTATCATGGCTAGAAGCCACAGGTAGACTAATTATCCATGGACTAATTAACCTCCTAATTTAATCAGAGGAGTGAATAAAGAAGTTGCTAATTTACTTAGGCAATGTGCCTTATTATTTTATTTTAAATGATCTATTGCAGAACTTCACTCAGAAAACCTAGCTTAATATTGAGAGAACTGATTAACAGCCCAGTCTTTACACGTTACACTCATTAAATAGATATTGCAAAATTAGTCTCTGTACAGTACACCAAGTAAGTGTAGTGCAGATCACCATGCAAATCAACCCCATCATTGGAAAGTTCCATGCCAATACAAGGAGCATATGGTGATGGCTTGTAGGGATGGACAAATTTGCTCCACTGTAATTTTGCATCTGTCTGATTTCTCATTCCATTCCATTTCCATGTGTGAATTTTTTATCTACAACTTTTAAAGGTTTTTTTGAGGTATTCCAGTGGGTGATACCTCCTACTCTTCTCTTTTGTCTTTTTCAAGTAGGTCTAGACATTTGGAATGGCTAGAAAGCATGTAGCTGCTGTACACATTACAAACGGGGCATCAAACGTTGAGCTCAGGATATGATATGATGCCATGTCATCTCTTCAAACAGAAATAAAGATGGCTGCTCCTTATACCCATGGTAGCAGCTCCCCCCCCATACAATGCAAGGACATATATGCCATTCCAACATGTCCCGTCCTCTCAGAGGTTGTTATGGCCTCATTTCTAAACTGTAAAAGGTAAATGGAAAGGGAACCCTGACCGTTAGGTCCAGTCGCGGACGACTCTGGGGTTGCGGCGCTCATCTCGCTCTAAAGGCCAAGGGAGCCAGCATACAGCTTCCAGGTCATGTGGCCAGCATGACTAAGCTGCTTCTGGCAAACCAGAGCAGCGCACGGAAATGCCGTTTACCTTCCCACTGTAACGGTACCTATTTATCTACTTGCACTTTGATGTGCTTTTGAACTGCTAAGTGGGCAGGAGCTGGGACTGAGCAAGGGGAACCTTCTGATCAGCAAGCCCTAGGCTCTGTGGTTTAGACCGCAGAGCCACCCACGTCCCTATTTCTAACTGTTCTAAGTGGCTAAAACCTGGAGAAAGTGAGGAAGGGGAGCCCTTGGGCCATATCACAGAATTAAATTGGAATGCAGATGCCAGACCAGATCACATCCAATCAGGAGCTGTGTACCTCTGGTTATGAACTTAATTCATTCCAGAGGTCCGTTCTTAACCTGAAACCATTCTTAACCTGAGGTACCACTTTAGCTAATGGGGCCTGTCGCTGCTGCGCGATTTCTGTTCTCATCCTGAGGTAAAGTTCTTAACCCAAGGTACTACTTCTGGGTTAATGGAGTCTGTGTTTGTAACTCGAGCTGTTTGTAACCCGAGGTACCACTGTATAAAGTGAATTCACTCCTGACTGCAGATCTCCCTCACCAATGCACCCCAAAATCCTCAAGCATCTCTTGTGCTCTTCTAATGAAAAGACAATTTGTAATAGTGTTCTAATTCTGTGAGCAAGATTAAGATTTGGCTTTCACGTAAAATATTTACTTTGCACATGAAAACATATGATGATGTCACTGGATGTTATTTAGGGACATCCAGCAGTTCACTATAATAAACTCTAAATCAAATTAAAAGTTAAACTTGCTGAGTATGTTTGGAATTATTTCAGAGCAAGAAACTGCTGTTCTGTTATTCAAAGTTGCCCTGAGTCTTTGTGAAGTGTATAAAGCAAAAAAGTGGTGTTTTTTAATACTGAAACTGAAAATAGGTGCTAATGGTTATGATAGAAATTTAATGCTAAAACACAGAAAAAGGTAACTCAGTCTCTGACCTTTTTAAAAATACCAGGAAATTTTTATTATTATTATTTTGACAGGCAATAAACACATTTTCCCTACAGGTGCTTAAGTATGTCATTCTAATACCTGGAATCTGATCACCTTTGACAGTGAAAACTCACGAGAGTCATTAATAGATGCAAACAGAATGTAAGTATCAAAGAAGGGTCTCAACACCCCTAGCAGTGAGAGCACATAGCTATTATCACATAGGAGCAAACTTGGGGTATATCCAAAAAGTAGCAGCTTCCCAGGTCATAAAAATAGCATAGTTTTATCTGGATTTTATGGATATCTCTTGCAGTTCTGCGATAGCTTTAAATGGGTTTCAACGTTTTCATTAAATTAGAAAGTAAAACTGCAAAATGTTGGTCAAATCAAATTCCAGAAAATATTTTCATACTCTTTTATACAGATTTACATTTGTAATCAAAGGCAAACATTTTGAAACATTACTTTCATTTTTATGAATAAGCACTCTGGTGCTAATTAAGTATTTTTTAAAAAAAACAAAAAACCAACCAGCCAAATATTCTGAATCCCCCACACACTGGCAATATCATGCCTACTAGTGTGCTGGAACACAGTGAGATGCAGACATTTTAAAAATGCAATGCTCCCAGGAGTTTGGAAATTCAGTTGCAATTCAACTTACAGTAGGTTATAGCTAAAGAGCAATTATTAGGTAGTGCCAGGCAGGGGTGCCAACTTGAATAAAATATTGGGAGGGGGCAGGTAAGCCCTGCCCTGCATAGTTGGTCACATGGGAATGCTCTTCAACTTGGGGAGCAGCCCCCTTAAATATTTGTTTGCGGGTGTGTGTGTGAAGGGACTCCAGCCCCTAGGTGTTGGCTCCCATGGTGCTAGGAATCACCCATTTGACAGTATGTTTTTAATTCATCCCAGAGACTTATACTTGCAAATTCTGTGAATGTACGTGTCTGTGTGTACATGGCAAAAAAGGATCTATGTTATTTGAATAAAATTATTAAAAGATTCTGCTGATATCTGATCTCTAGCAACCACGCTGTTCTCATTAGCACCACTTTGGGGCTAAATGTGTTTTCAGCTTTTTATTAATTTTTAGTCCTCTTTTTAGTACTTTTATTAGTTTTAAGAGTAGCTCAGAGGGTTTACAGCCAACACTATTCTCCTAGCAACTGTGGGATGATTGTTACTTTTGTTACTTTTTGGTATGCAGAATTTTCTTTTATTTATAGTTCTGTATAACAGAGGAGTTGCTTGTTTGATGTTATGAGATGTAATTATGTATTTTAAACTTTGTTATCCATGATTTTGTATGTTGTAATTCACCTAGAGGCTCCGCTGTAGGCAACACACAAACCTAATAAACAACAGAGGTGGCAGCTCAAATAAAGGCCAGTTTTTAAGTTGCAACGCCAAGTGTATCTATCAGCAAGCAACTCCCATTGAAATACATGAATCTTATTTCAGAATAAATGGATTTAGGGTCAGGTTGTTAGTCAATTATTTGAGATATCCAAAAAGCTGGAGACAGCTCACAAGACAACAAGCAAGAAGGGAGGGAAGATGACCGAGTGAATTTGGGCGGCAACAATCAGCTGTAGAGCGTGGCCGCCTATGTGAAATGCACCACAGTGAGTCCTGGATTCTCAGACAACTTCTCCACCCACCTCTAGCATAGCCACAAGGAGGAGATTGAAAGCTTTTGCTGTCATTTTAGATTAACTGCAGTTCGAACCTAGACTGCTGTTAATTCAAATAATCAATAATTCAAATCTCATGATCTGGCTTGTTCCAATTATCCACTGTTAAGAATAAACCACAGTTTAAGGCCAATATGCTAAACTATGGTTTATCTAAAACAGAAGCGAAATGCAGCCAAATTCGGTTAACTTTCCATCCATATTTCCAGAGGTGTGACCCCACTAAGTTGCATCTGTGGACAGGAAAACAGAAGACAGACTTGTGAAAAATGAACCTCTTGCAACCCAACAGAAAATACCAGGTGAAAGTATGAATGAACGTCAGAACAGATTCATATATTCTGAGTACAGTGTTGATCGGTCTCCACCTACAAGATCTCATGATCTGCTGTCACACAGCTAATAGAATCTTTGGCCTCCCTTTCTGTCTTGCAACTTTTATTTTTCCTGTAAGTATGCAAGAGTTATCCATAGGGCAATGTATCTGCATATGGCTATATTCTGCTGTTTATTTTCTTCAGTAGGAGCACTGGTCTTGGGCACCTTTTTCCTTTCACCTCAGTCAACGTAACACACTGAGCCAGCACTGCCGGTTTATCCATTTGGAATCTTTATACTGAAGCCTTTTTATAGCCAGTCAATGTAATCCCTTTTTGTTCAATTAGCAATAGATTTGATTATGTGTAGCAGACACAAATGCAATAGTGAGTGACTAATACACTATTTAATCCAGGCCTCGAAGCCAAATACAGATTTCATTTCATTTTACTTTTACACTGTACAGTGAAAGGAGGTTACATTTTTCCGGCACCCAAACCATTACTCCCATTTGAGAACATGGAACCAGTAAGAGGAAAAAAAATGAAAATTCTATTCTACAAACCAGGGGCAAAAAAAAATTCATAGCAACTTTTTAAATCATTTGTTTGGATTTTTTTTTATAAAAAAAGATTACCTTATCTTTAGATACTGGCCTTGTGGTGACTCTTGAGCAGTCTCTGCTAGTTAGGGGAACCCCTTTTACCACATCCTAGAGACAATGTATTGATCTCCCATAAGCAGTGTGGGTTTTTTCCTGGGGAGACACAGGGGTACGCATACCCCTAAACATTTTGTGAATCTTTGTACTTTCGTCCATTTATTTTATTTTCCCCGATTTGAACTATAAAATGTTGATTTTCCTGAGTCAAAATGAGAGTAACCTTAAACATATTTTAAGAGGGGGGGGGAAGCATTGCCGATGAGAATGACCTCACCTAAGAATGATCACCTACAAGTTCTAGTTGAGGAATTTTGGCCAAGAGATGCTTGATATGTGTACTATTGCCCATTCCCCCACTTTGAACTGCAGGCCCTCATGTGATGTTACAAAATACTATTGAAACTCAAACACAGGTGCTATCCAATACAGACAAGCCCAAGGTCCCTTTTAGATACGTGAAACTTGTCAGGCGGTTCTTTGGAATCTGGCATATGCATCCATGTCCCTCCCAATCCTATAGGAAGAGACTTCTAAGGACTCTCCACTGGGATTGCCCATTGTGCAGTGGATTCCTCAGAAGTCAATTCATTACTGCTGTTGCTTACTCTGTACCGTATAGTCCAAGGCAGATTTCAAATAATTCGAAATAGCAATTCCCTGGTAGCCACAGGTGTTTATTTATTTATTTTTTAAAAGTTCTTTGGTGCAGGACCTCTTACACATCCAAGCCAAATACTGTATTCTATTGTTTTTTTTTTACAGTATTTTATGTTTTATTATACTTGTATATTTGGTTGGATACAGCCCTGATATTTTATATGAATGGCCTGTAAGTATTTTTTATAAATAAAAAAAATAAAACTACTAGGCCAAATATTCTCTGGGATTCTCAGTACATTCACTATGATGATATGGCCATCTACCATATCCAGCCGAGAAATTATGACCAAATAGAAGCATGAAGAAGAAAAAATAGGTGAGGAGGGACCAATTGAAAGAAAAAATTAAGGAAGGAGATCTCTAGATGAACAGGATACACATATTTTATTGATCCCTATGCATTTTGAACTGAGTTCTTTCAAAGAGGCACTCTTGAACATTCAATTCAGACCTAGCCTCTTTTGCTAAATAATTCAGGATCAGAAATGTAAAAAAGAACTGATTTCTGTTCTGAACTATTTTCATTTTGCATGCAGCGCTGTCTCCATTCTGCTACAGTTTTGTTTCTGATTTTTTAAAAATACAGTGGTACCTCTACTTACGAATTTAATGCGTTCCGAACACACATTTGTAAGTCGAAAAAAATTGTAAGTCGAATCCCATAGGAATGCATTGGGAGAAAAAATTCGTAAGTAGAAGCAACCCTATCTAAAACTTCGTAAGTAGAAAAAATCCTATCTAAACCGCATCCAAGATGGCAGACGGAGCTCCATTCATGAGTAGAAATATTCGTAAGCAGAGTTATTCGTAAGTATGCTTTTCATCTCACTATCTGTTGGGACGGAATTTTACATAATTAATTATGTAATTTATTATATTTCCCCAAACCAATGCAATGGAAACGAAATGGGAATGTGGTGGTGGTGGAAGCGAACATAAGCAGTTATGTTTTCAGCAGACTGAAAACAATAGCAACAGTAAATATGAATAGTTATTGGCCAGATGGCTTTTTGTTCTGGACATGGGACAAATAAGCAAATACCAGTAATTTGCACTCCTGTTTCTGGCTAAATTCTCATACATCCCTATTCTGGATATGCCAACTCTGACACATGAGTTTTTATTACACGACTTACTGCCATAGCATTCAGGGAGGGGCATTTCAATATCAGAAGTAGCACAAAGAAATTACAAAAATAAGTGCTTCTGCAGATGCTATAGACAAGGATTCATAAAAACAGCCCCACTCAAAACAGAAAACATATAACCACTCAGATATCATGGCTGTGATACATTCCTCATGTTTGTGTCTGAAAATGGTTTCTCTTTACTAATGGGGCCTTACACAGAAAAGCTTTTCCTTAACTGGTCAGCTGATGAGCAAATTGCCAGGTGATAATAGGAAGCAACGAAAACAAAGATTTCATTTCTGATGTAGCTTCATGTCTAAGCTCTTAACTGCATGTCAGTCTCCAATGACTGTAAAGAATCACTGGCGTACTTCAGGATGAAAAAGTATTTCATCTCTACCTCTGCCTGCAACCCGAAATCGTACAAAGGTTAACTATGACTCACGACAATAATTCTACCAGAAAGCCTGAAGCACAACATTAAAAAGTGATCTGATGCTGATTTTGAAAAGACTTTCTGGGAAAGCACATAGCTGGGCAAAAATGTCTGAGTCTTTTAAAATTATAGGATTTCCTTTTTCAGTATTTGTAAATACAGTAGTCTTTTAGACATTAAACACAAAAAAATGCCCCATAATCGCGAGATGCAGTGGAAATGTTCCAGAAACCATAACTTTCTCAATTTTTAAGAAAGTTAGAAATTAAAATTTCATAGCCTGAGTGTAAAACTGAGAGTATTCAGCATGTGTGTAATGTTTCAGACATAGCTAGGAATTGGGAATTTTAAAGGTACTGCAATTTCTCCTTAGGGCAAGCGAAGTCAGAGAGAGAGGAGGTATAATGCTGAAGAAATGTTTACGTACAATGTGAATAAAAAGCTAAAGGTAAAGGACCCCTGATAGAAGTCCAGTCGTGACCAACTCTGGGGTTGCGGCGCTCATCTCGCTTTACTGGCCGAGGAAGCCGGCATACAGCTTCCGGGTCATGTGGCCAGCATGACTAAGCCGCTTCTGGTGAAACTAGAGCAGCACACAGAAACGCCGTTTACCTTCCCACCAGAGCAGTACCTATTTATCTACTTGCACTTGACATGCTTTTGAACTGCTAGGTTGGCAGGAGTGAATACTTACTGATAAAAGTCTTTAAGAGACTAGGAGAAATATTCAGAAATCTATACAATGACCATGCATTTTTGGTGATGTACTCATTGCACGGAATAATCTGCGATGTCAGTCTTTCTGCTTTGAAAACTGATTTCAGAGATACACCTTAAGGATATTTTATAAACTAGGGCAAATCACAGTTAACAGGCAGGCATCTCTATAAATGTCGGCATTTTCAATCATTGTCAGCTTCATATTCTTAAAAAGTAATGACCTAAGAATAGACACTAGAGTAATTCTAGTGGGACAGAACTATTCACATTTTCATTATGATGAAGACACTGAAAAGGCTACTGTACAGTGGAAAGAGCTTCCTTTCACTTTACTAAATTAATCTGAATTGCTAAGACTACTTAATGACTATTCAAGAACTGTTCTTTCTTAATTATGGCAATTCTATGGATGACTGGTAGTCTCTTTAATATTTGAATATAATTTTTATCTGACTATAATTGCAGGAGATTGGAGCAAGAGTGCATATTTCCCACTAATCTCCAAGAGGAACATCACTATGAATCAGTTGTTAATACCCTTCTGTATATTAAATAGTTAATTTTGGCTGGATTATGACTCGCAGTTCCAAGTGGATACTACTGTGCAGCGATTGTTGCTGGTTTTGCGAAAGCACCATGCTGCAGAGGAAATGTTAGTCCATACCTCTTAATCCAAGTATGAATATTAAATGGGATGCTTCAATTAGGAGCTTATTTTTAAGAATATTAAGATTTCAGTGGTTTTAATATCATATTTATGACTGTTTATGATATTTTCAAATGATGCAACACACACAGTAAATGTGATGTATACGTTTTCTAAACTGACAGATGATTGGGAGGGCAGAATAAGAACCCATGCCAAGGATTTCCGAAAATCTGCAACATTGTTTCTTCCATCTGCGTGAATTTCTGCTGTATAATACGAAACCTGCCTTATGTGCAGAAGCAGAACCTACATTAGTAAGCATTCAAGTCTTATTAAATTACCTGACAAGATGTAATTTGTCTGTCATTTAACATACACAGTCTGTCACTGACATAATGCTAGTAATATGTTAACAAATGAAATAAAGTCAATCGACTTCTTCCAGCAGCATATTTTTCCTCTTACAGAGCTTTAGTTAGTTAGTTAGCATCTCTAGCATCTCACTTTTCAAGTCATCTGACTTCCTAGTTAGCCCTTGAGAGCAAGCATCCCACAGCCAGGGTTGTTGTTGGGTTTCTTCAGTATAGTGTGCCCAAACTCTACACTGGTATTGGGGAGGGGGAGCTTTAACTCCCCCCCCCCTGCTCCTTGTGCAATTTACTTAGGAAAATAGCTTCCATTTCCTTCAATGGTAGCTTCCTCCCCCCTATGGAAATTGCAGAAATGGGGTCCTGGATCAGACCTTAGAGGGGGCAAAAGGTTAGTTCTTCTGAGAAGCTAGGCTGCTCCCTCCCAGTTTCACTGATAGAATCCATTACGTCAGGCTGTAGCAGTGAGGAAGTAAAAAGAAGCAGGGGCACATCTTGGGAGACAAGCAATGGCTGGCTTCTCTCCTCGAGTTTCCTGCACCCCAATTAGACATCAAAATAACTTGTATCTGTTGTGCTTATTTTCTCCTCCCTCCCACTCTGTTTTCCTTTTGCTTTGTGCCTTTTCAGATGGCAAGCTTAAGGTCAAGGACTGCATCGTCTGTATTTATCTGTAGAATATGCAATGTCTACCCAGAGATACCAGGGGACGCGGGTGGCGCTGTGGTCTAAACCACAGAGCTTAGGGCTTGCCGATCAGAAGGTCGGCAGTTTGAATCCCCGCGGTGGGGTGAGCTCCTGTTGTTCGGTCCCTGCTCCTGCCAACCTAGCAGTTGGAAAGCACATCAAATGCAAGTAAATAAATAGGTACCACTCTGGCGGGGAGGTAAACAGAGTTTCTGTGCACTGCTGTGGTTTGCCAGAAGCAGCTTTGTCATGCTGGCCACATGACCAGGAAGCTGTCTGCGGACAAACGCCGGCTCCCTCAGCCTTTAGAGCGAGATGAGCGCCACAACCCCAGAGTCGTCCGCAACTGGACCTAATGGTCAGTGGTACCTTTGCCTTTACCCAGAGATACCAGTGAGTTTTTCAGCCTTATGTTGCCTTCCCTCCCACATCTACAGACTGAACGTGGATGTCTGAATAGTAGTCCTTATGTATTAGTTCTTCAGACATCTAGACATTGTGGAGTTGATCTAGCATGACTATGCATGGCAGAGGTGGGGCCAACTATGCAGCCCCACTGCTTGTTCTACCTATGTACCCGCATAATGCAGGTAATGTGACAGCTGCTCAGGTGTTTGGGATATTCTGTGATTTTTATTATGCCTTTTGTTTTTGAGAGGGCAGATGTTAAGACCAGCAACTTTCTTAGAAACAAATGATAAGACAGGCAAACTTCCCTACCCAATTTATATTAAAGCTACAGGAAATTCATCTACAAATAGCTCTCATCTCTGGCTTCCTCATAACAGAAATGTAATTTAGTTCCTCAAACACAGAAACTCTCACTTTCACTCCTAAATACACGGAACCACCATTGAAGGCTTTGACCTAAATTTAATGAGTGATTAGAAAGTTTCTTAATGCCACTGTCCTTGGATAGGTTCAATGCAGTGTTAGTAACTTTAACAAAGGGCTCAATTTCAAGCTGTGATTAAACTTTGTGCTCCAATTCTGCTGGCATTTCGTAGATGATGATGGAAGGTATTTATTAGTTCTACCTGTTCATTTTAACACTTCAAGAGGGTAGTATCAATTGACAAAGCAATTGTGAGTTATGTTTACTAAAATTATGTACAAATGTTTGGGGGGTTAAGAAGAGGGGGGGGAAACAACCCTAACTTTTCTCTTGTTTCATACATTAAGTATGCTGCGAACACCACTGGGTTCAGTCTCATAGCAGTTATTCTACTGCAATGAAAAAGTGCCCTGGAACCTTTTTATATCCTGACTAAGCATGACAAGATACATTTTTAAGACTTGCAATGACACTATTCCTATTTGGTGCAAAGGAAAAGGTGAAATTTCACAAGAATTTTTTCCCCATTAGCTCTGAGTGCGTTTGTCATCGTTAATTGAAATGCTAATAATGCAAACTATTCTATACAAATTAAAATGCATCTTTAAAAAAAGAATAATCTAGAGTTATAATGAATGCCAATTAACTTTATGTTGGAAATAATCTTATTATATATAAACAGAACGCTCGATGAGCATGATAAAAACAACTATGTGATAAAAAGGCTAATAAAACAAAATGGTAGATCTTTTTTAATAAAACAACAACAACTTGATTGCCTAGAGGTTACATAAACATATATTTATTTTCTCAACTTTGGAGATCAGCAGTTAAAATACCCTTAACCTTTTGGGAGTAGTGAAACATATAAGGAATTTCTGCAGATTAGATACAATTAGTTTAAAAATGTATGCCTTTTTCTGGAGAAACAGTGATACACAGTATGATTTATAGATATGTAGCTATAATGACCGTGAATGTTAGTAGTAGTATCTTCATTTATGAATGATTATTAATGGAGAGTAAGTACAGGCAACAATCAATTGACTGCAACCGTGACTATTCCGGAAGCAGCCAGAAAAGGGGGCAGAATGAGCTTACAAACACATTGCCAACGTGTGCGCGTGGGGGGGTCAGGAACGCAACCCTAGTGCAAAACGGCCATTGCCTGTACAGTACTGTAAGAAATACAGAAAAAGCATTTCTGATGCTGCAGAGTGATTCTCCCCTCCAAATTAAGCAACTCTGGTGGAAAATCAAAACACTGATGGATTCCTCCACCCCACCCCACCCCCCAAAAACGACCACCTTAGTATTCTGCAAGGAAGGTGATTTCCTACTTATCAATTAGGTATTAATAGGTTGCTGGGCAAGCTCATCAGTAAAGGTAACAGAAACTTTTTCATGGGAGACTGTAACACATACTTCTGAGTGTAACCTTGCAGACACACATTTGCTTTTGGTCTCATGTTCAGTCTCATGTTTGCTTCTTATGCCGGTGAATGTGCACAGATACGTCATCACCTTCGTCATGTATTAAATTTCTAACCTGCCCTTCATCCAACGATCACAGTTCGTTTTACAATATAAATATGATGTATCCCCAATATATACTAGTTGTGTTTCATGATGGAACTGGAATCTGAGCATTTCTCTGCACTGCTAGGTGTGCAGAAGGGAGAATCACTGCTCCCCCAGAAGTCTGCAGTTGCTGGAGGCAACCATCCAGATCTTTAGCCAGTCTTTGGCATCTCTGTTGATTACTGGTTTGTGTGCAGGGTACTGACAGCTAGATCAAAGAGGGCAAGTAATAGAAGAGCAGAAGATTTCAAATCTCTGAAAGAAACGTAGCCCCATCTCTATCTCCCCCCCCCCCCCGCAACTTCAGGCATGCAAGGTTTTAGGCAGTTTATATCTGAGAAGTATCAAGACCACCGGGTGTGTGTGTGTGTGTTTCTGTGCGTATGTACACAAAAATACAATAGATAAGGTAGTGAATATGATATTTCCCAATCTCTCTATGTGTAAGTCATAACTATACATAACATTAATCAGTCAGTCATTTATCAGTCATTTATCAGTCATTTATCAGTCATTTATCAGTCAGTCAATCACCCATTTCCACCACCCTTCTGAGTGATCCCCCCTCCCCATCCCCACCCCTCCCCACCCCTTCTCTACATAAGTGCCTGGAAACTTCCATTTCACTGTATCTGAAGAAGTGTGCATGCACACGAAAGCTCATACCAAAATAAAAACTTAGTTGGTCTTTAAGGTGCTACTGAAGGAATTTTTTTTATTTTACTTCGATCCAGACCAACACGGCTTCCTACCTGTAACCATAACATTAATGAAGAAGTACTAATTTCAACTCTATGGATAAGTATCTTAAGGCAACCAATATGCCATAATTTGCAAGAAATCTAGCAACTTTAACAAGTTTGTAGCTTGTTGAATGGTCCATGCAGGTTTCCTTTTTCGTTTTAAGTGAAATTTGCTCATGAAAATAGGAAGAGTGAAAGCAAACCAAACACCTAACAGCATGTGTTAAAATTATCTATTTGATTAATTACAAAGACCTATTGCCTTCAGACCTAAGATTAGAATAAATTGCAAAATGGCTGTCCAACGAGGCCTTACAAATAGCGGAGGAGAGGAGGCAAGCAAAATGCAAGGGAGATAGGGAAAGATACAGGAAACTGAATGCAGATTTCCAAAAAACAGCAAGGAGAGACAAGAGGGTCTTCTTAAATGAGCAATGCAAAGAAATAGAGGAAAACAATAGAATGGGGAAAACCAGAGATCTGTTCAAGAAAATTGGAGATATGAAAGGAACATTTCGTACAAAGATTACCATAATCAAGGACAAAAGTGGTAAGGACCTAACAGAAGCAGAAGACATCAATAAGAGGTGGCAAGAATACACAGAGGAATTATACCAGAAAGATATGGAGGTCTCGTACACCTCAGGTAGTGTGGTTGCTGACCTTGAGCCAGACATCTTGGAGAGTGAAGTCAAATGGGCCTTAGAAAGCATTGCTAATAACAAGGCCAGTGGAAGTGATGATATTCCAGCTGAACTGTTTAAAATTTTAAAAGATGATGCTGTTAAGGTGCTACACCCAATATGCCAGCAAGTTTGGAAAACTCAGCAATGGCCAGAGGATTGGAGAAGATCAGTCTACATCCCAATTCCAAAGAAGGGCAGTGCCAAAGAATGCTGCAACTACCGCACAATTGCGTTCATTTCACACGCTAGCAAGGTTATGCTTAAAATTCTACAAGGCAGGCTTAGGCAGTATGTGGACCGAGAACTCCCAGAAGTGCAAGCTGGATTTCGAAAGGGCAGAGGAACCAGAGACCAAATAGCAAACATGCGCTGGATTATGGAGAAAGCTAGAGAGTTCCAGAAAAACGTCTACTTCTGCTTCATTGACTATGCAAAAGCCTTTGACTGTGTCGACCACAGCAAACTATGGCAAGTTCTTAAAGAAATGGGAGTGCCTGATCACCTCATCTGTCTCCTGAGAAATCTCTATGTGGGACAAGAAGCTACAGTTAGAACTGGATATGGAACAACTGATTGGTTCAAAATTGGGAAAGGAGTACGACAAGGTTGTATATTGTCTCCCTGCTTATTTAACTTATATGCAGAATTCATCATGCGAAAGGCTGGACTAGATGAATCCCAAGCCGGAATTAAGATTGCTGGAAGAATTATCAACAACCTCAGATATGCAGATGACACAACCTTGATGGCAGAAAGTGAGGAGGAATTAAAGAACCTTTTAATGAGGGTGAAAGAGGAGAGTGCAAAATATGGTCTGAAGCTCAACATCAAAAAAACCAAGATCATGGCCACTGGTCCCATCACCTCCTGGCAAATAGAAGGGGAAGAAATGGAGGCAGTGAGAGATTTTACTTTCTTGGGCTCCTTGATCACTGCAGATGGTGACAGCAGTCATGAAATTAAAAGACGCCTGCTTCTTGGGAGAAAAGCAATGACAAACCTAGACAGCATCTTAAAAAGCAGAGACATCACCTTGCCGACAAAGGTCCGTATAGTTAAAGCTATGGTTTTCCCAGTAGTGATGTATGGAAGTGAGAGTTGGACCATAAAGAAGGCTGATCGCCGAAGAATTGATGCTTTTGAATTATGGTGCTGGAGGAGACTCTTGAGAGTCCCATGGACTGCAAGAAGATCAAACCTATCCATTCTTAAGGAAATCAGCCCTGAGTGCTCCCTGGAAGGACAGATCGTGAAGCTGAGGCTCCAATACTTTGGCCACCTCATGAGAAGAGAAGAATCCTTGTAAAAGACCCTGATGTTGGGAAAGATTGAGGGCACTAGGAGAAGGGGACGACAGAGGACAAGATGGTTGGACAGTGTTCTCGAAGCTACGAACATGAGTTTGACCAAACTGCGGGAGGCAGTGCAAGACAGGAGTGCCTGGCGTGCTCTGGTCCATGGGGTCACGAAGAGTCGGACACGACTAAACGACTAAACAACAACAACAACTCTTCCTCTAGAAAGTGTATGTTTGGCAACACTTAACATCCTAAGTTATTCTCTGGTTTATTTTTAAAAATACTGTATGCATTTAAATAGAAAGCCTGTGTTGTCTTTGATGTATGGTCTGTTTAGATTAGAACAAGAATAGTCTAAATCACATTTCATGGATAAGGAAGAACTGGTAACATAGTTATTAGCAACTATGTTCAAACAATCGTATTAGCTTAATAAGAAAAAATATGAACAAGACTTTTGCCAACACATACAGTCCCTTCTACAGTGTGTGCAATCAAACCAGGAAGCCTCTAATTAACCATAGTTTCCTAATTTGTCCAAACTGGAAAACTATGATTGCCCACTTTGGAAGAAGCAAGTGTATTAAATTAAACTGGGTTAATATCCTAACTTGTTTGGATGAAATAGGAAACTATGGATAATTATAAATGGTGCAGACTTTTTTCTCTAAAAAAATGCTAAGTGGAATTAATATAATATAATAATAATATAATAATTTCTTGGTTTGATTGCTTGTACTGCCAAGAGTTGTGGCAGGGCAGTCTACACAGACAAAATTATGCATTCATATCTCAGCTTATTAAGCCAAGATACAATTTTCCAAACCAGGCTAATATGTGACTGTATCTGCAGAATTGTTTTGGGTGTGGAATTAGTATTCTTAGATTTATAAGCCACAGATGTTGCAACTAGGGACTGCATTTTAACTTGCCATTTATGATGAGTGCATGCACCATAGTAATTGCATCTCAGAAATGTTACTTACGCCATACTGGTGATTTCACAACAACTATGGAAGTCCACTGGAGCATGCAGTCAAGCCTATGCAGAGTCAGGAGAATTCAAGAAATGTTGGATTGGGAGTAAGGGCAGGGTTGTTTACTTTCAGAACTTTTTAGTATATTGTGTCGTTTTGCAAAGTTGTATTTCTCTTTTGGTTAAAAGTCATGTTGACCACTTTGTGAAACAGCACAATATACTAAAAACAGTACTCACCTAGACCTTTGTCCTCTGGCTCCAGGTTTCAGTGGATTTCCAGAGTTGATGTGATATTACCAGCATAGATCATGATGCTTAGGCTGTTTACTTCAGACCACATATGTGGATGTTCATAGTAGGACTGAAGAGGGCTGGACCTATGAAAAAAATTGAAAACGTATATTTCAAATCAATAGTAAATTAACTTATTCTCAGTCGCCCTTTGGAACAGGCATTTGATATGCATCCTTGCAGCTAACTCATTTCTGTAAGCATCTACATAGGGCCCAATGTCAAGACACAGCTAACTGGAAAGGACAGAAAGTTGCAATGCAGCCAGGAAGCAAGTCCAGTTATAAGGCTCACACTAGACTCTGATCACTGCAAGTCTGTCTTCCTTTGAATAAACATATTCCCAGACATCTCTCCCTTTAAAACCTGCCCAGCCCGCTCAGAGGGCTTTGAAGGAACACAGAGTTGCATTCAGTGCTGCATGAGCAGAGTTATACACATGCAACACAATTGGCCCTCTCCTCCCTCTGGCAGCCCTCCCCATGCTCCCTATAGTGTACTCCAAATGGCTCCTCAACCCTCTAGGACAGATTTTGATTGTGTGCAGGGGGTTGGCAAGGAGGAAAAGTCCTACTGCGCAATCAGAAGTCTGTCCCACTTGAGCAACAGCAGTGTTGGGAGATTCCATGTATATATATATATATATATATATATATATATATATATATATATATATATATCTTCCCCAATTAACAGGGACAGGGATCAGGATGAGCCCCTTCCACCCATAAGCATTAAAACTGTTTGCATGCCCTTTTTGTGTATTTCAATAAAACTGTTTGCATGCCCTTTTGTGTATTTCAACTTTTATTTTAACACTGTTGTTCCATATTACTCTATAGATGGGAGTCTGCACAGTAGCAAATGCTAGCCTCCTTGTTATCCTCCGACTGTCACTTGTTATTTCATTGGCTTATTGACAAATAGCAGATGGCTCCCTGAAAAAATTGCCACCTTGTTAATGGCAATGACAGACATGCTAGCTGCTGCATTTTGATATTTTTATGTTTGTGTTTCTAGATGCTTATATGATTACACCCGTTCTCTTCCTCTATTACAAACCATCAGCAAATGATCTGGAACGCTGTTTCAACAACGTTATTTTATACAACAGGAACAAGCCTCATACTGCAAACGCTCAACAGAGAGAAAATATGTACAACTATTATACCAGCTTACTCACCAAGATTTACAAAAATGGACCTCCCTATTAAATGGAGACGGGGGAGAGAGAGTATTTATGGCAAGTAACTCACAAGTCCATCATTGTAGTTTGCAGAATTAGCTCAAATGACATCCTCACAGGAAAGCACCTTATTACTGCGAAATCCGAAAGCTTAATAAATCTTAAAGAAAAACCAGACCCCCCCAAGAGTAGCTGTAATAAGCCAATTGCTGTAAATGTTACTGCAGCAGGCTCCCTGCTTTTGCAGTGCAGAGTGGGGCTTACATTCTGCCTTTCTATTTCAACTGAGGGTTACATCTTCTCAGCTGTAGATCTGGAACTAAGCCTATTATACGGTTAGTGGAAAGCTCCAATTGATTTTGGCTCAAGTCTTTCTGTATCCCAGCTTAGTTGTCTCATCTTCAGAAGCGGCACTGCAGTCATAGAGATTTCTTTTAAAACCACCACTAAACAAAATACAATACCTAAATAGTCAATGGATTTAATAATTGTCATGCCGTCTTTAGATCCAACTACTGATTGAACCATACCTATTTCTATGCATACTTCACAGTGACCATTAAAGTATGGGATGGGTCAAGCTTAATTAGCCTAGAAATCACATCTTACAATCTAAAAGCATTTTCCTCAGGATGTGTGTGGCTTGGTTAGGATTATTAACCAAGAGAAAGGCAATCTGTGCATCTTATTCTAGAACTGAGAAAGTATTTGAGCAAGGCTCTGGTTAATTTTGGAGGGTGCCTATCCTAAAGAGACTAGAGATGTGCGCTAGAGAAGTCACATGTTTCTCTCCAACTGCTCTGCAGCCTACTGATTTATTTACTTGCAAGGTTTGTATGCAATTTTTCCATATTCATTTATAAAATGGTTTACAATATAAAAGCATGATCCAATGCAAAGAATATAATAACTTAAAAACACATGAAAAGCAGAAGAACCGAGCAGTGAATAGCAGGACTATTGTCAATCCAAGGCAACATTTTTAGTCCAAGAGATCAATTTTACCCTACAGTGGATTCAAGGCCTGGCGCAAGATTTTGTCCACTTCTAAAAGTAAAGAAATAACGAGGTCAAACACGGCTTCTGTGGGAGGGCATTCTACATTATCCAAGCAAATTAGGGTCTCCTAGCAGACCCTAACCTTCCAACCACAAATGACATCCCTAGCAGGGTGTCACTAGGAAATCGCAAATAACTGTAGGGTGTTCATTTGGAAAAAGACATTCCCTGAGAAAGTCTGGACCGAGACCATTTCCAGGCCTAAACCTGTCTCCTCTGCTTCAATCATTCAATCAGTGGGTTACCATGTTGATTTGCCAATCCTGAGGAAAACAACTCTATTTACAGCAGATGGCTTGCCTTACACTTATTCTTTACCCAGGGACCCAAACACAACTTTGAGTAACAGGTACCATTTCCCCTCTTCCTAGGGATCTAACATCCTCTTGCTATTTCAGTTTCTCAAGCAACAAATAATGGAGCAGTGTGGCACTGAGGGCAGAGGAAACACAGGGTTAGTAGTGGCAGGTGCAAGTATATGTGTATCTATGCCTGACACAACCAACCAGGTGCTCCCATGCCCTTGCAGCCATGATGTTCTACCCAACTGCTGTCCCACTGAGTAGTTCCGTGGTTGTGCCCACCTTACATGCTGTTACTTAAAAAAAATCTCATACCATGGGTTGAATTTCTGGACACAGAAGAGACAAACAATTACTTACCATGGTTTGTTCTGCTTTTGTTTGCTATCTGCCGAACCCCCATGTTATGTATGCAGGCACTGTAGGCCAAAGCCAGACTGTATGCATGCAATGCAGGCCTAGGCTTCAGGCCACCTGGAGCTCAGGAGCTTCATCTGCATAACAAAAGACAGAGAGGATTCTAAAACCCTCCAATGACATTGTTAGTAGCTGGCAGGCAGGCAATCCCTACTGAGACAGGGCCAGTGTTGTGATTCGCTAACTGCAGCATTAAGGCGACCTATCACAGGTGGTATGTGTATTTTGCCTGGGCCGGCTTAAGGTATATATACTGGGCCAAGTGCCCCTGTTTGTCATTCTTGTTCTTCTTGTTCCTGATGTTCCAATAAATCCTTCTTGAGCTGAATCTCGGTCTTGGATCATGCCTGAACCCACCTACACTTCACCCTAGTTGAAGTAGTCACTCAAAGATTAGTTCATCAATTCAGAATAACAACAAGCAGCAGCACAACTTTGGGTTTGCAAACCAGCTTCCAACCATGGGTTGATACTCTGATTTGTAAGCTGCTGTAAGTTTCAACATAGTGTCAATCCATTGTTTGGCCTTATGTCTGAATGTAGCCACTGTCCGAAAGGCAGCACCAGTGTGCTTTTCCATCCAGGTACATAACCAGGAAACCACTCATAACAGTCTCAGACACAGACTATATAAAATTAGGAAGAACATGAAACAGCTGTAACTGCCTGGAATGCTTTGAACATGTATTTGCAACAACTTCCTCTTTAATTCATCACATAGTAAGAACAAAACATATGTGTTGTTTCCCTCCTACAGTTCCCGACAGAAATAATCCTGGTTTTCTTTCTTATCTGCAGTGAACACTGGAAAACTATTCCCTTGCTAAAGCAGGAGATCTTAGACTTAACATATAGATTCCAGAAACTGAACTATGAATTCCTGTTCTATGTGACTGTGCTGATCCTTATGGTGTGGACATTTGACTCTGCCCTGGCTTGGGCAGGGAGAACTAATTCAAGGGCCGCCATATAGATCTGGGTCATCTTGTAATACTTTAAAATTATTTTAGGAACAATTAGGATGCTCTAGAGAAATACACCCAGTGACAATTTGCAATTGCAATCAAATTTAGTGCCAATAGGGCCCTTACAGTTCTCTAATCCAACCCATTATAATGAGGGATGGACCTTGAATAGCATGGCTAAAACAATTTCAGCCAGTTACAATCACTGCACCACAATCACTGCATTGCAAGCCCTTTCTGAATTCTGTGCCCTTAATGATTTTAGGTTTTTCTCCCTTGATATTTCACATTTAAGCAACTTCCTTCTCTGTAATTTAGCTCTTTATTTAGCTCACAAAGTAAGCATTATGCTCTAAGTAGGTAGAGTATTTATCTTTTGGAGTCAGTTCCAGTTGCCCTTAGCAACCAACGCTTGAAGGAAAACCTTATTTTCATTTGGCAGTTCTGGGCAGACCCAAAGGGTCAATTTCATGGCTATTGCAGGAGGTGGGTCTTCAGCTTGAAAAGGTACAAGACAAGTCCTGCTTTCATTTGAATTAAAAATCACTGCTTCTTTTTAAAAATACTTTCCATGTCTTGTGACATTGCTGGCCAAAGGTTACAGATCATTCCCCAAACACATTATATGCATCTCAGCCTAAAAAAACATGGAGGTGAATTTCAGCTTGGTGTATAGCCAAGTCACTGCTCCGTCAAGTGTTGTGCAGAGCATTCTGATTCTGTTCTGACTCTACAGCCCTTCAGCAGCATGAATGAGTTGTTGTTGTTGTTTTTTAAAAAAATCTATTACACAAATCACAATGTGTACATGTTTGTCAAAACAAGAGAAAGAAAATGGCTTGACCTGAGGAATCAATCTTCTCAGATGAGAAGCACTATAATTATCACTTGTCATGTGTAGCTCTGAATGCACCAATAAAATAATTAAACAGCTATTTCATAAAATTAATTGAACATCAAGGGCATGCAGTGATCCATTTTGCAAAGACAGGACTTTCATGGCTTTCTTTGCCATGAACACTTCCAAAGTTTCCATATGGAACACTATATGCCTAAAGTCCAGAGCTGTATTACAGTATTTATTTTTTAAAGAAATTTCACAGCCTTGGAAACTGGGATAACTTTCTTCCAGTAATTTTATTTGCTTGTTTTTGTGGTGAGGGAACAGCAATGGACATTTTTTGGAGGAAACGAAATATATGCAAAGTTAATACAGCTTTGCAATTTTATCAGCATGAAATGAAATGCATTATGTATAATTTAGCACATAAAATTGTACTGTTCACTGTATTTATGAAATGTAAACATATAAATGCCTTAGTTTTATTGAAGCAATCATTACTAATAGATACATAGATGCAAGCTGTTGCACTCTAAGATAGTTTTTGCCAGTTGGAAAAACAAGTAACAAAAAGAAAAGTTGAAAAACTAAAACATTGTCATTATAAATTGTCACAAAAAATGAAGATTTTATTATCTGAGTTTATAAACAGTATACAGGCCTCAAGATTGCCATGCATAAAACAGAAGTAATTCATATTTTAGAGAAAATGCTTATAAAGTAAACATTCCCATAATGTAAAGAAGTGGTAATAAATCTGAATGTTTGGTTAAGCTTTATAATAATACCAAACCCTTCAATGGTATATCATCATGAGAAACACAAAGTATCACAGTTACTGTATGCAAACTTAGCTATTCCAAGACTCTATCTATTTGATTGATTTATATCCTGCTCTGTTCCAATAAAGGGTAAATCCTTGAAAATAGCTGCATAATTCTCGTTAGAGAAACACTATCTTAAATATCAGAATCTTGTATCCGATGGTGTGCCAAAGCTGATGGAAAACTGTATGAGACTTCCATCAGCAGGTGGAGAAGGGACGTGCTTTTTTTCTAAACCCCTCTTCCTCTTATACTGTTCCAAGCCCCCACCCACACCAAATCTTCTGGAGCAGATTGCAGGGATGCCGGGGGGGGGGGGGGAGGCTACAGCAGGAGGGGCAGTCAACTAAAATTGCCTTCCACTCTGCAGATAGAAACCTCTGTGGAGGAACACTACAGGGAACAATCCTCAGACAGACTCTGAATTTTAAACCTTGAGCTTTATAGACTTCAGAAAATAAAGGCTTGCATGAATTGCAGCTTCTCAGGTCTCCCATGTACTACGGTAGTTTGTTCCTTGATTATGTTCATGTCTTTTCAAACATTAATCAGTTTGTTTTCCTTGATAGAGAAGGTGAAAGCAACAGAAATAAGAGGATGGAGTACCTAGGCCTTGTTGCTTTTGAGGAGAAATGGCAGACTAAAAAATAGCACCTGGAGATGTTTAGTATTTTGCAACAAAGCGAATAAAAAGCAATCTGCTGTTCAGTAATTACCAGCCTTGACACATTTCGGACACTTCAGCTCTTTTCAGACATCCTGAGCATGTACAATGTATGTATATAGGATGTTTCAGAATAAGCCCCTTCAATGGTTATGCATAAGATCTAAGCTCCTCCTCTTGATCCCGTCCACCATTACATCTAAGGAAGACTGTTTGAAATTGCTTCTCGTGGACGCACATCCCCTAATTTCACGTGGGGTGGCAATCTTCATAGTGCAGGCTCTGAAACTCAGGGCTACCCTGACAGGGTAGTGTGTCCTAGACCTGGACCTGTTTTAATTCTTTCTATTTCATCTTTTAACTGAATGTGCCGAGCCTATTTTGGGCTATTTTATGCTTTACATATATTTGCATATTAGATTTTTGGTGCTGGCACCTAAATCTTTGCGTTATTGACTTAGGGTAATTTAAATGTTATCACACCAGCAATATCGCCTTGAAGTATGCTTTGTTGCTTGTCTCTGGCATTTTGTATTGTTTTATTTTGCTATGGCTATGGCTGTATGCTAACGCAATAAAGGTTTGAGTTTATGGAGCATAAGTCAGGGGCCAAAGCTAACATACCAGTTCTGTGCCCCACATATTTAATTTTATGCAAGTTGAGTGTCTGAAGGGGGTATTAGTTTGAATAGTTTGAAACTGAATAAATTATTTAATATATTTATCACACGTATACAGATGGCCAAACAGATACCCTTAATTTCAGAATTGTTCCTCTAAGCAAACGTTAATTCTGTTGCACAAAATTCATAGGTACCACATGACTAAAGATTCTGCATTATGATGATGAATCCTTGTGGATATAATAAAAGTTTTATTCAGTCTCAAGTGTAGGTTACAATTGCTATAGCAACCAATTAGTATACATACCTATTTATAAAATATATGAGTTAGAAAGCTGGAAACTTAATCCAAATCAATGGATCAAATCAGCCTTTTCCTTGGCTACGGTATTTAGATCAATTATTTTAATTGCCTTGATTTAAATGAATGTACACTGGCAGCACTTTAAAGTACTTCTCCAGTGTGTTTAGAAATCCAATCAAATGCTGTAGCAATGCTATCATCACTAACATCGCTACCTTAGAATCTTTAATCCAGAAGATTTATAGAAGCAAGAATGGACTTTAAATATTACTTTAAAATACTGCTTTAAAAACCATTTCTCTCATCATTCCAAAAGAGAAAGCATTTCCCCCAACATTTCCATTTTTTCTATTTCTGGGTTTGGGAGGAAACAATCTCCTGTCCTCTTTTCCAGGCTTTCACATTCATTAATGTCAACAGGTATTTTATCTTGGGTTAAGAACAGGAGCATATCTGAAAAGCTATTTTTTTATATATACAAAGACGTAACCAAGGACACATGAAGCTTTATTTTAAGTGCCTGCTCTTTCCCCTTTTCATCTCTTTAAGAAGCCAATTAGTGAGCTGTATTTCTAGCAACTTGTGATTTGCAATAAGTAATTGTGGTCTAAGACTATTTTTTGACTGTAGCTATTTGCTGAACACCCACTTAGGGGGGGAAACCCGCACACCCCAGCAATTCAATACATTATGGTTTTTGCATGAAAGGAGCGGAAGAAAAGTTGACTATAGTCTAAGGCAGGGGTCCCCAGACTACGGCCCGGGGGCCACATACGGCCCCCGATGCTCTTTTATGCGGCCCCCAGGGACCCCTGCCCGCTCTTACCAGCGCAGTGCGACGCAGCTGCCGACTTCCAACCCGGAAAAGCGACAGAAATAGCTTGTGTGCATATGCAAACGTCATTTCCGGTGTACTTCCGGGTCGGAGGAGGCTTCTGCACATACGCACAAGCTATGTCCGGCGCTTTCCAGATCGGGAGTGTGCCAGAAATAGCGTTTGCACATGCGCATGGGCGTGCACAGCCGCACACTCCCCCGCGCGCTCCCCCACCCTCCGGCCCACCACGCAATCGGCACAGCGGGCATCCGGCCCAAAGCCGGGTAAGTTTGGGGACCCCTGGTCTAAGGAAGCAAAGAAACATAGTGTTTACCTAGTTTTGCAAAATGTACTGTTTGGGGTAAAGGTAAAGGGACCCCTGACCATTAGGTCCAGCCGTGACCAACTCTGGGGTTGCGGCGCTCATCTCGCGTTATTGGCCAAGGGAGCCAGCGTACAGCTTCCAGGTCATGTGGCCAGCATGACAAATCCGCTTCTGGCGAACCAGAGCAGCACATGGAAACACTGTTTACCTTCCCACTGTAGAGGTACCTATGTATCTACTTGAACTTTGACGTGGGTTGGGTTGGCAGGAGCTGGGACTGAGCAACGGGAGCTCACCCCGTCGCAGGGATTTGAACTGCCGACTTTCTGATCGGCAAGCCCTAGGCTCTGTGGTTTAACCCACAGCGCCTGTTTGAGGTACTACTGTGCAATCCTAGTCTAAATTTACATAGGCCAGGGCCCTTAATGATTTGGATAAAGCACGTAATAGGCAGCAGAGACGTGGTCTAAATTTGAATTCAATATACCCCAGACTTCATGCCTATAAACTGTAAGCAGACAAGATGGTGCGTTAAACATTCCGTTTGATTTTAGCAGAAAGTCAAAACATATTGTCCCACTCTGCCCACACCGCTGTAACAGTCCCATTCTCCAACTGTGCAGACAGTCACCATACCCAGAAAGCAGCATATATAAACATCTGTCACAATCCATACTTCAGACGATAGGGTGCACAGCATGGGCTATACTGTTCTGGCCTTTTGCAAGCACAATATATTCACTTGATTCGGCTGCTGCAGTCTGCTGTGCATAAGGCTCCCACCAGCCAAATGGCTCTTGCAGAAGCGAGCTGCCACAGTTCACCCAATCTCTCCCATGCAAGACACACTGTGTAAGTATGCACTGGGTACAAAGGATGCCCATGAAACTACACATATACCGATAATTTACTCTCTAGTAAGTGAAGTTAGGATTATAGCCTTTGAATTGTTTGCAAATGTACCTCATAGTATGCAAAAAGCTATGATTCAGCAGGCTTGCATGTCCTACCCACATTTCTATGGGAATCTTATTGAGTGTTTCATACTCAGCACACTTTTTTTTTCTCCTTCAACCCCCCCAAAATGAAAGCAACTTTTCCTGGACCAATGCAGTTGTTGTTTTTTAGAAATGGTTATACTGAACAGTTCTGGTTACAGTAATCACAAAGGTTTATACCCAACACTGTTGTTCAGCTTGTGCAACATACTTCTTCTTGTGCAAGAGAACTTCCCCCGAGTCTTTTTACATCCTAAAAATCTGCTCCAAAGGTTTGGGAAACACACAGATTTTGGGAGACAAAATGACGTCTCACTGCCCAAGCAGAATGCTGCTTACACAGCACTGGATACATCCCAAATCCTGCAATCTCCAAGATGAAAATGCCTATGTGAGGAGATCTATAAGCTGGAACACAATTTCCACTGCCCATGCCTTCATCTTTGACTTCAAGACCTCACTGTGTTGTCAACAGTCACTTACTTTTAACTTTACTATTTGAGGAGAAAACATACATTGCGGGCCCAGGCACAGTAAGTCCAAGGCCACTGGGGCTGGGGCACAGGAAACAGTAAAAAAATTACCTGAGAACATATTGAGACTGAAATGGTGACAACTTTATTGAATACAGGTGTCAGTAGGCTTTGGCACAGATATTGGGTAGGTATTCTGAAACAGCCAACATGACTCCTGGCTGATTACTCCATCAGGGTCGACCCTGGGTTGAGGATTCCCCATGACACACATCAAATAGGGCAATCCTCCCAGGATGCCATTTGGGGGGTTCTATAACCAGCTAGCCCCTTGGACCCTGATAATTAGATCAGGAAGCACGGACCCCTGTTTAGTCTAAGGATCCAACTCAATGCCTTATTCCACCACTCAAGTCAGCCCCACCCTGACAGCTCGCCATCAAACCACTCACATCTGCAACCAATTATGTAGGCCCCAGTAGTTGTCAAGCAGGCAAACCTCATCGCCCCTTGATGAAAGATGCACACCATCAGGCCTGTAAACAGTCACACTGCTGAACACGATTATGAATCACCCAACCCACCAGGCGTAACAGTGAAGCTAGTTTAAATAAGTGGGACCAGGCTTTACCCAGGTCCATGCTCCAACTCCCGCCTCCAAGGTTGGCCGTGACTGGCCCATTTGAATTTGAGTTGCTGAATCGTCTCAACAGCTCCCACAACTGGCTGTGACTGATGCCAACTGGTCATGCATGAAAGGAACCACACCCAAATTGGGCTGTGCCAGGCAACAGCTGCTGCTGCTCAAAGGCAGAGGAAGGGGGGTTCGGTGGGGGTGGACCACCCCAGGTATCGCCGCTGAGGGGGTGACAAAATGTTGGGTGGCACTCACTGGGAGTGACGCAGTGGTTTGGGCATCCGCAGGCTCCGTGCTTCCCCAAACGGTCCGCCCGCTACCTCCTTCTCAACTGTAGGGCAGCTGAGTGGGAGGACGCAGGCAGACTCCTCAGAGGCCCCGCGGACCGTCCTGCCCTGGCTCGCCCCACAGGCGGCTGGCCCTGCCCCTGGGTGAAGGGCATGTGCGCCACCCCGGGCGCCTGATCAGCTTGCTCCCCTGCTGCTGCTGCAAAAACAGTGAAAGGTCTAAATAGGTCTGTTTAATACAATTTTGGAACCACTCATTTTATTATTACAGTACAAGGTTGAGAATTAGTAGTTGTAGTAAGATTCAAAGAAAACTTTAAAAGGCTGCCACTTTCTCTTCCTGTATAAACAAATGTGATGTGGAAAGGGACCAGGCACTAATCCACAGCACATAATTCTGATCACTCTGTGAAGTTTAAGAGGTAGAGCAAGGGTTGGCAACGTTTTTTGAGGCTGGTCCGGTCCACTCCCTGGCAGACCTCTTGGTGGGCTGGGCGAGGAGCACCCATGCCCGTGTGCACATGCTATTTCCAGTGCACTTCTGGGATGGAGGAGCGCCCGTGCGCACACACTATTTCTGGCGCTCTTCCGACCCAGTCAGTCCCTGCGGCAAGGAAAAAAATGGTGCCGAGAAAAAAAAAACACGGAATCCCCATGCCGATCCACGGAACGGCTGTGGACCATTTCCAGGAAGCTAATGGGCCGGAACCGGCCTATGGGCCTTAGGTTGCCGACCTCTGAGCTAGAGAGACTCTTAAGGAAGTTCACTTTTCAGATTCACAAATTATTCTTCTGTATTTTATACCTAGAATCTTAATAGGATACTCCCCTCCCCCTTTTTCTAAGAGGGAAGCAGAGATGATAGACTAGAATTACTGCATTTAGATTCTAGAGAGCTTCTAGTATTTGCCCATATTATTTTATTCAAGGGATAAATTAGTTTACCTTGTTTGGTAAATCAGGTTATCCGTTCATCATTCATATTGCTTAATACTCAGATTGATAGTAATGGAAAAAACTTCAAATTGCAGAAAAAGAAAATACTTTTTAAAAATACTTTTTTAACAATTGAAAGGCACTCTTTTGATAACCTGCCTGCTAACGTAAAGATATTCCAAAACATTTTCTTGCTATAGGTTGATGCTTCCTATATGTAGCTTCATGACAGCTTCCTGGAATTTATCTGCTAGGATGCTAACATATTGTTGTTTGTACTTTACACCCACAGTGGCCTTGACAGGCTCTCACGACTCATAGTTTCCATTCAGAAAAACAACCCATTCACTAATGAGTTCAAAGATACAATAAAACAAATTGTGAAAAAAACTCATTTTTTAAGTGCATCACTTTTTTTAAAAAAAAGTAGAAGGATTTTTGGGCTGAACTATAGAAAGTTCATGTGAAGTAATGAGATTTGCAAAGTCAGTTCATGTGTTTAGCTAATGTTGTTGATGGTGTGCTCTGTTCTGAACATGTTGGCTGCACCTGATTTAATATTTAGTAAAATAACAAGAATTTTCTTAATGAAGTACTCTAGATTGGTCCATTATATCACTAACTTGTGCAGTAGAAAGGCAAGAACACGGAGACTTGTCATATCTTAAAGGTTAGCAATTTTTTTTTTCGGCACAAGAAAGTAGAGAGACTCTTGCAATTATGTAATTAACATTTTCATTTACAAAATATTTGTTGATAGTACAGACACCCTGGCATTGGTAAGCTAGTTCCTCTGGACGCAGTGTAATGGAAACAATTCTACTAACATAATTCAAAATATAAAGAAGGGGACGACAGAGGACGAGATGGTTGGACAGTGTTCTCGAAGCTACGAACATGAGTCTGACCAAACCGCGGGAGGCAGTGGAAGACAGGAGTGCCTGGCGTGCTCTGGTCCATGGGGTCACGAAGAGTCGGACATGACTAAACGACGAAACAACAACAATCTTTATACGTACATGGTTGCATCCAATTTTGCATGAGCAGAGTGCCACTCATGCAACAAAACTTCCATTTCCTCTCCACCCCAATGCTAAATCTGCTCTGCAAGGTCCTTGAACCCTCTGCATCATACAGTATGCCAGGTTAAAGTGCTAGCAACACATTTGGTTACTAGGGCTCCACACCTCCAGATATTTTTGCCTTCATAAAGAATGTACATCCACCACACATAACTTGTTTCTGGGCATGTATTATCCTTCTGGATTCCTCTCTGTGCATGCAGAAAGTAGCTTTGACATCTAGCACCAGAGAGGATGCACATTTCCATTCCTGTGCTATGCACAGTGCACTGCTATGAAGTTCTTTGCAGATTTTTTTTGGGGGGGGGGGAGAAAACTGATGAACTACTGGCCCTCCAAGTCAATGGCTGCCAGAACAGAGAGGGACAATGATTTTATTATTATTTTATTTAGTACATTTATGCTCCACTTTTCTTCCATCATGAAAATTATAGCAAAATAACATGAGATTCCCAGGTAGTCCCTCACCCTGGCTCTAACCACGCCCAGATCAGCTGAGCTTCAAAAGTGGCTCCAATAATGTGCCCTGCTCAGACCATGCCCACATTATATGTTTCGAGGAGCAAGGGACATAGTTACGCCCAATTCTTGTGCATGTAGCACCTCTTATAAACAGAGATCTCTGGCTCATCAACATCTCCATCAATTTAATCACCTTCCATACAGTTGTCTCAATGTGACACACAATAAAAACAACAGTTAAAGCACAAAAACAGCAGGTGCATTAAAACAAAACAAATACCATAAAAAATAAACACTTGTGGCAAAAAAGCCATTTATTTATCTGGAAAAGCCTGTTGGGGGAGAACAAGATCTTCAGTTCTTTCTGGGAAGTGCAGCTCATGGGCAACTGTCGGATTTGAACAGCAGTGCTATTGCACAGAACAGCAGCAATCACACTAAAAGCCCTGCTCTGAAATACTGTGGAGTGGGCCTCTGAGATGTTTGGGACTTGCAGGAGACGCTCCCCCCACACCACCACCAACATATTCTGGGTTTATAAAGGATAAGGTGGTCTCTTAAGTAACCAGGTATAGGACCTTATACCTTAGCACCAACGTGCTGAACTTGGCCCCATGGTAGATTGACTGTCAGTGCAAATCCCACAAGTCGAGTGTTGTACACTGGTGGTAGTTTGCCTCTACAGCAGAATTATTAAAAGTGCAAATGCATTACCAGCCTCCAAATGGTTAAACAGGACTACATTCTTTTAAAAGATATATTTAAAACCAAACTAAATTTTACCCAAAACTCTTGTGCTATGTTTCAAGTCTGTGTTAAAATGTCACTGCCAAGGGATAAAGTCCCCAAAATAGGCCTTTTAAAATAAAACTGCTGACAAGTCTTCAGCTCTAAGAGTGAAATAAAGTACCTTGGAGAACCAAATAAATGACGGAAACTGGCTTCAGTGCTGCAGGAAAATGAAATGTGCTGGGAAGCTACCAACATGCCCGAAGTTAGTTTGGTTTATCAAACCATCAAACTCTGTCTTTATTTTGTGCTTACAGGTATGCATTTTATGCTGGCCTACATTTAGTGAATTGGTAAGAAATCTCATCAGAATGAACTCAAGATTTTGCAGCCATTTATGTGAGTTAGACTGTGCTCGTAAAGCATAGCTCTGAGTCAAGAGTAGAGACCACCGAATAACAGAATCCCTTGAAGGAATTATCAATACCTTAGCTAAATTCCACGATAGTGTGGGCTGCAGCAAAGTTTGTGCCATTATTTTGCTGAGTGTCAACAAACCTTCTTTTGATGTCTGGACGGGTGAGTGACAGACCTACTTTCACACCTACCTCCCTGAAATACTTCTGAACTTTCCTAGAAAGTAGGAGTATATGGAACATATCCCCTTATTTCCAGAGACTTTTCCACTCTGTTTCACCATAGGCACAAATATTCATGGAAAATATGCAGAGTCTCTCACGTATCCCTGCTTTTCTGAACTGTGCATACAGGATTCTCACCCCACACTCACAAACAGGTGATCATTACATGCATTAGGCCAGTATTTGCAAGTTGACATTTTATTTCACATGCCCATGAAAGCTGTACTAGTTTTCATTTCACTTTGCTGCCTTGCCTTAACGCATGAGCACATGCACAGTTGGAGAAAGAGAGAACAAATATAGGTCTTCAAGCACATGTTTATAGACTGCCTGTGAAAGTGCCAACTACAAACAAAAAATATTGTTCTGCTTATTTATGCTGCCCATTACGCATTTCCCACAGAATCTCTGCACTGCAGATTTAATCATATCATATGTTGTGTGCAGTGTTAGAAACCAAGATATGAAAGCTAGGAGCTAAATGGCACCTTAAACCTAGTTTATGGGCGCAACAACAGGCTGTCTAGGTGCACTTTTTTATAACAAGAATACAAAGCTGAAAGTGAATGAACTGCAGCTAAAAATCTTATGTTCATTTTTCAAGGCTGCTGAGCGTAAAACGCTGCCTTTCTGTAAGGCCAGGTGAGAGGTGGAACCTATTAGCTTTCCTGACACTGCAGCAATCTCTTGGAAGTTGGGCAGGGTGGAATCTCTCCTGCCACACCCTCAGCTCCAGCAGCGGCAATTTTATTCTGAAATCTTACAAACCAACTTGATCCACTTTTTAAAATCAGTAGTACAGATCGAGTTGGCTTGTAGACTTTTAACTAGCCTAGGAGTGCTCTAAGGACTGAAACCTCTTACAGCAGCCTTCACCAACCCTCCAGATGTTTTGGAAATGAACCCTCTAGATCATCTCCAGCCAACATGGCTGTCCAGTGCCTGCTGGTGGCTCAAATTCTTGCCAAGAATGCAAGGCGGGCTTCAGTCTGAACCTGCAGAAAAAAATGTTTTTAGTATCCTTAGACAAGAGTGTCTCTATTAAGAATTAATTAACACAGTACTCTTAAACTTAAAACAGTACTGTGGTTCTATTTTTTTTTTAAAAAAAAAACATCAACAAGTCAGCACCCATTGCTGAAATGCAATAAACAACTGAATAGCTACAAGGATAAAAAAGCATGTTTCTGTCAAAAATAAACAGTTTCTTCTGCTGCTGCTCTCCATGGTAGTGAAAAGACAATGAGTTTGGCACATGTGCCTAGAGTGAAAAGATGTCAGCTGAGGAAAGGAGGCAGGAACAGATGTCTTTCTTGTTAGACAGTGGTGGAAAGATCCACTCTGAGAATACCATTTAAAAAAAATAAAATAATGTAGGACAGCAGAGAGGCCACAATGAAGAATCATTGTTTCTTATTTCCCACGGCTACAAACAGAATGCACTCTAAATTATTCACCCATATGTTGCTATCCCAAATGCAGTTGTGCACAGTTTATTTTAAGAAGGCAGTTTTAATAATATTATTTTAAGAAATGAAAGTCTTTGCTGTGGTCAAATACAAAAACTAAGTGCAGTATAACTATAAATAAATACTGTGATTGTTCATTCGTCATTTCAAAAATCCTTGAGGAGCATACAGTATGGTACGCTTGGCATAAAAATTAAACATTTTAATTTTGAAGTATCACAAATGCCATACACAAAAAACCCTATCCATTTTCACTTTCAGTATTATTAAGGTAATTCAAATCAGGGCACTTCTTAAATGTCAAGGTGTTCATCATCTGATATAAAATGGCATTGCTCTCTTTAACAGCAGTCTCATTTGTTCCTCAGTTACTAAGCTGCAAATCAGTAAGTCCTTGGTTCAAATTTTGCATCTGCCACAAGGTAAAAACACAAAATCACTACATCGCCTTAGGCAAGCCGTTCTGTCTTGGCCTCAGTACCATCATCTGCAATATGGATAATTACGACGACTTGCAGAAGTAATTTGCAGTTCTAGATTCTGCATTGTTATGCATAGCTTACCTACTCTTACTACAAGAACCCTGATAATCCCAGGCACTTCTTAACAAGTTAATTTCTACTGCAGATAAAATGCAAATATACCTTTGAATATGCCGTGGCACACATTACTAACTGGTAAAGAAGTTACTGTACTTGCAGCTGACCATTGCCAACTCCTGAAATCCAGCACGACCCTAGGCTGTCATTGTGATGTCCTGGATTAAGTAAACAGGAGGTCGTTTTTGTTCTATGCATGCTACTTCCTCAAAGAGCAGATGGTAGCAACAGGATGACCAAAAGTGCTGGGACGCTTCAGAGAAAACCTATGTTATATCTATTTCACCAGAGAGGTAAAGCCTTTTTGGTGGAAGGAAAAAGGAGGGAAGATTTTCATGCTCCGGCTTTGATAGGTACAGTGCTTCAGCAACTGATATTCCTACTGCCTGCTCTTACCTTACTAACTTGTTTTATTATCATCTTGTGTACTTCATGGGTTGCAAAGTGGTATAGTACAGCAGAGTGTGTACACTAAGGAACCCTCTCTTGAATCCTCATCCATGAGGTAACCTTTTTTCTCATCTACAACATGGCAACAGCACTTGCTCACCTTTTGCACAATGACTGAAAGGACTGCTGTAATAATGAACATGAAACACTTTGAACATTCAAAACGATGCTGAGCAGTATTTGCTACATGGCAAGAGAAATGTCTGAGGTGTTGTTTTTTTCCTCACTGAGGGAACTGCATGTTGAAAAGTCTGTGGGCAGTGGGGAGCTGACACATAAACAAAGTTTCAAACACCCAACATAGCTGAAATTCATAGGTAAACAACATAGCTGCATGAATTTCCCATTAGTAGTGGGTCTTGAAACAGGTGCCTTTCGTTTTGGTTTGGGGCATCTGTTCCTGCCAGCGATAGGCCTCATTCGGATCTTCTAGCTTAATCCAGCAGCGCTGGTTGCTAGGGCAACCTACCTGATACCCAGGTGTCCTCATACAGTGCCTCCTCAGGAAAACTACCTGTCATAACAATATCTATTTTGTTTATATCTGGAAGTAATGATTCATTAGATTAATTTTTGCCCTTTGTTCACTTCTGTACAGAACATGAGGTACTTTACATGATACTAACTGCAGGATACTCTTCAGGGAGCAAACTACAAAACAGCGGTTTCATAAAGATTAATGGATCCACTGCTAAAAATGGATCTCAGACGCCAGCAAATAAAAACCTGGTCAATATGAAGGAGCCACAAAGACCTGAGAAATGTACTGTTGAATTTGCATAGCCTGAAATAGATTACTTCAAACCTTACATAGCTATCAATCTTGGGATCATGATCGATTTGGATACAGGCAGAATACATGTGTCAACACTGTGAGCTAATACACAGTTCAGAACTTGCATATCTGCTGTGTTATGAAGAGCTACACAATTTCTTTATAAAATACAGAAAGAAACAGAACTGTGAGAAGGAAAACTACTGTAAGAAACTACATATAATTTCAACAACAATGACAAAAATGCAGGGTACATATTGTGTGGTCAAAGTCTGTGCACATGCACTTTGTATCCCTGAACACCCTTTCCCTGAGAATGAAAGTGCAGAATTTAGGAGTGGGGTCAGCAAATGTGAGTCTCCATGCATGCTGACTGCACACATTTTTGTATGTGTGGACTGTCCTAAAGTGAAAAAAGCAGATATTGCTAGCCTTTGACCTTCCATATGTTGTCAGTCTTCAACTCCCATAATCCCTGATTGCTGGCTAGGGCTGACAAGCTCCAATACCATCTAGAATGCTACCGGTTAGCCACCCCTGGCATACAGAACAGTTTTAAAGGTGAACGGCCTGATCCTATCCCACCATGTAGCTGTTGCAGGAAAAACAGTGTTGTGGAATTCTGTGGAATGCACAGGGAAGAATTAGATAGACAGGGTGCCAAGGTCACCTCTGGAATCTTGCACCCTATCCTAAACCATCCTGCAAACTTCTATGGTTTTATTTTCTGTAGATTTTGCAGTAAGCAACTTGGGTGAAGCCTCCCCCCCCCACCTTCTTCATGGCTTTTTTCGCACAGGAAGTCATTTGCTATAAATCCTTTCTGGAGCAAAATTTCCTTGGCTTTCACTTGTGACAGAAATGCTACTATAAACTATCTTTTAATAATACCCTCAGCAATGTGAGAACAAGTTTCCAAGTTCTGCTTAATAAGCATTTACCAAGTTTGCTCCCACTGCATCTGCTTCTCATATGCAAAGCATACTGACAAAGTGAAAACAACCCCCCCCCAAAAAAAATCACACCAAGAGCACAACTTCATTCTCATTAATTGGTTACCTAATGCATAAGTTTCTGCTTTTTCTGCAGCAGCTATACTACCTCTCCAGGTGTAGACATGGCATTGTTGGACTCCAACTTCCATCAACTCCAGTCAGCATGGCAAAAGGTCAGGGATGATGTGCGTTGTAATCCAATATCACTTGGAAGGCCAAAGCTTTCAGTCCCTGAGCCACATGATGGCATAAGATCAGCAACATCCTTCACTATAATATTGCTCATTTTGCAGATCTTATTTTCCCAGGCTCAGGAGCAGCAGCGTCTCACGAATCTGCTAAATGCCCCTTCACATGCCATTTTCCAATATAGATTGCTAGTTTGCAATAACAACAATTTAAACAGTTGAATTTTCTTTATTTACTCCGTAATCACCATGAAAGTTTTAAAATTCTATGTTCTCGCAACCTAAGAGGGATAGAATACTAGACTTTTCTGTAAACATACAATTTAGCACATTATGAACTGAAAAGTATTTTATAGTCTCTTCTTTATTGTTCCTCTGTATTTATAAAATTATGTTTTAAAATTGCAAGGCAACCTTACATATTACAAAGCTCTTCATAAGATGACAGGGCTAGAGACACAACTGGAAGTGTGGGAATATCCCTATTGGATCATCTCCATGTACAGTTCAGACCACACGGGTGGTCACAGTCAAGCAAGTCTAATCATCCCACCCAACTAGATTGTGAAAATTCAAAGACAAGCTCAGTATGTAAATTTAGTTTTATGAACTGGCCTTTACTCAAGGACCTCAAGATAACCCATGTAGATTCACTGCCATATGCCAAAAATGAAGGCAATCAACCCCACTTTTAATAAGACAATTAAGTTTATCCATGATCGCTCATTGGAAATAGTTCTCAATAAAATCTGAATAAGAGTTTTAAAATGAGGCTGTGAGAACAGCAAGGTGACCTCAGCGACAGTTTACCTCAGGGGTAGGGAACTTTAGGTCCAGGGGTCAAATGTGGCTCCACAGGACTCTGTTTGGCCCTTGGGACTTTCCTCAGGTTATATGCCTCAAAAGTCCTGTTCCACACCATGCCTGAGTGCTTTTACCTGGCTGGAATGTGTCTTTGTGATGTATAAGGTCTAATCTTGGCTCAAAATTGGGTCCAGACATATGGTGATGAGAAGAACTGAGGCCTCCAGGCTCAGCAAATTATGTCATTCTCACACCAAAGTTCAGAGGCCTCAAAAGGTCCAACCTACTGTATTTACTCGATTCTAATGCTCACCTTTTTTGGCCAAATTATGTTGCGAAAATTAAGGTGCACATTAGATTCTATGACACATTTACACTCGATAGCAAATACTCTTTTTTGTTTGTTGGTTGGTTTGTTTCAAGGTTCTGTAAATTGAGGTGCACATTAGACTCAAGTAAATACGGTAGATGTCAGACTGCATTTGGACACAGACCAGACCTGACCTGAAATTGATTGGCTTATGGTAGACTCCTTAAATCCAGATAAAAATGGTTGATGGTAGATTTCCCCATCTAGTCCACAGAACAATTTCCTGTCTGATAACTTTAATTTAGCAACTGATTTTGATATGCAGCAGCATGCTCTTTGGCAGTGATCCTGCCCCTATTAATCATTACTGATCATTAGGCATGCCATTTTAGTGAAAACTTGTTTTATTCCTCAATCCAAAGCACATGTAAACCCACTCTACTGAAATGAATGGACTTTGAAGTAAATTATTATTAAAATGAACTAAACCAAACAACAATGCAAAACATTAACACCTAACTATCTCATGATCCACAGTGTAAAACACCACTGATAGGTCAAGGAGAGGCAACAGAGAGAGAGGCATACCCTTGCTCATCTCCAAATGAACTACTAAACCAGTCTTCAACATTCAGAGAAAACTCTGAATGAGATTCAGCTGATAAAAATGTGCCCAAAAAGAAAGACGTTGTTGCTTTTATCACCACAACCTCATAGGTCTGCAAATAGCGACGTCTGACTTAACATGTTTTTTTGACATTCGTGTTCAGCTATTTTATGGTCCTTATGACATTCTAATTCCCAATAGAAGATCTTAGGCTGCGGTTCATAAGAACATAAACGCCCTTCTGGATCAGACTGCAATCCAGTATCTGTAAGTCTTATTGAACTGAGCAGCACTGACTTCAAAGTATACATGCAAATGACTGCACTGATCACCAGAGCTGGTAATTGGATTAGAACAGGCATAGGCAAACTTGGCCCTCCATATGTTTTGGGACTACAACTCCCATCATCCCTAGCTATCAGGACCAGTGGTCAGGGATGGTGGGAGTTGTAGTTCCAAACCATCTGGAGGGCCGAGTTTGCCTATACCTGGATTAGAATAAGGGTCAAAGCCATTAGTTGCCTCAGTTGCTTCTTCACCCCCCCCCCTCTCTCTCATTCATTTGCAGTGTCTACATAATGAAATATAAATACTGGATAATCCAGTATATGTATAACAATACCCAGGTTTTTAAAGATCAACATTAATTTTTATTTGATGATTAAAACAAAATGGGACTGTGTACCTCTTTTTATGATTGGCAAAATTCATCCATACTGGATAGCTAAGAAAGTTTCAGATTTATATTTCTTGGCTGAATTGAACCTTTTGGCTAACAATGTTAAAGAAGTTATTTTGGAAACACCCACAGAATCCTAGATACTGGAATGGATTTAAAGCCTTAAGTCAATAATCTCTAAAAACAGCAAGTGATTTCAACTTAAGACCACAGGTCTGACTCTAAGCATGATTCCCATGTGGCAAATGAAGGAAATGCCAGTCCAAAGGCTGTTAAAAATCTTCCCTAGTTATGGGAGTTGCTGCCCAAGATGCCAACTGGGAAAAGTAAATACTTTTGGAATTTGTTTCCTTGTGTCTTAAAAAAGAGAGCACGCTTTTTAATTTAAAAACTTGATAAATGAAAGTGGTAAGAATAATTTCATCATACCGTGGTTCAACCTCTCTACCTCTGAACTCCTTTTGCTCTTGTGGGCCTCTTCATGTAACTTCAACCAAGTACAGTGGAACCTCGGTTTATGAACACCTCGGTTTATGAATTTTCGGTTTATGAACGCCGCGGACCCATCTGGAACGGATTAATTCACTTTCCATTACTTTTAATGGGAAAGTTCGCTTCAGTTTATGAACGCTTCAGTTTATGAACAGACTTCCGGAACCAATTACACCCATGTTTCAGTTTATGAACGCTTCAGTTTAAGTACTTCGCGGACCTGTCTGGAACGGATTAATCCACTTTCCATTACTTTCAATGGAAAAGTTCGCTTCAGTTTATGAACGGTTACTCCGCGGACCGTCTGGAACGGATTAATCCACTTTCCATTACTTTCAATGGGAAAGTTCGCTTCAGTTTATGAACGCTTCAGTTTATGAACAGACTTCCGGAACCAATTGTGTTCATAAACCGAGGTACCACTGTATGCATATATAGTTGTATCCAGATAGCAGTAAAGTCAGTTGCTGCTGCTAAACTAGTAAAAATGTTTTTTTTAAATAAAAATATGAACCTCTCTTTTAAACATGCAATCTTGTTAAAGTCAAATCCCCAAAATCAAGGGAACTTACAAGCACGTCACTTGCTATGCACTTGCTATGCACAAGGACATTCCTTTGCTAGCCCTGAAAGTAGCTGAGCCTTTGCAAGCTTTTCACATGGAAGTCTGGCAAAATCTTGGAGCTTTTTGTGAGTGAGTGGGTTTGACAGAAAGGCGATTGCAAAGCACCCTTCGCTACCACCTGTTTAAGGGCCTTCTCCCTGGTAGAAATGACACCGATGGTAACAGATTCTAGCTCCCATTTCATCCATATCAAGAAAAGACTCTGATGCAGCCTTGAGAGCACTGATTGCTCCCCTCCTTGCTGCTCTTCAAGGCAAGCTATTGAGCTTTGGGGACAGGAGACTGGTGGCAGTGACACTCAGAGAATTAAGGAAAGCAAAGACCTTGATTCTGCTCATGAGCCCTAAAGCAGGCTGACTTCATTTCCCACATGCCCTTCTTAAATGGCCATGATACACAAGAGCTGCAGCACCAGTACTTTTTAAAAAAAGTGGTACGTGCCGCTACGCTGTACCCCTCCCCCCGCCACCATCCTGTCGCCACCGTTTGCCCACCCACCCTTTCCCTCCTGTCTCACACCTTTCCCCCCTGCTTTAGCTTCCTTTGCCACTTCCTGCTTTGGTGCGACCTATCAAAAACCTTTTTTTTTTGCAGGCAACCAGCAGTGGAGAAAATAGTTTCTTTGTGTGTGTGTTTTAAGATAATGAAAGATGTTTTGGTAGAGGCTGATGTATCTATGCCAGTGGTTTTCAACCAGTGTGCTGTGGCGCCCTGGGGTGCCTTGAATGATGGTCATGCATGCGGGTCACTGGCCTCTGTCCCTTTTTCTTTCTTTCCTTCCCTCCTCTGATGCCCTCTCATGTCTTTGCCTCCCAAAGGCTTGCAGAGTTTTTTATTGCAGCAGCTCCGCAGGTGAATGGTGCCTCTGGGAGGCAGCTCTCTTTGGGGTGGGGTGGGGGGGCAGCTCAGAGACCAGGGATGGCAGCAGCAGCTGCCTATAGGACTCCCAAGGAGAGGGGGAGGAAGCTGAGGGAACACTCCACAAGGGAAGGTGTTTGAAAAAGGGTGAGAGGCTGCCAGCTCTGCAGGCAAGGGGTGACATAACTGGGCTCCTGAGCCCTAAAGGGCTGCCACAGAAAGAATGTATTTGGTTAAGGGAGCCATGGACTCAAAAAGGTTAAAAACCTCTGACCTACGCTCTCAAATCAATCTCCCTACAGGAGAGAACAGTCATAGTTCCCCTTGCCTGTTCCCTTACTGGTTCTGTTGTTCATCCCTGCCCATTCATTAAACAAACATTTAAAGCACGTGGCATCCCACAAAGAACCCCGGGAACTGTAGTTACCAGAGCTACAATTCACAGCACCCTTAATGAACAATAGTTCCCAGCATCCTTTGGTGGGGGGAATTGTCCAATGTGGATGTATCCTCACAAACATGTGTAACAGATCCATGTAGGAGATGGATGGGAAGAGCTGCAGCTGCTTTCTATCCCACAGCACTGGAAAATTTAAGAGCACTATTACGTCCATGCAGTGAAACATTTCGGTACAATGTTCACACTAGGCTGCTTCCTTTGGAATAGGTCACTGGTTATTTTAGAATTTTTTGAACAAAGATGACAAGGAAATCCTGATTCCCTACATATTGGTCATATCAACCAGATGTTATATGTTTACTTTCACTATGGACTCTACAGTGAAGACAGACATTTAACATCTGGTCAATTTGTTTATGTACACATCAAAAAGATGGTAAGTAATATAATCATACCCTGCAAGTATGGTAACAGTTTGTTTAAGGATTCACTGCCTGAACTTTAAAATAGTGCATTAATAGTCCATTTGAAGAAAACAGTTCTCCTGTGGCTCTGAAAATCAGGTTGTAAATTCATAAATACAGGGGATTTCAACAACATAAACATCAAAGGAAGTCCAGCTTCTGTCATTGGGACAACTTAAGCCTATTCGGAAAATCTGCATGTATATTTACTTAATTGCCTTCCTTTATTATGCAATTAAGGCACTTTCATTTTCAGCAGAGTCAGTGGGAGTTGGATTCCCCCCCCCCCCAAGGACATACCTCCTTGGATGAACAGAAAAATTAGGTATGGAAGTACCAGGACACAGAGCTGGCCATGGAGAGAATCCGGATTGCCTGTATTAGTTGTTAACTGCAATGCTAATTTAGATGTTCATTTTGAAAGCAGAAAAATGTCAGAATTTCTTCCATGACTATGTGCTACCCTCTTAAACCACAAGCAAGACTCTTAAAAATACTCAATTATGAGGCATGTTTCGTGCTGCAAAACAATTACAGCTCCACACATCTTCCCTTATAGTTGTTCCTTAAAATATCTCATTTGCAAAGAGGTTCTTCATAACCAATGAGCATCCCAACCTCCTGAAATGTGTGCTACAAAATGAATGGTATTAGAACAATATGCATTTGTGTTTTTAATTGACTGTTAATTTCTAGTCAGTACTTCATTTGTTTTTTCAAGAACAAGGAAAAAGAATTTTCCTCTAAACAAAAGTGAAATTTTTATGAGTCAAGAATTGTGGCTTCAGGAAGAATTTTGCAACTATTTGGACTCCTCCTGATACATAGTTTAAGTTTTTGGAACCTGGTGATTTGTGCTAAATTTAATATGTCTTTTAAAATGATAATTGCTTCGACCTTTGTTAGCACCTAGACTGCTCCATAACATATAGAGAAATTGTTCCATTTCCACTTTGAATTTCAGGTGAAATCAACATCCAACTGAATGCCAGTCAAAGCAGACATTACAGGGCAGAAAGGTTTAATAGGAACTCCATAGCAATTTCGTTAATATTATATGTACTTGCATGCTGTGGCAGGGCTATGTTTACAACTTCAAAAATAATTTTGGAAATGAAAAAGCCTGCAGTGGTAAACTGCTTTTCCCAATTACAGTTGATACAAATTAGGCATTTGTTTGGTTTTTCAGACCTCTTTCCATCCTTCAAGCAACCATAAATATTTAATTGACTTCTACTTAATTAAAAATTGATGTTTTCCCCATTATTTCATATTTCAAACCCCCAAAGCATTGCTAAAAAATACTCATCTTGCCCTGTTTTGTTTTGTTTGAAAGGTGTAGACCCTGAAAGCATAAGTTGTGTATTCTTTTTGTTGTTGTTGTTCTTTTCTCATTCCACTCGGGATATTCTCCTTATACTCAGATTTGTCCCTGCACCATAACAAACATCTCAAAGGTAAAAGGAAGCATCTTGTTGGAACTACCAGTCTCCTTTGCTTAATAAATTTTCAGATACTGCGTGGCATCAGAGAATGAAAAAAAGGAGGAATAGTGTGGTATAGTGCACAAACATCACTTCTATTCTGTCTTTACCATACCAACTGTACCATCTCTTTCTTACCCGTTCTGTCAGATAAGTCTCTTGAAAAAAGCCGTAGACAAAAAGCTTCAACTTTATCTGTTAATGTAAGGAACCCATAATTAAATTATATACAGGACTCAACAAAGCACACTGCTAGAGCAACATGAACATCAAGTATTTGTTTAAGGATGTGCCTATAAATACATGTTGTTGTTTAGTCGTTTAGTCGTGTCCGACTCTTCGTGACCCCATGGACCAGAGCACGCCAGGCACTCCTGTCTTCCTATATACAGTGGTACCTCAGTTTATGAACACAATTGGTTCCGGAAGTCTGTTCATAAACTGAAGCGTTCATAAACTGAAGCGAACTTTCCCATTGAAAGTAATGGAAAGTGGATTAATCCGTTCCAGACAGTCCGCGGAGTACTTAAACTGAAGCGTTCATAAACTGAAGCAAACTTTCCCATTGAAAGTAATGGAAAGTGGATTAATCCGTTCCAAACGGGTCCGCGGAATACTTAAACTGAAATGTTCATAAACTGAAGCATGGGTGTAATTGGTTCCGGAAGTCTGTTCATAAACTGAAGCGTTCATAAACTGAAGCGAACTTTCCCATTGAAAGTAATGGAAAATGAATTAATCCGTTCCAGATGCGTCCACGGCGTTCATAAACCGAAAATTCATAAACCGAGGTGTTCATAAACCGAGGTTCCACTGTACATATGCATGCTCAGATGCAATGCTTAGTGTCCCCAAATTCGTATTTTAAAACACACATGTGATACATCTACAAAAAATGGGGCAAACATGAGATGAGCCCTGTTGGATGAGACCAAAGGCCTATCTAGTCCAGCATCGTATTCTCACAGTAGAGTAGCCAACCAAATGTCTATGGGAAGTGTGCAAGCAGGACCTAAAAAGACCTAAATGCATCAGCATTATTCCCACTTTAATGTGCAAATCTTCCTGCCTCTGATAGTAGAGGCAGAAGAACACAGCCATCAAGGCTAGTAGTCACTGATAGCCCCTGAATTTGCCTAATTCTCTTTCAAAGCCATCCAATATAGTGGCCATCACTACATTTTTGTGGGAGCCGATTCCATTCTTGTGCTGAATAAGTGCTTTCTGTTGTCTATCCTGAATCTTCCAATAATGGGTTGTTATTATTATTCACTAGCGAAAAGCCCAGAAAAGTTTGTGTTGAAGGAGAGGCTGCATCTGTGTGAAAGTAAGGCTACAGAATTTTGCCCCAACCGTTTCCATTCCATCCTTCCATTCTCCCCCAATCCCTCACCAGTTTTCTCTTCCTAGCCTGGGAAAACTCCATGGTGTTCTCTCTCTCCCCATCCCCCACTCACACAAACACAAACCTTTGGCACTCTCTTCCCAAACCACACAACTCTTGTCTCTATGTTTGGCCCCACTCCAACCCAACCCCCTTGCTCCTTCTTGCACCAACTGCAATGCTATACTTTAACCATAGCTAACTGGAAGAGTCATAGTTCAGCCCTTTGCATGATAAAGTTCTATCCCGATCACATCACTATGTAGGCCTGAGAAAAACTCCTGTTTGATATCTGGAAAACTGCTGCCCAGGGTGGATAAAAATCAATGATTTTTTAAAAAAAAAATCAAAAAATTCGGATTTTTTTGATTTAAATCAGATTTTTTTGATTTAAATCGATTTTTTTGATTTAAATTGGATTTTTTTAAATAAAATGCTTTTTGAGGAAAACATATTACCATCCAAAGGTTATTCCATCATGAAATAAAGATTAGTTTTTTAATTATGTAGTATAAGGTTGTGTATGTTTAATTTTGGGGGTAAATAAATTCCATTAATCCATTCACAATGTCATGCTCTTCCAGAGGTTTTTGTAAGATTATTGGGCAGTTTCTCTGCCTACAAGATATTATCACAGGTGCTTGGTTTACTTTTGCAGTTCTCAAAACTGAATTTGACTCAACAGAGATCACATGCCTCTTCTTCACAGCAAAAATGTTATAACATGAACAGAGTTGAGAAAAAGACCTTAATCCTATTGTTCTACAAACCTATGAATACAGAAGCAACCCCTTCAGTGCTAAGTTTCAAGAAGTTCAGTGAATAGAATAGAAACAATATTTTTCTGATTGTTTGGAGTGGACAGTATTTAAGTTTTTCATGTGTAGGCTGGGCTGACAGTCTAAGTTTCTTAAAAAATATATATATTGTTTTTGTTTAGCCAAATTAGTTAACAAACATGGATGTTTGTTTAAGCAAATAACATTTGCTGAAATGTTATTGTTTCAGTTGAATAAATCTATTTAAATTGTTATTATTAAGGTAATGATTATTTTTCTCCTTCCTAAGTACAACAGTAAAGTTGTCCAAATATGAATGATTAACCTATTAAACTGGGGATAAAAAAACTAATATGAAAAGTTCTAAAAATCTTCATCTACTTGCATATTAAAGTTATACCAGCAAGAATTAGTCTTTATGATTTAAATCAACTATGATTTAAATCAAGCCTTACTGACTAGTGATTTAAATCGTGATTTAAATCGTGATTTAAATCAGTTTGATTTAAATCAAATCCACCCTGCTGCTGCCCATTAGTTTATAAAACAATCTTGAGCCAATGTTTTAGTGCAGCCCACCATGCCTTTGTTGAAATTGGGCATTCACCCGTTTCTAGCAGGAGTATGGAATTTCGCACACAATTGGGCACCTGAAGCAAGGATCGAATAAATTGTGCTTGGAAGCCATCTAGCTTAGGCAGGTCCCCATTCTGCCAGACATTTGCTGCATACAGGATTTGGGGGACAGTTTTTGCATTGAATACTTTTAGAGCTGCCGGTACATACTTGCCGCCCTTTGTATGGAAGAATCGGAGTATGGCTAGTTTTGTAATCTCCGCCTTTTGAAGGGAGGTTTGCCAGTGGTACTTCCATGATCTTGTATGGTGGAATGTTAGTCCTAAATAGCTGAAATGTTTAATCTGTTCAAGTTCATGGCCATCCAGCGACCAGTTTAACCGGGAAAAGCTTCTTTCAAATACTAAGATTTTTGATTTTTCATAATTTATTGTTAAGCCATTTCCAAGACAATATTCAGAAAATTTCATCAACAGGTGTTTCAAACCCGGTCTGGTGCGTGAAATTATGGCCGCGTCATCAGCATAAAGCAGCAAGGGGGTCCTTCTTATACCTATTTTTGGAAGGTGACCATCTGCGTCCATTAGGCACTCTTCTAGATCATTTAGGAATAAGCAAAACAATGTTGGGGCCAGAACACAACCCTGTCGAACCCCCCTACTCATTTCGATATTATTTGATAGCTGTCCCTGCTGACCGCATCGGACCTGCAGTTTGGTTCCGTTATATAGGGCTTTTATAAGAAAGAGGAGACGCTTGTCCTGTATTATCTGATCTAACTTGGTCCACAAATGGGATCTGGGGACAGAATCGAATGCTGACTTCAGATCCATAAATGCCACAAAGAGCTTGCCCTGAAGCGGCCTGGTATATTTTTCGGCTAGGAAAGACAGCATTAGGCAGTGGTCTGTGGTTGAGTGATTCTCTCGATAGGCTGCCTGGGCTTCAGATAGGATGTTATATTCATTAAGAAAAGTTGTCAGTTTATTACTTAGGAAGCAGGCATACAACTTCCCAATTACTGATAGCAGGCTAATTGGCCTGTAATTTGAGGGTTCTTTAGGGTCACCTTTCTTGAATATTGGGACGACTATAGCATGCTTCCAGCTTTGTGGTACTTTGCCTGAGCTGTTTACCACTGTGAAAAGGGCCGCCAAAAGCGGAGCCCACCAGAGCTGGTTGGATGTTATAAGTTCCGCTGGTATAAAGTCTTTTCCCGGGGCCTTGCCATTCTTCAGTTTCTCCATTAATGTATAAATTTCCTCCACTGTAACTGGTCTCCAAAGAGGTAACAGTGCCAGTTCTGCACTGTCAGCTTCCTGAGAACCGATGGTAAGGTTTGAATTTTCCATAAATATATTTCTGAAGTGATTCTCCCAGACCTTGGCTGGAATGGCGCAGCTGGGAGTTGAAAGGCTAGTTTTCATTGAGTCAGAGACCAGTTGCCAAAAAATTTTAGTTTCATTATTTAGTGAAGCGTTCAATAACAAGGACCAGGAGTTTCGCTCAGCTTGCCTTTTCTTTGAGACCAAGAGGGCTTTATACTCTTTTTTCAATTTAAAGTAGGATGGAGGTAAGAGATTTTGTCCAGCATTTCTATAGTCCATGTACGCATTCCTTAAAGCTTCCTTCTTCATACGGCACTCTTTGTCAAACCAATGGCACCCTTTGTTAGTGTGGGACTTGCGGTCTGAGTTTGTATTTACAGTGACCACATCCTGCAATGACTCAATGAGATTTTCATAGGCAGTCAGGGAGGAATCTATGGAAGAGTTGTTTAATATAGTTGTTCTTAATCTAATTGCAGTTTGTGAGTTCAGTCTATTCTCAGCTGCAGTTGCTGTCTCTGGTGTCCATTTTTTCCTGCGCAATTCAGATTCATTTGCTTTATCTGATTCTATGTATTCTGTGCCAGAACGTGGGTTTGAGTTTTTACCAATTATGGACATGATTAGAGGTAGGTGATCGCTTTCAGTCCTATTATCTATATAGAATTCTGTAATTAATTCAAAAGCCTCCCTCGTTGTGAGACAGTAATCAACTGTGCTGGCTCCATTTGAATTTAAAAATGTGTACTCTCCTTCTCTATCCCCGGAATGCGTTCCGTTTACAATGATAAAATCTAGACTGATGAGTAGCAGAGCCATACAGAAGCCTGCAAAATTGATTTGACAGTCTTTCGACAATCTTTCCGGGGGAGGGTTTAATGAAAAGGCGCTATTTTCCCTTAGGTCTTCTAGTATTGGGAATTTTCTTTCCAGTCCGTCCTCGTTTGAGCCTATTCTGGCGTTCATATCTCCCATTGTGTAGAATAGTGCACCGGGATACTTAGTTTGGCAGGAATGCAGGAAACTGTGTAATTTACGCCATGTGCTCTCAATCTGTGTTTGCACTGTATGCGGTGGCATATAGACTGAGACAAAAATGATGCTCTTGGGTTTTAGCTTCAATATAATTCCCAGCGCCAGTTGCTCGTAGACCAAAAATTCAGACACCTGTGGAACCAAATGGGTAGCCACCAGAATTACTAAGCCCCCGCTTGGTCGTCCCCTTCCAAGCGGTTTGGATGCCTTGATTTCGTATGCCTGATAACCATCCAAAAATATGTTGGCAGTTACCCAGGTTTCCTGAAGCATAATTATATCGTATCGCATTATATATTCACGAAATGCCTCATCCCCTAATTTATTGGTCCAGCCCGCGATGTTCCATGAAATAATTTTAAGGCTGTTCGTTTCATAAATGGCTTGGCTTCATTGTGGTGGAGAAATTGTTATCAGATCTTCCACTGATTCGGTAATAACACAGCCATTCTTGGGGTATATTGAGTGTTGATTTCCTTGGGGCGGAATTTCGGTGATTTCTGGATTTACCATCAACAGTGATTTTAGCTGGGTTGCTGCGGTCATCAGAGGGGCTTTGTCTTTTCCTTCATCGAAGACAATTAGGTCTAACTCAGGTTTTTTAGGTGTCCCGTTTCCCTTGTGAGGAGCATCACTTAGCGTTGCCTGGGCGGATTTTATCCGAGATGGAGATGAGGTGTTGCTGCGGGGGTTACTGCATGTATCCATCTTTGGTAACCTTTCCGAGTGACCCTCTGCACTGTATTGGGTGCCCTTCGGCAAGGAGGGCACTGGTTGCTTGGGATCGGTTCGTCTACGTGACAGGTTTGGCATTAGTTGTTTACATTCTGTGTCTTTAAAAACACGTCTCACATCTATATTGTAATTCAGCAGATGGGCTCTATATTTCAGGAGCTCTTTAGGTGTAGTTGAATCAGAAAATGTCAGCATAATCCTGGTATGCTGGGAATCCATACAGAGCAGATTTATCATATTCAAATTTTCACATTGGATGTTAAGCAGACATTTAAGGTTTCTCTTTACACTGTCAATTGATTTCCAATAGGGAAGTTTGCCGTAGTAAGGATAAATATCAAGGGCTACTTGAGTATTTTGTAGGATCAGACCCCTACTATCACTTTTGTTGTTTTTATTGCTTGTGGTTCCTCGCTTATCCAGTCCAGGTTGGTCACACCGCTGTGCACAATGTTCTTGGGGGTGAGCAACACTGTGGTCAGGCTCTTTAGGATTAAGGGGGCTGTTTCTGTTTCTGTCCACCAGGAGAACCAACTCTGTCATAAGAGACGTTATCCTTTCTAGTTTAGTATTAATCTCCTCAACTGTCCTAGCAGTCAACAAGCAGTGGTCAGCCAGTATTTCCACAAAGGGCGGTGTCCCCTCGGATATTGTTTCCTGGAATATTTCCTGGATGCTCACGTCAACATTTTCCTTTGGGTGATTTTCACCCATTAAAGGGTCTTCTATCTGAGAAGGTGCTGTATTTGGTGAGGTAGGTTTTGCCGGTTCGGGAACTTGTGTTCTTATGAAGACGTCCAATTTGCTTTGTTTGCATTTTTGCTGTGGGCTCGTTTGTGGAGATGCAGCTGGTCGCTTCTTTTTCCTGGACATTTCTTAGATATTAGCCGCTTCTAAGTTGGCTCAAGATTGTAGCATTTGAACTTGGGGAGGGACTGTATAAATACCTGAACAATGAGGAATACATCAGCCAATGGCAGAAAACCATGGCGAGAAAAGCCACTGCTTTAGGTCTGTCACCCACCCAACTCTATTGCCTGGGATATGAAGGTGCCCTAAAGACCTTAAAGCAAAGACTTTGGGATAATTCACACAGTGATCTACGACATCAATCACTTGCGATCTGCAGTCCATTGGCAGTAGGAGTACAATATGGGCATGTCTTTAAGCCAGCAGCCTATATTCAAAACTTGACAGTGCCAAACTACCGAAGGCTGTTCACAAAAGCAAGACTGAATGTTTTCCCCTCTGCAGTGCTGGAGGGCAGGATGAGAGGAGTACCCTACCAGGAAAGACTGTGCTCGTGCACCCATGATGTAGATTCTATAAAACACATTGTGCTGCACTGTGGGAAGTTTGAGCAAGCTAGGGCTGAAGTGATTTCACCCCTGCTAGCCTTGCTCCCAGGAAAATCAGAGGATTTCTATATCAGGTTCCTATTGGAAGACCGGTCAAATGCCAGAACACTAGCAGTGGCAAAGTTTTTATCGGTGGTTACAAGAACTAATGTTTCCTATTCCGAATTTGAGTAAGATGTCTGAGTGGTTTGAGGGCGGGGTGTCCCAGCTGTGTATCGCTTGGTAACGAATTGATGGGTCTATGGACCGTAATAAAGATTGTTGTTAGTTTATAAAACACTGAGCTAGCTGGACCAAGGGGACCTATACAGTATATCAGTAATAGATTGGGATGTCACGGTTCAGTGCAATACAATGTGAACGGGACTCTTGCACAGTCTTCTATGGCAGCTAAAACCACCTTGCCTTTTCCAAAAGCAGCAGTCCTAAAATCATCTTCCACTGTTTAAAGTGCAAAGGCATTTTTTTTTGGGGGGGGAGACTTACAAACATACAGTATCTAGAGAACAAGAAAGAGATACAAAACGGATTTGAACTGATTAGAGTAGCTACGATTGAGTGATAGACCCATCTTAATGGTACCATTCTGGAAATACCAAGTATTACAATGGCACACCTGTGTGTAAGACTTGGCTTCCAACCAAACTAATTTGAAGCAGTGCATGGTATGAGGCCACTCACAGCAACAGTATAGTCAGGCGGGAGGAGAGCCAAGACCACACCTGCCTGTGCTTTTCTCCCTGAAACCACTTCACTCTGCGATTTTTCAGGGAGAAAATAACATAATATCAACCCAATTTTAAAATATTCCCATATTTTTTTCTAGGCAGTCCCTCATTTGAGGAATGTTACGTTACTTCTAAAAAAACCTGGCATACACAACTGCTTCCACAGAAGATGGCTATTTAATTTTGCAATTTTGTCATCTGCATCATTAAGAAGAAACAATGATAGATCCAAGTAAATTGTAAAGATCTCTTAATATTTTCCTCTAATATTTTGTCCATGTGTTTAGCTTGTGGGGTGGGGGTGGGGATTAGAATGACACTGTCATTACAACAAAGCCATATAGCTAGGACTCATTCCTGAGAATAAAATCATTTGTAGGCAGTTCATGAAGTCAGAATAATTTCCAGAAATGCAGAGTTATGGGGCCTGGAATGTTGCCATAGAGGACCATCAGCTTATCAGTAACACAGTTGTGAGAGACGGATCCTCATTTCTAATTTTCTGGTGCGAAAATGACTTTATTTAGGGCTGTCTGCTTTTGCTGTTGTTTACAGTTACGCCAGCTGGTGGCATCCACAATCCCATTAAATAATTCACCTTTAAAGCCAAGGATACGCCGTCTCCCCCTCCAACATTTAGTAACAATAAAATGGTATGACTGCAAACAAAAACATACTTTTAGATTCAGCAAGTCTCCAGAATGTTATACACTGAACTCACAGTGACGCAGATTCTGAATGTACACTGAACCATTCTCACGATAGAAGTGTCCATAGGTGCTCGAAGGGTGGCATCATTAGTTGTGTGAAACCATGCAAACATACAAGATCCAAAATGGAGTGGCATTTCCCACCTGACAATAAGTTAATCATGACTAATACTGACTCATTTGGATTGTCCTGAATACCACCATTTGTTAGCCAAGCCCAAAAAAAGTCCTGTTGGGATGCATTTTGGCTTGCCTGCTGGTGAAAGTGACCATGAGGTGATTGATGATATCATCATTTACCCGTTTTAGACCCCTGGGTAGTAGCAGTTGCCAGGACAATGTCCTGTTCGCCTCTATGTAGTTTTTTCCTTATTTCAGATATCATTATATACTGACAAATCAAGATATTTGGCTGGTGATATATCATGATATTGAAAACCAGTTATCACCCAGCCCTAGTGTGCATATGTAAGGCTGCATCCTTATATGGTAATTTGGTTCTAATTATACTGTGAATGAGAGGGTTTAACACGGATGGGAGGTGTTACAGGTAATCAAAACTATACATAATTTATGAATTATTACAATTCTTTGGGAGTCCAAATTTCACTCAGCATGTAGCATATCCTGAGGGCAGCACCCAGCTGCACAATTTGCATACAAAAATTAGTATTTCCCATTTTCAAAAGAAATTGATTTCATTTCATTTCAAAAGAAAATGATTTTAAGCATTTGCCACCAAAAATGCACCTGACACCTGTTAATTTCCAGGTAGGCGTATGCAAACAATTAATGTGCAAGGTATAAAAGCCTCATGTTTAGCATAACCAACTTCCTCCCCTTGGGCCTATTCCAAAAGTATCTTTAATAAGGAAACGACGAGTTGGTGCAGCATGAAGTTAGTTGCACCAAGAACATAAAAGGTTTGTAAAATGCATGCTGTTCTGCTTCTTGATTTTACTTTTCCAAACACATGAGATAGGAATGAAGCCCTTAGTAACACAAAGTTTCCCTTAGTAACAACAACAAAAACAAACCTTTTCTGATTTGTACGCATTATAAAGGCTTCAGATTCAAAGCATCGGTGACTGCTTAGCTGAAAATGTTACTGGAAGACCATACACAATAACATTGGCCACAATCCAGACAGCCGTACAATTAGTTTTGTGCACTCAGATGATCTTTGGACTCATTCTTCTTATAATATAAGTCCCTTCTTCCACAGATCCAACCACTTTTGAAAACTGGTGGAGTGCTAAAAGTACTTTGAGATATGGCAGGTAGTGTGTGTGTGTGTGTGTGTGTGTGTGTGTGTGTGTGTGTGTAACAGATTGAAAGAGGGAGGGTGCACGTCTTGCTGCTCCAAGGGAAAATGTCAAAGGACCACCCTATTTGGCAAGCAGAACCCCTTGGGCATACACAAACTATTTTAAAGGACCGTCTTCATTTTATCACAGAATTACACTGCCACAATGGCATTTCAAAGGTACAGGTACAACACAAAAAGCAAGACAGCAAGATCTATTCAACAGACAGTATTTATATGACAATCACTATGTATTATCAGCCATTAGTAGGATTCATGTGCAATTGCTGTCACTGTTACAACTATTGAGTTTACTGCTGAGAACTCCAATTTCCTTTTGGGTGGTATACTGTATATTGCAGGAGCTGGATGGTGTTATATGTAATAACTATAGGTCACAACCCAGACCAACACGGCTACCTGTAACCCACATAACTTTGCGTAAGAATAGCCATTTGACTTTGGTTGTTCTCCTTGAGATGCAAGAGAGAAACAACTCTGAAAACAAGAAGAGATCACAGGATTTGCCTGTTTAAAGAAAACAGTTCATGTTCCCATTGCATGCATGCATGCATGCTCAAAGGAACTTTTCTATTACTAGATTGTGGCCAACTTTTAAGATAATTCTGTATATGGGCAATTGTTACCATCTGAAACCAACTGTGCTGCATAATAGGTATATTCAGTTAACAAAAATGCTTTCGACTTAACACGTTGCTTTAAAGGTTTTCCATATTCACGCAAGCTCCAAATGGTCGGGAAATTACACGTATTTAGTAATGCCTTAATATATGGGTTATTTTTGGGTGCAATATGGATATGGTACGGTATCCTAAGTTGCGGTCAGTACAACCTTCACCACTACCTCAGCCTCAGAGCTGAATGACTGATTGACAAGATGGGTGGGTGTAGCTCCCTGATTTGACTGCAATAGACAGACACATGGACTCTATGCAACGGAAGCTATCATGGAACTGAAGCTACTATTCCACAGCTAAAGTCACCCAGCTTGCAATCAATACCATCCACACAGAATGTACCCAGCTGAGATGTTGCTTCCTGAAGAGACAGAACTGAGCCTCCCAGAATTGTAGCTGTGTGATACGATATTGTGCTGCCCCCCAAAAAACTTCTTGTTATCATGGTGGGAAGCGATTCACAAAGTCACTCACCCAACTTGTTCAAAATAAGCCCTTTCTTATCCTTTCTACCCTAAATTCTGCATGTACTATCCTCATATTTCCCTCTGCAGTACCAAACTTCAAATCAGTCTGTCTAACCATTTTCTAACTATACACTATAAAACCTACTGCCTATGCTTCCTTATTACAATAATGAAATGTGGTTCAACTGACTCACTCACCCAAACAGAAGAACTGCTAAGAAGCTAGTCAAACACCTCTATCACTCTCCTAGTGTCAGGGTCCAGACAATAATAGGAAATTTGTGGGCACACACAAACATTATTAATATTGTTGCAATATTCTTGCACATGTTAATATATTTTAACCAGTCCCTTTCCAAATCCGAAAGGTCTGTCCATCCTGAAAGATAGCAGAGCCAGCTGGGAAAGGAAGCTGGAATTGGCATTCGTCAACCCACTAAATTACAACCTATTTTTATACCCATGTTTGCACTATTTCTTGGGCATCTCACTATAAATTCCAGTACTGGTAATTCCAAATGACTAGAGAGTGAGATGCCAAACAAACAGCAAAAATATGGCCATGATGAAAGGGAGGCCTGACTATCAAACGAAGCACACATTTTTCCTGAATGTTAAGAAATTAGCACTGTTTTTGTTGACAGCTTTTAAAAAGATCATTTCATCACAGAGCTTAAAACAGTATATATTTTATGATGATTGCTTTTGTTTCTGATGTTTTCGATCTGTTTTATATTTGCTTTAGGGTTCTCTTTTGTTGGCTATCTTGAAAATCTAGGTTAATAAAATTATGTTTAAAAATTAAGAAAGAAGGTTGGGAGCAAAGCAGCTAGAACAGGGGCATTGGTAGCAGTGGGACAAATGTTCCATTTCAATGAGTGAGCCGGGTCTAAATACGCCAACACAATTTCATGTAACCAAGTTTCCACTGAATCGCAATGCATTTCATGCTTTTTTACAGAGGTGGCTTTATTATTGGTTTTGGGTTGTATAGAAATATTTTGTAAATTGAATAAAAAAATAAAACAGGCCTATCTTTATTTAAAAAGGGGAATATGAATTTGGTAATTTAAAGGGTTTTTATATTTTTCTAAAGTTGTTTTATACAAGGGCTGCAATCCTCAGTATACAGTGGTACCTCTGGTTAACAACTTAATTCATTCCGGAGGTCCATTCTTAACCTGAAGCACCACTTTAGCTAATGAGGCCTCCTGCTGCCGCCGCGCAGCCAGAGCACAATTTCTGTTCTCATCCTGAAGCAAAGTTATTAACCTGAGGCACTATTTCTGGGTTAGGGGAGTCTGTAAGCTGAAGCGTTTGTAAGCTGAAGCGTATGTAACCCGAGGTACCACTGTACACACTTTACTGGGGGCAAGTCCCATTGAACACTGTTGGGCTTACAATGTGAGTAGATATGTATTGAGTTGTGCTGTAAAACATATCAGTGTTTCTCTTATTCCCACTCCTAATCATGTTCCTTGGACTCTGAAACACTCTTTAGAGTGTAATGCTACAAGGCTGTGCCTAATTATACTGGGTATCCATAAATAGGTATACATGACTCAGAATTTCTGTGTCCTCAGCCAGCCTATCGGGCCACAAGAAATACACCAGCTCCGGTTAAATTAAGCAGTAAGATACAACAGGCTGCAGCTTCTGACATATATCAGCACACCTCGAGGTACAAAAGAGCTGCAGTATAGAGAGAAATCCTAGATTCACAATAGCAGCTCAATGCTGAATGTGATCTGAATCAATACAAGTCGGACAACTTAGAACAAAACTCAAAACAAAGATACACGCTTTCATTCTTTGTGTGACGATAACCAAGGGCACATCTACTGCCAATATTTTTTGGCTATAAGGAGGATTGCTATAATGCTGGATGGCTTCAAAGGCACATGTACCGTAAGTCCAGCATCTTATCACAGGGTGTGTACACAATGTATGATAATGTGCATTCAGTGCTAGATGCAGGTGCCTTTGGCTAGAAGAAAAGTGCCTTTGTGCACATGGGGGGTCATCCCTGTCCCACACTATTTGTCAACCCAAAGTGCACTCTGCAGGAATGGTTATAACCACAACTTCCTGAATGCATGTGTACACAGGAAGTGCTTTCTTAAGTCACCACCTATTGGGGGAAACCTTCCGACACTGCAAGGTTGTGCTGCTCTCCCTTCATTATGTTCAACGATAACCTGGTCCTGGTTTTTAACTCCCTAAAGCCTTACTTCGTTACAATTTAGTATGTATATAAATAAGGCAGTAGCATTCTCAATCCATGCCACACACTGCCACTTGCTCCCTTTCGTCAATAAAACTAGTTGCTGTGTTTCCCGTGTTAGTGTGGTAATAATCACAAAGCATTGTCAGGTTTCAAACTGGAAAACATTAAAACATGTTCTTGAAAGCTCTGGTTTTGGAACAGGAACTTATCCAGGTTTCCACTCCTTAGCTGGAATAATTGGTTCCATTTAAAGATAAAAAAAAGGATTGCAAATCACTAGGAAGACTACTCATGCAACAGTAATTTAGAAGCAGTTAACAATACTTTTAAAGACAAATTTCCTTTAGTATAATTTGACCCCGAGGACCAATTAAATTCATTAATATCCCAAACGAAGGGTAATAAAGGGGAAGCACCTAAAGTTATTATACAAGGAGAATTTGTTTTTTTCAGAAGCCAGGGGTGGGTGGGTGGGTGAGTGAGTGAGTGAGGGTAGACTAATTTTTAGTTATTAAGAGCTCCTTTTGTATACACATACAACACCTAGTGGGTCCAAGCAAAAGGAATCTTATGCTTAGCTTTGATATCTGTCCCACCATCCATGACCTTGAAACATCTTTATCCATCCTTTCCCCCTGGGCAACATACAAGGGCTTCCCTCATTTTATTCTCATTATAAGTCAGGTTTGGCTGAGAAAGTAACCCACCATGAAGTGAGCTTCATGGCCATGCAGGGCTTTTAATTTGGACTTCCCTGGTCCCAGCCCAATATTCTGTCTATTACACAGTACCACTCTGGTTCTGACTATACCGCTGCCTTAATGCTAATGTGAATCAACCAACGATTCCTTTCACAATGGATTTAAAGTATATCGCAGCTTCTGTGCATGACCGGTACACAACAGATTTTGATTTCAACAGGAATTAAGTTTGCCTCCCTAACTATGCACTACACTGTGTCTACAATGTTTATTATCTTTAAGTAATCATGCACTAGAAAAATGGTTTCTTAAGTGTGTTCTTATTCATTGTATGTGTGTGTTTATCATTTTCGCATCTTACGTTGCACATTTTCTGCAATATTTGTTTCCTAGTTATATGCCATAAATTATATATATTTCCGGTACTCAAGAGGTTCTGGTAACAAGGTACAAGATGAAAATCATAAGAACTGCCAGTGCTATTCCTTTCCAGCCACTCTAATCATTATATCTTTAGAGCAGCCTCCCATTTAATTTCTGTCCTCTTCAAAACAAATAGGGTTCAAAATAGTATGTCTGTATTTCTTATGCAACACATTTTTTTTCTATTTCTGAGTACTGGAAAGAGTAGTGCTGGCTATAAGCAAAGAATCCTTTCCAATCTAGGCCAAAATGAAGCAATGAGCTAATATTCTGCAGTATAGCTAAGAATTCTGGTAAGTGTGACTATACACAGAATATCCAACAAATCAGTTCCGTTCCGTTCACTGTGGAGGTGTCACCCTGTGGTGTGGCAATTGGAAGCATCTGCAGGAGGACACTGGCCTTGTTGTACATGGGAGTTGTATACTTCTTGTTGTACACTTCCATTTGGGAGTAAAGTTCAAATGGACAAACTATCGTTAGCATCTTTGTTCCAAACCAAAGTTCACAAACCCACATCAAAGCATTGTTACAAATAACATTCATAGTTAAGGCACATTCAGGCCACAAAGGGAGCAACCTGCATTGGGAATAACTACACACTCAGCGGGATGCAAGATCAGCAGAATCCTCAGCAGGATCAGGTCAAAGGTTCATTTGAACCATCGTCTTGTTCTCACAGTGGCCAACCAGATGGCTATGAGAAGCCCAAAATCAGGAAATGGGTGCAACAGCACTCTCCACTTCTCAAAGTGAACTTTACCTGTAGTCACAAAGCAAGCAATCATACCCAACGACAATCATATGGACAGGTGATGGAAAAAGTGGGTGCCTTGGTGGCCAACATCAAAGTCCTGATTGGCCACATGCAGTCATGGCAGCACTTAAGGGCAAAATCACATGCATCTGCTCATCACTCAAAGACACCACCATCAAGAGATTATTTACATGTATCAATATCAAACGCCACAGACAGAGCTTTCAAATAATCTGGTATCACTTCAAATATAACAGCTTCCATTGGAGTCTCTTCGAGATTAAGCCGCAAACCATTTAGTGTCAAGACATCAAGTGGCATACATGTATGTCTGAATCATTCCTAAGAAACCTTGCACTACCCGAGATCATATTTAAAAATTGGTTTGATATTACACAGGGCATCAGAGGTATAGCAGGATAATGGATTCAAGTGAATCTGCAACAATATTTCGGGAGCAATAAAGGAAGTCAAGAAGGAACATCCAGTGCCAACTTCTGGTCAACAGAAAAAATAATATTTGGAATATTGTGCTACTGAATAAGATAACTGCTTGTAAATGAGAAGCAATAAATAATTCAGAGATTCTTCAGAAGAACTTGACTATCCTCTTGCTATTTTGGAATAGATATAGACCAAGTGATTTAGCACCTATGGAAATTTTGACAATCTGGTGTAAGGAGCTGAGCACATTAATGTAACATTTAGTTTTCCAATCATTATGTTTTCATAATGAAAACATTATGTTTTATAATCTTTTCTGAATATACTTTTAAGTCATTGTTCTTATACAGTGGTACCTCGACAACCGAATGCTTCGATTTCCGAAGGTTTCAACTTCCGAAGTCGACAACCCCGGAGGTCTTTTCGCCGCGCATGTTCTGTGCCTGCGCAAAGCAGCACGCACGGTCGGTGCATGCGCAGAAGCGGCGCTTCGACAACCGAAGACCTCGACTTACAAAGACGGCCGCGGAACATCGGCCTCATAAGTCGAGGTACCACTGTACATTGGCTCAGTTCATATATAACAGTTAGCCATGGTCTAACAAATAAGCTGCTAAATGCACCAGCTGTTTTCTTCCCTATGGAAACTTCCCAAGTAGAAACTTGCAAACCAGTGCTTGTGGTTTGATTCTACCCAAACAAAGCAGAAAGGCAAGGACGAACCTTGAGTACTGTTTGTGGTTTGTTTGGGGAGAGAGAAACCATTGAGTTGCTAGTTCACACATAACACTAAGGTTTGTCAGAGCTACAAAAGCTCTTCTGGACACATAACTGAACAATGCTATAATAGGAGTCTTCTCATCCTAATATGACTTCCAAATATACCTCTACTTATCTATATGCATATATAATGCCAAAGCTTGATATATTCCACCCCAATTGGTCAAACCAGGGAACTCTTAGCAGCACTGTACAGTCAGATCTTGCACAGCACAGATGTCCCTACTCTAGCAGCCTAATTGTGAAGTAACCCTTTTAAATTCTCCTTTCCTTTAAATAGTGTTCTGGGAAATAATTAACAGACTTAATTGTTAGTGAAATTTCTCTGAGATAATTCAGAAAACTGCCTACCTCTAATATCGGTTATACTTTTTGCTGTCAGCAGTTCACTGTGTAATCATATCATTTCTATCTCACAAGGAAAACGCTGCTGTGGTTGGAAGATATAGCCACAATGTCCTGTTTTGAGCTTCACATTTCAAAAAAACAAAATCAAAATGAAAATATTACACTTTAGGTTATAAGTACTCTTCCTGACTTTCCTAGCACAACTGATCAAGTATTTAGTGAAACAGGTTTCTTCCAAACAATTTCACATTTGTAACTGCACAGAACTTGTTGTCAAATGCCCCTAGCATAGATACAGATAAATAGTGATACGGAAATAAACTACCTGACATATTCATGGGGCCATCCATATATTCTATATAATTCTGTATTTATCTTTATCGTAAAACCACATGGGGGAAAGGTTGCGGTTTTCCAGATTGTACATATATGTGGAGAGAGAGAATTTTCAAATTGATTTTTCAACAAATTATAAACATAGCACACAGGTTTCTCTGTTTCATTAGTCTTTATTTCTGAATCTGTTGCAAAGGTAGCCTACTTTTCTCTACCCTTTTCAAACATCACATAGTAACATTGTTTTAATTACGTTAACAAGTTTACCTTCCTTTCTTGGAGCCATATGTAAACATGCCCACTGTCCACAGGGATTTCAAAAGATTCAGGAGATAGTTCCTAACACAAGGGAACTCTGCCTACAAATCATTCTCCACTTTATAACAAATCAAATCAAATTTTTTATTGCATTAGCCGGTTGGCCATAGCACATAACACATAAAACATAAAACACATAAAACATTATAACAAAACAGGCTTGTCTAACCCCTGTGTTCATTCAGCTCCATGGATACACCCTGATCAGGACAAGCTCAAACGAGGAGGCTTTTGGTACTGCAAGCCACTTTAGAAAACCTTTTCTTTGCAACTCAAAACTATGGCATCCTGTTCTTTGCTAATGACACAATATTTGGAAGAGGGGATCTGTGTTTGAAATTGCATTATCTTTTCCAAATAAATGTTTGTTTCATTGACTAATTCTTTATCTGGGTCATTTAAAGCTCTTGGCAAAACCGCGAGCCTTGTCTGATTGCTGAGAGCCAAAGTTTAACAAAATAGGGAATATATCATGGATTAGAAAACCATCTAGAAGCTCCAAGGGAAGTTTGCATAGAATCACATCAACTTCCACCTTACCGTCAAGGGATGATAAGGAACCCCTACTCACCTGGGTGCAAGGTGGAGAGGTAGCAATCTGACTCAGGCTGCAGTGCTAAGCATACATCCAGCCCTATCCTAGACATATTAATTGAGAGCTAAGTCACAGAGTCCAAGAGAAGTATGACTAGGATTGCAACCCATGCTGAAATCCAGTTGAACCAAACACATCTTGGTTTGTGCAGCTAACTTCACTCTGGGTATCAAAAAGTGAGCCAAAAACAGTTCTAAAAGTGACAAGCAGAGGAATCTGCAGCAATATTTGGTAACGTCATATGCTTTTATTTTAAAACTGCACGAAACTGATCTTGTTGCAAAATGACAAGTTCTTTCAGAAAAAAAAAGACTCAGAGAGGAAATCTAGCTAATCTTGAGCTCAATCCTCATTTGGCAAATTCCCGCTGTCTTAAGTGATTGATTGAATGATTGACAAGAAACGCTTAGACAGGTTTCATAATGTTTGCCAAAAAGGGATGCACAATCTAAAAATAATAACAGTAGGAACGCTATCAGCTAAGACGATAAGTCAGCAGAATTTTTTTAAAATACAGTTTAAAAAAATTAGTTGGAAACAGGAAACCAAGTAAGACTCTTTTTTTGTAAAGTCAAAATAACAATTAAATATACTGAATGTACAGTTAGTTTCTCAAGTAACCTAACAGAAAAGTCAGTTTGGTGATAGGCTACCAATTAAAATCTCAATGCTACATACAAGACAGCTTTAGAAGGTCAGACTCGTGTCTTTTTTATTAAAAGTTACCGCACTATCAAAATTAATCAAACACACTGGACACCCAATTACTTTTATTTATTTTATTTTAATTAGAGATATCTGTCAGATCCTTCTAATGCCTATGCTTGAGAAATCTGAAAATCCTATTTCTTTAGTTTTGCTATTTTCTTTCTTTGGGAAAAAAAATACATATGGAATCCTTTAATGGTTGGACAGATATTTTCTTTCACGAACAGTTCTGTCCATGCCAATGAACTATTTGCTGATTATGTTCAGCAGCAAATAATTCACAAATAATGTTACATATAAAATAAATCCCACCACCACCATGGCTTTCACACATAGAAGCAAACAGTTTCTACTAATACCACGAATTTACTGTGTTTCTGAAATCACTGTGTACTAAGTCTTGCAAACTGCTTGATACACACACTCTGTTCCACAGATTACACTCACTTGATTTAGCACTCATAGACATTTTAATAGCCAGAGCTAAGAACAGATTCACAAAAGGTGAGCTTGCTCCAATTAAACAAATACAATCACTAAATGGAGATGCAATAATGTGCCTTGGCAATCTGCACATGGAATTCAGGCTTGCTATAATTTTACACACTGTATACAGAAAGATACCTGTGTCGAAGACGGAATTTATTTTCTTCTGGCATGATTTTAAAAAAATCAAATAAATGAAATCTGTTCACTGTGTTGAAGGGTCCCCAACCTTTTGGGGGGGGGGGGCGGGCAGGGCATATTTAGAAATCTAATGAATTGTTGTGGACACCACAAAACATCAATTGAGGACCCAATAACAGTGACCCATCTCCAGGGAACAAAGGCCTAGTCTTTTATGGGTGTAAAAACTGCAGGGCAACATTCTGGGATTGTAAAATTGGTCACAACTGTATTGATTCCAGGTGTAGGTAGGCTTTGGCTCAGGCATTGGGTGTACTGTATATCCATTCTGAGGCCCCTGTTGGGGTGGGGGGAATGCTTGAGCAGGGTCAAACCTGGAGTAGAAGAACCACCTCAAGACCAGGGTATACTTACGTGGCCCTCTGAGACCGCCACTGGAAGTTCTGTGGCCCATCTGCCCCATGCTTGGCTTCTGGACAGAGATATCACTCTAGACTCCTCCAATGGTGCTCCCTGTGATCACCTGCAGCCAACTGTAATCCTGTACCCAATGACCGTCTGCCTAAATAAGGAGACCTAGCAGCCTCCCAATTGGTTAACAATGACTTTGATGAGCTACCTTGTCCTCCTTTGCGACCAGCCATGGGAAATCCCCAGAGGCTGGCCACAAATGGAAAGGCCGTTCTGCGTTGACAGGCTGTGACCACCGCCCAACCCAGTATCGGGTAAGCGGCCATTTCACAGAAGAAAAATGAGCAGCGCTCAGAACTTCACCCTTAAACAGGCATAACATCCACAACCCTCCCAAAACAAATACAATACATATGTTGGGGACCCCAGTGCTAAGGAATGAACCTGGGACCTTTTGCATGCGGAACATGTGCTCTACCACTGAGCAATGGCCGTTTTCTGGTCACCGACTCCAATAGGCCTTGTTGCATACATTATATTCTTCCAAGGACCACATAATATATGTGCCAGCGAAGTATCCCTGGCTGATGTGTATAATGTTTGATGTTTTATAATGTGCCTAGAGGCAGCGCTGCCTACAAAAAGTCACCCACCTTGCCAAGCATCTCCAAGGATACTTTCCCTATGTCTGTTCACCAAAAGCTGTTCCTCCCTGCTCTAGGCCAGCTTTATCCATGTAAGCCCATTTTATCAGTCCAGTGGCTGCATAAGATGCACTATACCTCTGAATACTAGGCAGATGATTACCCTGATACATTTGGCTAATGACCCTACATCTGCTTTTGCCAGAACAATTTTACAGGAGGTAAACAAGTCAGTCAAAGAGAGAAGTGACTTGCCCGTAGCAATAAGAACTGGGTATGAGTTGATGTGTGCTTGAACAACAAACCCTCGAAATCAAATCCCCATCAATTAAATTCTACTGAAATCAATTTCCACCTCAGATCCCTCTGGAAATTTTCTCCTTCAATTAATGCACCCTCCTCACACACACCCCCACTCTTTTACTCCTAGATTATCCCCGCTATTCATTCCCCCTTGAACTAATATCCCCACGTTCACAGTTCCTCTCCAAACCATTTCCCCTTCCAAAAATTGATGCCCAACGAGAATATTAATCTATCAAAATGTTATTACATGAAGCACAATTTCATAAAGAAATATCATCACTGCATACAATGTATACATTCACAATATTCAAACACAATAAAAAAAAACCCACATAATAACCAAAAGGACAAATCACTGGCTAACTCAATATTACTGCTTTTCCTTTAAATGTCTGCATAAGCCTGGCAACATAGAAATGTTTTCAACAAAGGTTAAAAAATTAATACTGAAGACACCTGCCAAATCTCTATTGGAAGACTGCATTCCACAAGACTGGAGCAATAAAACTGAGAGCCTGGTGTCGTGTTGACGTCAAATGAGCCTTATCAACCTGCTATGCTTCTACAGAGATATCATTCATCGAGCTGTGATGGTAGGGTTCAGGTAGACCTTAAAGTACTCTGGAGCTAAGTTTGTAACTAGGGCTTTGTAAATTAATACAAGAACCTTGAACCTGGCTCAGTTGTATTAATTTCATGCCTCCTTCCCAAAAAGCACATTTGCATTTTTCCTTCTCTGAACCCTCTTAAAGAGACAAGATTCCCAGTTTTCTCACAGAGGCAAAAACCCTGTCTTTGCAGCGTGATCCAGAATGTCTCTATTTCCTTGCCTTCTTCAGTTTCTAGAAGAAAGAAAGCAATACCATTTAAGGTAAAGGGGAGGCCCAAGGAGCTGCTGTGCGATTAGCAGACAAAGCCATGCCTCATTGCCCAGATTAGCCAGGCTGCCTCTATAATTGAACCCTGTTCCATACTGCATAGGCACCCGTTTGTAGCTCAACAACCACCTTTAGGATTAGGGAAACTGGGTACCCATTTAGTGCACTGACAAAGCTGTTAAAAAAAAAGTTAAGATATTTCATAATTGCTCCAGTCATGTACATGTGCATTGATTCTTAATTATTGTTCGACCCTCTTTCAACGTGGCATATTTGGTACGCTGTATGCATTAAGAATATACAGTTGCCTATTGATCAAAGTAGCATTTGAACTCTGGCAATTGCTTTGGTTGCTCTCAGTCACAGTTGATATAAATGATGCCCGTTCAAGAATGGAGTCATGCAGACATCCAGAGAGTTAGAAATGGGTGTAGTGCATATATTTGGACTCTACGGATAGGAGCTTTGGGTCAAGAATGTGAAATGTACATTCCCCAACCTTTTTTCCCCCAACAAGGAGACAATCAGCCCATTCTCTATTCCCAAATTCATTGGGTTTATTTATATTTTAAACAACTCAGAAATGAAAGACATACTGTATCAAGCAAAGGATGGAAGCCAAGGTGAAAAGGTGCCCTGCATGATGAAGAATAATAATAATAAAAAGACAGGTATAGGCTGGTCTTTTTATTCCTAATGGAATTAATACATGAATCATGACTTTAATAAGTGCCATCTGTTTGTTAATTGTACTTTACAAAGCACCAGGATTTTGCTTTCTTGTTTAATAACAAAACAAGTTAGTGGCTACAAAGGAAAGTGCAGATGTCCCAGGATCCTACAACTTGAGTGTTAGGGAAATCATGGTTAAATGCTATGCACAAATTAATTGTTTCTGTTTCCAGGATCTAGTACTTAACTCGTGGCATCAAAACTGTACTAAAATATAGCTAATATTAATTTTTGATAGCAGTTGCACAAGCCTTGCATTAGAAAAACATTCATTTGCAAATGATCCATGTGGGCTGACACAGAGCATGGTCAAGGTGCCAAACAATGGTGCTGGCTTTGCTGAAGCTCAGCATACTATCTGGCTCTGGTCAGTATATGGATGTGAGAATCAATGGGACTCAATGCACATTTAAGTATGGTGTATTTGTATGCAAACCTAAATATGGTGCCTTTGACAAACTATGTTGAGTATTTTGAGACATCATATTTTATCTATAGCAGTGTGATAACAAAGCACCCCATGTGAACCTATAAGCCCATTTGCACAATTCAGCCAGCCAGCATTAAACATTTTAAATTCTGATTGGTATCAATGGGAGATTTCTGTGCACTCAATCCTATGCATGCTTACGATGCATACCCAGGAACACGGTGGGACGTACTTCTGAGTAAACACAGAAATACACTGTTAAACACATGCATAGCTATAGTATAAACCTTTACTGCGTGCTGGATTGTGTCCATTCTTTACTCGTATTTTTTATTTTATTTATTTATTTTCACACACTTCAAGAAGGTGATAATATTCCAGTAGTGTTTTGCCCTAGGCGTAAATTCATACTAATATCTCAAGGTTGCCATGTATCTAAGGCTATGAAAAGTTGCAGGATATGACAAAAAATATAGCAAAACCTATCATTTCTCCGCAATTGCTCAAAGGCATAATAAATGGTCAACATTTTCAAATCACTCCCTTATTTTGAAACAGGGTTTCATGGGTGCACTGGGAACCCAAACCAAGCAAGAAGAGGGCAAGAGTTAGTATTTCTTGTACAGTGGTACTTTGGGTTACAGACGCTTCGGGTTACGTGTTTTCAGATTGCGTACTGCGGGAAACCCAGAAATACTGGAAAGGGTTACTTCTGGGTTTCGCCGCTTGTGCATGCACAGAAGCGCTAAATTGTGCTTCACGCGTGCGCAGAAGCACCAAATCGCGTCATGCGAGTGCACAGATGCGGCGCTACGGGATACGAACACTGCAGGTTGCAGATGTGCCTCCGTCATGGATTACGTCTGCAACTCGGGGTTCCACTGTAATGTGTTTTAAAACACACACAACTGCCCAGCACTCATCCAACAAGCTCCTTCCAAACCACTAGAGACAGACAGACAGACTGGCCAAACAGGCATCTATGCGTAGGTAACAGAACTTCCTTTCTTCTCCTGTTCCTTTCCGCTCCCTGCATCCCCTCAAAATCAGATCAGGAGGGTGGGGGAATGCTCTGGAGCATATTTGGAGAGTGCAGAGGAAGGAGAGGAGATAGAAGTCCCATTGTGCCAGTAGATCTATGCATTCAGAGTACTGGATAAGACGCCCAAAGTCTGCACACATCATATGCATTGTCCTTAACTGCCACTGAGCCATGGTAAAACTGAGCACCATGTGAAGATACAAACTCTTGGTTGTCAGAGCTTGCTGTCATGCTAAGAGGAAGCTAGCAATCCATCACTCTTCCATTCAGCCTGAGTCTTTTACCATGGAGAATTGACTGACTTTGCAAGGGCAGTAGTGGTGGAACTTTCACACACAAATTTCCTTGTTCCGTTGGAAGTTTTAAGGGAGGCTGTCCAGGGGAAGGTGAAACACAGGGAGGAGATGTTGACCTGATTCTCCAGGAAAACTTCCTCCCCTGAAAAGACATGGGTGAGTTCCTGCCCTGGCCAGCTGCTTTGAGACTGGGGAGTGGAAACAAAATGGGTGAAAGAGGGTTGAGTGATGGGGAAGAGAAGAGAAAGCCCAATTCCACTCCCTGCACAATCCCTTCAGTTGCAAGGGAGTGCTCCTTTGCTATTTAAAAGGAAAGTGGAGAAGGGGACATTTGGTTCAGAGTTCTCTCCTCCCTTTGAAGCCAATTTTTCCCACCTACAGGAGACTTGCCTCAGCCCCTCTGCTAGGCACTTCCCAGACAACAGTGAGTTTCTTCTGAGCTGGCTCCAGCTTTGATTCAAAGGGAAGGTAAAGCAAAGGGGGAGGGATTCTTTCTTTTTTACAAACCACATATTATTTTAATAGATCTACATCTAAATGCCAGTGTTTAAAACTTAGATGTAGCAATGCATTTCCCCTCACTCAACCATTTCCTCTGCAGTTTAGCCATTTCAGATGGACAGAACAGGAAGGGTCCTGTAGCTATTAAACAAAATGGCAAAACTCTCATTAACTGTGGTGGAAAGAGATAATTAGCCCCAAAGGATAATGTGGTAGGGAAAAATAAACTACTGTAATACGCAGTTGAAAAACAATCAAGTAAGAAGTGTTCATTTCTGTCTCATATGACTTGCATATTATAAAAACACATAAAGATGGCAATTGTCTTAAAACGATAAAAATTCCTCTTGCCTTTTTATGTGCTAATGTTTAGTAAGGTGAGTTTTGGAGAAAATTCATACTAAATTACACTGAGAAAAATGTGAGTCATTGTTCCAGCTCATGATGGTCCTTAATTTAGCTTCAAAACAAGAGCGATGAAGTACTAAAGCAATGCATTTGTGAGAAAAAGATCTCTTGTGATGGTGTTAAACTTGGAGTTTAGGTTTTAATGATTCACAGGGCTTTTTTTCAGCCAGAACTCACTGGAACCTCTCAGGTGGGCCCCATTGCTATTCTAAGAGAATGAAGAAGGTGTTCATGGTGAGTTCCAGCACCTTTTTTTCTAGAAAAATAGCACTGATGATTTGTTAGGCTGTTATTAGCTGTTGTTTCCCAGATCTCTCTTGGTACATTGGATGGGTGAGGCATCCAATGTACCAACTGGTCTGATTTTGTGGACTCTTTTTGAGGGCTAAAGAAGTAACATAAATTGTCTCCTTTCATCTTGCTGCTTCCTCTATATTCAACTCTTTGATTCTAGAGAAATCAAACTATCCGAGTCTATGTCAGTAACTTCATGCAGGAGAAACAAAATTAAAAAAAAATCCTTCCAGTAGCACCTTAGAGACCAACTAAGTCTGTCATTGGTATGAGCTTCCGTGTGCATGCACACTTCTTCAGAGCCTACAAAATTTTCATGAAACAAAGCTTCAAATAAAAGTTAACCAGTTAGAAAAGACCACAACATTGAATGGCAACTCTTTTCAAAGACTGAGAGAAGCTGATATGCATTGGAACAATTGGTGCAGTTGTACTACAATCATTTTTAAAGAATTTCCATATAAGTTTGCTCCGGGGAAAAAACCCATTGAATATTTTCAGTTGCCAAAACTGCCATTTGCAATTAAAAATTAAAGCTGCAGCACTCATCCCATGCAGGCAATTATCTAAAGGTAGCTGGCAGTCGCCATTGTTTACAGTGCCACTGCTGTGTCATGACTTCATTAATCTGGGAATTTATATTTTAATAGATTTAGCATTGTCAAATTTATTTTCAGCTAGGCTCATATTTGAATCACACTCACAAATAACAGTAGCAAAAACCCTGCTTTCTTGGCATTCCTCCAAGCTACATCACCATCTAATTTTTGAAGCGCTATAGTCCAACAGAACAAAATCATTACAGGTGACAAAAGTTTTTGCATAAAAAATTTGTACTGGAACTGCTAGAAACACTAATTAACATATAGCTACCAACTTCAATAAGTCGCATCTTATTCTACATTCCCAGTAAATACAGCATCTCTAGAAGACGTATAGCATGAGTTACAGGTAGGTAGCCATGTTGGTCTGACGTATATATACTGAGATATATACTGATGTACAGTATAGCATGTACATCCCTGAAACTTGATATAAATTCATCCTTCGCATGTATTCACTACAAAGGCTATTCTTAAAACAGCTAGTGCAAAACATCCAAGCAGTTGGATGTTTGCACTAGTAACTCAGTATTCCACAAAGGGAATACACATACCATACATCTGCAAAATTCAATCATAACTACTCACAGAACAAATTGAACTTCAGGGGTAGCATCCTGGGCTTCACTGTAAGGTTAGGAACAGAAGCATAAACTCCACCCCTGAAGGACCCTCCCCTTCAAGTCCTGTCCTACTCCAGCATAACTTTCATTTTATTGAAAGGTGCACCTCTTTGTCAAGCGATGGAGTGCAGTGTGGATTTTAAGACTGTTTTACTTTTGTTCCTGCCACCATCTCAATTCCGTTGGCAATGCCAATGTTTAGTTGGTTGATGTTTCATTGTTTCAGATTTAAACACACTATTCATTATGACTTTTAGTGAATATATAATCCACACTGGGACCCTTGGGTGCTCTAGATACCTGCAATAGGTAGGTATGTTCCTACTTAAGAGCCTATTAAATTGTGTTCTGAGGCTGCTCAGTGGAACCTACTCCTGAATAAACATCCACAGGCTTGCAACTGAGTGTACAGAATAATGCAAATCTCCTTAGGCATCTTAAGACTGATTTGTTGAGTAATAAAAGTTTGATTAGTATATTACAGTAAAACTGTGTTTAGTAATTACTACCATTACTGAGGGACTCATATGTTGAATATGTACAACTGTGTAATTCAGGCGGGTGCTATTCAAGCTCTTAATGATCAAAACAATTTATCACTACAGGTGATGTATTCAGCATCAGGGGAATAAAGTAGTTTGTTGAAAGTCCAGTGAAGGAAACGCATGAGGAACAGACAGCAAAAACTAATTCTTCAGTTTGCAAATATCCAAAATTTGGATCACTACTAAGACTTTTCCTTATCTTTTAAAGACATTTGAACAGTCCTCTCAATCTTTAATGAGAGTTTTAGAGCCTAGCCTCTCTCTCGCTATACATTTATTTTCCCCTAAGTTCCTTTCAATCACTTCAAAAATTTAAAAGGCTACTTTCCAAGCAAGATCTAGCATAAACAAGTAAGATTTATACAATAAAGGAAAGCTACTGAAATTGAGAATTCGGGGAGAGGGAGCGCACCTTGAAAATCCATGCAATCTGCTGACTGCCCCAACAAAAGTTTATACTGGTTTTAATGTGCATTCATTCAGAAACCATGAATAAAGAATCTAAAGATAGCCAAGGAGACAAAACTGTTGCAGGAGACTGAGTGAGTGAACAAGCAAACAAACATGAATCTAAGTGAATGAATAGATGTGCCAGAGATGCAATATACTCATGCAGAGATATTTAAAGCCCAAGGGAGGGGAAAACATTTGCTTCCGATCATTCTCTCAATTAGAACTTTTCTGCTCTTCCTGTTTTTTTCCTTTTCGCCCTACGGATGATACCAAGCCAGACTCCATAAAATGGATTCCTAAATGAAGCCGTGAATTAGCTTTCAAAATACCTTGCAAAACTCCTCTTTCATGTGTTCCTGAGCTTTGTTCCAAAGGGCTAACAACTATATTGATACTATACACAATCAAGTTCCTAACTTCAGAATGCTTCAGATTGTCAGTGCTTTGTCTGACAGTTGAGCCAAATATATATATAGACGGATCACACAGATCACACATTTGCAGTCGACATTAAGCACAAAAAAAAGATAGAACTACCATTTTTTAAATTTCAGGCTCCCAGTCACTAGCACATGTAAAAGCTGTACTTGACTCTTAAAACATTCAGAAAGTGTTGGGAGGGGTGGGGGAAAGCACAACTTAATTTCTCTTAATTTAATTTCCCTGTACAGCTATCATTCCTTTCGGTAGGAATTGCATAGAACATGTTATACCATTCCAGTCAGAATAATGATCCATGCATCCAACCCAGAAGTAAAATACTAACACTAGGATAATGGAATAACTATAACCTATGGCTCTGTGGTTAAACCACAGAGTCTAGGGTTTGCTGATCAGAAGGTCGTCGGTTCGAATCCCTGCAACGGGGTGAGCTCCCGTTGCTCGGTCCCAGCTCCTGCCCACCTAGCAGTTCGAAAGCACATCAAAGTGCAAGTAGATAAATAGGGACTGCTCTGGCGGGAAGGTAAACGGCGTTTCCGTGCGCTGCTCTGGTTCACCAGAAGCAGCTTTGTCATGCTGGCCACATGACCCGAAAGCTGTCTGCGGACAAACGCCGGCTCCCTCGGTCTATAGAGCGAGATGAGCGCCGCAACCCCAGAGTCGGACACAACTGGACCTGATGGTCAGGGGCGCCTTTACCTTTACCTTAATGGCTAATGTTAGAAATTGTCAGGTAGAATAATCACAATAAAACCTTCAAGGAAGGAAGGAAACCCCAACACTCCCAACCTATGGCTCTCTCACATAAAAAGTTGCTTTGGAGAAGGTGTTATAAATTGGGGTTTGCAGACAATTCAGGAATATCACAAATCCCTAGGTAGTGCAGGATATCTCTGAGGCGTTTGGGGCTTGTCAGAGGCAAAGTCTTTCCCCCTTCTCTTTCCTTTTTCCTTATGTATTGTGTCTTTTTAGATTGTAAGCCTGAGGGCAGGGAGCACACTACTAATGATTTTTCCAAGTACTGTACATCTGAGAGACTTTTTAGCTAAAGCTGAATGCCTTAAGTAAACAAAGCAGGATCCTACAAGCCAGGTATGAGTACACTCTGACCTGCGAATCTTTGCTGAAGAAGAATTGTCGAAACAGGGCCTTGTCCTGATTTTTACTGGAATTTATCTTTATTTGCCTTCAATACTGGGATTGATTCCTATTTAAACTCCTCACACAAATAAAACCTTGTGAAGATTTATTTGAAATCCATTTTTCTTCTGGCCTGAGTTCTTGCAATTTACTGTTTATTTCTGGACTTTACCAAGAACTCCAATTTCTACTGCAATTCAACATGGCCAAATGGTCTGTCACTTTTGCATATACTACGCAAGACAGAGAACAAATTCTTGGTTCTTTACCATCTCTAATGAGTGATTCCACAACTCAACCTGATAATGACTGGAATAGTCTTTCCAATATTATAAAAAGGGAAACCAGATATGGATTACACGCTACTATCATAGCAGATTACATCAAAGCACAAAGAGTACCCAGGGGTCTAGGTATCCAGAAGACACCTACACTATTTCAACAACAAGAAGAATTTAAACATAAATGGATCTCGATCTTGAACTGCTGTTCCTTTGACCTAATGACTTTAATCACCGAGTATGCTGTGAAGGAGACCCACCGTTTAGAACAAGACATCTCTAAGATGACTGAGGAACTACAGAAGAAGTGTAATTCTGACATTTACAATATACAGTTTAGCAAGATAGAATCAGAATTAAAAATCTACGAAGAAAAGATCAAATCCGAAAAATAAGGAAATTTGATCGGGATAGGAAAGACTACGAACAAGATCATGTATACCCATGGATGAATCCTTCAAAGACATCTAGACGTTACACCAAACCCCCCTGCGAAACATCGTCCAGTAGCACTGAATTCTCAGACTACAGCAACTCAAAACTACGACACAAACTTGGGCTCAACCCCGACAATACTCTCTGAGATCGTATTCGTCAACCCAATCCCGCTCACAGGATTTTCCTTCCCGCCGCCGATTCCGGAAATGTCCTTAGTCGTAAATCTTTCTGACCGGACGCCGAGTGCTGATGAAGAAAGAATATTAAATCGAGGCCTTAGTTTTGTTCCCACTCCTAAATATGATTCATTTCAAACCAAAGTGAATCTATTTTAATTGATTCGACTCATCAAATTGAGATGTTTCTTTGACGACACTCCCCTTCACAAGCAACAACTCAGCTCCCGTTCCACCTGTGGACAATGCATGTTTGAACGTATTTTATCAGCTTATACTGGAGGACATCGCGAAAATGGAAAAACAAAGACCACCCAAACATCAAAAGAACATCACAGCCTATGAACAACAATTAATACACAATCTGGCCAATGACACCAACATCATCATAAAGCCCGCTGATGAAGGAGGTGCGATAGTAATTCTTAACTCATATGATTACTTAAATGAAATCGACAGACAATTATGCAATACCTCTTTCTACAAACCTCTAAACAAGGATCCAACTGAGGACATATCATGGATAATACGTATGGTTTTATCCGAAGCCATCATGCTGCATTACATTGATTCAAAAACTGCAAAGTTCTTACTTAATCCTTTTCCATGCACTCCAGTATTTTACATACTTCCTAAGATCCACAAATCCTTAGAGAAACCACCAGGCAGACCTATCGTGTCTGGTATCGAGTCATTATAGGAACCACTGTGTAAATATATTGAACAATTCCTTCACCCTTTTGCAACCGACACCTTGTCCTATATAAAGGACACAAAGACATTTATCAGAACAATTGAGAACAAAGTGATACCAGCATCAGCATGCTTACTTACTCTGGACGTAGAATCCCTCTACACGAATGTTCCCTTGCCCGAAGTTAGACAGATCATAAAGGAACTTTTGGAGTCAAGAACTGTGAGGGAGCCTCCCACTCATTTTCTCATTGATATACTTGACGTTATACTGGATCATAATTACTTTAAACATTTGGATCAGTTTTACTTACAGGTGAAAGGGGTAGCCATGGGCTCGGCGTGCGCACCTTCCATCGCCAACATATACATGATAGATTTTTTTTTAAAGCACATCTTGAGCGACACCAACCCGTTTAAATAACATGTCCTCCAATATTACCGTTATATTGATGATCTTTTCATGATTATAGAAGATCGCCATTCTGCTGGGGACTTTTTACAACGGATTAATAACAGAGACCCACATATTCGCTTGTCGAGCAACATTCACGATGAACAAGTCAACATCACAGTGATCCAGGCAACAGCAAAAAATGTATCTGCTGAAATCAAAAGCAATTCTCCAAACTTACCATTATGCTATGGTGGGATGATAGGGGAAGGGTGAGCAAAACCTAGAGTGAAGAGAGGGAGTGGAGGAAGAGCTCCATTGTGACTGACAGGTCTAGCTTGCAAACAGAAAGAATTATTTTACTGGTGCTCTCCAATTCCAGTACTTTGCGGAGGGATATCAGCTTTCCAAGGTATATCTCTAAACAATAGAGTAAGGAGCAGGGAGGGAACCATTGCTCTCACAGCTTCCCAACACAGTGGGTCATTGCCACTTATTGAGAGGGGAGGCGTGAGGGGCTTCCAATGGTGAGTAGCGGTGGAGCCAATCCAACACTGCCAGGTGCCACACCAAGCTCCCCTCTTGGAAAGTGACAGCCACCCATTGTACCTGGAAGCCAGGAGAGCAATAGTGCAGCAGCCCACCAGCTACTTCTGCCTCTAAGCTAAAGGAAGACCCCAGGACAGGGAGAGAGGGAAAGGGAACTTTCTTTGGTAATTGAAAGCCCTACCATGCAATCAGAGGGAGCGATTTTACATGGAAAGTGAACCCTTTTTAGTTCTTTCCACTCTGAAATCAACTTTAAAGTTCCTGGCACAAAACTCCCTGGACCTATTTCTCTGCAATGTGGCCAATTCTTACCCAGAAGCTAATTCCTCATGTCTGCAATTTTCAGGCCACTTGGCCACAAAATAAAAAGGTAGACTGATTCCTTGTGTACACACCTTGAAAAACAGTGATCCTTCTGAAATTTAGCATGTATCATTATCTTGGGGGGGGGGAACTCAGCCTGCAAATTTCATCCAATTCTGGCCGAAAAGAATAATAAACAACTTATTGGGGGGGGGTATGATGTTCCTGAGTTTTGCAAAAACAAACCCGCCTGCCCCCACCCCGCCTTTAATCCTATGATGCTGCCAAGGACAAAGACAAACCCTATGTCCCTCCCCCGCTTGCAACATTTTGCTCTAAGCCACAAACATTTTTTTCCCTGGAGAGTGGCAGTGCTGGGTGCAATTGATGCCATCTTGTACAGAGAGGGAGGGGTGTGTGGAAAAGGCATGTGGGGAGGGGGGAGGGGAGAGTGCTGCTTGTGCGCACTGTCATCTGGTCAGCATCTCAAATGTACACACCTGGACTTTACGATGAATTGAACTAGGCTACAGTCAGATCAATGCTGGCTTGGAGGGAAACACATCAAATAGCAGTATTTCATAAGAAACTACAGAGTACCTTTGGATTGTGGCTAAAGTCATGTGCACATGGATCCAGCAATGGAAGTGCACTAGAGCCAAAGAGTAAGCAGGCACAGCCAGCCAATGGTATGGACAGGAAAAAACTGCACTTAGTCTCCCATATACAGTTACAGCTAACTACAGGTGCAGATGCTCTGTTCCAAACTCACTTTAAAACACACACAGAAACAGAGAGAGAGAGAGAGAGATCAAACAGCAACTACACTACATTGGTACCTTGAGTTACAAACACCCCAGGTTACAAACTCCGCTAACCTGGAAGAGTTACCTCGAGTTGAGAACTTTGCCCCAGGATGAGAATGGAAATTGTGTGCTGGCGGTGCAGCGGCAGCAGGAGGCCCCCATTAGCGAAAGCACACTTCTAGTTAAGAACAGATTCAGGTTAAGAACGGACCTCTGGAACGAATTAAGTTCGTAACTAGAGGTACCACTGTACTATGAAAGGTATGTGTGGAAAGGCCTTTACTTCTATCAAAAGGGAGGGAAAGTTAAAGCTACTCTCCCCCCTTGCAAGAGTGAAGTCAAATGGAAAAATGGAGCGGATTCCAAAACTGCAACTACCACCCTTCTGAATTTTGGAAGGATTCATGCCCTCAGAAGGGGCAACCTTTCTTGTAAACTTCAGCTAATTCTGACAACAAATAAATTAAGTTGTATACAGCCTCCAAATGGGTCTGAGCTGGATCAGGCTGTTTTATAAACACCAAACTGGGGTCCAAACTGAGTCTTGTAATCAGTGCATGCATCTAGTTATAAGGTGGTTAGTTTGCTGCACTGGGCTAGAGGATGCCTTTCTTCGCACACACATATGCAAATTGAGATTAAAAAGATCTAAGAACTCTTATGTCCTGTTATCAGGGGATATAGGACTAAGTCTCTTCTTCCAAAGGGTTGTATGCTACCTAGCACACTCTTAGCTGTTCATCCTGACAAGAGTTTAAGAAAGAGCTGTGGATGAAAATACTTTAGGTGAATTCAAAGATCAGAAATAATGTTTGTAACACCTGCTGATATTGTTGGCTGCTGCAATTCTTTTGTTTCTCTGTTGTTCTACAGAAGCCTGCAGGTTCACGGTCCAGGCCCAACATATTTCAAAAGCAAAAAGCAGCTCAGTGGGGCTACTAGCTATTCCGCCCAACTGCTTTCTGCAACTGTAAAATAATTGGCTTTCAGAGCAATACTGTCTCAGACAGTGGAAGCAGAACATAAACATCATAGCTAGCCGCCACTGATAGCCTTAAAGGTAAAGGTAAAGGGACCCCTGACCATTAGGTCCAGTCGTGACCGACTCTGGGGTTGCGGCGCTTATCTTGCTTTATTGGCCGAGGGAGCCGGTGTACAGCTTCCAGGTCATGTGGCCAGCATGACAAAGCCGCTTCTGGCTTTACCTTCCCACCGGAGTGGTACCTATTTATCTACTTGCACTTTGACGTGCTTTTGAACTGCTAGGTTGCCAGGAGCTGGGACCGAGCAACGGGAGCTCACCCCGTCTCAGGGATTCGAACGGCCAACCTTCTGATCGGCAAGCCCTAGGCTCTGTGGTTTAACCCACAGTGCCACCCATGTCCCGACATTGATAGCCTTACCCTCCATTAATTTGCCTAATATTCTTTTGAAGCCACCCAAGTTGGTGGACATCGCTACTTCTTGCAGGAGCAAATTCCATCGCTGAACTATGTGTTGTGTGACAGCGTGAAGAAGTATTTTATTTTGATTGTCCTCAATCTTCCAGCTTCCAGATCAACTGGATGTCCCAGAGTTATGTTATGAGCAAGGATGAAAATCTTTTCTCTATTCACTTTCTCCACACCACACATAATTGCATACACCTCGATCGTGATCCCTCTTTACTTGCCCTTTCTCTAAATGAGAAAGTCCTTAATGTTGTAACTTGCCTCCTTGCCCTTTTCTGACTCCTTCCCAGTTCCACAATATCCTTTTCGAAATGAGGTGACCAGAACTATAGCGCAGTATTGCATGTGCAATACAACCGATTTGTATAAAGACACTATAATATTGGCAGTTTTATTTCAAATTCCTTTCATAATGACCCATAGCACACAATTTCCCTTTCTCCATGGCTGCTACACACTGGGTCAATATCTTTCTCAAGCTGTCCACTACAATCCCAAGGTTTTGTTCCTGGTCAATTACCCCCAGTTCAGTCCCCATGAGTGTATTTGTGTATGGAGGGGGGGAAGTGTTTTGCCTTGACACGAAAAACTTTACACTTGTTTCTACTTAATCACATTTGCCATTTCACTGCTCATTTTGGAAGGATTCTGTAGATATCATATGCAAATTTGGCTATCTCACTGCTCACCCCTAACCCTGTTGCACTGAATGGATGCAGAAATCATGTAATGCAATGTATAAGAAAGTGAACTGTTATGACCTGGGAAATCCACAATTCAAATCACATCTTGGCCATTAACCAGCTAGGTAGCTTTATGCAAGCACTGTTATGAGAACTGATGGGGCATAGTGGCTAGGAGACTGCACTGCTAATCTGCAAGTGTGTGCTCCATGAACTTGCAAGTTGGCCTCAGGCAAACCTCAGTCACCCCACCCTCACCTGCAATACAATAATATTCACCTCACTGCTAAGGATTGTGTAAGGATTACAACCAGATAATGCATGTGAAGTGCTTTGAACACTTGAAAGTTCAAGTGCAATATAGAAGTATTCAGCACTATTCTTTCGGCCTCAGACCCCAGTCTGCAAAATGGGGAAAGTACCAGTAATAGTGGTCTACTTTACAGGGCTATTGAAACCTTGAAGTACTTCGAAGACTTGGATGTTCTATGTAAGTGCTATTATTGTAAATGAAAGGAAGTGTGATGCACTGTGCGCAATCAGAGTGCTGCATAATGACTGCAAGAACATAGTTTTTAAACACAATCTTTCTTTTTCCTCAAAACCTCCCTTATGCCTGTACGGTTGCTTTTGTCATAGTTATGGATTTTACAGCCATTCTATAACTCCACAATTTCCAATGGAAAACTGCTTTCTTAGAGCCATTCCACAAACCCATTATGGATCATTCTTAAATCACTTCAGATTTCTCCCCTTTGGACTCATTTGCAGCATGCATGCATCATTATTGGTTCCACCTCTGCATTATAGAGAGCCAGTATGTCCTACCTTTCCACCCCGACATTCCAAAAAAGTTCAGTTTGTTCCACCCTTGGGGAAAGCTTATGGCATTACATGCCATAATCATATTGTCGCCTATTGCACCTTTCAGCACTTCTCAAAAGGGAAGAGACTGTGCAGCTTAGAACATAGCAATTCAGACCCTCATTTGCCCCCCGCCAGTGAACCTGGCAGTGCCAGAAAATATTGCCATATGTCCAATATTTTCAACTACAGAACATCTGGTATCATCATATATCAATTAACCTGAAATAATTGGTCCCCACCATAACGTTCACCTTCAGGTTTCCGCAGGTACAGTCATTTAAGTGAGGCTGTTCATCCTTCTACTATAACCACAATTAGAAGGGATTAAAGCAGGCTCTCTAAGGGCACTTTCACACATGATGCATACAGTCTAGCCACATGTATGTCTTCCTTGGAAGTAAGCCACTCTGCATTCAACAGACTTGCTTCCAGGTAAGTGTGTAAAGCCTTACATAGTCTTGGATTTATTGCAGTTTTTGTGCCTTAATTTGGAAGCTGGCTAGGGTGTGCATTTGGCTTTCATGTTTCTCTGCCCAGTTTCCTACTTCAAATGAAAGGCATCCACATGTGTGGACAGGGAGCTTTTAATGGCATGATGTGTGAGAAGAACCCAAAGAGTGAGAAAATGTATATGGAGAACGTTTTAGGTGCAACCAGCTTTTTCTTTTTCTTGCAATAAAGAGTGGGCTAACAATACAAAACAAAATGCTTTAAATAAACATTTAAAATCCCAAGTGGAGTCATCCAGAGTAGATGATGCCTCACTTTGAGACAACACCACATCTGGGCAGCGCGCAAAGGCTGCTCATTGCAGAGAACCGTCGCCAAGGCAGTCCAGCAACATCCCACCGCGATAGAACCCACCGCACGTCCGCACCCCCTCAAACGCCCCCCCACGGGCGCGCGCACCGGCCAGATGGGCGCCCCTCCCTCCCAGGTGGCCCTATCAACAGCCCCCTGAGCGCGCGAGCGCGAGCGCAGCTGCCCACCTCGCACCCCCACCCCCGCCGTCCCGCGGTGCTACTACTCACACGAACGCGTGGTAGATAAACGCCCAGCCGCGGGGTCTCTCGAGCACGTTGTAGAGATAGTTTTGCAGCCTCCTGTACTTGGCGTTCCGCCGGTAGCTCGGGTTGCTGCTGTAGGAGAGCGGCTTCCCCAGCAGGCTCATCCGGGCTCCTCGTTTCTTGCCTCGCCGGCTCTCCCGCAAGCCGCCGAGCCCGCCGCCGGTGCCCAAGAGGAGCAAGCCGTCCCCTCGCGAGGGCGCCGAGTTCAGGAGCACCCTGCTCCGGCCAGACTCCACATCCTTCATGCCGCTGCCACCGCCGCGACACCCCGCCGTGCTGCTCTTCAGCCAGAGCCCGGCGGAGCCGCCCTCCTTGTCGTCTCCTCGGCTGTGGCTGCGGGGCATGGCATCACGGCGGGGGCAAAAGCGGCGGCGGCGGCGGCAGCAGCAGCAGCAACAGCGGGTCCCCGCTTGGCTGGAGGGCGGAGGCCAGCAGCTTCCTCCGGGCGCTGAGGAGGCGACCAGGAGAAGGCGGGAGAAAAGAGACTGGGGCGGCTGCAGGAGCCTCGCGCTCTCCCCACAGCTCCCGCCGAGCAGGAAGGGGGCAGGCAGAGCCGTGGGGGCCACCTTGCCACACGCAGCACGCAGCAGGCAGCGCCGAGGCTTCTGCGAGGCGAGGCGAGAAAAAGCGACGGCTCCTTTCAGGCGCGTCCGCTCTCTTGAAGCTCCGGCTCGCTCGCTTCGTTTACCCCCACGAACCGCTTCACCTCCTCAAATGCCGCCTTTAAAACAAAAACAAAAAAACACCGTATGAAACTTTGGAGTAAAAGCGAGCGCCTGCGAAGCAACAGAGCGCCGCTCGGCTTTCCGAGCGAGAGAGAGGGGCGCATCCACAAATAACACGAGGAGAGCGAGTTGCTGCTTTGGAGGAGGAGGGAGGGAGGGAGGGAGAGGAACGAAGGAGGGGGGTGGCGAGCCCAGAGAAAGAGAGAGAGAGAAGTCTGCTGCTGTCTTGATTTATAGAAATTGGAAAAAGACGACGGCGAGGAGGGGGGGAAGCCGGGCAGCCTTGGAGAGAGGCAAACTCCCGCCGAAGGCTCCTGCGGCTGCCACCTTGGCTTGTCAGCACACTTTGCAGGGTGAGCGCTTCTTAGGCGGGCGGGCGGGCAGACAAGCAAGCTGTTGCTCTCAGTCCAAGCGCAAGAGAAAGTCGCCGCCACATAAAACGGACGATAGCAGAAAGTCGGAGGAGGCACCCAGACGCGCCCTCGGCTTCCTGGGCCAAATGAGCATCAGCAATGTGTGCGTGTGCGAGAGAGAGAGAGGCGCAGCTCGCCGCAATTACGCCATAAGGAAATCTCCGCCGGAAAGTCATAAAGCGGCCTCAAGAGTTAAGCCCAGTAGCAGCAGCTCCTGGCGGCGGCGGCTCCATCGAAAGGCACCGTACTCTGTACATGCATCTGTTAAGTTTTAACGCCTCTCTCTCTGGCGGGTTTTCATTGCTGCTCGTCCTTGTTAAGAACGCCGCGCCGCTCAATAAGCGCCCCTTCAGCTTGGCATGCTTCGCCTGGCTCCCTCGAGACGACGAAGCGGCCCCGTCTTGGGAAGAGAGCAGAGCCGGCGTCGACCTGAGTGCAAAATAAATCCACCAGGGCGGGGAAGGGACGCCCTCCTTCGGCGCTTGCAAACTCGCGCCAAGTTGCAGGAAGTTTGCCCGGCCCCACATGCAAAGCGAAGTTGCGGGTGGAAGAGGACCGGCGAGGCCGCCCGACGTGAGCAGGAGGGAGCGAGCGAAGGGAAGGGAGGGGGAAGCTTCCGCTGCTAAGAAGGTAGCGGCTGCCTCTCTTTGGCTACCTTCGCGGAGCAGCGCCCGCGATAAGCGCTGCCGCTTCTTCCCTCGCTCATTGTGGCGCGCATTTAAGGAGCAGGTGGCGACTCCTCGGGGCTGGAGGAGGCATCCCTCCCCTTCACTGAGATCCCCTCCAATGCCAGAAGAAACACCACGTCCCCAGGGCCGCCCTCCGCCGCCGCCTCCTCTCTCTCGCTCCGAGGCAGCGCGACGCGCGGTTGGCGGGAGACGCGCTCCCACGTGACTCCCAGGAACTTAGCCACGACGCTGCCGTGGGCAAGTTGGGTCGCTTCCTCGCCTCAGTCCCTTTCTCCCGCAAAAGGGAGCCGTGAGGAAGGGTAAGTGGCCTGGGAGGAAACTGCGTGGGTGGTTTAAATCCAGAGAAGTACAGGTGTGGCACAGGTAAAAGATCATGAAACCCCAGGTGCAAATCAAGGTCCTCGACGTTTACATTGTGTTTCTGCCCCTTCCTTTCCAGCACTTGCCTTTCTCTAGCAAATTCTTTACTTCCTGTAGCTTAGAGCTTGCTTTTTCTTTTTCTCTGTTCTTTTTTGCTGCTGAAGCTCAGCGTGACATTCATTTCCAATTTGAACTGCACCCAGCCTTGCCATCTACACGCAGGCAAGCTTGCTTTGGAAAGAAAACAGGTCAGGAAAGGATGCTGTGTGACAAGAAGTGTAGCATGGAGGAAGAATGATGAGCCTCTCTGAACGTGTAACCTCCATCATCGCTGCCACTCTTTCAGAGTAAGATCCTTCACTCTTCAGTGTTCACCTTTGAGCGCTGTTTGCTTTATTGTCAAGATCATAAAAAGTAAACTGGAAAAGGGCTGGGACCCATTGAGGAAGCTCTTGATGTCCATTTTTAAATTTAACTTGTTGGAGTGCTTTGTTTTGTTTTGTTTTGTTGGCTATTGCAAGGAATGCATTAAGCCATATTAGCCGCCACATCTGTATGTGTATGCAATGGTTTGTACCGTTCAGTTCCATACCTGAGTGGAAGGAAAAGTGTCATATTTTTAATGCACTTAGGATATGTTCACATTACTGCTTACTCTGCATCCAGTGTTCTCCAGCTGCTTGTTTTGAAGTTGCATCCACACATCTTTGGCCACAATCTGTATCACCATTGTAGTCTATTGATAAATACTGCTGTTTGATGTGTTTTTCCTCAAACTGGCTTCAGTCTGACTAAAAAACAAGCTACATTCATTTTTTACTTCAGAATGGTGATGGACATTTGAGACAGCTGTGCATGTGTGGATGGCAGCTTCATGAATAGGAGTTGTGCGGAGGGGGATCAAAAATTTCCTCAGATTGCCATTTGTTTAGATCTACCGTATTGCTAAAAGCAGGTTTTCCTTTGGAAAGGAGTGGAGCAAGGGGAAAACTGCTCGGACCCATGATTTCTAGGCACGGCACAACCTGAGGTGTGGATGAACCGTTAGGTGAGAGGCTGGCTGAGGTCAGACTGAGGTTGGTGGGGCAGTTGACAAGCAATGCCACCCACTGGATTGTTTGGGAGTAAGAAAGCTGGCAGGTGATGTCTGGTGAAAAGTGGACTGAGATCCATTCACCCTAATGGACCAACCAGCCTCCATTGGATGCAGATGGAGGGGCAGGTGAAAGCTCTTGCTAAGTTTTACATGAGCACCTACACACTGCATGCACATGAGTGCATAATATGACCTCATAATATCCACTGAACCAGATCTGAGTTTGCAGGGTGGGGAGAGGTCAAGGGAGACAAAGGGCAGAGGAAATTTAGAAGGGGTCCCAACCTTCAAAGGTTTGAGAAACATTTGTTTATGTTAGGTCACTTCCTAGAGCTCTGGTTCAGATTTGGGCCATGGTTCAAATGGAACAACACAATATGTAATTAAGTGAGGGGGTGGGGGTGGGAATACACAATTGGGGGAAAACCTGATCCCAAAATCTCCCAAAAGTTTCCTTTTAAGAGTAAGTATCTCACTCTAATTCTAATGAGGGAATGAGAGTTCTAAGCATGTCCATTTGAAGTGAAGCTGTACCAAAGAGTGAATTGGAATGCAGACAGAGTCTTTCCAGACAATTATTTCTGTCCAGTATTACATAGCTCTCAGCTGTCACAAGAGATGGAGACATCTTTCTTCAAGGTAGTACTGCTTCTATTGCAGGCAAATCACATATTTCTCAGCTGTCAAAAACAATATTTTGACTCTGGGAAAATGCAATATTCCTCCCTGCCAGTTTACACTTATGTAACAGGTGGGGCAAATAATGCACTGTAATTGTGCAAGTGTTTGAAATGCCAATATATACTGGTAAGTGACCTATGACGCGGGTGGCGCTGTGGGTTAAACCACAGAGCCTAGGGCTTGCCGATCAGAGGGTCAGCAGTTCGAATCCCCGCGACGGGGTGAGCTCCCGTTGCCCGGTCCTAGCTCCTGCCAACCTAGCAGTTCGAAAGCACGTCAAAGTGCAAGTAGATAAATAGGTACCGCTAGAGCGGGAAGGTAAACGGCGTTTCCGTGTGCTGCTCTGGTTTGCCAGAAGCGGCTTTGTCATGCTGGCCACATGACCTGGAAGCTGTACGCTGGCTCCCTCGGCCAATAATGCAAGATGAGTGTTGCAATCCCAGAGTCGGTCACAACTGGACATTAGGGTCAGGGGTCCCCTTTACCTTTACGACAGCTTTGGTGACAAGCGACACAACTCAGCCCTTTCCATCATAACTTTGTGAAATATGTTGAACTTACGCATATAAAATTCTTCATATATATAATGTTTTATTAAATTTTCCAAAAAATGAGATAATAGAAAACAACAAAAACAAAACAGAAAAACAAAGACGTATAAAGCACTAAATCTTCTATCGCATCACAATGTATATTAGGACCTCCTCGGGTTCCCCTCCCATTGGTTCTTAAATACATTTCTATTTAGCAAGTTTATTCACCTTATAAAAAACTCATTTTCATCTTCTAAGATATCATGTTCACAAGTTCCACAGTTTGTTTACAACTTGATTTCTAGTCTAATACATTACTTTAGCATATTTTTTAAAATACAATTTAAAATCTTTCCAATCTTTCTCCATCGCTTCCTCTCCCTGGTTGCGGATTCTTCCGGTCATCTCCGCCAGCTCCATGAATTCCATCATCTTCATCTGCCAGTCATCAATCGTTGGTAGTGTTTGTAGTTTCCAGTTCTTAGCAATCAAAAGTCTAGCCGCCGTTGTAGCATACAGAAAAAAAGATACATTTTTCTTTGGGATCTCCTTCCCGACAATGCCCACTAGAAATGCTTCTGGTTTCTTGACAAATGTGTTTTTTAACACTTTCTTAAGTTCATTATAAATCTTGTTCCAGAAGTCACTTACTGGTGGACATGTCCACCACATGTGGAAAAATGAACCTTCTTCTTTCTAACATCTCCAACATTTATTCTCATGGTTATGGTAAATCTTTGCTAATTTTACTGGTGTAAGATACCACCTATACATCATTTTCATTATATTTTCTCTTAAAATACTACACGCAGTAAACTTGATATTCTCTTTCCACAATTTTTCCCATTCTTCAATCATGATATTATGACCAACATCTTTTGTCCACAAAATCATAACATTTTTTGTTTGTTCATCTTTCGTATGCCACTCAAGCAACAATTTATACATCCTGGAAAGTATTTTCGTCTTAGGTTCTAACAATTCTGTTTCCAACTTTGACCTCTCTGTTTGAAAACCAAGTAATCTATCCATTTTAAAAACTTCATTTATCTGGTGATATTGGAGCCAATCATCTAATTTACATTTCAACTCCTCATATGTCTTTAACTTAAATTGGTCTCCTTCTTCCGTTAGCAAATCTCTATATTTTGGCCAACTGGTTTCCATATTTAACCTTTTACGAACCTTGGCCTCCAATGGTGAAATCCATTTAGGTGTTTTCCTTTCTAACAGGTCTTTGTACCTGGACCAAACATTATACAATGATTTTCTGATTATATGGTTTTTAAAGCCTCTGTGGGCCTTTACTTTATCATACCACACATATGCATGCCAACCATAAACATTGTCATATCCTTCTAAGTCTAAAATGTCTGTATTTTCCAACAAAAACCAATCTTTCAACCAGCAAAAGGCAGCTGCTTCATAATAGATTTTAAGGTCAGGCAGGGAAAAGCCTCCTCTTTGTTTATCATCCGTAAGTATCTTATATTTAATTCTTGGCTTCTTCCCTTGCCATATAAATTTTGATAACACCTTTTGCCATTCTTTAAAACAGTCCAACTTTTCAATTATTGGCAAAGCTTTAAACATAAACAACATCTTTGGCAAAACATTCATCTTAACAGTAGCTATACTGCCCAACAGAGACAATTTCAATTTAGTCCAGGTTTCTAAGTCATTCTTAACTTCATTCCATAATTTAACATAATTATCTTTAAACAAGATTCAAATTCTTAGAAGTCATATTAACACCAAGGTACTTCACTTTCTTAACAAAAGATAAACCAGTTGCTTCTTGTAGTTTTTCTCTTTCCTCTGTATTCAAATTTTTATCTAATACTTTGGTTTTTGATTTATTCAATTTAAAACCTGCTACCCTTCCGAACTCTTGAATTACTTGCAGAGCCCTTTGAACACTGGACTCTGGATCTTGCAAAGTCAAAACAAGGTCATCTGCAAAGGCTTTAAGTTTATATTGTTTCTTCCCTACAGTCACACCTTTTATTTCCTAGTCTTTCCTAATCCTATCGAGTAGAACTTCCAGGACCGATATAAAGAGTTAGGGTGAGAGGGGACACCCTTGTCTTGTACCTTTCTCAATTCTAATTTCTTCTGAAACCATGTTGTTTACAATTATCTTTGCTCGGAATAGATCGCGTTTACTCCATTCAAAAAGTTTTGGCCCATCCCCATTTTTTCTAAGTTCCTTTTTAAAAATAGCCAAGAAATATTGTCAAAGGCCTTCTCTGCATCTATGAACATCAAGATGGCTTTTTTGTTTATTTTCTGCTCCAACATCTCCAAAATGTCCACGACATTCCTAATATTGTCCTTCATATGTCTTCCCGGCAGGAATCCAGCTTGGTCATGGTGAATAAAATCTTTTAAAACCTTTTTCAATCTGGAGGCTAATATGTTAGCAAATATTTTGTAATCCACGTTAAGTAAGGAGATTGGGCGATAATTCTTCACTTGCGTTTTATCCGTATCCGGTTTAGGTATCAGCGTGATATAGGCCTCTTTCCAAGACTCGGGGGCCTCTCCTCCATTCAAAATTTCGTTACACAATTCTTTCAATGGTTGAACTAGCCAGTCCTTCATTGTTCTGTAATATGTAGCAGTGAGTCCGTCTGGTCCTGGAGTCTTACCCAGTTGCGTTTGTTGTATTGCTTGTTCTACCTCTTGTGTTGAAATCTGTTGCGAAAGTAGGGATTTCTTTTCTTCCGGGATTTTACGCAATCCATGTTTGTCCAGGAATTGCTCCACCTCATCTTTATCTTGCTTTTCTTGTTTGTACAATTGTTTGAAATATTTTTGAAAGCATTTTCGAATCTCTGTCGGGTGCTCCAGATGTTTTCCTTCTTGCACAAGATTTGTGATGGTATTCAACTTCTGCCTTCTTTTCAATTGCCATGCCAGTAATTTTCCACATTTATTTGCTGACTCAAATGATTTTTGTTTCATCCATTTAATTTTTGATTCAATTTCTTGATTCATCAATTGAGAAAATTGCATTTGCAATGCCTTGATCTCTTTCTGCACTTGTAAATTCTTAGTATTTCTTCTTAATTTCTTTTCCTTTTCTTTCATTTGGTTTAAAATCCTTTCTTTTCTTGCATTGCTTTCTTTTTTCCTAATTGCATTTTGTTGGATCAAAAATCCTCTCATCACAGTTTACTGGCATCCCATACCATTTTTTTGCCGATTGTTGTCCTCAAATTTATGTCGAAATAATCTTTCAATGTTTTTTGGGCTTTCTCCACTATTTTCTCATTTCTTAATAAGGCATCATTCTCCATCTGTAAGTACCCTGTAGACATGTTTTTAAATCCAATAGTACCGCATTGTGATCGGAGCAAGTTCTTGGGCATATTTCGACGTTATTTATCCTTGGTCCCAGCTCTCTTGTAATCCAAATATAGTCGAGACTACTCCAGGATTGTTTGGCTTTTGAGAAAAAAGTTTGGTCTTTTTCCAATGGATTTTTCAATCTCAAAGTATCGATCAGATCAAAGTTCTCCGTCAATTCAAAGAAAGACTTTGGCAGTCTTCCTTCATTGGTGCACATCTGTCTTTGTGATCTGTCCATTAATGTAGAGACCACTCCATTCAAGTCTCCCAACAAACATAGTTTGTAATCCAAATAGTCCAAGAGTTTTTCATGTAACTTTTTGAAAAAGTCTGATTCTTCAAAGGCTGAGTGCACTGCCTTCTGTTGCATTCCAGGAGCTTTCATGTAGTCCTTAAAACATTTTGTTTTGTTTTTTATGCTAGAAGCATTTGTTGGGGATACAAAGTAATAAATGCAGACATGGCCCATATCTTCTGGGGTTGCCCTAAAGAAAATTGTGGAAAGAGATAATAAATGAAATTGAAATAATAACAGGTTACAAGCTAGTATTAGATAATTTGTTCATATTGTTTGGATTTGTAAAAGATTCAGTGCATCTTTCTAACAGCTGCCAGAATGTTGATTTTTGCAAACAGGAAGAAAATAAGGACTCTGACTGTTTAGATTTGGGATATGGTGTACATGATTAAGTTAACAAACGTAATAAAGGTTAGGGAGGATAGCCAATGAAACAACCTTTTTAAAAAGAGAAATGGGGTTTGTTATGTAGTGGAGTGATAAAACTGAGGAAAATGCACAAATCATTGGGTTCATTGTAACATATATCAATCTGTTTTTGTTTGTACTACCTTGTAATTTGTATGCTGCTGTTGTATAAACGAAATGAAATAAAATAAAACCTTTCGTTAAAAGCAGGCATAGGCAAACTTGGCCCTCCAGATGTTTTGGGACTATAACTCCCATCATCCCTAGCTAATAGGACCAGTGGTCAGGGATGATGGGAGTTGTAGTCCCAAAACATCTGGAGGGCTGAGTTTGCCTATGCCTGGTTTAAAGTGTGAGAATAGGCAACACAACCCCATCTCCTATAGCAATACACTGCCATTTCATTCTGGAGGTGGTCCCCCCCTGCCACCCTTTTCATTACTTAGTTTCTGAACGATAAATCTTCATCCTCCTCTCCAGGAGAACTGTACACAAGCCTAATTAAGAAAGAAAAAAAGAGAGTCAAGAACCTGTACTGCTATGTGTCACTGCAGAATATTTGCCTGCAGCAAGACTGCCACTCCATATTTGCTAGCTAGAGATGGGATATTAGGCTGTTGTTACTAGATCAGAGTTCTTGCAAGTGTCATTCTAAGGGGGGGGGGACTTCTCTCTCTCTTTCATCATCTGATAATGCTACTAGCATTATCTTAGCCAGCATCATATTGTTTGGATTTGTAAAAGCCTGAAGAAACACCCTGGGGAAGGCAGGGATAGGTCATTTTAAGGGGTGATTTGAAAGAACAGGAAGCACAGACTCAAGCAAGACAAGAAAATGGTTATAGAAGCTATGCACAGCACATAGCCGAGTGCTTGCTTTCCAGGGATAAAAATCACGATGGTCTTAAAAAAATATGGAATATTCCAGGATTCAGTGGCTTTAAAGGGGTGAAATAGTCCCCTCTAAAGGCTGATTGCTGGAATCCACCAGACCCTTCCCTGAGACTCGCTAGGAGTCCTCAAAGAGTTACAGAGGAGAGATCTGATATTTACTGGGAAATGTTATGTATCTCCATGGGAGGCTGTGATGGTTCGTGCAATTGTAACAGGGCTGCACAGCCTTCCATATTAGAGAAGTCCCGCTTCCACCAGCTTCCCCAAACACCCCTTTAAAGCTTTTGTTTACACTGCAACTGAACTGCTTTAGTTAGTATTATTACTATCATTTATTATCCTGCCATTTACCCTGAGGACCCAGGGCAGGTTGCAAAGATCAAAACGCAAGATTTTAAACAGTTTTTAGAAACTTTAAATTGCAGGAAGAAGGTGGGTCCTAAAAGAAACCATGCATTTCAAATCTCAAAAGCCAAGGTAGAGAGGTTTGTCTTCGGCATTTGCCAAAAGCTGTCCAATGAAGGTGCCGGGTCTACCACTATGGGAAAGGAGTTCCGCAACATAGGGGCTGCCACAGAGAAGGCCCTCTCTCAAGCCACACAAACCCAAGCTTCTGTGGGCAGTGGAACAATGATGAGCCCCCCCTCCACCACCAATCTTAGCACCCAAGAGGGACTATAGGGAAGGAGGCTGTCTTTCAGGTATTTGGGGCCTCAGTCATTTAGGGCTTTAAACAGTAATGTGAGCACATTGAATTGGGGCAGAAAGCAATCTGGAAAGCCGCACAGCTTTTTAAAAATGGGTTATTATGAGATCTAAAGTTAATCCTCGACAGTGATCTGCCTGCTGCGTTTTGGATGAGTTGAAGGGCAGTGCATTACAATAATCCAGTCTGGAAGTTACCAGAGCGTAGAGTACAGTGGCCAAGTCAACTCTGTCCAAAAGTGGTCATTGCTAGCAAACCAGCCAGAACTGAAAAAGGCACTCCTAACTACCAAAGCCTCCTGAGCCTCCAGAGACATTGAATCCAGATGGTTATGAATGGTTCCTGACAGTTAAATCTGAGAAGATAAAGAATCCTGTGGTCCCTTTACATGGCAGTCCCTTATATGCATCTATTCAGAAAGTAAGCAACTGAGTTCAGGGGGAATTGTTTTCAGGATTGTGTGCACAGGATCACAACCTTAAGAATATTGTATTTAAAGTATTATGCCAATGCCAGGATCCTGGATACACTTCCATGACAGCAAGCCCCACACAAATGTTTGTTGGACATCTTTTTCAAGTGATTGTGGCCCAGTAGCATTTTGTTTAATTTTGTTTTGGGTGGAGATGCGTTAATTTGTTTAACATACAAGCCTTGAATGGTTTCCTTACTGTGTTCTTCAACTTGTAACAAGTTTGTTTCCTTTCGGGGTTTTTTGTAACAAGCTTTTGCTCTTCATTTAACGCTTCCTGGATTTTTCTTTGTCAAAACAACCATTTGAAAGCAAATGGTAGAAAAGGCTTTGTATTATATTAGAAAAGGCTTTATATTATACAGTTCCCCAAACCACAAATCTCTGCCGCACCCCTGGCTTGATATGTGGGCATCTGGTGATATGAAGAAGGTGAAGGCATGGGCTGCTATCAATTTGAAGTCCATTTGCAAGCAGTTTGTTTAAAAAAAGCAAACGCTATTCAAGCAGACTTCAAAGGACGTTCAAGCAGACTTGTACTGTAGGGACATCATGCCATTGGCAGGTGGGCAGTCACACCCACCTGTCAACATTGGCCTGTGGGTGAAGGAAGCATTGATGGAGAATGGTAGAAAAAGGACTCCATTGTTATACAGTGGTACCTCTACTTACGAATTTAATGCGTTCCGAACGCACATTCGTAAGTCGAAAAAAATTGTAAGTCGAATCCCATAGGAATGCATTGGGGGGGGAATTGTAAGTCGAAGCAACCCTATCTAAAAATTCGTAAGTAGAAAAATCCTATCTAAACCGCATCCAAGATGGCGGACGGAGCTGCATTCGTAAGTAGAAACATTCGTAAGCAGAGTTATTCGTAAGTATAGGTACCACTGTACTTTAATTACAAGTGGAAATGTGGATGTGAATTTGTAACTGTATAATAAAAGAAAATCAAAGAAAAAGGAAAGAAAAAGGACTCCAAATAAATTTTCAACAGAGCACTAGTTACATGGGAGAAGTGGAGTTGGAAGGAAGGAAGGAGTTGCCATTTGGTGTTATGTTACAGAGATGGGCTTACACATAATTGGAATTAGAAACTGGATTTCATTTGTTCTCCATTTTCTAAACATTTACACTGCTTGTTGTCTGCTGACATCACGGGCATAGGTTGCCGCTTACCTAAGGTTTACTCAGAGTGGATCCATTGAAATGAATGGACTTAACGTCACCCAGTGCTATTTTTCTAGAAAAAGGGGTGTCAGAACTCACTATGAACTCATCTCTTGTTCTCTTATAATGGCAATGGCGCCCACCTGAGAGGTGCCAGAACCAAGTTCCGGCTTTAAAAAAAGCTCTGACTTCACCATATTCATTAATTTTAATGGGTTTACTCCGAGAGAAACTTAGCTGAAGATCACCCAGTGATTCTGCAACCGTATCTGAAACCTTAATTTCAACAGTAACAGAATTAGGGTTTTCTGCTTTTCTCCTCTCTGAGAGGATTCCCACACTTTTAACAGCTGCACAATGAACAGAATCTCAAGAAGTGAAGTGTTTCCAGTCATCACTACTTGTCCATGCCAGGAAAAGCTGTGTGTATGTTGACTTTTTCATTATCCTCACACAGTTTTATTATTGATTAACAGCACAGATGTCCCGCCAGAAAAAACAGGGGCCCTGTTGGCAAAGGGTGGCATATCAAACTGTTAAAGAAATAAATATTGTGTTGTAACCAACTAAATTCTACTTAAGAGTAGACTCACTGCATTGTATCCAACAAAGTCTTCTCACTTGCACAAGGACTTCCACTTGCTTGGTGGAATTTTCCCTCTCCTCCCATCTCTTCACCCTGCCCCCCCCATGTACTCTGGGGGTGGTGGAAGAGAGGAAACACAGAACAGAACCCCCCCCAAAAGATTGGGGTGGTAGGGGAGAGGAAGTTTCCTTTAGCAAGGGGAAGCTCTTATGCAAACAAGGGGACTTCATGGGATACAACCCTTTAAAATTAATGGACCTAGGTTAATAAAGTCCATCAATTTCAACGGATTTACTCTGAGTAGTACTAATGTTGGAAACAACTTAGTCTGAGATACATTGTTTTAATGACTTAGTAAGCTTCAAGAAAGTTGGGGACATAGGTTTAATCCTCAACATCTACAGGTAGGGCTAAGAAAAAACCCTGTCTGGAACCCTGGTGAGCTGGTGGCAGTCAACACAGAGAAGAATACTGATCAGTGACCCTATTCAGTATACGACAGCTTAATATGTGCCTCATTAACAGCACAATTCTATATATTAACTGAGAAGTGAATCTCACTGGGTTCAATGATGTTTCTTTCTAAACAAATATGCACCAGATTGCAATGCTATTGGGGGGGGGGGAGATCTGCTCTGGGTATATCACGATGCTATTATTTAACTATTAAGAACACATACCAACAGATTTTGCAAACATAAATGCATTGCCTCCAAAGAGGAGTAGTGCTGCAGGCTTTAGTGTTCCTGTTGTGTTGCTGTGGTTTGTTTGTTTGTTTTTGTTTTAAAAAATACAGCTGAATGCATATATATTTTTAGCTGGAATTATGTAGAGGGAAAGTGTGCACCAAAGAAATCTTTTAATAGTTGGGGGGGGGGGGAGCCACTTTTAATAGTGCGCATGTAGAAATAGCAGGGGTGGGAGTCCTGTAATAAAAAGGTGGTATAGTGGCTAACCAGGAAGTTCCTGGCTTGAAACTAGCTTCTGCCATGAACTGAACTCACTGTGTGGCATTAGATGAGCCTCTGTGCTACAGCCTCGGTTCCTCTCTCCCTCAGCAGTATGAGCGAATAATAATACTGTACTGAATTTCCTTACATGGTGGTTGTAGGCATTAACAACTAGATAATGCATGTGAAGTGCTTTGAACACTTGAAAACATTGTGTGTGTGTGTGTGTGTGTGTGTGTATCTCCCCCTCCCTCAGTCAAAGCCATTACAATAGATAATACATAAGACAGAATAAAAACATGAGGCACAGGCTACGTACTATATTATCACTGTTAATAATAATAGTTATCTAACAGGTGCCCCTGGCACTTAACTCGTCACATTCCATGCACCACAGCATTGAATGGTACAGAACATAGTATTCTTTGATGACCTGTGCCACAAACTAGATTGAATGCACACTCACATCAGAGTGCTCTCTAAATTGACAGTTATAGTATTTTATATACTAATCTTTTATGCTCTTCTACATCCGTTTAATGCTCCTGGCGCTTCTTTTAGTCTTTTATATATGCCTTCTGTTTTAATACTTCTTAGCTTTCCAAAACGTTTTACAGATTCTAAATGATTGTACCCCGCCCTACTTATGCTGGTCTAAGACCATAATAAAGATTTGATGGTGATGACATAGTGTTTTGTGTGCTTATAAAATGCAACATCTTTGCCACAGAATTGCAACCTCAATGAAATAATTGTCAACTGACACTGCAGAAAGAGTCCACTTGTATAGATCGTGTGACAGGACTGAAACTTTGGCAATAACCTTTTGTTTGGTTGGTTTTTTTTGCTAATCTCATTGTTCTCCTAATTCTACACACACACACACACACACACACACACACACACACACACACACACACACAAACGGGTTTACATTTGCAAGAGTTGGGGCAAAAATGTTTAGAAAAAGCAAAATAATTACATTGCTATTTTTGTGAGCTAGAGAATACCATAATAATTCTGCGCCCTCTAGTGGTACATCAAGTCACAGAAAAGAAAGATAAGCAATACAGTAGGAAAAGACACATGCAGCGTAATATCAACTACGCATTGAAGATGCAAGAAGGACCAGGCACAAAACGTTTTACTCTTCATAAGGACATTCATAGCATGATATGCAGGACAGTTTGGTGAGCATTTGACATTCCCAGAGCATGAAGAAGCTAGGGCAATATAGACATCTGATACAAAAAAAAAAGTTTAAATGTGGAGCACAAAATTCCATCACGTTCTTCTTGGCACACAACCATGCCAGTGCATAGATTCTGCATTGTTCTGAGATGCCTCCCATAATTGGTCAACTCTTCCATCCTCAAACTTCTCCTGCAGTGCCAAGTTTCAGGTCAGTTTGTGAGAGCATTTTCTAGCTATAAGCCACAATTGCACTGAAACATTCTAGCCTCACCTTGGCTTATTGGCCAGACCATCCCCCATCAGTCCACTTAATGCACATTGTAAATTCTCTCAGCAGTGACCTTTTTCACCTTCGTGCACACAGAACTGGAAAAGGTGGGATTATATTACTTAGCACACAGTTGGCACCAAATAAAGTTAATCTATAGTTGCATTATTGAATACACTGTCAGAAAAAAAATGCTGATGCAAGACGGACCAGACAGCCAGATGCAAAATTTAAAACCAAAAACAACAACAATGTTTTCAAATAGGTTACTTTGGACAACCTTTTGTGCCTATCTCTGCTTTTTTGCAGGTAAGAGGAGGAGAGGTTTAGAGGTTTGCATTATATTTTCTCACAATTTTTCCTGTGAAAAATCCTCTTGTAGGTATTACATGCAAAGAGGAGGAAAGTTAATTATAAGCCTTTTATCTTTATAATGATTGCTAATAACTTTCTAGAATCCATTGCCCCTACTCTATGAGCACTAGATTTTAGATATATAAGTAAGGCACATAGGTGAGATTTATTTGTCAATGTGCTACAGTTGTTCGCCTGCATGCTTTGCAAAACTTAATTATGATGTCTGACTGAGTCTCATTATTATACATAAAAAGAACTTGCAACAGGAAGACAGACCAGGATTATTAAAATAAATCTTTTTCTAAGGAGAAGGTACACAACCTTCCTCCTCCTGAGTAGAAGATACCTTCAGTCTCCATGCCTAGATTCTTAGCTATATGAAGCACCTAATTATTTCAGACAAGTCCACATTCACAAAGCTCTGGCAAGAAGACAAACCCTGGAAAAATCAGCTAGTGATGAACTCTGTACACCCAACCCTGACTCGTCTGATGGCTCCTCAGTGACAGATACAGCTTGCTTGCTCTAACAGTCATACCTTACCCTGTCTTTGCAATAATATATGTGCTGGCCTTCAAACTGACTTTAGGTCACAGTTTGGATGGCAGATGCAGAACATGGGGTTTATTTACATTCCATTCCAGATATCTATTAAAAGGAGGCTGGGCTGGGACACTGTAGAGTCCATGGACTGTCATCCTCCCAAATACGTGATAACAATTGTTTTGGGCAGGGGGAATGAAGCATAAAATATATCTACTGCATTAAAATTTTAAATCTGACCACAGTGAGCAAAGGAACAGGGGATTGCAAGAACTGACGTACATCTGATCAGCAAAATGTGGTTTGGCCAGGGACCTGCATCTTTACCTGTCCCACACCTGAGGTGTATTGCAGGTTGGTGTGAAAATGGTCTCCCTAGTCCAGTGGCTCTCAAAGGAGCGGATGGCAAGTGTGGTGGGAAGATTCATTTAAACAATTCAGTATAGTACAGTACAGTTTCAAAATAATTTGCAGAATTTAATTTACAGAATATGCAGGGCCTTTTTTCATCTGGAACTCACCGGAACACAGTTTCGGCAACTCTTAAGTGGGTGCCATTGCCATTCTAAGAGAACAAGGGAGGTGTTCATGGTGAGTTCCAGCACTTTCCCCCCCCAAAAAATATCACTAAGAATGTGGATCGATATATTTTCAAAATAAGAGCAAGAGCATCAAGTGATACTGCAAGCTCACACCTCTCGTTGAGTTTGTATACATACCTAAGGTACATATGTAAGATGATTATAATTGTATTTTGGGAATGATTCATGTTTTATACTTTATGGATGTTCCATAATCATTTATCAAGTAGCTGCCTTCTGTGTTATAAATCAAGAACTGCTATGAGATGTTTCTTTTTGTTTTCCAATGTATTTCTGATCAATAAAAAAAAATGGTGCAAGCAAATTTTTATTCTGCAAGTGTGGCCCAGAGAAAAAAGTTTGAGAACCACTGCCCTAGTCAAATCCTGCTGGGCCTAATTAGACCTGCAGGACAGAGGTTCTCTACCACTGATTTAAAATGTGCTTTCCCCATAAAACATGGGCAAAATGTTCCTAGAAAAAGCCCACACACCCAGAAAAAGTATTCCCCAGGCAGGAAATTCCAATTTACCCCTATGGTTATTATAGTTCTATTGAATGATACATATATTATGAGAGAGTGGAGAATTCAGTCATTTTTTAAGTGAAGGCTGACATATTACCGTACTTTACAAGAAGGGCATAATGGATGGCTGCCTTAATTACAAATAACTTGATGCAGCCATATATAAAAGCTTTTATCCTTTTCCATGCAATGCCATGAATCTGAGGTAAGGACTAATTTGTAATCCTTGAAATCATTGCTACCAAATACGCTGTACCTTAACACCATTATGATTTATGTTAATTTCAATATAAATACTAGACTGAGAGGCGTTTTTAACTGCATCATAGTGGTTGAATTCTTCTTTCAACAAATGATATCTCAATTGGTTAAAAAAACTGCAGGTGTGTAGTATCTTTTGATTTCTGTTTTTAATATAATGAAAATAAAAGCTAGTTGATAGCACTTTTGACATGATATGGTTGTTTATATTTCTTTTTCAGCAAAAAAAAGAGTAGAACATAGTGGAATATCCTTACATCTGAAAACCTGAACTGTCTGAAAACCTGTCACTGCATGTTGGTGCCATTTTATAAGAGTGGACAGGAAAAAGTTTTTAGCTTTGTTTCAGCTCATTGGACTGGGGAAATTAACTTTTAACTCACTGACAATTTTATATAATAAACATTTCAACTTATACAAAAAGGCAAGTCACAAAGCTGAAACAATAGGGTATGTAACAGAGCATGCACATATTTCTACACAGGTAGTTAATAGAATCTGTTGAACCTGATCTAAAGGTGTCTTATAAGAAAAGGGAGAATTCTGATTTGGAAGTGACTGTTCTGCCTGCAGAATGGAAAATAATTGTAAGAACAGCAATCACACCCCTCAACATGTATGTAGATATCTATCTAAAATATTTATATATTGGAGATTGGAAAATGTAAGAGAGAGGGCTTGCAGAGAGCAGCCCACTCTGCTTACTTCCATCAGATGAGAGAGCAGCAGCAAGTCTGGGAGTTCAAATCAGGAACAGGAAGGGTTAAGACGGGTCCAGGGCTCTGCAGAGTCCTGGTGGCTCAGCTCCAGGTTGGTAGCAGGGAAGCAGGGGAGGAGCTAGCTTCAGCAGGGGCTGGAAAGGAGGGAGGAGAGAGAACGGCACCTCAGGAGCCTGGTTTGGGACCACGGAGGACCCATAGAGCAAGGAGGAGGGGCGTTTGGAGTCTTAAAAGGGGGGTCAGAGCCCACGAGACGCCATTGTGGGCTTCTGCCCCATGCAGAGCAGACATGATTTGAGACATCTCACCACTGTATATAGCATGCACAATAAAACTATGAAAATCCAGAGGATGTGTGGAGTGCTTACTCGGGAGTAGCCAACACCCCATCTGTGACAGCAAGCCCACAAAATCTCTTGATGGCTACCCCGAGGGAAGAGGGCTGCAAATGTAGCAGCCGGCATGAAGTTGGCAGCATCTAAAGCAGAAGAGAGAGATGCCGAGGGAGGATTGGCATGAGTTGCCAGCACCCTGCAACTATGGAACGGCTCAAGCACCAGGTAGGCACCCGGGCACAGGGGAAGCCAAGCTTAGTGAACCGAGCAGCTCTGAACACAGCCAAGCCGGAGGAGCGGAGGCTGGACAAGCAGAGAGGACACTCGGGACGGGCCAGCACTTTGTAGGGCGACCCTCAGCACAAGCTGGCTCTAAGACTGAGAGGCATGGTGGCGTGGAAGTGCAGGAGGCTGAGAGGCGAGTCCGGGCAGAGGGGACAGACGGAGGGGAAAGGCAGCGGCCACAAGTTCCCATACAGTCCCGGGGAGGCAGCTGCAGCACAGCACAGCCCCCTCCAGCCAGATGTGATGCAGAGGGACAAAGCCCGCGCGCGGGTACTTTCAAACGCTGACGCGGGAAAACAGAGGGAAGAGAAAGGCGGGAGATGCCTTTACAATGCACCCAGCCACTGCGTGGAACACTGCCCCCAGAGGAAGGAATGGCGAGAGCAGGCAGGCACAGACACAAGCCTGGATGCCAGATCAGGAGGGGAGGGGCCAGGCAGAGCACCAACAACTGAGCCCTCCTGTAACACCCCACAGCACGACAAAGAGATGGAAGTGAGTCTGCAGCTGCCAAGAGGCCAGACCCAGGAGACAGTCGGGCTTCTCCGCAGGGGCAGCAGCAACGATTTCCTATCGGTGGACTTGGCTAAGCAGGATCAGATTCCCATTTTCCCAAGGGAGCTGCCCATGAGCGTCTTGACCGTAGGCGGCCGGGAATTGCAGGAGGGTGAGGTCACGCAACAGACCCCCTCTCGGAAGATGACAGTGAACAAGCACGCAGAAGTGCTAGCTTTGGACTTAATGGACAATGACCCTGTGGGCAGCCAGCGCCGGGGAGATCTCACCTTTGGAGATGCAGACGGCAAGGAGCACTGCAGGAAAGAAGGAGAATCCTCAGGATCGCACCACATCAGCTCCCCAGGCGGATGGAACGACGCAGAGGCGGGGATGCAGGAAGAGAAACTGAGCCAACTCACCAAAGAGGACACTTTTACCCAGAACATACGGAGGGACTTGAGGGAGAAAAAGGGGGCAGGGGAAGGGCTTGCCGAGAAAGAGGGGTTACTCTTTAGCAATGATGCCCGGTATATGCCCCAGGACTCCCTCAGAGGGAAGATTCTCAGGCAATATCATGACAACCCCACGGAGGGGCATGCAGTACATGTCTTCACGAGGCTCACACCCAGTAAGGCCAGTCTTGGGCGAAACCCCAGAGCCTTCCCAGAGCAGGGGGAGGGGGAGATTGGGGGACCACCTATTGAGGCATGGGGTGAGAGGAGGGAGACAGTACACCAACAACTGGATGGAGACGTGGCAAGGGGCAATGAGGCTTACAAGGAGGGGGCAGACCATCACAGGGGACTGGAGAAGGTCTTCCACGGAGGGGACAGGGTCTGGCTGTGGTCAGAAGGCCTTCCCATGGGGGGAAGGGGGAAGAAGCTGGCACCCAGAAGGCTGGGGCCCTTCAAGGTTCTGACACAGATCAACCCTGTCACCTTCAGGGGGGAAGCACCTACAGCGAGAAAGGTCCATCCCGTGGGTCACAGGTCTTTGCTCTCACACTTTAGGGAAAGCCCAAGGTTCAGAGGACGTGACACACATCCAACACAAGACGCTGACAGGAGGGAGGGGGAGGAAATCACACAAAAGACACTAGACAGAAGGGTGGAGGGAGAAGGCAGCCAAGAGGTTCCAGAAAGAAAGGAAGAGGAGGAGGTCTACAGTGCCACAGCGAGCCCGGGCTCCCGGTGGGGGGAGGGGGGGTTAAAATGTCTGATGGCCAGGCAGGGCACTCCTGCTTCCCAAAACGCGGAGGCAACCACGCACACCATGCAAGGGGAGGACCGCACACTGGAACTGCACGCTCCTTTCTCCCACAGACCCAAACCACCACACGTCAGTAGCACAGGGAACACAGAGGGGGAGGGCGATCCCAGGTGGGGAGCAGGGGAGACGCAGACCCAAGGAGCCCTCCGGGAATCGGAAGCAATTTTCCAGAGGGAGGAGGAGGATGACAACGGAAGGAACTACACGGACCAGCCACCCAGCACCGACGGGGAACAGGATTTTACACACACTACAGAGGAGGAAGACCTGTCAGGCTTCCAGCCCTCTTTACAGACATCAGACCAGGCAAACCAGGCCTCAGAAAGGGGGGGGGAGCCTGGAGGGGGGGTGGATGTAAGAGAGAGGGCTTGCAGAGAGCAGCCCACTCTGCTTACTTCCATCAGATGAGAGAGCAGCAGCAAGTCTGGGAGTTCAAATCAGGAACAGGAAGGGTTAAGACGGGGCCAGGGCTCTGCAGAGTCCTGGTGGCTCAGCTCCAGGTTGGTAGCAGGGAAGCAGGGGAGGAGCTAGCTTCAGCAGGGGCTGGAAAGGAGGGAGGAGAGAGAACGGCACCTCAGGAGCCTGGTTTGGGACCACGGAGGACCCATAGAGCAAGGAGGAGGGGCGTTTGGAGTCTTAAAAGGGGGGTCAGAGCCCACGAGACGCCATTGTGGGCTTCTGCCCCATGCAGAGCAGACATGATTTGAGACATCTCACCACTGTATATAGCATGCACAATAAAACTATGAAAATCCAGAGGATGTGTGGAGTGCTTACTCGGGAGTAGCCAACACCCCATCTGTGACAGAAAACAAATAGAATTGTGGCATTGGAAGGGACTACAAGGGACATTTAGTCCGATCCCATACATACGTACATCAATCAATCAATCAATCAATCACAATCTATAAAACAAGCAGCAACAAGGGCAATAAATATTTGAAAACTTTAAAAAAGTGAAATCTAAGCACAGGAGAATCAGTAAATTCCATATAAAACCAAAACAGTAGATGCTATAACAGTAATTAAAACAGTAAAATCAATAAAAACCACTAAAACCAATGGTGAATAGATGTTGTCTAGGTTTGAGAGGGTTCTCTACTGGTAGGGTGGCATAACTGACTGAGAGCGAGTGTGGTGGTATGATTAATGTCAGAACAAGGGCCTGAGAGATCAGGCTTCAAATCACTCCGCCATGAAGCTCACTGGTGATGTTTAGCCAGTCACTCTCTCCCTCAGGAGCCTAACCTACCTCAAAAAGTTATTGTGAAGATAAAATCTGTTTAGGGAAGTTTTTAGTGTTTGCTGTTGTATTGTGTTTTTACTATTTTTGTTGGGAGCCACCCAGAGTGGCTGGGGCAACCCAGTCAGATGGGTGGCATAATAGTAACAACAATAACAACAAGAATCACAACAATAACATTATTATTATTATTATTATTATTATTATTATTATTATTATTAAGCAAGTGGTGACAGCTATGGATGCTATTTTGAGATCTTTGGAGAAAAAGCGGGATATTGCAGAAAGAAAAACAAACACCTCTTTATGCCTGCCCCACCTATGTAACTACAGCTGGAGAAGGGCCTCTGATTTGGATCTTTTCTTTGGGGTTTCGGACAGTTCATAATGTAGAAGATGGTCCTTTATCAACCTTAGTTTTCATGACATTTAGGGCTTCGGGGAGTAAGATGAGCATCGTGAACTGAGCTTAGAAATGTGTTTGAAATAAATGCAGAGAGTTTAGCAAGGTATCATATGGCCAGAATGGCAGCGGAGGCACTGGTGGGGGAAATAGGGGCATTCCAGAATCAAATAAGATGCCGGGATGGATTTTGTAATTCTGGGACTGTCCCTGGAAAATAGGGACACTTGGAGGGGATGGAATCCCCAGGGCCGTCTCAAGCAGGTCGGGCGTCCTGGTGCTGAGGCACGGAGATCGCTCCAGCGCCCCCATCCTCGCAGCGCACAGCATGGCTTCTGCGCGACTTTGCCACGAGCGCCACCCCCTGCCAGCCCGGTGCCCTGCTGCCCCGCGCCACTGGGACCTTACCTAGAGCCGGGCCTGGGAATTCCACTAAACTGGGACAGGGACAACATATGGTGTTTTGATGGGGGGAACCCCTCAAATCTGGAACCTATCTTATTTGGGGAGTTACTAATTCCTTCTTGGTACTAGATTGGAAATGGGAGTTTATGGTGGTTGCCATGAGACTGATTTTGCCTTTAACAAAGCTAATCACTACCCCACCCCCACCCCAGCAACAGGTTGATAAATCAGGGATGGGGGGCCCCTAGACTATGCACCTAATTAGGCTTTCCAGGCTTCCCCATTTGGGGTGAAAAGCTGTTTTGACTAAGCCATGCCCATCTATCTGTATGACACTGGTTCTGTCCACTACTCAAGTTTCTTCTTTCCCCTATCCCATTGGTCAGCATTCACAATTCCTTATTATTTCCCAGCCCAAAACAGCTTCCCTTCTTCCCTCTCTTCCTTTTGTTTTGCAAGTTTGTTTGTATCATTTTTTTCCATTTGTTCTATCATCGGAAAGCTGTTCAGTCAAGAGTTAGCAATTCTTAAAAGCCCACGTTTTTCAAAAAAAAGTCGGCTGTTCTGCCGATACTGAAAATATTAGCCTTTTTCGGATCACAGGTTCTCCGCGTAAAAAAAAAAAAGCATTCAAAACCACTAGTCAGGTTTGAAAAGGCTGGCCTGATTTTAAATCTCTGCATAATGGAAAATTAAATGCAAACCACCGAAGCATTCAACCCTTCTCTTCTAGTCTGATGTTCAACATTATGCAAACTAGATACAAAAATTTAAAAAATGCCAGGACATTTCACACAGAAAAAAATATTGCTCAAAACAGTATTTTGGAAATTAAATGCTATTACAGGCTGCTTGCACATTCACACGTTGGAATATTTTGCACATTCTGTTACACATAAATGTACCTGATGTTCAATGGAAGGAAGTGTTCTTCTCAGGACAAATGTTTCTGTTTACATGGGTACTAGAGAGTGCAGGCAATTCCCCATTTACCTGTGTTCTATTTGTGTGCAACCTGACACACGTGTGGTGCTGGGTACCTGGAAGTGGCACCCAGAAATGGGGAGCACGTGGTCAACCAAGCCTCGCTGTCGCTCCAGCTCACAAGGAGACCCTCCCTGGAGCCCAAAGAAGTTCTGGGCTCTGGAGTGTCTCTCCTCCTGAGGAGGACTCTCCACGGTGCTCCTGAATTTAGGTGATTTTGCATATGTGTGCAGGGGACCAGAACATAACCCCTGCATAAATAAGGAGTCACCTATATGTGTATTTTATATTTGTCTTCATATCTCTGATCTAGCTAAATGTGGACGTTCATGACTTTGAGTGGATGGGAAGCCGCCTTCCACAAGCCTCAGAACACAAATAGGGATAGTATTACCCTTTGTTGTTTTTGTAAACGACGCCTGTTGGAGACCATTTTATTTTGAGGTGCCAAAATTTCAAGGACCAAATTCATTAGAGATGTGTTGTTTTATAGCAATTAAATAATAATAATTGCTTGTGTGACTGGTGGCTTCTGGGGCAATTTGTGTGGGGAGTGCCAGCACAATCATATGGCTACTCAGAGCTACTCCAATAGGGTTTGTTGGGACTCAGATATATATATCTGTATAATTGTAGCTCTAAATGTATTAAATGTTTATATATGAAAATATTTGAGGGGAATGCGGTTTGGTGAGCATCTTGGCTGCAAGTCCTGTAAGAGTTGCCTTCTTGGCCTTTCCCACCAGCCCTGACTGACTCCAACTCCAAAAGCTGAGGCTACTGAACAGACTCTTGGGCTGGGAAATTGTGATGGTTTCTGTTGTTGCTGTTACTGGTATTATTATTTTTCTGTCTTTATTTTTAGATTTTATTATGATTTAAGTGGAAATTGTTCAATTGTGGTTGTGTACTTTTATGTGTTATTTATTGTTTATGATTACTTTTGTTATGTTTGTAATTATGTAAATCTTTTCATGTTGTAAGTTACTTTGGGCATGGTTTGAAGCACGGAAAGGGGGCATACAAATTAAATTATGATGATGTTGATGCAACAAAAAAACCCAAGTTGCTTAAAAGAGTATATGAAACAAAATGTTACTTCCAATATGGTACCTCTGATTCCTTCTTGGGAATTTATTTAATACACAGAACTGCACTCAAATTATACATAGCACGGATAGGAGAGGAGAGGTAATATTGCTCCTTTGCAAATGCCCTATTGGGCAATGTTTTGAAGAGTCTGACCTGTCGTAGTTTTATTCTTGCACACATTCCTTCAAACCGTGCTACAACAATCCTGAAAGGTAGGCCTTAGAAAAGGTTTAGTGCAGGGGTAGGCAGAAGGTATAATGGAACTGATTGGTTTCAAGAATGCAAAATAAAGTCTACAAGCAGAAAAAGTAATTGGGGGGGTGTAGATAAGCAGGGAGACAATAGAATCACCTTCCTTAAAGATGGGAAGGGGCACAGAATATTTGCAATGGGTGATCACAAGCTGAGAGAAATTGAAATAGTTCTGGGTGTTAGAATTAGCAATGTGTTTTCCAGAGCTGGGATTAAATTCATGCTTACAGCAAATCAAAACCAATTGCCACAGCATGCAGTCAGGATCTTTTTTAAAAAAAAGCCTGGGCAGACGTACCGGTATGAGCAGAGAAAACTGTTTCTTTAAAAAGTTTGTGCGGAATGAGCCACTGCTGGAAAACAAGTAAATAAAGTTGTATAGGAACAGCCTTTGTATCACAGTGTATTTATTTCAAAAAACAAACAAACAATTATTCAGAAGTTACAATAGAGCTTTGTATATAGTGTATTCATGCCTCTACATTGGCATGAGCTTTAAATGGAGATCTCCTGTGCCGAAAGAGAAGGCATTCTGATCTACAAGTAGCATTAACTTTTTTGCTTTATATGTTGTGTATGCTCTTCATCATGCCCCCCACCCCCGAACCACCCCCAGACTGATCATTACAGCAGGATCTGTGACCAGCATTTGTTAGTTAGTCTGATCACGTAGCATCATGCGTCATTTATTTATTATTTTATTAATAAGATCCGTACCCACCCTTCACCCAGAGGTCACAGTGCAGGTTGCAATAAGCAATACAAATGAGATACCATCCATATGCACAATTTAAATTACAAATAATCTAAAACCAGCATACAATATTTCTCAGTCTGATGAATAATATAATTTACATCTGCTGCCAAAGGCCTAGCAAAATCAGAATGTTGTGTTTTTTTAAACTGTAGCCGGAACTCATTCTGCATAGCAGTCTGCCTGATCTCCTGGAAGAGCTCATTCCAGGGCCAAGGCTGAGAAAACCCTATTCTGGGTCCCAGATAATCAAATTTTCCTTTGCTGATGGAATAACTAATAAAGGTTACCTGGCTGATCCCAGGTCACAGGCAGGGTTGTACTGGGAGAGCAGTCCCCCCCCCCATAGTTGGGCCCCCAAGCAATTTAGGAATTGTTTTTGGTGACAAACATGCAGGCAGTGCAACTGCCCCAAGACGGGTGTTATATACTCTCAAGGTGGCATCCATCAACACGTGGGCTGCAAAATGATGCACTGGCTACAGTCTCTGAACCATCTTCAAGACTAGCCCCAAAGGCAGCACATTGCAGTATTCAAGCTGAGAAGCTACATGGTTGCACATATTCATTTTATAGATCACTTGCTCCATTCTGCAAGTTTAAGATCACATTCTGTTATCTGTTCTGAATATTGTTGTTGTTGTTGTTGTTTAGTCGTTTAGTCGTGTCCGACTCTTCGTGACCCCATGGACCATAGCACGCCAGGCACTCCTGTCTTGCACTGCCTCCCGCAGTTTGGTCAAACTCATGTTCGTAGCTTCGAGAACACTGTCCAACCATCTCGTCCTCTGTCGTCCCCTTCTCCTAGTGCCCTCCATCTTTCCCAACATCAGGGTCTTTTCCAAGGATTCTTCTCTTCTCATGAGGTGGCCAAAGTATTGGAGCCTCAGCTTCACGATCTGTCCTTCCAGGGAGCACTCAGGGCTGATTTCCTTCAGAATGGATAGGTTTGATCTTCTTGCAGTCCATGGGACTCTCAAGAGTCTCCTCCAGCACCATAATTCAAAAGCATCAATTCTTCGACGATCAGCCTTCTTTATGGTCCAGTTCTCACTTCCATACATCACTACTGGGAAAACCATAGCTTTAACTATACGGACCTTTGTCGGCAAAGTGATGTCTCTGCTTTTTAAGATGCTGTCTAGGTTTGTCATTGCTTTTCTCCCAAGAAGCAGGCGTCTTTTAATTTCGTGACTGCTGTCACCATCTGCAGTGATCAAGGAGCCCAAGAAAGTAAAATCTCTCACTGCCTCCATTTCTTCCCCTTCTATTTGCCAGGAGGTGATGGGACCAGTGGCCATGATCTTGGTTTTTTTGATGTTGAGCTTCAGACCATATTTTGCGCTCTCCTCTTTCACCCTCATTAAAAGGTTCTTTAATTCCTCCTCGCTTTCTGCCATCAAGGTTGTGTCATCTGCATATCTGAGGTTGTTGATATTTCTTCCGGCAATCTTAATTCCGGCTTGGGATTCATCTAGTCCAGCCTTTCGCATGATGAATTCTGCATATAAGTTAAATAAGCAGGGAGACAATATACAACCTTGTCGTACTCCTTTCCCAATTTTGAACCAATCAGTTGTTCCATATCCAGTTCTAACTGTAGCTTCTTGTCCCACATAGAGATTTCTCAGGAGACAGATGAGGTGATCAGGCACTCCCATTTCTTTAAGAACTTGCCATAGTTTGCTGTGGTCGACACAGTCGAAGGCTTTTGCATAGTCAATGAAGCAGAAGTAGACGTTTTTCTGGAACTCTCTAGCTTTCTCCATAATCCAGCGCATGTTTGCTATTTGGTCTCTGGTTCCTCTGCCCTTTCGAAATCCAGCTTGCACTTCTGGGAGTTCTCGGTCCACATACTGCCTAAGCCTGCCTTGTAGAATTTTAAGCATAACCTTGCTAGCGTGTGAAATGAGCGCAATTGTGCGGTAGTTGGAGCATTCTTTGGCACTGCCCTTCTTTGGAATTGGGATGTAGACTGATCTTCTCCAATCCTCTGGCCATTGCTGAGTTTTCCAAACTTGCTGGCATATTGGGTGTAGCACCTTAACAGCATCATCTTTTAAAATTTTAAATAGTTCAGCTGGAATATCATCACTTCCACTGGCCTTGTTATTAGCAGTGCTTTCTAAGGCCCATTTGACTTCACTCTCCAAGATGTCTGGCTCAAGGTCAGCAACCACACTATCTGGGGTGTACGAGACCTCCATATCTTTCTGGTATAATTCCTCTGTGTATTCCTGCCACCTCTTCTTGATGTCTTCTGCTTCTGTTAGGTCCTTACCACTTTTGTCCTTGATTATGGTAATCTTTGTACGAAATGTTCCTTTCATATCTCCAATTTTCTTGAACAGATCTCTGGTTTTCCCCATTCTATTGTTTTCCTCTATTTCTTTGCATTGCTCATTTAAGAAGACCCTCTTGTCTCTCCTTGCTGTTTTTTGGAAATCTGCATTCAGTTTCCTGTATCTTTCCCTATCTCCCTTGCATTTTGCTTGCCTCCTCTCCTCCGCTATTTGTAAGGCCTCGTTGGATAGCCATTTTGCTTTCTTGCATTTCCTTTTCCTTGGGATGGTTTTCGTTGCTGCCTCCTGTATAATGTTACGAGCCTCCATCCATAGTTCTTCAGGCACTCTGTCCACCAAATCTAAATCCTTAAACCTGTTCCTCACTTCCACTGTGTATTCATAAGGGATTTGATTCAGATTGTATCTTACTGGCCCAGTGCTTTTTCCTACTTTCTTCAGTTTAAGCTGGAATTTTGCTATAAGAAGCTGATGATCTGAGTTACAGTCAGCTCCAGGTCTTGTTTTTGCTGACTGTATAGAGCTTCTCCATCTTTGGCTGCAGAGAATATAATCAATCTGATTTCGATGCTGCCCATTTGGTGATATCCATGTGTAGAGTCGTCTCTTGTGTTGTTGGAAGAGAGTGTTTGTGATGACCAGCTTGTTCTCTTGACAGAACTCTATTAGCTTTTGCCCTGCTTCATTTTGAACTCCAAGGCCAAACTTGCCAGTTGTTCCTTTTATCTCTTGATTCCCTACTTTAGCATTCCAATCCCCTGTAATGAGAAGAACATCCTTCTTTGGTGTCATTTCTAGAAGTTGTTGTAGGTCTTCATAGAATTGGTCAATTTCACTTTCTTCAGCACCGGTAGTTGGTGCATAAACTTGGATTACTGTGATGTTAAAAGGTCTGCCTTGGATTCGTATCGAGATCATTCTGTCATTTTTGAGATTGCATCCCATTACAGCTTTTGCCACTCTTTTGTTGACTATGAGGGCCACTCCATTTCTGCTACAGGATTCTTGCCCACAGTAGTAGATATGATAGTCACCCGAACTGAATTCGCCCATTCCCTTCCATTTTAGTTCACTGATGCCCAGGATGTCGATATTTATTCTTGTCATCTCATTTTTGACCACATCCAGCTTACCTCCACTCATGGTTCTTACATTCCAGGTTCCTATGCAATATTTTTCTTTACAGCATCGGACTTTCCTTTCGCTTCCAGGCATATCCGCAACTGAGCATCCTTTCGGCTTTGGCCCAGCCGCTTCATCAGCTCTGAATCTACTTGTACTTGTCCTCCGCTCTTCCTCAGTAGCATGTTGGACGCCTTCCGACCTGAGGGGCTCATCTTCCAGCGTCATAACTTTTATATGCCTGTTGTCTTTGTCCATGGAGTTTTCTTGGCAGGGATACTGGAGTGGCTTGCCAGTTCCTTCTCCAGGTGGATCACGTTTAGTCAAAACTCTCCACTATGACCTGTCCATCTTGGGTGGCCCTGCATGGCATAGCTCATAGCTTCTCCGAGTTATTCAAGCCCCTTCGCCACAACAAGGCATTGATCCATGAAGGGGTTCTGAATATAAACGCCTGAAAAAGCAGTTTCCTTTGCAACAGCTGTATCAGCACCCAGAACCATAAACAGCCTGTCTGCCTACTCACATCTAGGGGTGAGAATGCTGACTGCAGGCCATCTTGGACTTTAAACAAACAAATGAGGTGTTTGCCAATGCTTGGGCCAGGATGCATTTGGACTGTTAGGGCGAAATGCAGTGTTGTGCTATGACAAATGTTCTGTTTGCATTTCAGCTCACCAGAAAGAACAATTTCCTCTCCTCCCTGCAGGTGCTGTTCTGAAGGTTCTCCTGACACACACTCCGAACCAATTTTGGGAAGGGCATTTGGCATGAGGGGAGGAGAGATGGAGAAAGTCTCATTGGGTAAGTGGAAGTCCTTGCACAGGGCTTCCTCTGACCCAGCTCAGATTAATTCCACTTTAAGTGCTGATCCACTGCTTTCTCTTTCATATTAACAGTGACCACACACTTGGGTAAATACCTGTAGCACAACAGAGCAGCCTTGCATTTAAGGACTAGCCTGGTAGTAATAGGCTAGAATAAATTGCATGCAGGTGAGGGAGTGAGCTGGTGGACAAGGAATGCAACACTGTGTCCCTTGCCTGTGCCCAGCATAGAAAGGTATCATAGGTACCTAACTCCTGAGAAACGACTTAGAATGTATAAAAATGTTGGGAATGTCAAGAACAGGAAGGGACATTTTGTCAGGAACACTGAACTTCATTGGATGCCCCTGAGTTCTGGTATTATGACAGGGAGAATTATAGAAAACATTCCACTATCCAATTTTTCTGCCCCATGTCCCCTCCATGGCACCTCTTTCATGTCCTCACTTACTAATCGTTTTCCTAAACTAAAAAGCCCCAAATGTTGAAACCTTCCTCATAAGGGAGTTGTTCATGCCTCTAGATCACTTTGGTTGCTTTTTTCCAGCTCCACAGTATCCTTTTTTGAGATGTATGTACACCTAACTGTACATAGTATTCCAAGGACAGTGCCACCATAGATTTGTATAATGGCATTATGATACTGGCATTTTAATTTTGGATTCTGCTCCTAATTATCCCTAACATAGACTTGCCTTTCTCACAGCTGCCACACACTGATTTGACATCTTCATCAAGCTATCTCTTATGACCACAAGGTCTCCTTCCTGGTCAGTCACTGCCAGTTCAGACCCCAATCACGTACTGTATATGTGAAATTATGATTTCTTTGCCTCATGTGCATGACTGCATCTTTGCTTACATGGAATTGTGTTTGCCATTTTACTGCCCATTCACCCACTTTGGAGAGCTAATTTTGGAGCTGCTTGCAGTCCTTTTTTGTTTAATTACATCAAACTATATTCAGCATGTGCAGCCACTAGTCTGATAGTCCATGCCAGCACCAGTAGTGACAGGATTATTATGTGCCCTTAGAATTCCTACAAATATTTTCATTTTCCACTATTATCCCCCCCCCCCCCCCGTAAATCAACAAAGCAATAAAAGTACTGTCAGGGTAAAAAATCATTTTTCTTTTTATTGTCTTTAGGAATTTAGGTTACCACCTTGAGATCAAACATTTACTTCAGGGCAAAGCAGTAATGGAATTTATAATGTATGCTTTTGTCTGAAAGCCTGCTTTCCATCAATCTATTGTTAATACATTATGATTTTTATAGTGCTAACATTCATTATAGAGTTAAACAGAGTTCTACAAATTTGCTTTGTGGGTTAAGCAACTTTTTGGCAAACTATTATACTCCAGTGCAACATTAGCCATGCCAATAAGAACTCTGGACAGTGCAGGAAGAAGGAAAGAAAATGAGAATAACACCCTCTTCAGCATTTTTAGCTTAAAGGGTTCCAAACTAAGCTAATAATAATGAAACAGTTTGTATTGGGGGTGGTGGGGTGGTGGCAAGGAGTAATCACAGCCTGTTTTGGAAGAGTATTATGAAATATTCATTATTCAAATTAGAGAATCCATACAAACTGCACCATGGAAACATAAAGTGTGCTTAGACAGTCATACCTCGGTTTCAGTACGCTTCGGTTTGAGTACTTTCAGTTTAAGTACTCCATGGACCTGTCTGGAACGGATTAATCCACTTTCCATTACTTTCAATGGGAAAGTTCACTTCAGGTTAAATACGCTTCAGGTTAAGTACAGACTTCCAGAACCAATTACACTCATACTTCGGGTTAAGTACGCTTCAGGTTGAGTACTCCGCGTAATCCGTCTGGAACGGATTAATCCACTTTCCATTACTTTCAATGGGAAAGTTCGCTTCAGGTTAAGTACGCTTCAGGTTAAGTACAGACTTCCGGAACCAACTGTGTACTTAAACCAAGGTACCACTGTATAATATATTATGTAGATTGTGTACATTTGTGCACATTTATTATTGGATGTAATATTTATTATTGAATCAGTTATGTTTATTCAGAATTCAGGCTAATTTATGCAGTGGAGAGTAAAAGAAAATAGGAGGCACAGACCGAGAGGTCATAGCTGCAGGATCTGGAAATTGAATTGGAGGACAGCATAAGCAATCATCAAAAATCAACACCACCAGCAGAGATAATGATGATCAACACAGGCTGTGCAATTTGCAATCCTGGTTTCCCAGTGATGGCATTTGAGTGGAACACTTGGAAGAAAGCATTATTGTCCTTTCAAGAGAATCCATGTACATGTTTGTTTGTATGCTAAAGTAGAAACAGTGGAAGCAGTGCTTCCGCTAACTGCTGTACAGAGCCGGGCCTGGGGGTGACTGGAAGTTGTGGAGGTTATGAAATGTTTTGTGAGCTTGGTTCTGGCATTACACACAAATTTCTTGGCTGATCAAGTGCTCAGAAGCACCCTATTCCTTAATGCTTGGCTGGGTTATATCCAGTGGAATTATAATTTTACACCTAGCTCTGGCTGGTAGATTTCAAGGTTTTTTGGGGGGGAGTAGATCCCACAAGCCTGATATCTGCCCAATCTTGAATCACGTTGATGGTGTGTGGGTATGTATATGCAGCAGGGGGCAGAGGAGTGGGATTCCCCTGTCAGGTATTTCCAGCTGAGAAGGCCAGCTGTTGACAGCAATCAGCCAGGAAAGTATGTGACAATTATGCTAGGACTCTTTAAGGCAGCCTCCAGCCTCACCATTAACCTTTGCCTTTTCTACCCCCAATCTTACAAGTACAACACAAGTGTGCACAGACATTCTCCAAGATTTTATTCAGTTCTGAAACTTGGGAGTCATGTTTAAGGTAAGGCTACATCTGTGTCTGTTCAACACAGACTGCATACACTTTTGGTAAATGTCTATGATGAGGATTACATTAATTACCTCAACTGAAATTTTGTCTCTCACCACAAGACAGAAATCTTATCCAGAAGAAATTGGTATTCTTAACTGCAAAGCTCTATGTCTATTGCAGCTAATAAACATCATAAATATTCATGAAGTCAACAGAAATTATGATTCAGCTGCAGACCTTCCTGACTTTCCTGATTCTCTGTTCTGTCTTTATACAGTTGAAAGGCTTTGATATAAAGCTTTGCAAGGGTACCATGCAACACATGGAGTTTCATGTGATTCACGTTAACACAGGTCTGCAAAGCTTGTGACCCAGCAAGGAGTAAGCAGCCCATTAGCAAAGTATAGCTACAAACTGTGCCAGCTGTATTCCACCTCCCAGAATTCCAGTCACTGGGCAACATGAGCGGGAGAATGTTATCACACTCATCACCTTCTTATGGGCTCCTGAAAAGCATCTGGCTGGCCTCTGCGGGGAGGAAAAGATGCAGAAATGGATACGCCTTGGTCTAATCCTGCAAGGCCCTGTTTACGTTTTTATGGAATCCCACCAGCGTCTCATTAAGTAAACCTGTTTTTCTACTTGCCTGTTCAGTAAATAAGAAACAAATTGACTACTGCGTCATAAAACAAACAAAACAAATTGCAGCAAGGGCGACAATAAGCACTTCTTATTTAACCAAATACTTGGGTAAAGAAAACAGATATCCAACTGACTGAACCAACCAAATTGCCTTATAGCAACGCTCCCTACCAACATCTCTCCCTTGGGGTAGCCTATTCACTCCTCCGCCTCACTCAAAGAGGGTCACACTCTGGATATACTGTTAAACGCCACGCCAATTTCCACGAGCGGTGTGAGATTCCAGGGGTCCCATGTGTGCTAAACCCAGGATTTATGTTGGAAAAATTAGGCACAGTGGAGACTGTGGTGTTTTATAATAGTTTGTTTATACCCATAATGCAACGTAACACCTAGATGGAGTGGAATCCCAGCATTACACCCGTACAGAGGGTCCTATCCATCCTTTCCATAGGCACAGCAGGTTTGGCTCTAAAAACAAAGGACTCAGCCATGCTCCTGTCACAGTTCACATGGTATTCTGCCTGCCTTCCCCCACTCTCACTGCTAACCCAGTGATACTCCAGCCTATGGAATCCAGACTGAAATCCTAAACCCTTTTGGTCTCTGCCCACTAACACACAGCTGGAGAAAGGGCCCCACCCCTCCTTGCCTGGTACATCTTCATCCTTTTAATGTTTCCCTTGATGGATTAATGACTGGCCACCATCAGCCTTTGTTCCTCCAATGACCCATCCTCAGCAATCTCTGCCAAGTTGGCTTGGTTCTTTACCCTAAGATGAATCCAGGGGTTTCCATGTTTGGCACAGTTTAGTCAAACTTTAATTAATTCTAACTTTTGCTAAATTCAAGCCTTATGGGTGACTTGCATCCACAAACTGTGGCACCCGAAGCTTATAGTAATATATTAAAGGTAAAGGTAAAGGGGCCCCTGACCATCAGGTCCAGTCGTGTCCGACTCTGGGGTTGCGGCGCTCATCTCGCTCTATAGGCCGAGGGAGCCGGCGTTTGTCCGCAGACAGCTTCCGGGTCATGTGGCCAGCATGACAAAGCTGCTTCTGGCGAACCAGAGCAGCACACAGAAACGCCGTTTACCTTCCCGCCGGAGCGGTCCCTATTTATCTACTTGCACTTTGATGTGCTTTCGAACTGCTAGGTGGGCAGGAGCTGGGACCAAGCAACGGGAGCTCACCCCGTCGCAGGGATTCGAACCGCTGACCTTCTGATCAGCAAGCCCTAGACTCTGTGGATTAACCCACAGCGCCACCTGGGTCCCTGCAGTAATATATTACTATGTATTTTTACTGGACAGGTGCTTGTGGGGGTTTCCTGCCTTACATGTCAAAATAGCTTGAGCCTTGAGGTAGCAAAATGTCTTGGGCCTATGTATATTTTGTATATATTTTAAGGACTTTTTAGAATTAAAAAGCACCCTGTTATCTACTTTGAAAACCTATTTATTACCCAGTCAAAGTGTTGTTTGTCTTTTGTGCACCTTACTAAAGTCCACGGTCCATTTGACAATGAAAACATTCCCAGTAAACGCTTTCTTGTTTTCCGTCATCATTAGTAGCTAACGGGGTTTTTTTTGAAAAATTTATGATTTTGATATAAATTTGTTCACAGGAATATTTATCAGTGAATGTTTTGTTTGAACCACAACAAATCAAATCCCTTTCTTGGGAGGAATTATTGTGTATCATAATTTTACTTCTTACATAATACCGGTATATAAACATGCAGCAAACTCTAAGCTTGCCTTCTATTATATATTTAATATTTTCCCACATTCATAAGGTCCTTTTAAAACACTGAGTCTACTATGTTCTTTCTGTTCCACTATGTGCTCCACATAGTGTTGTTTTTCAAGAAAAATAGGGGCCAGAACTCACCATGAATTTGTTACAGTAAGTCAGGCATCCCCAAAATTGGCCCTCCAGCTGTTTTGGGACTACAATTCCCATCACCCCTGACCACTGGTCCTTTTAGCTAGGGATGATGGGAGTTGTAGTCCCAAAACAGCTGGTGGGCCGAAGTTTGGGGATGCCTGTAGTAAGTGATCAGGTGACTCAGGGCAGCCCTGAACAGATGCCAGTTTGACAACTGCCACATTCACCACCTGCAATAAAGATTGATTGATTGATTGATTGTTCTAAAAACTACTGCAAGCTGTCTCCCTAGCTCTATTTGGTGGCCGCCCCTGGTTCTGGTGCAGGTCATATAAATGCACCCCTACATTCCTCGTTTTCATAGATGCAGGCGGGTGGCTAGGGCATTTCAGAAGGGCCCTTATGCAAATATAGTACATGCATGTACAACGGTAGAGGCCTGTCTGAAAAGCTTAAAGCCTGCCATGGCTACATGGGAGACAGATTGAAGAAAAGGAAATGTGAATTGGCCTCGCCCTGTAGCTGATGAGGTGACAGGTGGTTCCTCTATTTCTTCCACAGCAAAAACACGGCTGCTTCTTCAGGCAACAGAAGAGCTACCTTGCAGTTTTCCTTCTTCACTTTGAATGGAATGCCTCAATGGGAGTGCCTCACAACATACCATACTTTTCTTTGACAAGACTTGGAAAATCTTTATTTTTTTAAAAGCATCCACCTCAGTGGGACACAGGTGTGCCTTGTGATGGTCCTGATGCTTTGCACCTAGATGTGTGCCTACATCAACAATGTACACAGAAGTCCACTGTGGATTCCTCTTGCTGGATTGAGATTTCTTCTATTTAATGGAAATATAGGCCATGAAAATCGACGGTTTTGGGTTTTTTTAAATCGACCATTTCTGAAATGGTGTTTCTTGTCTGCATCAACCATACTGAACAGCGTTGCTACTATAAATAACAAGGAGGGATTTTCCCCACTTCACCCTGCCTTCCATCGCTGTCCTCATTTGACTCTCAAAACAAACTCGTCTCACATTACTTACGAATCCTGCGATGGTGACACTGTTCCTTCACCCGTGTGTACCCTTTACAGCTTGCTTCTAAAGATACACAATGTACCTTGAGTACTGTCAGGGAATACTGTGAATCTTTCTCATCTGTTCATTCCCTTCACTCCTTAGTGAGCGAGATATCCTTGTATTGCCATGGGGACATCTGTTCCATCAAAACTATCTGCTTGTTTAATTTCAGACACTTATGTAGCTACTGAAGGCTAAGAATTGTTCTGACATCAGCTCCTGGGGAGAGTGAAAACTGATTTCTCTTTTAAAAAACAAGAACAAAAAAAATCCTATATTATTTCTGTATGGTGTTAGCAGTCACACTGTTCTCAGTGAAGTGCAAAGGAAAGAGACGCCACCTGGAGGCCATTTTAAACTGGTTCCTTCAGCAACCGTCTCTGCATACGAGCTATTTGCATGCAATGGCTTTCCATTTGGGTCGGAGTCTTCCCCACACTCCTGGTGTGTGTGTGTGTGTGTGTCTGTCTGTCTGTCTGTCTGTCTGTCTGTGTCAGGGTGTGGTGGTAGGTTCGTGGCCCGTGCTAAGAAAATCTTATCTGTGCAGCAAGCAACTGCACTCTGATCCTCAATCTGTGTAGCAAGCCAGCTGAGACAATGCCTCAGGCAGCAATTTTAAAGCGGCCTCCATATGGAGGGTGTTTTCTGCTCACCAGTCCTTACGACTCAGACCGGAGAAGAGTTTCTCCCCCATCGTTTCTTTGCTCTGAAAATAAATCTGCTCTTTTTTTTACTTGCCTATTAAATCGAAACAAAATCTTTTCATGCCTCTGTTTCTATCAAACCTGATCCCATTGCCAGGCCCATCCAGACTTGCTGTGAAATAACGTTTCCTGTCACATTAAGGATCAGCTGTCATCTTTTCTTAACCCTCTGTGCTGTAAACAAGTACTTGCTGGCAGAGGATCATAAACAGAGCTATAATCTGTGTGCCTCAATTTTCCACATGTCTAGCCAAGAAAGGTATCTCTCCATGACATCATTCCATCTCATCCATTTCCCTGTCTCCTCAGCCCTACAAAGCTTTTATCCTCCTCCCTTTTTTAATTTTATTTCTTCCACATCCATTTTCCTTGCATCCTTTTGAATCATTCCTGTGTGCCGCTTTAGTGAGTGTGGCCCAGCAGTGAGTCATGGAAACTCCTTAAGACTAGCCTCTTTCTATTTATTCTGCCGGCCATATCCTGTTATTTGTCTGCCTCTCTACTCTTCTTGTAACTAGACACTTTCTACTAGCCTTGGCAATATTACTTTGCTTGCCTGACTTTCCCCCTTTTGGGTTTCCAGCACTTCTCTTCACAACTACGGAGTTTCTCGCAGGAGAAAGAGAAGGAAAAGAAGAAAGAGAAGGAAAAGAGGAAAGCAGGCTGGCAGAAGGAGACTACATATAATTATGCAGTGCTGCAACTCAATGAGAGAAAGTATACCTCCAGTTACTTATCATTAGTAAATGCCCATCTCCATTTAGTTAAAAATAACACTGAAATATCATTGACCAGGGGGATGATGAAAACAACAACATTTTAAATGTCTTAGAGTAGTGGAGTTACTACTTCAGACAAGGAACCATATCAGGGCAGTTTGGGGCATGCCAACACTTGGTAAGCTAAAATGGACAGTATTTTCTGAGCCAGGAAAAAGATGGCCTTTTCAGGATTTATTGTTGTTATTGTTGTTAGTTTCAACTATGCATACTCTTATCTGGGAATGAGTGCATTGGACCCATTTATCTGGTGGACTGCCTGCACCTGTATGAACATGTCGAAGTATTAAAACCAGGGCCAGAAGCCCAACTCACTTGGCCTACCAGCAAGAGCTGTTAGGCTGCAAATACTAAAGACAGGGCTTTCTCAGTGGTGGCCCCACACTCTTGAAACTTCCTTCTTAGAGAGATAAGCATGGGCTCATCACTCCTTGTTTTTAAAAACAAACAAACTCTTGAAAATTCAAGAGGCCGAAGGGAAACGCCTGAGCTCTCAAAGCGATGCTTGCATCACTCCAGTGGTGGCCAATGGGAGGCCAGGTGAACCAGGAGAGCTGGGAAGAGGGACACCTGTGCACCTGCACCTCATCCAACACCACCAACACCACAACCAGTAAAGTATTATTATTATTACTCCTCTGACTACCTTGAATGCCAACATTAAATTAAACCTGGAGCTTCTCTCAGGATGGCCACTCCAAATGGGCTCAATTCAGCACTGCAAAAATATGAAGAACTCTGATATGAAACTAAAGTGTTTGGCAGCATTTTTGATTGGTTTGCCCTGCACACTGTTGTACATTTATCAGACCCACTGACACAAATTCATTTAAACTATACAACTATTATTTAAGCAGCTTAAAAAAATAAAAATAAAAAGCATGCTGTAAATTTCTGAGTCAGCCAAACACCCTTAGTAGTAACGCCAGATATGACTCTTGCTATATATGTTCACATTGGTCATCAATATCAACTTTTGCATCCTGTATTTTTCATCTTGCTTCACTGCCTGTGTGATAAAGTGTCCTCTGGCATCTTATCAAGTGATTGTGCTTAGCTCTGGGGAAAGTGTTTCAGAACTTTACAAAGATTAGTGACTTGGAAGGAATGGTTTTCCCGCAACCTTCCCCTTGAAGGAACGTGTGCAGTAATTTTTGGTTTGTCGAATGCCTACATCAGCATGGGCTTTGACAGCTTAACTGATATGATGTTCTCTGACCAAACCAGAGGTAAATAAAGAGTTAATTTTTGTGTAAGGCGTTTCTTATTAGTTAAAGAATGCCCTATCAGTGGTTATGTCAGATTGTAGCTTAGCAGTAGAGCAGATGCTTTACATGAGAAAGGTTCCAGATCTGCTATCTCCAGGTAGAGCAAGGAAAGGCTCTTCTCTGAAACTCTGGAGAGCTACTGCTGGTCAGTTTCAATATCACTGAGCTAGATGGACCCAATGGTCTTGGAATCCTAGAATTGTAAAGTTGGAAGGGACCACAAGGGTCATCTAGTCCAACCCCCTGCAACGCAGGAATCTTTTGCCCAACGTGGGGCTGAAACCTATGACCCTGAGATGAAGAGTCTCATGCTCTACTGACTGACTATATATCTTCTGTGCAAATGGCCTCATTTTCAATTAAACTGGGCACTTAAACAGCCATTTAAACTAGCATAAAGAGCTCTTTCATTTAATTTACAGGAGAATGCATTTCCATAGTAATATTCACCACCACTTGCCATTTTATACCTCACTGCCTTCAAGTATGTGCACAAACTTTGCATGCCCCCTGATGATTTCAGATTTTTCTTTTCTTTTTTTACTACCTAATACTGCATCTTACCAAAAAATAGTGTTGCCTGGCTCTCTGCTGTTTGTGTGCCCCAACTTCATCCACACTGTATGTTTAAAGTGCTCCTATACCACTTTTAACAGTTGTGGAGAATCCTGTGAATTCTGAGCGCTGAGAGAAGGTCAAAATGTTTAAGGGCATGCGTCCCCCTGCGTCCCCCCCCCAAAAAAGCACTAGATATGTATAGGACTGTACTGTAAGGCTTGTTATCTTCAGGGGGCTGAGAGAATGTTGTAACCAGCCTGAGCTCCGTAGAAAAGGTATCTCACTATACTACAATATCTTTATTGTAAGATAAAAGTTTGAACAAAAACAGAAGAATATTGTTAAACCCGAACCTATGTTTATTGTACGGTAATTATCTCGTGGCTACCACCGCAGGAAAATATAACAAAGGAAGGTTCTTGAGCCAAATAGCTTACAGTATAAATATAAAGAAATGACTGTAAGTTGCTTAGATATAAAGAGACAATAGAAGGTTGCTTAGGGGCATTTTTAGACTGATTAAGAGGACATGATAGAACTAAAAAAATGCAGCTTAAATGTCTTAAGCAATGGAGCAAATGGCTATGGGTATAAATATTATCTTTCTTCCACAAGATGGATCAGATTATAACTGTATATGCAGTGATGTTAGGGTATTTTCATACTTTTCATTCAGCCTTCCTCAACTCACTATGTGACATACTCAATTCTGAGTAGTGATAGTTGGGTGGCACACAATTTTCAAGAAAGTAATTGGTTTTGAGTCTCTGCTTTTGTTACCACGCAGTTATTACAGTGCTAGATTTCCAAGATGCCAGACATTTAATATAATGGATAGCCTCTATCAAGAAGAGCCTTATTCTTCAGCCATACACATTTCACACCAAGTTCTTCTTTTCTGATCCCTCAGGCCTTTGCAATAAAGTGTTGCTTAGAACAGGGGGGGGGGAGACTTTAATATGCCTGGTAGGGCAGTGTGTGTGTGTGTGTGTGTGTGTGTGCATGTGCATGCTTGAGTGTGCATACACCTAGAGTTCTTGCTCACATGTTTCGAGAAAAAGGAAAATGACACAAGAACACATGAAGTGTGGAGAGAATCCTTATGAGCCCAATGGCTCCATCCCCTTGTAGGCCACCTTCCAGGGGATGCTATATGCCTGCGGAGGGTGGGCCAAAGGCATATATGTCATTCTTACCTTTGTACAGTAGGATATGTTCCAGTCACCCCACATGTATATCACCTTACCAGGAAGGAGAATTTCTGTAATAAGTCTTCCTTACTCATCCTGGTGGTGCCTAAACTCAATCTGTGAAACTTCATTCAGCTTGTCTATTGCAGCCTACACAACTGCTGGGAATAGCTGCTTACCAGTTCGTTTCCGAGCACAATTCAAAGTGTTGGTGCTGACCTTTAAAGCCCTAAACAGGCTTCCGATTCGTCGCGCTGGTGAAGTTGGACGCAGGGACTTCGTGCTCCGAAGTCCCTGGCTTTGTGGAGGGGGGGGAAGTCCGCAGAGCGAGCGGACTCCCCGAAAAAACACCGGGTAGAGAGTCCCGGTGACACAGTGCCCAGCTGTTTGCTCCGGACACGAATCCTCTGCTGCCCGAGAGCTCAGTAGAGCAATCGAGAGCCAGCGGAGTGGAGTCGCAGGAGCCATTTTTGGGTTTCATCTTACCTCCTTGAAGTGAAGCTCCGAGTCCTCAGCCTGCAAGCGGCGGATTCTTCCAAGGAAATAAAAGACTTCTTCAAAGTAAGTCAAATCTCCATTCGGATCTTAAAAATTTTAAATTTGAAGATAGGAAGAGATTCTAAAGTAACGGAAGCCGATCTCTTCCAAATGGACAATCGGGAGGCGCATTAAATATTCCCAAGCCGAAAAGGGAAAACTTCTTTCAAGATTGCGGACCCGAGAGAAAGAAAGACTTTTCCAAACCTCCCCAGCCCCCGGTGTCGTTGCCCCTTGAGGCTCAGCAGCAACAAGGGGGAGGACGCTTTGACAGCTGTCAAAAGCTGTCAAATTGTTAAAGGACTAAGAAAGACGATTTTATTCCTGTGAATTGGAAAAGTTGATTCAAAGGGTTTTAAAAGGATTTAAGTGGACTGTAAATTTGAAATCTGATGAGGTTAAAGACAAAGGATAAGAACAGCCAAGATGGAGCCGACAACGTGGTAGAGAGGAATTTTCCAGTACCCTTCTGCCCTTATCTCTGGTCTGCCTGTGGTCAAGTGAACTATGAAAACAAAATTCTCTCGAGCTTTCCAGGAGGCTGTGCTGGGCTATCTACAAACATGGGAAGATATCTACAAGGAAAGGCAATGCTTCAATCCAACAGAAAAGGAGAATGAGGTGCAAGAGCAAGATTTAGAGGACAATTTGGATTATGAGATTGTGTGTGAGGAGCAACAATTTGAGGACAATTTGGAGACTGATTCAGACCATAAAAAATATGTGTTGGATGATGAAAAACAAAGATCAGAACAAAGAGATGAGGCCGACAAGGAGAAGCAAAGTGAAGAGAAGATTGATGGAAGTGAAAATCCTGGAGAGACTGAAATGTTGAATGGTGTTAGTGAAGAGAGGGAAAGGCAGAAAGAGGGAGGAGCAGAGGTCTGGAAGTGGATGTGGGAAAGAATTGGTGTAGGGTAAAAATTTTAGTTTAAGGTACTTTTTTTGGTTTATGAACAACGGTGTCGGAATCTTGGCCTGTTAAAGGATATGCTGATCCAATTGGGAGGAGGGACATTGGGGGGGGGGAGAGATTTTTATAGTTTAAGGTTAAGAGCTTTCTGGAGGGAGTAAAAAGAATGGCTGAGGAAATATGCTTAGAGTTTGTTTTTGAATAATTTTGGTGATCAGGAGGTGTTTGGGTGGAAAACTGCCTGTCTCCCCCTTCTTACTCTTGGTACCCAGTGGCAGGGGGTGCCTTGAGGGGAGAGGGAAGGGTGGAGGGAAACCCAGACACAAAAATGGAACCTTTTGACTGCTGGACTCCTCGGGCTACCCCAGTGGCAGGGGGGGGGGCTCAGAGGGGGACAGCATGAAGAAGGAGGAGGATTGTGTTAATATTATAAGAATAGGATTCTGAATTGGATTAGAAAACCCGCCATAACTATGTAAAGAGGTTGGGAAATCCAGGAGGAGGAGAGTCGTGGAAGCCATTAATATTTTTCCTTTTTCCTTTTTTTTCCTTTCTTTCCTCCCCCCCCCCTTTTATATTTTTTTTTCCTTTTTTCCTTGTTTTTCTTTTTTCCAGTACAGTGAAGAAATAGCTGGGGGATAAGCCAATCCCCAGAGATCCTCCGCCTTTGTCCTCTCAGTGGCAGGGGGGGGGATGAGGGGGGAGGAAGGAGGGGGGAGGTCAAACCCAGCTTAAAATGGACCCCTTTGTTCCCCAATACCCATGGGTCTCGCTGGTGGCAGAGGTGGGCTTGTGGGTGGAGGGAAAATGAAGGGACAGAGTTTATGTTGTATACTTTGTATGTGTTTTCTTTTTCTAAAAATTAATAAAATTATTTTTTTTTAAAAAAATAAAGCCCTAAACAGCCTCGGTCCAGTATACCTGAAGGAGCATCTCCACCCCCATCGCTCTGCCCGGACACTGAGGTCCAGTGCCGAGGGCCTTCTGGCGGTTCCCTTGCTGCGAGAAGCCAAGTTACAGGGAACCAGGCAGAGGGCCTTCTCGGTAGTGACACCCGCCCTGTGGAACGCCTTCCCACCAGATGTCAAAAAGAAAAAACAACTACCAGACTTTTAGAGGACATCTGAAGGCAGCCCTGTTTAGGGAAGCCTTTAATCTTTAAGAAATTAGTGTATTCTAATATTTCTGTTGGAAGTCGCCCAGAGTGGCTGGGGAAACCCAGCCAGATGGGCAGGGTATAAATATTATTATTATTATTATTATTATTATTATTATTATTATTATTATTACTACCAGTCTGGTGCTAGGGAGAGGCGGCTTGCGGTCCAGCATGGCTGTCACCTGGTGGAGGCTATCATTAAATTGGCCAGTTGGGATTGGGTGGGGAGGCGTGGCCACAGTGGCAGGCCTGGCAGACGCAGTTCTCAGTCAGGTCCACCAATAGGTAATTTAAGTCGGCTGTTGGGGAGCTGGCTCAGGTAGCAGGTTAGGCATTCCGTTGGATCCTTAACCTATTAGGTACCCAATTAAAGGGGTCCAGGAGGGGGTGTTTCTATCTAGGAGCTTACATGGGGGCCAACGGGCCATAGCACCCTTCCAGGTTGGTGGTCCTGGTGGATGCCCTGATTTGATGTATGTCATAGGGTGACCCTCAACTCAGAATCCACCCAGTCAAGTAATCAGTTAGCAGGCAGGTTGGTTGATAATGGATTCATACCCAATGCTTCCACCAGAGCCCGCTTACATCAGTAATCAATGAAGTTGGGGCCTATTTTCACCCAGTACCAATGTTCATTATTTCCTGGCTCTGCACCAGCACTGGCTGCATGCATACAGTGCTTGGGCCCGCAATGTTAACTCTGCACTTTCACCTATGGTTAGATTCTGCTAATAATACAGTGCTTGGCCTGAATTGATTTCTCCATCACACAAGCAAACTGGAATGAGTTTGATTGCTCCATTGTAGCTTCACACTCTTCATCCTTCTGCACCCTCAATCAACTACAGAGCCTTTGCTATTTCAGGAGCTAGTCTTCCCTTGGAGCTCACACTATCCTTTGACTGTTGTGCATCTGTTATTTCAGCGTGAGCAATATAAAAACTACCACTCAATGACATACATGAGCTCTGCAGGTCGTACAATCAATGACACCTATCAAAATGTGCTTGATTTCTCATCTGTGCCATATGTATTATTGACCATGCCTTAAATTTAACAACTCTTCCAGGTAAAATTCAATACAAGTTGCAAGTTGGAAATATTTTCATTTCTCATATTCCAAGTGAGAGACAACAGCTGAATAGGAATTGATTGTGGACTTAAAGAAGAAGAAGAAGGAAGGAAGGAAAGAAAGAAAGAAAGAAAGAAAGAAAGAAAGAAAGAAAGAAATCCACATTTACCTTTTATCCCACCCCTTCCAAGCAGAAGTCTGTGCTTTAGCACTCCGTGTCCAAGTGTGTGGTTTTTGTTTTGCCCCAAGCTATCCCCGTGAAAACCTGCTCTTTAAAACTGAATCAGAGAAAACATCAGTTTGGGTTTTCTGTGGATTGATGTTTGCTCCAATTGAGCTTCAAAGAGCAAGTTTTTGTAAAGAAAGTTCTGGATGATGATGATAATAATAATAATAATAATAATAATAATAATAATAATAATAATAATAGCAGATAGCAGCTCTCGGACACAGAGTTTTAAATCATGGACCATGCCTAGAAAAAGTGGAATAAGGATAATTGTGGGAAAGCTTCAGCAATTTGAGAGAGGGGGCATGAATTTTAGACAGTCATGTAAGTCTCACTGGGTTTATTCAGGAAACCATGAGGTTACTCATATAAGCCAGTCTGTGGTGTATGTCTGGTCCACCAAGAAATATCCCATTTATTTTGACTTTGTACTAGTTTCAGCACATAAAAATTTGCTGTGAAGAAATTTCTGTTCAGCCGAGGTGCCTAATAGTTTGCAGCACCTCACAGTCACGGTATGAGATGCTGTAAGCTATTAAGCACCTCACCTCACATTATGATATCATGAAAGGTGTCTCGCTTGCTCTGCTTGCTTGGTTTATTTTATCTGCCTCTATTTTTTAGTTTTTGCATGGGATGTTTAATTTATTTTTGTGTATTTTATTATTTGACATACATTCTGTACTCCACCCTGGTATGTGTATGAGGGAAAGGTGGGCTATAATACCTCAAATATATAAAATAGGTGGTCTCTCTTGCTGAAGCCGCCAGTGGCGACTGTGGAGGAGTGCCACAGGGCGATGCTTCAGGAAGTCCCAGGCGTCTCCATTAGATAGTTAGCCATGAGTAGCCTCTCAGCTGTTTTAGCTTTGATGGTCATTGTTATTGTGCATCCATAGTATCATGTCTTGCAGCCTTCAGCATCCTGGCTTAAGAAAACCTTTGGAAGATTGTTGCTCCTATGGGAATCCAGGGCCAGCCCTATCTTTAGCAGTAGGAGGTGGCTTACCTCAGGCGGCAGATTTTAGAGTGCGCTTAAAAGGCAGTCAGTGGTCAACACGGAGTGATCTTAATTTTGCTCATGTCACATCCCAGATGCATGTTTAAGCACTTCACTCTTCTTTAAATTAAGAGGAATTTTTTTTGAAAGGCTGATTCATATTTTATCAAGCTGTCCTCATAAAAGGACATCATCCTTAATGTTTGCCCATACATAATTCATGAGATGTAAAATTCCAGCATATTTTTGGTGCGCTTACAAACACAACTGACCTGTACATAGAATGATTGTTTGTCAGTCTGGATCTTCCTGTTGCTTGGCAACTGTCATTGCTCTTCCCTCTGGAAAGGCGCTGGCCATAAAACAAGAAAACAGAAAGCTCCATGAGATTGGATCTATTAATTTACTGATTAAGAACAAGTTCAAAAAAAATATATGGTGCTCTAAATGAGATGTAAACAGCATCCTTTTAATAAAATGCATTTGTAATGGAAAATGCAAGTAATTCCTATCAAAGGACGGTTCTAGAAACTTTTATCTTCTTCCTGGTTGTGTGCAGTGTGAATGCTTTCCCAGATCTGATGAAGAAATTTCCTAGCAACCCTATGATGGACTTTATCTTCACTGACACAATATAGCATGCATTCTAAATTAGAAGCTCAGGCTGCAATCCTATGCACATTTCTTTTGGAAGTGAGTCCTACTGAACACAGCTTTGCAGATAACACACATAGGATCACAATGCATAGTGGACTCACAATTGACGTCATTTTCAGTTTGGTCCCCATTTGCTTTACTTCACTGATTGGGTTTAGAAAAAAATTAAACACTCTCCTAATCTTGTTTTATGAAAGCACTTTTGACCTTTAAAATTTATAGAAAGACTGCCATATTTTTTAATGTTTTCCTCAAAAAAATAATCCTGCTTGGCCTTCCTATGCATTTAGGTCAGCAGTTTCTGAAAATAATTTCCTCCTGAATATCAGGGTAGTTTTGTTCTGATTTTGTACAGATTAATCTCGGTATTGTCCTTGGCATCTATATCTTGTTTTACCTCTTCCTTTCAGTTCTGTTTTGCATTTGGGGGTTAAATCAGATTGTAAGGCTTCGTCCTGGGCAAGTTCCAGCACAGTACTTGGCAATATTGAATTTATTTAAGTAGTTTTGGCTTATTGTCCTGCTCGGTTCTGAAGGCTCTAAACATATTATTTCAATGGAAAAGCATACAAATTACCCAAAGCATAATAATAAACTCTAAAAATAGTGCTTTGATGTAGCAAGAGCAATGTGCGTGTGGACTGAGCTGCCTTCTGGGATGCAGTTGGCATCTTTCTGTAGCTGTACAAGCTTAGGTACATATCTCAACGCCACTGCTTTTAATAATGTTTTATCTTCAGTGCATACTTCTCAGCATGTCTACTTGAATGTGGAAAGTGTGGGCCTGAGAACGTGTCTGTTAGAAAGCCTCACTTTCTGGCAAATGCAAAGGAGCATAGTTAGATATAAATTCATCTCATGTATCATGCCTTGTTTCGAGAACTGACTTGGTAAAGTTGCCTCCTGGTACCTGATCGCTGTATCTCTGGATAATAGCTGGAGGTCTGCAGTGAGGAAGTGGTGGTTTTTCTCATGTGAACAAATAGGTTGCACTTTGTTCCCATGGCATATTAAGGACGTCTCAAAATGTCATTGACTTTTGGTGGACATTATATATTTTTTTTTTATCTGAGCACTTCTACCAGGTCACTATACTATGCCAAATGTCCTGGTGGGCCTTAGGTTCCCCAGCCTCTAAGCTGACTATTTCAGAGTATCGGGTGCACAGACAGGATACTGGAGCCTATTCAGCATAAGGGAATTTCCCTTTAAAAAAGAGAGAACTTGGCAGCTATGGATCTTGGATGATGGGAGTTGTTGTCCATTAACATCTCGAGGCAGTAGCATCCAGTAGGGCAGGGTTGCTCACTTGATTTCCCAATGCTGCAGGTTGCTGCCAGTTACCAAGAGGGAGAGGGAGAGGGGCAAGGCAGCGGGGAGCTCAGCATGGTGTGGGCATGGGGGCAATCTGTTGCTCATGACATTGTGCCCGTGCCGCATTGCATTCCTCACTGCCTTGCTTCTCCCCCCTCCATAAGTAGCAGTGATGTGAGGCATTCCAAAGCCAGCTGAGCAATGCCAACATCATGTCCATGCTGACCACTACTTTAAGAGGGTTCGTGTCTGCTCCTACTGCAGGAATTTTGCAGCACTGTGCCAAAACGATTTGATTTAAACCTCTGACCTGAGCAAATTTGAAATGGCTCAGAGCTTCCCTTTCTCTGCAGCTGCCATAGAACTTACCATTTAATTTTTCACCATTATGTTCCATGCACTTAGATTCTCTTCCCATTTGTTTATATATTATATATATGCAAAATTGGAAACCTTGTCAGTACACAAATAACAAGTTTTTCATTTGCTAGCCTTATTGACAGCCTCACCATGTACGTCTGCAAACCATTTGTTCTCTTTTTGCCTTGTTAGTGCAGAGAAAAGGTGCTGCAGCATCTTGGAGATTGACTGGTTTAGACTAGCATGAGATCACACCATTTAGTAAAGCCACAGACGTGGCTCTGTGTTAATAAGGAGGTAAGTCTACTGAATCTCACCCCACCATTATAATGAGAAATCAGGTGGGGAGTGAGTAGATTCTGCTGCTTAAAGTTCAAAAATGTTTCCGCTGACTGCTTTGAAACTTGGCAGAGTAGGAGAGGTAAGTTTGAGAATGGTCCATGCTGAATTTGGGGTAGAAAGGATAAGCAATGGCTTATTTTGAGTGAGGCAAATGTTTGATGAATCCTCGTGTGCATTTTTCTTCCACCGTCCTTTCCTGGAAATAGAAAAATGCAATCTGATGTAGTCCAGTTCAGTCACAGGTTTCCTCTTTGCAAGAGCTAGACCATAGGAAGGAGTCTGTTTCTCCATAGAAAGGAGTCTGTTTTCTTTGACAAAATGAATTTATACCAGGGGTCAGCAAACTTTTTCAGCAGGGGGCCGGTCCACTGTCTGTCAGACCTTGTGGGGGGCCGGACTGTTTTTTTTTTTAAAAAATGAACGAATTCCTATGCCCCACAAATAACCCAGAGATGCATTTTAAATAAAAGGACACATTCTACTCATGTAAAAACACCAGGCAGGCCCCACAAATAACCCAGAGATACATTTTAAATAAAAGGACACATTCTACTCATGTAAAAACATGCTGATTCCCGGACCGTCCGCGGGCTGGATTGAGAAGGCGATTGGGCCGCATCCGGCCCCTGGGCCTTAGTTTGGGGACCCTGATTTATACTGGGCAACAGTAACTATTCTTGGTGGCCGAAACTTTCACAGGCTCATTAGCACTTCTATTTTCATGTGTTATTTGCAAATTGCTAAAAGTACAAAAAAATTATGTCCTGGTTTTAAACACATTAATCTAAGGCCTGTATGGGAGATTCATGTACGGAGCCAGAATTTCATTGTATGGGCATCACCTTTCAGAATCTGATCCCATTTGATGGTGGTGTGTGGAAAATAGAGCCCTTGCATGCTGTCGTCTGCTACATGATGTCATGCATGCACGAGGTGATCCAAGTCATGACTCAAATTGAAAAAGAATTTCCCGCAACATGACCCTATGCATGTTTATTCCCCACTGGAATCAATAGATATATTCACATGGAACTGACATAGGATTGCAACCTCCATATGTTTAAAGCAGGGGTACGAACCCTCAGGTCTGGTCACCAATGTGGCTCTATGGACCTCTTTTTCTGGTCCTTAAGTCTCTCCCTCCACTCCAGGCCACACCCTTTTTGACCCTAGTCTCCACTGACAAGCAGTACCCGGAAGGTTGACCATAAAGCAATGTGGACCTTAGGGTGAAAGGAGGGTCCTCACTCCTGGTTTATAAGATAGTAGGGCTTCTCTACCTTTAATTGTTAAAGGGGTTTTGGGCTCCAACCATCTGAATGGGAACATTGGCAATGGCCACCAAACATTCTCACAATTAAAAGCAGTATGTAACATAACAGAAGGGACGAAATAGCTTTATTCTAAACAAAAGCAGTGAGAATAAACTTTGGTTACTGTACATGCAAGAAGAATCCCATTGTTTTAAATTAAGACTGTCACACACACACACACACACACACACACACACACACACGGTCATAACAGAAAGTTGTCCTTTCCCACAGTTTCCCCTTGAGATAGCTTCATAGGTAGTAGTTAGTGGGTTTTGATGATTATTTTAAAGTTCCATTTAAGTTGGATGAGATTTGCTGATTTATTGAACTCAGTTTAAAAGGAGAGGTCTGTTTGTTTATATACACAAATGATCAGTATGAATGGGAGAATCTGCTGCTTGTGGTTTGAGCTTTCAGCACAGCACCAAAAGTTCAAGAGGTTTTCCAGAAGAAGAAGAAGAAGAAGAAGAAGAAGAAGAAGAAGAAGAAGAAGAAGAAGAAGAAGAAGAAGAAGAAGAAGAAGGAAGAAGTTAAGTATGCAATGTGGTTTGGAAGACCCTTGTGCCAACATGGCAGCTTGTGTTGTGTAGACAGCCCAGCTAGAGCTGGCTTCACTTATGCTGTCCCTTCTGCCATGAGGACAGATTGGTGGCAGTGGCAGGGACAACATAGACTCAGTCCAAGGCTTATGCAGTTAGCACAGTTCAGGTGCACTGAAGAACCATGTCTAATCACCACAGAAAGCCTGTGTGAGAAATATTCTATGCTGCCTACTCAAAGCACTACCCTTTAATATTTGATGTGAAAGTCTGTTGATAGTTGAGATATGGCGTTTCTGCTGTAAGAAGCCATATTTATGCTGAAATCTGTTGCTGTTTGCTCATTCAACCAGTATTATCTAGCCACTAGAAATTTGTAGAATTATCTCTACTAATCTATAGGTTGCAATTGCTGCCACAGTCACACACAAACACACACACCACCACCACCAGCAGCAGCAGCAGCAGCAGCAAGTGGTCTACATGCATTTATCTCTTAAAATGAGGCTCTGTGTGCACAGTCTTGGCTGCTCAGTGCAAGTTCCATTGGACTGGAGAAACTACTTTTTGGCAGTTGCATCCCGAATATATCAAAGGACAAGAGTTTGAGCCTTGTCGTGAAGTTTGCCTACCACCGCCACCGCTGAAACCCCTTTGTTCCACTATACTGAAACCTGAAGTGGCACACATGCTAGTTGTATCATCTACTAGGAGCTGCCCAGCTAGCACTCCCCTATGATAGGACCTGTTTGGTCGTGGTTCCATATTAGTGGAATGCCCTTTGTGGCACATGTCTTCCTCTTGATTAACATTCAGGAGGAATTTTAAAACATTTGTGTTTCCACCCAGGCGTTTGATGGCTCAATGATAACTGTTCTTGGCAGCCTTGAAACTATTAGCTGTTTGCTACTGTGGGAGAAAGGGAGGGAGATAAAATTAATAAGTTTAATAAATAATAAAATTTTAGTCTTTCGACTGTCTTGCCTTGTTGCAGGTTGCTTGTGCTAATGGTCAACTGTCCACCAATGGGAAGGCAGCTCTTGCTCCTCAGTCAACACGGTAATCTTCTATGTGTCTGAAAGGGCCTCCGGCTTCTGCACTCCTGAGACCAGTTCACAGTCATTCAGGACTAGGCCATACTATGGATACTTCCTAAAGCGTGTGTGACACTATTAACTGGCTGTCCTGAACAGGTTGCTTTTAGAAAAAGGGTTTCCATAGCAACCCTGACACATAAGGGCCCATTATTTCCGTAGTGTCATTTTTAAGACTCGGATGCTGTTGCCATAACAGCAAATGCAGCATAAACATCTTTTATTGAAGTTCAGAACAGATATTGCAAAGACAGAAACCCACAACGTTTCCATTACATGCAAGTATCTGGGGGGAAACACAACAAGTGATAAAGACCTGCCAAAAAGGAGTTTGACAAAATCTAAATTAGGCAAGAGCAGTCTATTTTTCTTCATCAAGATGGTCATGCACGGAACCTAGCAAATGTTTGACTGTTGACTTGAGATGCGGAGATACTTTCAGTCAAAACACAGAACTGTAGGGGTGAATGTACGTACTTGAAAATCAGTGTGGAACAGAATCTCTGTGACTTTAATAGATATGTAAAGGGGGGGGTCATAGCTCAGGTCATAGCATGTGTTTTAATAAATTGAGCTACTGTAGTGTGTCTAGGACTACATAATGAATTTATGCCTAAGATGAAATTTGACCAAGGGACCTTTGGGCTAACACTCACTATAGCTATGTGGGCCAGGAGGTCCCTGGGACAAATCTCACCTCAGTCATGAATTCATTATGTTGTGTTTGGCAAGCCTCCACTCTCCAGCTTCAACCTCGATCTTGAACACAGAGAAAATTATTCTGAATCCCTTCCCAGATCAGTTGTACTCTTAATAGAATGTATTTAATTGTTATGAAATTACAAAGCATTTCACAATATACGTATTATTACAGTAATACGTATATTGTGAAATGCTTTGTAATTTCATAACAATTAAATACATTCTATTAAGGGTAGAAAATAGGATTTTAGCTGGTGTTTTTCTGCTCTCATTGAGAATCTGCATATGAGAATTCTCATATCCACACACATTATTATTATTAATTTTGCTAACCGTTTTGTTAACTGCAGGGCGCCTGGCCATTGCACAGAAGTGGAAGATGCTGTAGGGTTTGGATTGGGAATTGTGCTATTGCTACCGGTATGTGCGAAATATAGTGGAGGCTGAAAGGGTGACACATCACCTAGGCAAGGATTGAAGAGGGTTTTATTTTTATCCCTCCGCTTTCCCAGGGAAAACCCACTGCTTTCCGCTGAATAAGGGCAAACACCAATCTGCAGAAAACCTGATTGAGGTTTGCTCTGATTCGGCAGTAAACAGCAGGTTTTCCTGGGGAAAGCTGTGGGACGAAAGGAAAAAAACCTCTCGCATCCATGCCTAGAATTCATGAACCAAATGGAAGTACGGGTGAAACCCCACTCCACTTCCACCCATCCCTGCCACCACAGTTTTGCATAGCTGTGCAGATAAGGTGAGTTGTCAGTATACAGAAAGTAGCTGCCTAGAGAAGTGGAAATACATTGTCTCAGAGTTCAGCACAGCAGTATTGCTCAGTAAACAAACAAACAAAGAGTCAACTTCTCTTCTTCTTCCTCTTAGGTGCATAAAGATATCGAGGAGGAGCAAAAAACATTTAGTGCAAAGGTGAGCATATGCTGACAGAGGTGAGCAACTGTGTTTTACTACATTTGGAAAGTTAATAAATGGAAAACCAAACTGATTTGATTGTGCCCCCCCCCCCGCTCATAGGTCACCCTCAATTTTTGCACTAATTTTTTTCCAAAAAAAAGCAATCTGCCATACTCTCTGATACCATAGATCTAATGTCACCAAATGAAACTCCTTCCGTTTGCAAGTTATACTAGTTCTTGCTGGTGACAGTAGGTGATCCAGCAATTATTTGTGTTTCAGTTCTAAATCTAAACCTATGGTGTAAAAGTTTAGCAGTGCTAACTGCAAGGAAGTTTGAACCCATTGCCCGGTGAGGCAGCTAATTTAATGAAACACTCTCGCCCAAAATGTTTGCGCACAAGAGTGTTCCCACCACATGTGTACATATGTACACAAGTTGGCATCCTCTCCAACACGTAGAAGATCTTTTAGGACACATAAGGGGCAACTTTCTAGGGTCAGGTACCATTTGTGCAATAGTTTTTAAGGTAGCTCTCTAGCACCAACAGATAAAGTTATATTAGGATGTGTATTCCATCTCCACCCTACAATATCTAATTCCTTGTCCCACATGGCTTGTAAAAAGTCCCTGGAGCTCATTGCCTATTGCTGAGTTCAGAATCTCTTTAAAAATAACGTAAGTTAAGCCAAGCCCCTCATAACCCAAGAACAGTCCGATACCACCTTTTCAAATGACATAATTTCCTAGTGGCAAGCTTTTGTACAGCCTGCTCCGAAAGCACAGAATTGAATTGTGTCAAATACAACCAAGGAGGGCAAATCAGACCCAGTTTTTCCTCACATAGCTTCAAGAGAGAATAGCCTATTAAATGTACGTATAGAAATCTATGAGTCTATAGAATCCTACAAAACAGCAGTTGTCTACAAACATGCATGGCCTAGGTTTATTGAGTCATTTCATCACCTGCAATGGAACTGTGCTTCTTGAGAAATACGAAGACTAGTCTGGTTGACAGATACCTTGGGACGGCCGTTTGGGGACTTGCTGGAGGGATTTTTCTTACTTGATCCCAGGAGACTTGATCTGGAAAGAAGCAGGGAGGCCAGAAGCTTACTATATTATGCTGGCCTGTGGCTGACTGTGGCAATTCTTATTTATCAATGTATGGAAGAATATGAATGATGTTCTGTTCATATTTACACACTGTTGTTTTCCTTGCATTATTTAAGTTTGCTGTTTTATAAATAAGGCTTTTTGGGGGAGGAGGAAGCTTTAACACTAGTTGAAAATTATATTGCAATTCAGCCAAACACAGACTTGAATTGAGTGTCTTCACAGTTTCTTAAAAAACAAAACAAAAAACAAACAAAAAACCCAACTAGTAGTCATGAGCCTTTTTATGTCTCCTTGGTGAGGGAGTTCTAATGGTGTGAATTCACTACTAAAAAGCCCTTTTCCTAGTTTCCTCCAATCTAATAGCATTTGTTGGTGGGCCCAAAAAGCAGGGTCTCTGACCCTGATCTTAATGCCTAGTCAGGCTCACATAAATATTTATGGTCCTTTAGATAGTGTGACCATATACACATTGCCAAAAAGAGGAGTTGCATTACCAAAACATGGGGGGGTGTTTAAAAGGTGGCACTGATCTGCATAAAATTCACACAAGATTGCATATTTTAAAAACCTATTTTTATAATTTAAACAGAAAAAAACAATACATAGCACCACAGTGGGGAAGGCTCTGACCAGCTCAGTCTGATCTCCAGGTGCAAAGTGCTAATGAGAAACTTCAAAGCCCCTGATCTCCCTTCTTAGAGCTCCTTATCTTTGGAATGGTCAGCCCATCACACAGAGGACTGTAAAGTAGGATGCACGGTCATTCTGCCTTCAGATAACATGGTCTCAAACTATTTAGGGCAGGCATCCCCAAACTGCAGCCCTCCCGATGTTTTGGCCTACAACTCCCATGATCCCTAGCTAACAGGACTAGTGGTCAGGGAAGATGGGAGTTGTAGTCCCAAAACATCTGGAAGGCCAAGTTTGGGGATGCCTAATTTAGGGCACCTTAATTTGGGTCTGGAAATTAATAGCGGAATAAGCATAATATTATCTGAGTGGCCAGCTCTAACTGAAAGGAACCTGAAAGTCATGTAGCCCAGCCACAGTATTAAAGCACAGATTTATAATACTGCAAGATTCCCATGTTACTGTAGTACAGACTTCATCACGCTGTCTGGGGCTAGTGAAACAAAACATTTGGAGGGCACCAGGTCAAGGAAGGCTGTTGGATATTGGTATTGCCTCTTTGAAAGTAGGTCCCAAAGGTTGGATTCCCCCCTGCCACATGATCCTCAGCTCTCTACAGATAGATCTTTCACTGGAGCCATTCTTACATTGCTGCTCCTGATGAAACAAGGAGAGCGGGTTTGGAGCCTGAAGTCTTGGTTTTGTCCTTGTCTCATATTGTTAACCACCACCACCCCACTATAATCATAGACCAGGAGTTTGAATAGTCATAATCACAATGCAAAACATGGGAAAGAGCTTCAACATCGAGGCCACAAACTAGAGAGTTAAGTAAGTATAAATCAGATTGCAACCAACAAGGAACCACTAATGGGACATTGGGGAAAGTAGGAAGAAAAAGTTGTTTGCAAATGACTGTTCTCTTGCTCCTAGACACACACTCAGGTCTTAACATCTCTAAAGTGTGGGTTGAAGCTAGCAACTTAGGGCAGGAATGGGGAACCGGATATGGTCAGAGGGCTGGATCCAGAAGTACCCAATGTGCTGTGGGCCACTTTGACAGGAGACCCCCATTTGTCAATTGTCTGACATTGTAGGCATCATATGACATGACAGTTAGAGTGATGGTGGGCATGGCTTTATCAAAACAGCCTAGTGGACCAAATGGGAAGGCCTGGTGGACTTAATGGGGCCCATGGGCTGGAGGTTGCCCACTGCTGATTTAGGGGAACCAGGTGCAAAGGATGGTAGGACTTTCTGTTCCTTTAATAGTTAGGTACATAGACAGTTAAAGATTCAGGAGCCGTGTCCTTCTTTACATGTGGTCACTCTGTGGGCACTGAGTCATTTTGCATCCCCTACTCCTTCTAGCTATCAGGAGTACTTGGTTTTCAATTTCTGCAGCTGCCAGCGTGCACTCCAGAAATTCTCCGACAATTGCCAAGTGTCTGTAAAATTCCAGTCTCAGCAAAATCTGTTTGGCCTTATATTATCAGAACTGCAACCATCAAAGAGAAAGACAGAGCCAGTCAGGAAAATGAAACACGAAAGCTAAAGCAACACTGAAGCTTAACACTGTGCAGTATGCAAATTCTTGCAGCAGAAGAACAAAATGATGAAGCACAGAATGAATCATGGGAGCACAGAATACTTCGCATCAGTCTAGGTGCGTTTCTGGAGTACACACGTTTCCCAGAATGACATAGGCAGGAATCTAGGACAAGGGAAGAATGGCGAAGCTCCGGATTTAACACATCAAAGCTATGAACACAAAGTTCTAAAGAAAACATATAATTGTGTTATAAGAAATTCAGTGTTGGAATTTCATCCATGGGAAAACATGCCTGTTAGCAGTAGCTGTAACTTTGTGAGCAGTAAAGAGTGGGATCTTATTTCAGCCTGGATCAACCTTTATGCTAAGAATGCTATGAAATGTGACTCTGACCAAATTACGTCTCCTTGATGGGACTGAAATGCTTCTTGCCAGTTGCTCACATAATAGCTGGGAAAGCCTTCATCCATCTCTCCCTCTCTCTCTGAACTGTTGCCATTGCAATGAACACTTCTGTTTTAATTTTTAAAACCAGCTTGTTTTCATTATTATAAAACCTCACTTATTTCCACCTTTCAGCTTCCTCACCAATTGTGCAGTGTGCTCCCCTCTACAGATGTGACTCCCTATTAAAGGGGAACAGGGGGATCGTGGTCCCAGAGAGGTCACCTGTATATTCTACTATTCAACTATATTTGCTTGTTCCACTATTGCCATTTAAAACAACAACGAACCAGGATGCGTTATCTGTAGATTGTAATTTCTAATCCTCCCCCCCCCCCATAAAGCTATGGAATTCCAGCCATACATTATTTTAGTTCGCTTTCATTCCTAGCACATCAGTATATTCATTTTCATTCCAGACTGGTAATTTACACACCTACCAGTACAAATAAGCAAAACATACTACAATGCAGGAGTGTGCATATGAACTATTATACTCCTACAAACAGTAATGGTTGGACATATTCAGATGGTCAGAGAGCAGCTTACGTGGCCTAAGGAGGTGCTTTTATTAGCCGAGCTACCTGCACTAAGCTAGTTTTAATGAGATCTCTGAAGATTTCATCTCTAGTAAGAAGTCTTACCGATTTTAGGATATGAATCTTATCTGCAATGAGGCTTCCACTTGTCTCAATGCTCGTCTGGCTTACGGACTGATCTTTCCAGTCAATTTCCAAGTTGCTGAGTGTCTGGACACAGGAAAAAGTGTAACCAAACAACACTCTCCATTTCAGGACTATGTTAGGGCTACAGTGAGTTTCATAAGAACAAACTGTCAACAAAGGTGAAAAATGGAGCGGTTCCCTCTTCACGCATCAAGTTGTCATTTGTTGAAGGATTGCACAACTGATTCCAATGTAAGAACATAAGACCAGGCCAATGCCCATCCAGTCCACCATCCTCTTCTCATAGTGGCCAACCAGATGCTTGTGGGAAGCCTGCAAGCAGGACCTGAGCACAGGAGCATTTCCCCTCCTGTGGTTTCCAGCAACTGGTATTTTGAAGCATACAACCCGCCTGAGCAATGTCAGCTAACCCCGATGGGTCTCAGACCTTGTTCCTGGGTCTGAGCAAGTTGTCTCAAGTGGGAGAATTGTGTGTAGCGCCTGTTCCCTTTGCCTGACAAGCTGTGATCTCTTCCAGACTTTGACCTTTCAGCTGCTTCTGACGCATCCAACCCAGGATTGCTGCCTTGGATCTTGGCCCTTGCCTGGCTTTTGACTATATTTCTGTGTCCCACTGATCACTGCTTGCCTGCTTAGGAGTACAACCGTAAGGTTCAAAGTACACAAGTAAATCCATAGAGCCAATGGAACCATCTCATTCCCTAATTGAATACATCTTTAGAAATCTATTTTTAAGAACATCTGGCATCTCAGCAAGACTCACTTTTCTATTTCGGTTTTAGAGACTGAATAAAATTTCGACTTGCCACTCTGGTTTACCAGGCAGTACAAAAATTGCAGTTTGTCCAAAAAAACTGTAGTTAGTTTTGGAAGTGTGTGTGTGTGGGGGACGACTTGTACAACCTAGCAGGTCATTTTCATATACCGGTAAATCCCCATTTGTCCTGTTCTTGCCATGTTTCCGGCTTAAATTGCCTTCAGTGTATGAAATTGCTCTTTAAAAATGCAAAGGAGCCTGTTAGCTGCATCCATTTTATCTCACTGACATTTTGCATCCTACATTCCGAGTTGTATTTTTCAGCCCAACAAAAGCAGCCCTTTAAAATCGTCAAGAACTGTGGTAAGACATCCATTTGTTTCCTTAGCATTTAAAGAAACCCTTCCTTTTCAGTTATAAATATTTACAATTTTTAAATGGGCAGGTAGTTTGACAAGCGTGATGATAACATTTAAAAACCTGCATATATAACATTTGTGTTGTTTACTGATGTGTTGTTTATGAAAAGTATGTATTGTTTATTAATTGAATTGATGTTTTCCTGTGTACGGAATTGATTTTTTAAAATTTTATTTCTTACTAATGAATTGGAAAACCAATGAAAATCAACTGAACCGAATATTTATTGTGCTATTTTTAATTGTCAGATCATTTGTCTTACTGTCCTCTGAAATTATTGGACTTGTTTTTGGATGGGAAAGTGGGGTACAAATAATCTGAAAAGGAAACTCTTCTGGCATGACTTTTAAGGTGCAATGCTACTGCACAGGCAGTGATGCAGGAGCATTACAGAACAATTTAGGAAGGGGTTAGTGGTGCAGACAGTGACTTCAAATCCAATTACAGCCATACCTCGGTTTACAACCACCTCGGTTTACAATCACCTCAGTTTACAAACACTGCGCACCCATCTGGAACGGATTAATTCACTTTCCGTTACTTTCAATGGGAAAGTTCGCTTCAGGTTAAGTACGCTTCAGTTTAAGTACAGACTTCCAAAACCAATTACACTCATACTTCGGGTTAAGTACGCTTCAGGTTGAGTACTCCACGGACCTGTCTGGAACGGATTAATCCACTTTCCATTACTTTCAATGGGAAAGTTCACTTCAGGTTAAGTACGCTTCAGGTTAAGTACAGACTTCTGGAACCAATTGTGGGTGTAAACTGAGGTACCACTGTTAGAACACACTTTAATTGTCTGACCGGGTTGTTGCTGCACACAAATGCAGTGAAAGGCCCACCTGGAGGTGCCCTGAATGAAACTGAATGAAAAGGAATGGGGGGGGCACCTTATCCATCTGGTGAACAAAGAAGGTAATGCATATAATGGTAACTACAGAAGCAGAAGACTCCAACATTGATTTTTATGTGTTATCTATGTTACTGTGTATGTTTTTACCATGGCGTTTTATATAACATCATGCTAGAACTTTTGAATGCGTACATATATGCAGCGATCAGAAACATATTGCAAGTAAATCTAAGTGACTAACAACCCTTTGCAGTTAATGCCTCAGGCTTATTGTGCCTCAGGCTATTTAGCTCACCACTGTATCCCATCCCTTGCATTTTCAAAATCCTTTCTTTCCCCTTCTTCACCATTAAACCAGGAAAGTTGTTGCAAATCAATCTGCTCAATCCTTTCCATAGCTTGCTTGGCATTTGTAAGCCGTGTAATTGGAGGCTGCAGAATGTTGTGATCCATCCACCTCACCCCTCCCAAAACGGCTTTAACCTGAAAAAGAGCCTACAAGGTTCAAAGAGTTCATTACACAGAGCAACCAGTGAAGCATTCTATAGTCTGACCCTGAAGCCTGGTCAATTCCATTATCTTCTGGCTCTCCATTATTCTCCTTGCTAAGTTAATCATTTCCTGGACTGCTAAGAATGGAAACTTTCACTGGGCTTGCTTACATTAGGCCTTCTACCTAGGACAAATGTACCCAGCTGAACATCACTAAAATGAAAACCAGAGTAAGAGAATTACAAAGATGGGAGGTATCTGAAGGACGTGGAGCTCAGCTTGTTTGCAGCTATGGTAGCGATGGCACCTGCTGGGTGGTGCTGCAGTGTTATGAAGAAGGATCCACTAACATCTCTGCCATTTAACACATGATACTCAGGACTGAACAGCAGCAGTTGTGGCATGGACCATTGTGGGGTGGAAGATTGGGAGAAGGAAGAACAGATGGGGAGAATGTGTCCTCCTATCACATGGCCCCTTTGCAGGATGGCCTTACCTAGAAGTAGGGATGGGAAAATGTGTCAATTCTGGTATCTCTGAGTTTCTTGTTTTTTCCAACCTTAAATTCAGTTCTCCGTATGTCTATGCCAGTTTGTTGTTGTTGTTGTTGTTGTTGTTAAATGAAATGTCACCAGCATTTCAATGCAAATTTTTCCTAGTACACATTTTGCATGCAATTTTGTGTAATTATAAACATTTTTGCAAATCAGTTTCCCTGAACATAACTCATTTTCATTATTTTCATGAATATATGTGTGATGTTCGTGCCCGTCAGTACCCTCAACCTCTTTCCCTTTTAGCACTGCCCGCTCTCCCTCCGGAGGCTGCTGGGCTGCTTCCGTTACCCGGGAAAGGGTCTGGCTATACCTCTATGGCTCGAACGGGGTTTCAAAACACTTCTTTAACAGGTATCGCTGCCACCACCCGGGAGGGTCTCCTTACAGACCTCCGGGACAAAGAATACACGTTCTGCCTGGTAGAGGGCAAAGCAGCCTAGGACTGGGTTTAGCAATGCGACCAGAAAGGACCAAGATCCACAAGAAATATCTTTTAACTATTTATTATAAAATAGCTTAAACAAAGTAACATGCAACAGTTCTCAAGTAAAGGGAATACAAAGATAAAACAAGAAAGTATAGCTAACTTACAAGTACAAACTTAGAATAAGATTGATCCAAGACTGCATCTCTCCATCCCGGCAAATTGCAGTCAAGAGCCAACAGCAGACCTCAGTCTCTCTCAGGCTCTTTGAAGACGAACAGAACAGCAGTACCTTGCTGGGCCATTTTGCAAGACAAAAAGGACAAAGAAGCTCATCTCTAACAGACTTAAATCCCCAGAACTCTTAAGGTGTTCCACGTGGGCTTATGGATCATTATCCAATCTGCGTTAGAGTTGAGGTTTGAATAATCCAATCAAAGGACCTACAACCGTTAGTCTTGTCAATCAAATAGAGGCTACACAGATGTCTTGTGTTTACCTATTAATCAACCTACAGGGCAATTAACGCCCTCGGTTCCCAGAGCACACCGGACAGAGCTTCCTCCCTAATTTCTTATCGCACAGGAATGGGAGATTTCACAGCTGCAAGGTTACACGGGATCAAAGGAGTCAGAAATCTTTCTCTTAAAGTTCAGAAGTTTACTTTCCCAGGCCATTCTCCCTCTCGATGGCCAAAGTCCCATGAATCTCTGCAGTTCCCATGATGCTCTGTACCTAAATCCATGACACCCCCTTCCCTAACGGAAATTTGGGGTCAAGGAGTCCCACATTTCCGCACACCCCTGTGAGGTAGGACACCCAGATAAACCACTTCTCCTTGGGTAAATTGACACTTCACCATTCTCACAGTAAGGTTAGCATCTTTAAATCTAGCAACCACACTCTGCACATGCTCTAAGTGCTCCTCCCCTTTCGGAACTAACACCACAGGGGAACACCAAGCGCTGGTGCTATGAACTATAACTCCCAACTCAAGCATTTCCTTGATCTCTGCCTCAATGCACTGAGCATGGGCTTCACTCACGCGATATGGTCGTGAGGCGATGGGAGCAGCAGTGCCAGTTTCAAAGTGGTGCTGGGCCAAATGAGTCCGACCTGGTTTTGTACTAAAAATGGACTCAAAAGGCAACAAAACCTCATATAGTTCCTTAGCCTGTTGGGCGTTCAGTGTAGGAGATCTTAAAATATCCTCAAGGGAGCCAGCCTGCTTAAACTCCTGCAGCAGGTCCAAAGGCAAATGAGACTCCCCCCCATGCCCTCCAGCAATAGCCAAGACCCTCTTGGAGTCAGGTTCACAATACAATTTCATGGAGTTGGCATGATATTGCCGAGGAGATGGGTGTAGCTCTGGACACTCTACCACATACCTTACAGAGCTAAGTCTTTCTTTAACCACACCTGGTCCACTCCATTTAGGCGACAACTTATGTGGACGTGTGGGTCTCAGCACCAAAACCTTGTCTCCCACCTCAAAACATTTCTCCACAGCTTTCACATCATGTGTGCGGGTATACTCTTTACGTGCTTCCTCCAGGTTGGCTTTAGCTTGATCCCAAATCTCAGCCAACGTCTGGGTCAAAGCCTGAAAATGTTCAGCCACAGAGGGTAATTGAAGGCTATCCTCTCTCTGGTCCCACTGCTTTCTAAGCATGGACAGAGGGCTGTTCAGCAATCTCCCATAAACCAATTGATTAGGAGCATACCCCAGACTTGCTTGGTAGGAATCATTATACGTAGCTACCACCAAGGGCAAGTCCTGATCCCAGCTAGACTCATGGATCAATGCACATTTCTTTAACATAGAAGTCAGGGTGGACTGTACCCGCTCCACTAATCCATTCATACGATGTTCATAAGCCACTGAAGTGTGGTGGTGTATTTCCATTAATTTCAGAACCTGTTGAACCACACCAGACAAAAGATTGGGTCCCAAATCACTAATCAAAACCTGGGGAATCCCCATAGAACAAAAGGCAGTGAACAGAAATTGTACTAGACCTGGGGCTTTGGTATTAGTAAGACTAGCAGCAAAACAATATCTAGTCGCATAATCAATAACCGTGGCTATATATTTTTTCCCCCTGGGGGTCCGAGGCAAAGGGCCTACAAAATCCACAGCCCATTTTGCAAAGACTCCCGCTGTTAAGGGAATACTTTGAAGCGTATGCGGTGGGCTATCCCGATTATGACCTACCCTCTGACATACATCACAACAGCGTACATATTGTTGAACACTCTTGTACACTTGGGGCCAATAAAAATATCGGGTGAGGCGTTCCAAAGACTTTTGCACCCCTAAATGCCCAGAAAGCCCCCCTGAGTGTGCCATACTCAAAACCTTTTCCCTCCTGATTTCAGGAACCACAAGCTGCAAAATAGAGTCCCGGTCTTTAACCCTTTTAGGCCAATACTGCCTAAACAAAAGTCCTTCTTTGTAGAGGAAGCGGGCCCTCCTCTCCCCCCTCGGAGTGACGCCGGCCGCTTCCCGACACGACTGCAGTGTAGGATCTTCTTGCTGCTCCTTCGCCAGGCGTGCCGCATCTCCTAATTCAGCAGTCTCAAGTCCCTCCTCAGCCGAGGAGCAAGGGAGGGGGGAACTCCCCCTCTCCACGCTGGATGGTGCTGAAACGGCTGGTGCAGAAGAAAGAGGCACAACATCCCGCCCCCCTTCTTCCCCCTCAAGGCTTGGATTTTCCAAGCTTCCCATAGCAAAACAATCCCCGCCCTCCATCGGCACGTGAATCCCCACTGGAGAAGGCGTCTCCTCCTCCTCCTTCCAGGTGGCTCCAATGGGCGGATCAGCTGCAGGGTCGCTGGAAGACTGTCGATGCTTGTGAGCCAGGAATGCAAGATCATTGCCCACAAGGGCTGCAACATGGCAATCCTGGGGCTCATGTAGAATGACTAGCTGATTTCCTGAGTAGCCTTGGTACTCTACTTCAACAATAGCCGTTGGGCGATAAATAGACTCAGTCCCAAACAGAGTGATTTTCAAAGGCTGGGGCTGCACCTGCCCTGGGCGTACTAAGCCTTTAGATACGCTGGTAACATCTGCACCTGTGTCCCGATAGGAACTAACTCTTATATTATTTATCCGGATGGGAGCCATGAAGTGCATCTTGGCCCATTCAGCTGAAGTCTCAGGTTGACTTGGCGCTGGGGACCCGCTGGATCTCACTGCTTGAGGGGCCGCTGTAGCCGGCGGGGGTGTTGGGGTTGTTCCCTGAGGCCGTTCCATCCCTCTCCCCCTTCCCAGCTCGGGGCCACACTCCTCCGCTCTTCCCTGGGTTCCTGCACGCCGGATCTCCTCATCCCAATCTTCTCCCGGTTGCGCGATTTGGCGTACCGCCGGGGTTGACGTAGCAATTGGCGAACGTCTAGCTAGCTGCAGGGGGCACTGGGCTTTAACGTGACCCCTTTCGTGACAGAGGAAGCAAAGACCCGAAGAGGGGGCCACCTTCTCCTTTCCTCTGCCTGGAGACGCTCCCCTTTTCCCAAATGCAGGTTTAGAATCGGCAGGCTTTAGTTGCGCTGTAGCTTTAAGAGCCGTGCCTGAGCTAGCTGGCCCGGGTGGGCCCATCCGGGTCCCGCCCCCTCCCATCGGCGGCTTCTGAGCCATGTGCGCCCGATGAGAACGGAATTCCTCCGCCAATCTAGCCGATTCCTGCAGATTTTGAGGGTGCCTATCAGCAACCAAACTTGCAATCTCAGATGGCAAACTTCTCTGGAATTGCTCCAAGAGCACCAGTTGTCTCAATTGTTCAAAAGTCTGCACTTTCTCAGCCGCTAACCACAGCCCAAAATTTTGTTCTAACTTCGCAGCAAATAGCTGGAATTTCTCGTGAGGAGGCACTTTAGTAGCCCTCCTAAACGCTTGCTGGTAATGCTGAGAATCCAACGAAAATCTTTGTTCCACCAATTGTTTATACGTTTCATAACTGAACATTTGCTCTCGTGAGAGCGTTCCCATCAGTTCCTGAAGAGGTCCTTTCACAAGGGACCTAAGGATCGGCATATAGTACCGGTATGGAACTGCCATTTCCTCACACGTGGTCTCAAACAGTGTTAAATAGGATAGAACATCCATATTTGGGTCGTGAGTCGGGAAATATTTGAGGTTGATATCCTGGAGACTTAACTCCCTCTGTCTAGGCACCGCAGCTCTTGGCCAATCACTATAATACTCTAGAGCAGGAAGAGAGCTGGGGCCTCTTGCTTGTCTGCGCTGAATTTCTGCTTGGGCAAATCGTAAAGCTTCAGCCCGGGGCATCCTCTCTCTTTCATATGCTGGGGGGGGCCGCCTCCACAGTTCCCAAGAATCTTCCAAAGGTTTAACCCCTTGGGGACTGGCTGCTCTAATTTCCCCACCCGCATAGTGTCTTTCCCTCAGTCTCACACCTTCCATAAATCTCTTAGGCAAAGTTTGATACTCACTTTCCGCCACATATGCCCTCCGGCTCTCAGAAATGCCTTGCGCCTCAAACTCTGGAACTTCTCTTTCGGCGTATGGATGATCTTCCCGGAGCTGAGTCCTCAGTTCCTGATATCCACATCTCTCAGGGCTGGCCGCCGGCATCCCGCTCGCGTGCTGACCCATCTGCTCTGGCCTCCGTTGTTCGTATGGATCCCCTTGGACGTCCTCACGAGCCCATTCTACTCTGCGTGGGGGTGGGGAAGTCATCTCCCGGGATCTCACCACAACCTCTTCGGCAACTGGTCTTCTTTCATCTCTAGGGTACGGTGCAACAGGTACTTGTTCCACCTCCCGCTGCCGCTGCAAAGGTGGCGTTTCTCTCTCCGCTGCCGGTGAGGCGCGCACACTCAGCCTATCCTGGCTTCCCAGCCCCGCCTCCTCCAGCTGCTGTGTCCACCTTTGATGTGCAGACCGAGGGCTCCTGAACGCTTCCGCGTGCTCCCTCTCGGCTTCTCTGGCTAACTCCTCAGCCCCTCTTAAAGGAGAATACACTCCTGGAACCGGTTGCCTTGGCATAGACCGATCATCTGGTTCCGCAAAACGATACGAAGGGTGGGTGCTGCGTTCCTGCTGCCACTCCTCCGAAGCTTGTAAGATCTCGCTAGGCAAGCCTGCTGCCATTGTCCTAACTCACTAGCAAAATAAAAACGCTTGTACCCCTTTTCTGAGAACTGGATTATAACCAAAGGATTTTGTCCACTTTCTGGCCACAAAGTCGCATCCCACACACGCTGCCAAAGTCTCTCGATGGCCAAAGTCCCATGAATCTCTGCAGTTCCCATGATGCTCTGTACCTAAATCCATGACAATATGCCTATACTTTTACCTTATTATAAGCATTTTGTATGCATTACCTGGCTGGATAACTACATTGCAAAATTTGGACAAGTGGCAAATTTTGAAGGGTGACTGTGTTTCCCTCCCTGTTCAAACATCCCAACAAATGTTTTTCATATGCAAATAATTCTTCACATATTCCTTATAGAAGTGCTTCACACAGAGCATACAAAGGCAATCCTTCACATATTGCAAGGATATGGATTTTTTAAAAATCACTCTGCATATGTATTCCCAGCCTACCAACACCACTATACATAAATGAGAAAGCGGGGGAGGGGGGCAGGGATAAGTGAGTAGGCCTAACACTAGTAACATAAATTGGCTGTTGCTGGAGGAACATCTCCTGAATAGAAGTAAAATGCTTCTGCAAAAGCAGTAACATTAGTGGAAGTGTCTAAGATTGGGAGCATAATAGTTGCAAATCCATTCTGCACTGGAGGTGCCTCATTCAAGCAACCACATCTGGTTTTAAAGATCTTAAAGAACAATGCTGACAATTGGAGTGTGTTCAAAGGGAGGTAAAGACTAAGGAAAAGGATGTGTCTGGGCTAAAAAGCATATATAAATACATTTTTGAAGAAGAGAACAATTATGGTGAGAGGCTGGGGAATAGTAGCATTAAAAAACCCTTTTATTTAAGAATGTGAGAAAGGCCCTGCAGAATCAGACCAAATCCCCTTCTAGTCCAGCATTTTGTTCTCACAGTGGCCAGCCAGATGCACTATGCAATGCAGGCAAGCACATGGACACAAGCACACTCTTTCCACTTACACAGCCATAAAACTTATATCCCACAGTTTATTGCCAAGTGATTCCCTGGCAGGTCACCACCATAAGTACACCAAATGTGAAATTTTAAAAGATTTCACAGGCTGTAGGGTTGAGACCTGCAAATTTAGTTAGTTAAAAACAAAACCCAGTCTAACCAACAAAATACTGATGTTGTCACAGACTAGTTGGATGCAGAGGAATGGTGGGAGGAACCAGCTGGGGAACCCCTGAGGCAGGAAGGCTCAGAGCCAGAGGATTGGGTGGCGGGATGACGATGAGCAGTCAGAGGGGGAAGACTGGAACAAGGTGTTGGAAACTGAAAGGGTAACAGGGCTTAATGGGTGTGGGGAGTCTGTGGCAGAAGCTGAAGCAGGAGAGGAGAGAGGCCAAGAGGCAGAGACGAGTATGGCTGGTGAAGCGGCACAGGTGTCTCCCTCTTCTGCTGCGACAAGCTCCCCTCCCCTTGGTCTCCCAGAGCCAGAAGAGGTATGAAGAGGGGGGAGGGTAAGTTAGCTTCTCACAGGCACAGTCTCAGATTGCTTGGGGAAGAAACCTGGAGAAGAGGAAACTTACTCAGGCAGCTATGGGGAGGCAGGGACCTTCAGTCACAGCAACAGCTTCATGGGGCCAAGACCTACTTGAGATGAATATTGTGCTCATTAGGCCTGACACTCTTGTGCAGATCCTGTTTTTCCTAAATAATAATTTATTATTGATACCCTACCCATCTTGCTTGGTGTGATTTACTGCTGGCTTGCTCCTATCAGGTGTGTATTTAGTGTGCGGGCCATTCAAAATAACAATAAAATCTTTACAAATGGTGTGACTCAGTGCACTCGGTGGCTTAATGCAGTCACAACCTATGCCCTGAGAAAGACAGACTCACATATGCCCATGGGCATCCCATGGGCATCTGGTTGGCCACCAAAGGAAAAGGATGCTGAAATAAATGGGTCTGTGGCCTGATCCACCAGGGCTCCTGTTCTTGGATATCTGAGGTGTCAAAATTCTATCATGACCCAGGAAAGTTTTCACAAGACCTATCATATTATATATATTAAACAACTTAATCAGTCCCAGAGATCAGTCTGTTTATTATATATGCCCAATTGGTTAGTTGAGTACTTCCTGAGAGTAAAGTGCTTTGGAAAAAAGTGCCAGGATGATGCTTGCTTTTGCTGAGGTTCTCTGATATCTCCATTATGACTTGATACATTTCACGAGAACAAAATCAAATGCTAGGATTTTACAGCTCAGCAGGACGTGGAGACTTTAAAGGACAACTTTCCAGGGACTTGTGTCTCAAAGGACTCCAATCTGATTGGCATGCCAGCAACCCTTTTATACATGGGCCTCACATCTCTTAGCAAAGCAGCCTCTAGTTTATCATTTCCCTGGACTTTCACAAACTTCAATGTAGTTGGGGTACTGAGTGTTCCGTGTGATAATGGCTGGCTGTGAAATATAAATGGAATTTATGAAAGCGCTGTAGAGAGGAAATTTGACATGATGGGACAGTGAATGAAGTCACTTGAGAAGCCACAAGCAGAGTGTTACATTATAGTGTTGTTCTTCCCCATCTCTCCAGATCTCCTTTCCAGTTCACTTTCAAGCTATGTTGCCCAATCCCCCCCCCAGTGCTTATTAGATGTACTTCATATCCCCCCTCTCATTTTCAGATAGAAAAAGGTTGAAATAATGAAGATTAAAAAGAGAAAAAGAAACCTCTGCCAACACCGGATGTTGGTTCAGTATACTGGATCTGGCCTCGGTCCAGTATATCTGAAAGAGCATCTCCACCCCCATCATCCTACCCGGACACTGAGGTCCAGCACCGAGGGCCTTCTGGCGGTTCCCTCACTGCAAGAAGCCAAGTTACAGGGAACCAGGCAGAGGGCCTTCACGGTAGTGGCATCCACCCTGTGGAACGCCCTCCCACCAGATGTCAAAGAGAAAAACAACTACTGTAGCAGACTTTTAGAAGACATCTGAAGGCAGCTCTGTTTAGGGAAGCTTTTAATGTTTGATGGATTACTGTCTGTTAATATTTTGTTGGAAGCCGCCCAGAGTGGCTGGGGAAGCCCAGCCAGATGGGCAGGGTATAAATAATAAATTGTTGTTGTTGTTGTTGTTGTTGTTGTTACTGTTGTTGTTGTTGTTGTGGGTGAATAGTTGAGTTTACACAAGGGCTAACAAATACTTTTCTAGTTACAGGTAGGTAGCCGTGTTGGTCTGAGTCGAAACAAAATAAAAAAATTCCTTCAGTAGCACTTTAAAGACCAACTAAGTTTTTATTTTGGTATGAGCTTTCATGTGCATGCACACTGTTTCAGTGTATCTGATGAAGTGTGCATGCACACGAAAGCTCATACCAAAATAAAAACTTAGTTGGTCTTTAAGGTGCTACTGAAGGATTTTTTTTATTTTAAATACTTTTCTGTTAGCGTTATAACAGGGAAGTGAACTGCCAGGTTACTATATCTAACCACCTGAGATTTCAGAGACATGCAGTTTGGATGCTCTGACACACATATCAACTTGCCTTGGGTTGGGTGGAAAGATTTCATTGCTGGAAACAGGAGCAGCCCATACATGAGGCAAGCTGAAGCCATTTGCCTCAGGCGGCAGATTTGACTCCTATCCGCCCCCCCCCCCGGCCCTGCCACTGTGCTGCTGTCTGGGGCTTCCTGCACTGTTGCCCTCATTTCTGTGCCCTCATTGCTGCCACTGTGTTTTGGTGGCACTATAGGTGCTGCCACAGGTGAGGTTACAGTTGTGGTGATGGAACTGGCAGTACTGTGCAGGGAGGCAGAGGGGACCCAGATCTGCAGGGGCAGCAGCGTTAGGGCATGGGGCTATAGCAGCAAAACGTCTTGGGCCAGTCCTGGATGGGAGAATGAAGTTATGTGCTCAGCAAGTAAGCATCAGGACCAAGAGGGATCTGGGGGGTAACATATGGTGGTGGTATGAGGGATGTCATCCCATCTGAGGTTGGTCTGAAAATGTGTCTGTTTTGGGTGGATAAAAGTTCCTGGGGATTCTTTAGGGGAGCAAACTCTTGTCTGACAGAATGTCTAATTTCTGTAATCATTTTAACTGTGTAATGCATTTTGTCCTGTTTTTATTCTGTTTTATGCATTTTAGCTTTTGTAATGGCTACAGCTAGACAAAGTGAATTAATTAATTAATCTGATGTTGGAGATGTACCCAGAAACAGGGACCAGGTTGGGGGGGGGTAGCGGCGGCGGAACTCAACAATCTGTACTGAAAAGACCGCTTGATTTGACGTTGGAAACATATTTCCCCTCTGCACCTTTGGCACACAATCATGACCACATACTTGCCAAGGTCCATAACACCCTTACTTTTGCTATAGCTCTGATTTATAAAAAAGCCTTTGACCCGCTAAACCTAATACACTGTAAAATCAATTTTATACCAACCATATGAGTGTTTCCTGTGTAAATTAATAAACCTTTTCCTTTTGCCTCTGCAAACCAGGCCTTTCACCCCTGTCTTTAAATCTTTTTATTAACTGTATTAATTATGTTTAAAGGGGCTTCTTTAACTACCAGTGACAATCCATTGCCACCGCACTATAAATAGTTCAATTTCATTAGGAATGACTAACAGAAATGCAGTTTCTTCCCTCCCTCCCTAGACTGCAGAAGGTTCCACCTACACTTAGTTTCCCCCTCTTCTTTTAAACTGCTTACACAGAAATTTCCCCCTCATATCATTAAACTGTTTGTTGCAGTTTTTCAGCCAATCTGAGCACTTGAAGCCTGGAAATGTTAGATACATTTTTAACTACAAACATGCATATACAAAGGGTGTGCTCCAAATGAGAGTGGGTGTGATTTATCCCCCAATTTCCCCCTCCCGTTTTATCCAGAAGTATTTCCCCCCTGGCATCTAACCACATCATCCTCTTAGCTTGTTCTTTGTCTTCTTTTACAAAAAAAGAAGCCAGTGGCATGTTCTAATTGCTTCGGTTTTTCTTACGATTTAATCATTTCCCGTGTGATAAAATGGTTTTTGGCTTGTGCTGCCATTTCAAGACCTCCCACCACTGTCAGAACAGGAACTGATGGCTCTCAACTCTTACAGCGACCAATCACTAGGCAGTTCTGCCCTCAGCTTCATCCATGAGCATCGCCCCAACCCCTGTAGCACTCGGCACAGTGCTTACAGCCAAGAAGCTACAGCAAAACTGCACAAGATGCTGGAGTGAGTATAAAAGGACCATGCCCCAATCCAAGAAATGGACTTCTGTCTCCCAGTCTCAGTACGATGCAGCAGGCAGAAAGAAGAATGTTAAAGCTCTTCCAGATGACATGTTTATTCAGGATTTGTCCTGATTAACTTACACTGTGGTTAGACTATGTTTGTACTTCGCTGAACATTTGTTCTGATTTGTTTACAGGGTGGGCATATGGCAATGAACATTAATCTCGATTTGCTTGCAGTGTGTGTGTATGTGTGTGCCTGTGTCAACATGCGACAGTGGCCACACCCCAGGAAACGGCTTCAAATGCCTGGGCTAAACCAGGTGTGGGTAGCTGTTGGGTCTCAAACCCTCAATGAATTAGGGCAGGGGTGTCAAACTCAAATTCATCGGGGGCCGCATCAGCAGTTTGGTCACCCTCAAAGGGCCGGTTGCGTCTGTAGGACTATGTGTCCACTCTTTATTATCATAAATTATTGTCACTGCATTCAATTATTACTGTTTTTTGTAATAATGTAAGCTCATTCCCGCCCCCACGCGGATCACATTCCTGCGTCGTGGCGCGTGTGTGGGAGGGGATGCAAACGAGGGAAATTTGAACAAAAGGTGGGGATTGACGGCTTCCGGGGGGGGGGGCTCAACTAAACCTTCGGCAGGAAGGAGAAAGCCACTGCTGGGATTAAAAACCTGCAGATGGAAAGAGCGCTTCCCTTTCCCGCCCTGTGCACACCCAAACCCCGCTAGGCAGGATGCCACACGCTGCAACCCACCCCATGCTTTGGAGAGGGGCAGGAACATGCGGTGCAGCGCCAACTCCCTGCTTTGCTTTTGCATCCTCCCTCCTCAGTGCCAGAGTTCCTTCCCCTCGCGCTGAGGGAGGGCAGCGGATTTCCCGAGGAGGAAGGCAGCGGCAGCCCCAGCGGACGTGCATCTTCGCCTCAGAGCTGCTCTTCCCCCCACCTGCGCTGTTGTCGTCTTCGCCGCCGCCTCTCCCTACCGGGACTGCAGGCAGAGGAGGCTTGAAAACCTCCCCCCCCCAAATCCCCTCCCACCTACTCAAACCGTGAGGCGACTCCATCTGGAGCCCTACATCACGAGGGGCTGAGAGGAGGAGGCGGTGGCAGAGCGGGAAGAGCAGGAACCCGTGCCGTCGTTGCCGCCTCCCTCCCGGCCGCCCCCCGGGGAGCAGCTCCGCCGGAACTGAGAAGCCAAAGGGCGGCTCGGGGGTGGGGGGCAGAGCAAAAGCCAGGCACCCTCCCGAGTGTCTATGAGGAGAAAAAGGGGGAAGAGGGAAGAGAAACCCGGCTCCATCAAGAGAGCGGCTGTTGCGCTTCACCTACTTCCCCCTCAGGCTCACTCTGTGTCCCTTTCGCCCGCTCGCTCGCCCACCTCCCGGATGCAGCCGAGGAGAGGAAGGGAAGCGGCAGGCGGCGGCTCCCCAGTGCCGCCTCACTCGCTCTCGGAGACAACAGCAAAGCCCGCCAAAAAAAAATCCAGCGCTGCTCCGTCCCGGCACCAACTTTGCCAGCGGCGCCTGTAGGGCTTTCCTACCTCCTCGGCGGGCTTCCTCCTCCTCCTCCTGCATCTCACTTCCCCATCTGGCCGCTGTGCCACCGCCTCCCTCAGCCTCATTCGAAATTGAAATTCCCTGGCCAAGGCCGTCAGCGCGGCTCCAGCGCCCCGGCCTCCGCCTGCAGCCCCGCCCCCGGTTTTGACCCTCGGCTAATCGCAGACTCCAGAACTACTGTCAGCGGATATTGTCGGCGGTGGCTACGCGGGCCACATGACGAGGTCTGGCGGGCCGGATTAGGCCCCCGGGCCTTGTGTTTGACACCCGTGAATTAGGGTCTTCCCCCTGCATGCGAAGACAGGCTCTGGTGGATTGAGCAGATGAGACCAGTTGTGGACCCAACTGTCAAGAAGGTAGTTTCTGCAGTGCTGTAGAGGGAAGTGAGGAGCAGGTGGGGATAATCAACCTGGGAAGGTAGACCCCTTCTAGGTGCAGGAAAACTCTGATCCTAAACCTCCACTGCCTTGTGGGATATCTTCGGGAGAAGAAAAAGCTAAACGGTAAATCCCACACAAATCTAGAATGGAGTCCAAATGCATCGCTCTGTTTTCCTTTGGACCACATCAGCAAAGCCATGTGTAGGGGGGGGGGGGTCCTGTCATCTGGCAGCCCAGGACCTCCATACACACTGCCCAGGCTTGCATCCTGCAGAGGTCACTTCAGTGCTGCTGCTAACACAGCACTTTGACTTCACCCCTGGAGGTGCACTCCATTGTCTCTCAAGACAGACGGATGCCGACAACAAACCTGAAATACACCCACTACCAGCAGGAGTCCGTGGGGCAGTGAAGGCAGGGCGATGTCATGCACTTGACTTCCCTAATTGTTTCTGCTTACTGAGAAGGGGAGGTGAAATGTGCTGGGAACTCAGTGCAGTGCTGGCACGGCAGCAGGAGCACTGGATTGGCTCCGCAGTTGCACTCCCACTGCGCTGTGCTCCTTCTTCCTCACCCCTCTCCCTCTTGGTAAGCAGCACTGGTGCTCACCATCAAGAAGCCGGGTTTGCAACACCATCCTACCTTCTTTCATTTTATTTATTTATTGAATTTATATACTGCCCTCTACCCGGAGGTCTCAGGGTGGTTCACAGAAAAGATCACAATATATAAGATCAAAATAAAAACAATAACCCAATTACACACACACACACACACACACACACACACACACACACACACACCAACTGCTGCTGGCTGTTATGCACACAAACATGGTAATAATATGTGACCTAAAGCATTCCTCACCCGCACTGTGGACCAAGCATACATGTATACAGATAAACATATGTATGTATATATGTATGTATGTATGTATGTATGTATGTATGTATGTATGTATGTCTGTCTTGTGTTACATTTTATGGCCCAATCCTCCTGCACATTTACAGGATTTCCAACCATTGATTGTGTATAGAGGCCTTTTGTTCCCGAAGAATATCTTTGTTCTTCAGTTGCACCGATTGGAGAAATAAATGCAAGTAAGAACTAGAATAAATGATTCCCACTCTCATTTTGTGTAGCTGGTTAAAAACAACATAACAACCAACCTAATTCATATAACATTTTCACCTGAAGAAAAACATCTTTCAGAAAAGGGCACAATCTTTCAGGCTTAGGAAGCAAATGCAGACAGATGATGGCTTGTCTGCAGATAAATCAAAGGGAGGCTGCCTGCGAGCCACAGATTTATCCATTTTTATTAGGGATATCTCTGAAATTCTCCCTCATCCAAATTAACTCAATGAACACGTGCACATAGGTAGCATAGAGGGGTGGAAAGGATACAAATGAGAGACTGAGAGAACTGGAAGAACAACAGAGGAATCAGGGAGAGGGACTGGGATATCTGTCCATCTCTCATTTTTGATCAAAGCTGTCAAAAATAGTACTGTTCTCTTTTGAACACATCTTCTAGCAGAGTTCTGAAATCAGACTACCAATCTGAGCATAAGAATAAGATGTTTTAGTGATATCAGCCATACATGTTGCCCCACAATGTGCTGCCCTCCAGAGACAACAAACACCAGCATGAAAGAAAACTATTCTGGAACCAACCAAAAGTTCAGCCTTAACATCCATGCCTGATGATGCACAGAGACTTTATTCTGGGCTCCTGAGATGCATCGATGTAGCAGAATACAAAACGATTTTCGCTTGCTAGGTGGGCTGGACAGAACAGTGTTGCTGTAATAATCTCTTGACTATTGTGTGCATTGCAGTTATCATCACATACTTTTAGGTCCTTCATAAAAGGCCCAGATGCCACTCACAGCAGTTGGCAACTAGGCGAGCAAATAAAATTTACTGCTTGCAATAAAGGCAAGTCAATAAGTCTTGTTGTCCATTTCATCCTTACAGGAGGGCAGCAGAATAATGGCTGGTAAGCATCAAGCCCTTTCAATTATGGCCTCAGAATGATGGAGCCTTCCTGAAAGGGTTAGAAGAATAGGTTTTCGGAGAGGTTGTAATACCTATTTCTTTCATCAAGCCTTTTACCTGAAGTGTAAAAGCCTTTTACCTTGCAGTTTCTCCTGTATCCCTTTCAGTTGTTCTATTTCTAATTGTGGTGGCTTGTGTTATAGTATCTTATCTTATTCAAGGCCATCTTTTTTCATTTTGTAAACCGGGGCTGCGGCTCAGTGGTACAGCATCTGCTTTGCATGCACAATGTCCCAGGTTCAATCACTGGCGTCTTCAGATAGGGCTAGAAAACGCTCCCTGTATGAAACCCTAGAGAACAACTGGCAGTCACTGCGGACAATATTGAACTAGCTGAACCAGTGGTCTGGCTCTGTATAACACAGCTTTCTATGTGGAGTTTTTTTTAAAAAAAAATAGCTGCAAACCTTTTGAGTTGCCAGAACAAGTGGCGTCAAGTATATGTCTGTTCATGGGAAACTGGGACAGATTTTAGGGATTCTGCTGGTTTCCCACCTGCCACACTGCCCAGCAGTCTCCTTGCCTGAGCTGGTCTCAGAGGCAGTATTGAGGACTCCCAGACAGCTGGTTTTGGGGGATTTCAACATCCAAAGAATGGGTCTGGGGTGGCTCAGGACTTTGTGGCACCCATGATGACCATAGGGTTATTCCAACATGTCACTGGCCCAATGCATATGACAGGCCATATTCTGGACCTTGTTTTCTCAACTGGGCAGGAGGAAGGTGCTCTAAAAGTGTGTGTGGGGGGGGGTATTGACATCAGTCCCTTGTCATGGTCAGATCACTTCCTGTTGAGATTTAGGCTTTCAGTACCCTTTCCCCTCTGCAGAGGCAGGGAACCTATGAGGATAGTATCCCTCAGAGGCTAATGGATCTAATGGGTTTCCAGATGGCTCTGGGGGATTTCCCAACTGATATAACTGGTGCACCTGTCAAATGTCTGGCTGACCTCTGGAACATCCAAATGGCTTGGGCCAGTGACACAATTGTCGCTGAGGGCCCTCTCCTGCTTCGTGGAGCCTGCTTGGCTCCCTGGTATACTCCAGAGTTTAGGATGAGGAAACAAGCTGGGAGATGGCTTGCACACAAGTGGAGGAAAACTCTGATTGAATGCAATTGAACACTGGTGAAGGCTCATCATTGAGTCTACCCAGTGGCAGTGAAGGTAGCAACAAAGGTATAGTTTGCTGTGTTCACTGCATCCTCATTGTGCCATCCAGCAGAGCTTTTCTAGGTGGTGCAAAGGAGGTGACAGAACCGACAGTAGCTCCTTTTGACTTGTTTGCAAAGCATTTTTTAGGATAACATTGCTTGCATCCGCCAAGACCTTGACTTTGCTGTTGATGCAGGTGAATCTCAAGGTGTCCAGATCACTGCCTAGTCCTATTATGTTGGATGAGTTTCAGTTAGTAAGGTTTGGGGATATGGGCAAGGTGCTTGGATCGGTCAAGGTGACCACTTATACTCTGGACCCTTTCCCCTCTTGGATGACTAAAAACTAGAAGGAAAGGGGCAGATAGCTGGGCCAGGAAGATGATTAATGCCTCCTTGTGATAGGGGGTGGTCCCTGCCTGCTTGAAGGAAGCAGTGGTAAAACCACTCCGAGAAATGCTTCCTAGATTTTGTGACCTCTCAGTAATTACTGGCCAATTGCCAATCTCCCCTTCTGCACTTCTTCAACTATGTCCTATAGTGAAATCCATCTACTTTCTCCTATAGAAATCAAAAGGAACCACTGAGAACTGAGCCAACCCCTATCTGCATAACTCTCCCCCCCCCCGTGTTCTGTTTCTCAGACACGCTAGATCAGGCATCCCCAACCTGCGGCCCTCCAGATGTTTTGGCCTACAACTCCCATGATCCCTAGCTAACAGGACCAGTGGTCAGGGCTGATGGGAATTGTAGTCCAAAACATCTGGAGGGCCGAAGTTTGGGGATGCCTGTGTTAGATCATCATGGAATGTTGGGAGAGGACAGAGAGAGAATCCTGGAAACTGGCTATGACAGACAGACCAACTGATCAATCAACCAATCAATCAATCAGATGCTTCTGTTTCTTTCCCAGATGTTGTCAGGGCCCCCCAAATAGGGTCAACTTTTAAAAGATCCAGTCCCCTTCCCCTTCATCACAGTCAGCTGCACAATGAATAACCAATCCAACATAACTGCAATATTTACAGTGTGATTTCTTAATAGTAAGTTAAACAGTGGAGGAGCGACTTCTTATTGCCTTTTCCCAAATGATACTTAATGCCTGTGGGAAGAATTTAACTGAATGTTCAGACTAAATTTTGCTGAGCATCTAATTTCTGATTATATATATCTAATTTAACACTCTCTGCCAAATGCCCTGTAGTGGAACTGAAAGGGCTTTCTTAAAACTACAAGTCTTATTATTATTTGTATAGCAGGCCAAATCTTTTTTCAGTCATTTTTTGTACAGAGAGTTGAAATAAATTGCCAAGCATTTGAGAATAAAGGCCAAGTTTCATAGTGAGAGAAATAAACTACCATATATTTCATTAAGACTGAATTATCCCTTCAGCCCTACCAATGATTTCAGAACAACATCCTGAGAATATAGGGAAGGGAATTTGGATAACTCACTCTTCTTGCCTATATACTGGGCATTATCTGCCTACAGATCATACTGTGGGTACATACAAGCTTTAACACAATTGCATTGTGAATGACCAACTCTAATTACATTACAAACATTTACGCTCTAATATAATTATCATAGCCTGTGCTTTTTGCATCACTCAGCTTACATTTTCTCCCTCTACATCAATGTGTGTGAATCAACCTTTTTTTCCTTTTTTCTTTCTTTTGCATTTAAGATGATGCTTTTTTGCTTTAAGCTCAAAATAGGGGTTGTCTTATACATGGAAAAATACGGTACATCTACAGACCATCCAATGTAGGGTAATGTTTCATGTACTGTATCTGATGCAGTGGACTCCAGTCCAAGAAAGCTTGTGCCATGATAAAATGGTTACGGTTTTTGCTGCAACAGCCTAACGCAGAGAAAATATGAAAGGAGAGTCTGGTGTTCAACAATTGTGTTTGTGTGTGTGATGCCATCTGGAAACTCCTCTGAGTATAGAAAAATGCAGCCATTATCCTTCAGCACCTTCACAGTTTCTAAGGCTGTCATTGCTGTATAAGCAGCAGCACCTGAACTGCATGACCCAAATTCATTCAATTCAATTTAATGCTTAACCACCCAGTTCCTAGAAGTTGGTGAATTCAAAGGTTTCCTAACCCAATCTATCCTAGTTGAATGAGAGTTCAATGAAGGGTTGCTCAAGCAATCTGATTGGTTGGGATTTTGGCTGTGGGGCAGATGGTGAAGAAAGCCCTCCAGAGATAAAACACATAAGGAAGAATGAGCAGCTTGCTTGGCATTGCTAGCTGAAGAAAATGTTAATGAGAGTGGCTCTACCTGCAAAGCATTGCTTTGAGAATGTAATTACTTTGCAGAGAGTAATTTACACTGTAAGATTTCAAGCTTACCTCAAATAGCTTCCTGCTTTTCATTAGGTGGATTTACAAAGGAACTCTTTGTAAGGAAATCTATTGATTCTCCTCAACATGCTCTTGACACCCCAGAAACAGTACAGCAAAGAACTCCCAGGGCTTGTTCATCCTTCCCTCTGAGCATGATAGCAGCTTATCACTCTTCCCTGTCATCTGTGAGGGTTCATGCTTTAAAGCAGAACCATGATGAACATAGTCGGCAGTTTGGGGGTTCATTAAGGAGGGAGTGGTATCGTTACAAAATAAGGGAGAGATAGCCTCCGTCCTAAACACTTGTTTAGGGAAAACCCCAGCTGCAGTTCTTACCGTAGATCTCAATAGAAAGGAAGAACGCTAAGGAGGGTTAAACATCAAAAAGATCTCTTTAGAACCTGGGCACGAAGGAAGGGACATTAATGGGATCAAATCAATTCAATTCTAGACAGAGGCAAATGTAAATGAGTACCAAGAATTTTAAGGAATGAGGTCATATTATGCCATGCCCTGTGAAGCCTTGTAGACAAGGTTAAAACCACCTGATTCCTAATGTACGTAGGTAAGGCTATTAGAGGAGATAGTTCTAATGTCCTGTCCTAAGGTTACCTTTCCTCCCAGAAAAGAACAATACAGTCGTACCTTGGAAGCCGAATGGAATCCGTTCCGGAAGTCTGTTCGACTTCCAAAACATTCAATAACCAAGGCACAGTTTCCGAATTGGCTACAGGAGCTTCCTGCATGCAGTTGGAAGCCGCAGAAGACATTCGGCTTCCAAAAAACGTTCGTAAACCAGAACATACACTTCTGGGTTTGCGGAGTTCTGGAGCCAAAATGTTCGACTCGCAAGGCGTTCAACTTCCAAGGTCCGACTGTACATTCTCATTTTTGGTTTGGCAGTCTAGGCTATTCCCTGTCGCAGTAATAACATCAGATTCAAATCCCATGACTAAAAAAAAGAGAGGAGGTTCATGGGAAACCTAAACAACATTGCTGCGAGTTTCAAAAGATTTCATTACCAAACATGTACCAAGTATACAATATCAAGAGAACAATACGCAATCAGAACAACAGTCTTATTGAAAGACAAACCACAAGCTATGTATGCTTCAGTTGCCCCTATTTATCAGAAATAGTCCTTTTCAGCCACCTGTCTCTGACAAATCATTGTTTCAATATTAACTTTGGGGGGAGTGGTTTCGGTATACTTCACCCCCACACACACACATTCTTTTTTGTCTGTGTGTATGGGCACTTGAGTTATCACTTGCCATTCTTCAGGGTCCCTGGCCAAATAGGAAGTCACACAGCTCAGTGTGGGGGTTATGCTTGTTTATTCTAGAACAGAGTGGGGGAACTTGTGCTACTGGAGATGATGTTGTATACCCTCCTCATCCCTGACCACGCTGGCTAGGAGTGAGTCCAACAACATCTGGAAGGCCACGTGATACGAACAGTAATGCACAATACAGAGAAGAATGTGTCATCAGGGCGAGGCCATGATCTGTAGTGGGAGAATGCAGGTGCTGCGAGTACACAAGTATATCCTTATTTTCACCCAATGAAATGTTGGGAGTTATGAAGACACGTGTCACATATATTGAAGTTCAAATCCCATCAGGAAATCGCTGGAATTTCAGATTTAAAAGACATGTTTACATTTATTTCACCTATCAAGAATCTACTTCAGAGGCAGCTCTTGGGGAAGGGCCATAGCTCTGTGGTAGAGCATGTTGGTTTGCAATGCAGGAGGTCCCAGGCTCAATCCCCAGCATATTTCAGGTAGGGCTGGGACAGATTCCTTGCTTGAAACCTTGGAGAGCCCATGCCAGTCATACAATAGTGAGCTAAATAGACTGCTGGTCTGACTTGCTTCCTGTGTTCCTGTGTGCTGCTAGAGGGAATGTTAGCATGGATTCATCCTGAAATGCAAATTACCTCCCAGTTTTGGAAACAAGCTAGAAGGAAAAACAACTGCTAAGGGGTCTTTCTCATGATTTTGCCACGGGGAAAGAGACCTGCCGTGTCTTTATGGCTGGCAGTGTAGCACATCCTTTCAGCTCACCTTAACCAGGAATGTTAATCTGCAATCAAATCTTTAACTGAGTCAAAACAGCAATCCAAAACACCCTTACTAGGAAGTGTAAGAATTTAGGGAGGCTTACTTTTGAGTAAACACTGCTGTAAATCAATTAACACTTGTGGCCCTGATTTACAAAAGGTGATTTGAAAGGCAGCAGAAGCGCAGCATTTTTTTTTTTAAAGTGTTATTTTTCCTCTCCCCGTCCCCCTACCTCCCAAGATAGTTAAAATAAGTAACTCTGACTTGTAACTTCTCTAGGCTTATCAACAGTTACCGGGAGCCTTCAAACACCCCTACGGACTGCGGTACTTGTAGAATTAATTAGCAAGAGAGGTTGCTACTGGCACTCAAATCCAGGATCTTCAGTTATAAAAGCAAGAGCTGTGTCATTGATCTACAGGGAGTTCTCTATTAGCTTTGGCCAGCAGGCTCTCTATTATCCTTAACCCAGATTTTGCAAAATCCATTTCCTTTTGCACTTCGCAGTGACAAAATCCTCCGTAATGAAAAGCGAGTCAGACATATGTCTCAAGGAGAAGCTACTAGATGTGTATAGCTGAACAGAGCATAAAAAGCCCATAGTGTATATTATCCCTCACTTAATGCAAGACGGAAAGCAGAATTTTTAAATCTCTCAGTGGAAACATTCCATAGAACTAATCTAACTTGGTACGAAAAGAGCCATTTAGTCGAGTAGTTCTCCAGTAGTGATCCATACATCAATGGGGGACCATAGAGTAATCATGGTAGTTCCTAGGAGAGTGAGCTAGCCATATGGCTCTTCAAACACCCTTCTTTCTCTCAATCCACCGGCTAAAATCTCATTACAAGAAGCTCCACGTACATCAAAGCACTCCCCTCCTCCCATATGAACAATTGTGGGAGCTGCCACTAGGATGATACAAGGCAGAAAATGGGAAAGGGATCCGGGAGGGAGCAGCAAAACGTATAATGCTGATCATAATGGGAACAGACTCTTAATGGGAAAGCTTACTCTGTAGAAAAGAGCACTTATTACTTATTGTCAGGGATAGTGGATAGCCATGCATTTTATTGTGCATGAATTAATTAACCACTGATCTATGATAAAATAAGACTCTAATGCCATCAATAATAATGTATTGCTAGCATACGCAGAAATGAGTGGGTGATGGTATTTGCTCTTTGAGTTGGGAAGCTGGAGTGTTATTAACTCTGCTCTGGCTAATTGAAAAAAAGGACTCTAATGGATCCTCTCTTAGCACTGCATCTGAATTACAAAATAAACCCAATCTTTAAAATAGGGAAAGGGAATATTTTACAGAAATAATAAACTTTTGTCCGAAATGTCGGCTCCCCACTACAGCTAAATAAAGGTATTACAGAGCCAGTGTGTGTGGACAAATGTGTTAAGAACTGGGGCAAGAATTTATGGGTTTGAATCGCTGCTTAGCTCTGCTCTTCCTTGGCTGTCTTACGCTCCCTCTTAGCCTCAGCTTCCCATCTGTCCAAAAGGATAAATCCCACACGCAGTGAAGAAGAGAGGGGGAGATGGAAAGAAACGCCGAAGAACCTGCTATAGGGATAAAATTAGGCCACAACTCTATTGGTTGCAGAAGAATAGGTTTGGCATAAGCATGAGACATGGGCCCACTGACTGAGCAGCCCAGCTGCTGGTCAATGAGCTATAAGCCCACTGTGGGGGCTGCCTTTTGTTGGGGTCCATCACAACATAAGTGGGCCCCTTCAGGCAACCTATTAGAGGGTCCTTGAGATGGCCTTCTGGGCAGAAAGTGCTGTCCTCCAAAGTCCATTGGGGATCTCCCATTAGAAGAAAGCAGGGTGCCCTTCCATGGGCATAGCCAGGGGGGCAGCTGCCCTCAATCAATCAATCAATCAATCAATATAAATCAATACAAATCTGAGGTTCTATCCCCCATAACAAAAGCCTGCCCCCAACAAAAATCCATGTGCCTTCTCCTGCTCATCCCTTCTAAAGATCCAACCCAATGCCTCTTCCACCTCTACAAGATGTGACAAGTTGACACAAGCTGTGACAAGAATGGATATAATGAGAACACTCCAATTTGCTCTGCCAATGCTGTGAGGTAGGAGAAAGCCCTGCAGGACCAAACCCTATCTGCCTGTAGGTTCTACCTGAGAACCATCGAGTGACTGATGTCCATAGCAATGTTGCAGGTGGAAGTCCCCTTCTATAAAGAAGATCAAGTGAGTTAAAGCTATATATGGATTGAGGTGTGCGGGTGCAGGAGCCTCTGTAGACTAAGGTGGGGAAAGCAGACAAGGGGGAGGCCTTTTATGACCTAGAGGTGTAGCTGACTGAAGGTGCCCTAGCCAGAAGAACCAGAGCACTGCCATGACTCTTCAAACTGGTGTTGTAGTACGTTAGATGTGTGGTGTGAATCTGGCCTAGTGTTATACTAGGGTTAATAGTGTACTGTTTATTCAGGTCTTCTGCCAATAGTTGTAGTCAGTCAGAAAACCCACAATACAGTCATACCTTGGAAGTCGAACAGAATCTGTTCCGGAAGTCTGTTCAACTTCCAAAGCATGGCTTCCAATTGGCTGCAGGAAGCTCTTGCAGCCAATCGGAAGCCGTGGAAGCCATGCCAGACATTTGGCTTCCAAAAATCATTCGAAAACCAGAGCACTCACAGGTTTTGATCGTTTGGGAGACGATTTGTTCGGGAGCCAAGGCGTTTGGGATCCAAGGTATGACTGTATGTCCAGAAGTCATAGTTGAAGAAGTCTGAGCATTGCTCTAACTCATCTAACAATTATGCTATAAATTGCCTCATCAGAATGTTAAACAAGTCAGATTTAAGCCATTATTATTGTCTTGCAAAGTATTGCATGCAACTTTTCAATGTGACACCTCTATCACTCTTATGAAAATGCTTAAGTCTAATGACAAAAAAAATTTAACTGTAAATCATGGGAAGAGGTAATTGGATTATTTGGAGTGATATATATGGCTACAGATGTTTTCAGATAAATGAAGTTTATGATGTACTTTGTGATCGATGCCGGGCTCTTTAAATTGAATAACAGAGTGTTTTACAATTATTCCCTTAATTATTCATTTGGAAGTAATAAGAAGGGTAATAAACTGATCTAAAATAAATTTGGCTTCTGACAAGGAAAAAATAAAACTCAGAAAATTATAAGCTTGCTTCCTACTGCCTTAGCTTTGCAGTGGGGTAGTCATGAGGAGTCCTCAGATACTAATGCAAATTTCAGATATGTTGGACCAAGGCACATTGCAGGTTCCTACATACAGTAATGTCAGGTCTCCTCTGCCAGGCTCGGATGCTGTGAGGCCCCAACACATATTTGCCAGCATTGTGGTTCCTGTAGTTCATACTTTGCCATCTTTCTAACATGGTGGTGGCATTATACTGTATATATTTGACTCCAACTTTCACCATGGATTTCTGTTCCATCATTTGTTTTTTTTATCTGACATACCTGTGAAGACAAGCATATCCCCGATCTCCAGACTTTAATCTCCTGGTCTAATTGTTGTTTGGGGGCTTTCAATTGTGGGTATTTTAATGTTGCTGTTTCACTAAATATTTTAATTACAGAAAGCTGTGTTTTTAGAATTGGTCTTATTCTTGTTATTTTGCTTAGTTGCTGTCTATGAACTGCCTTGGTAGTTCCTCTTGAAAGGAAAGGTGCTGTTCTATCCTGTTTGTCGCCATCATCCCTCCAGGATGCTTATTCCTGTAACGTCCCACTGAGACTTTGCCAATAGAATGGCAGCAGGGTCATTCAGTTCTGCAACCCTGCAGCCCCCCTGCTGTGTTATAATCATTTTAGTCAAGCCACTTACATGTATTATGCAGTACATTCATTTTTTTACTTAATACATCTTGTTTCTTTTTACAGAAACAACAGCATTATTTGCCATATTTCCTTAGGGACTGATGGTACTTTCTCATGTTCGCATACAGGAAAAATACTTACTGGCAGCAAACTCTTAAACATAATTATGGTTAGAGGAGGAAATAGCAGTAGTTGGGTAAATAAGGTCTAAGCTCTAAGGTTAATGTTGAGCTCTGAGAACTGGGTGCAAGGGCTGCAAAGGGCAGAGGACAAAATTAGAAAGATTTTCTCCAGTGGCCTCTGCAGCACCTTTGGTCCTTCATGGGCAAGCCTTAATATAACCAATATGCTTAAGTGGAAGGAAGGAAGGAAGAAAGGAAGGGGTTAAGACCATGGAGTAAACTGTCCTGCCAGGCTTAGCTATGTCCACTTCCCTTCACCTTGGGAGGAACTAGGTAATCAAGTCTTTGTTCCATCCTCAGTCAACATGTGAACCTTCCTGTATGAAGAGGTTTGAACTGAAGGCTCTCATCAGTCAGTATTGAGTTTCTATATCAATAATCTGGGAACTTTCACAACTGTAACTAAATCATGCGTGGAAAAATACATGAACAAGACATTTGAAAAGTTTGTAAGTAAACCAATTTTTAACTTACTGGATGTGTGTTCTTTTCCTATGGTGGGGGAAAAGGGAAGTTATGGAACTCAAAAGGGAATATTTTCAAGGTCTTACAGCCTATATTTCCATGCTTTACTTTGTTGAATATTGCTTACTTCTCAAAGCTACGAACATGAGTCTGACCAAACTGCGGGAGGCAGTGCAAGACAGGAGTGCCTGGCGTGCTCTGGTCCATGGGGTCATGAAGAGTCGGACACGACTAAACGACTAAACCAGGGGTTCCCAACAAAATTTTCTCGAGGACCCCTCATCGAGCCGCTATTGTGACAAGGACCCCCATTAATTCCTAATCCTAAAATTAAAAAGTGAGAGCCAAATTAAGAGTCTTTTTATATTTTATATTTATACGTTTTTTACAGTTACAACAGAGTACTCCATCAGTATACAGTTAGTTTTAATTTTCAGTTCTTAATGAGATGAGTTAAATCTGTCCTTTGAGTCCATTATTTCTGAAATATTAGGTTCCAAACTTGAAACTTTCACTCTGAAATCCGACTGCATGTCGAGCCAATTCCTATATTTGTTTTTCATGAAACACATGGAAGTAAATGCTTGCTCACACCGATATGTGGTTGCAAATGGAAGGATCTTTTTCATTGCCTTATCTCCAAGTTTCTTGTAGTCCTTGCGTAGTCCAACTCTTTGTTTACAAACACTACTGTTTTGCAAAGAGGCAGCACGCGCCAGGGAGGAGGGAGGGGAATGGAGAAGACAGGGTACCTGCGCAGTAGTGCACAAATGAAGCCGACGTGCACAAAGCATCTTGGGGAGGTGAGCGTTAGTAGAATGCGCGCGCTGCCTCTTTGCAAAACAGTAGTGTTTGTAAAGCGCCTCCTAACGGCATACAGCAGAACTACTGCCTCTATCTAATTCTAGTTTTGCGCTAGACTCTGCTCATGCAGGAAGCGGCCAAAACAAAAAATCTGTTATCATACAAAATATATTTAATATATTTTTTATTCTAATAGCATCTTGCGGACCCTTCTGGCATAGCTCGCGGACCCCTGGGGGTCCCCGGACCACCTGTTGGGAACCACTGGACTAAACAACAACGCTTTGTTGAATATTTTGTGATTTTAAATATCTGCTGGGGTTCTCTCGCCAAAGTCTACTTGCCCCAAACTTGGATCTTGGCATTCTCCTTCCTATATGTCTCTTTTGCACCGACATATTTTTTTCCTCTGAACTGATTCCAACCTGGGTTCAGAAGTTAAAAGTGACATACTATTGGAATCAGGAACATTTCAGTCTTTCTTGACCTAGTGCTCTCTCTCCCTCACTAAGCTAACCATATACATATTTGTTCAATCGAAATGGCAGGCAAAAAGAAAATCCCATTGTGGTTTCTGCAGCATATATTATGATGTTGCTAAACGAGGAATCTTAAAATCCAGATCCCAATTAAACTCTTCTGGTTGCATTACTTTTGGGAGGTTGTTTAGCCCAGCCATGCTTATCTTTCTTCTGAGACCAAAGTCAGTTCCACAAGCACGGTCAATAACCTACCCATTATTTGGGTAAAGGACCATTAAGCAAAACAGAAGAGAGTACAGTAGTTACAGGTAGGTAGCCGTGTTGGTCTGACGTAGTCAAAACAAAATAAAGAAGAAGTGTGCATGCACATGAAAGCTCATACCAATGACAAACGTAGTTGGTCTCTAAGGTGCTACTGGAAAAAATGTTTTAAAATTTGTTTAGAGTAGTAATTGTTACTCCTCCAGACTTACTCTTTCTTTCTTTGAATGCCTTAAAAGCCAGTTATTGCTTCACTGAGGTACTATTCTACGTCCCAGTGGAGGGAGGCTTAAAGCTTGCACCATCTCCATAGTCTGTCTGTTCTGCTCTTTATGACTTTATGACACTCCTCATTGGCTCTTCATCATATCGTTTCCTGCTTGGCAGGGGGTTGGACTGGATGGCCCTTGTGGTCTCTTCCAACTCTATGATTCTATGATTCTATGATATCAATCAATACTGTCGTTTCTTCCTCAGAGCAGGGCAGGTTGAGGGGACATCAAGACTGCTTTGAGGACACAGGAGTAGATGGAACAAACATACACTTTGTAAACCATTTCGGAGCCTATTTCGGCATTCAATGGGTATATAAATTCATCGATAATAAAAAATAAAATAGTAATATAGGCAGGCTTTTTCACAAAAACTTCATGTTCACTGTCTGATATGGTTCTATTGACTTTAGTGGAAAATGAGTATTTATAGTGCTGTCTGTTACAAGGTTTTTAATAACGTGTATGCACATGTATATTTATAAATTATTATATTTTTTGGGGTGGGGTGGAAGAAAGGCATTTCTCAACGGCATCATCCCCAGATGTGGAATGCCCTATCCAGGGAGAATCACACTGGTACCTACTTTGCACTCTTCTTGGCACCAGGCATTTAATGTTGATGATGATATCCCAGGCTTTCTAGCTGGATTTTAAAGGCTTTGAAAGCCTCACTCTCCCATGTAGATTCCGACCCTGTACTAGGGAACCTCTACTGTGCCCTACTGGCCACACCTAGGACTCATACCACAGGATGCCAAAGGGAAATAAATGAGGGGTGCTGACTCACACCATCACAGCTGTAGAAAATAAGCTAATGCTCTTGACAGAGGCTCAGTTGTGACATAGTACAAATATAAAGCTTCAAGTAAACGGCAGCTATCAATGTTTTCTGGTCTTCTTCATACTGCATAAACTGACACTTCCTGAGAAGGCTGTTTGTCCTAGATATGATTTATAGTTGTATATTGTTTTTGTAATGAAGTTAGAGCATCCTTCCATCATGTAGCATATTGCAATAACAGAAAATGTGCTATTTGTTTGTACTTTTCATATTTTCTCCCCTTTTTGAATCAAGAGACTTGATATTGCCTCCATTTCCTGTGTGAGTTATTGCTTACATTAATCTCTCCAACATTAATCTCTCCAACAAGCTCAGTGGAAAGAACAGGTCCCCTGACAGCTACCAACAAAGCTAATGTTCCAAGGAAAAGTCAAGGCTCAGAAATCTCTGTTGGCTCCAGTTATATTTTGAAGTTACTCCTAACTTGGTTCAAGTTAACTTAAACTTGTCAATAATGAAAGATAAAACACACAGCATGCACTCCAGCCGTAGCAACAGTGCTGTCCTGTAGGGACCCCAACATCATATATCATCCCCTAGGGAATGTGGTCTTCAACAATAAAAATGGGGCCCCTCCCATAGACCATTTCAGCCTAGGCGTCCTAGAGTTCACCCAAACTGCTGGGACTACCCATTCAGGGTGTGTGTGTGTGTGTGTGTGTGTGTGTGTGTGTGTGTGTGTGTGTTTTTAATATTACAATTTTATTTTGGCAATATTCCACCCCACCCCAATAAATTATTACAACAGAAGGTGACCAAGACTGCTTTGAGCATGAAATATCGTTTTGGTTAGCTGTATTATAATTGTTTTGTTTGAGTTTTATTAGACAGGTGGAACACATGCTTCAGGTATGAAGAAAAATAGATGCATCTCCGCCACACCCACCCATCCTGGACCCTTCTAGAAAGACGTCCAGAGTAGCATTAGCAACGGCATTTTCAAAAAGCAAAAATAAATAAATAAATACTCCAGAGCCCAATTCATCCGTGATGGATTATGTGGGCTCCTTGCTCCTGTTTATACAGCCGTGCCACTCCAATGCATGTGTTATGTCATTGCAGCTCTTCATTACCATGAGCTCTCCCACCCATTCGGCTTTTCCCTGAAAACTTCCCCAGCAACAAAACAAACTACATATCTTTGGTGGTTGGGTGTGTAGTGTTTACTGTTCACCTAGGAGACTGGATGAAGCTGTGTGACATCTCAACTTCCCTAGCCTTCATAAAACAAAGTATAAACAGTAGGATGAGGCTGCTCTGCTGATGTGTTGTTCAAAATGGAGGCGAGCAAGCTGGAAATTGCCCTCTACAGTACATGTGCATCAGGGGCAAGTAAAGTTGCAAATCATGTGTGGTCAGAAGAGAAAGATGGGAGTTTCCAAGGGGCAGCAGGGGGAGAGCTGCCTGTTCAGGTAAATTGCTTGTGTGCATGTGGAAGTATTTAATCTGCAGCAGGAATACATTTTGATTTTACATGCAGCTGTTAAAAATCACCTCAATTCAAACTAGCCTTTAGCAATTTCCAAACACTATTTCTCTAGACAGTTGCAAAAGTGGTTGCTATGCTTTTGGAAGAAATGGGCTGTTCTCTTGACAGGGCATTAATATTCATAGATAAATAGATGATGATGATGATGATGTAGATAAATATGCACAATTAATTATTCTTTCTAATTATTCTTTCTAATAAATACAGAGAAGTATTTATTTAAGGAAACAACTAAATTGAGGGCATCTAAATTAAAACCGAAGAGGAAGTAGTCAATACTAACTGCACAACAGCAGTAAAGGTAAAGGTAAAGGGACCCCTGACCATTAAGTCCAGTCATGACCGACCCTGGGGTTGCGGCACTCATCTCGCGTCATTGGCCGAGGGAGCCGGCGTACAGCTTCCACGTCATGTGGCCAGCATGACAAAGCCGCTTCTGGCGAACCAGAGCAGCACACGGAAACGGCATTTACCTTCCTACTGTAGCAGTACCTATTTATCTACTTGCACTTTGACGTGCTTTCAAACTGCTAGGTTAGCAGGAGCTGGGATCAAGCCACGGGAGCTCACCCCGTTGTGGGGATTCGAACCGCCAACCTTCTGATTGGCAAGCCCTGGGCTCTGTGGTTTAACCCACAGCGCCACCCACGTCCCTATGCACAACAGCAGTAGTAGACGGCAAAAGTGCACATAATACAAATCAGCTAAGGTTACAGTCCTAACCCCACTAACCTGGTGAGTAAACCCCACTGAATTAAGTTAGGTTTATTTCTGAGCAGACATGGTTAGAATTGTGCTATTATTTTATTTATCTGTTTATTGCATTTATATTCCACCTTCTCCTCCAAGGAACTCAAGGTGGCATACATTGTTCCCTTCCTCCTTATTTTATTCTTACAACAACCCTGTGAGATAAGGCTGAGAGACTGGCGCAAGGTGAGCAGGTGAGTTACATGGTAGAGCAGGGGTTTGAACTCTGGTCATCCATGCCCTAGTCCAGGCATCCCCAAACTTCGGTCCTCCAGATGTTTTGGACTACAATTCCCATCTTCCCCGACCACTGGTCCTGTTAGCTAGGGATCATGGGAGTTGTAGGCCAAAACATCTGGAGGACCGCAGTTTGGGGATGCCTGCCCTAGTCCAACATTCAAACTACTACACCACACTGGTTCTACATCACACTAGTTGGATAACTTCAGGACACATTTTGTCTATCTTAAGAGGAACCCAAAAGTTCTTAGAAAAGGTATTATGAAATATACTTCCTTCTCTTCTATTGTAGGACAAGGGATGTTTCTGACAATCTCACCCAAATTTTTCACCAGAGCTGCAAGTTCCATGGTGTGTTTTTTCATTTAAAAAATTTGTGCACTATGCACAGTTCATTTTTATCTTCCCAACCCACTGTCAATACACATGCACGCCTTTGTAAAACACTACAACACAGTAATGTTGATGAGCTTTACACATATACAGCTGTATAACGATTGTTTCTGTGTGAGGCTTACCAGTGCTCCAGGAGCACATGCCAACATCGCTAAAACACAGAATGAAAGGAATCTTGAGACAATTTATACAGATGATGACAAGAAGGTTTTCTCAAGGCACATCAGGACACTAGTGACGAAGTGGGAATCTTGACCATGCTTGTGACAAGGAGATGGATGCCAAAAATTGGCATGCATTTCAAGAACAGGCTCTGAACCGACATCAATTGTATTAGGAGGGGTATGTATGAAATTCTCTATCACTTTGGTAGGTTTAACCTATTGGCACTTCAAGTTCCCATTATCAGTCATACCTAAAAATCTTAAATAATTTTCGTTAATGCACCAACAGATTCTGCTTCTATCATGGTGGGCTTTTTAAGATTACAGTATTGTAAAAACTAAGTGTACATAACATCAGCATTTTCTGCAAAACCCATTAACTATAATGATAGAAAGGATAGGACACCAGAACACACTTAAAGACCCCAGGGATATGAAAAGTTATTGATTTAAATTGTACCAGCTGCTTTGCAAAGATGACATCCTACGGGTTCTGAATATACATGGCAAGGAGAATTTGCATGAAAGGTAAGAGCAACAATGTTAAGCCAATTCTATTTGATTATTATATTTTTCATTCATGTGCTGCTCTGTAATTTAGTTCAATTTGCACTCATGGGGTGTCTGTAGCTGACATTACGGAATAAAATGTTTTACCTTAATATCACGATTTTAGTTACATTCAGCCCTGATCACTGCTGTCAGAAAAGAGAGTTCTTTCTTTGAGCGCCCAGGAAATTCTTGCCGTTCTAGTCTTTTCTCCAGATACAGGCCTTTATCAAACCTCAAAAACTCAGGAAACCAATGTTGCCCCGGAAGGCTGGCTGGGGAATAATTGCTTGGTACAGCCAGTTCTGAGCAGTAGCATTGGTCAATATGGCCTTTGGAACTGCTTATTTTCCAGTGGTTTTAGTTTTTCATGGTGACCGAGTCCATCTGTTCCTCAATACTGAAAGCTGTGGTAGCTGCTGTCTACTAGAACAGGTGGAACTGCTAAGGGGTAATTGGGCAGGATGAATGAGAAGCCACAGGGGTGTGGCCAAGTTGTTCTGGTTCTCTCTCCACCTTCTTCCTTTTGCAGTGAAGTGGTGAACATTTAAACATTGCAGTTTAAGTGCCTTACCTTGGTTAAAAGGGGTCCATGCCACCACAATTACTAGCATGGGTTCATCCCAAAGAAACTTTACCATACTCAGTAGTAAGCCCCAAAGAAATCCATGTGGCTTGCTTCCTGGTATGTATTTACAGGGTTGTATCATGAATTGGTTTATCTTAAAGGTGTCACACAGGTCTGTTTACACTGGACTCTCCCACAGTTTATTCACTTCAGTATCCTATTTATAGAATGTAGAATATCGTGGAGTAACAGTAAGCGCACTAGGACCTGGGAGACCAGTGTTAAAATCAATCATAAAGCTCAATGTGTGACCTTGACCTCACGGGATTGTTGTGAGTATAACATGGGGGAAAGGAGACACATGAATGCCACCTTGAACTACTAGGAGGAAAGGTGGAGTGGATATAAATGTAATACTGATAAATAAGCAATAATCAAGATAAACAGACACTCTCCAGTCTGCCCATTCCCAGTTTTGAATTGCGGGTGGGGCCACGGTTGGAATCATGAAAAAAGCCTAACCTTGAAATCAGAGAAAAAGAATCTGGGGCACAACCAGGATATACAGGCTTACAAACATTGGACTTTACATACAGGGCCTTGGCAAATCCAGTGATGCAGTCTAAAGGATTTAACTAATAGCACCACCAACTCCTCCTTGCGTGTGGCATGTGGCTTTCAAGATAACAACTTTGAGCATGCTCAGACTGCCGTTCAGTTTTGTGGCATACCCCTTCCTCGAATCAATCTATACATATTTTTAATAATAAACAGGCACAGAAAAAAATCACTGTTGGAATGCACTCACAATTGTGAGGCTAAAAAGGTTATGATGAGGCATCCCCAGCTGTTGCCATTGGCCACTGTCTGCTGATCACAAATGTACATGGATGCTGATTGGATATAAAGGTGGGTCTTTTCCTCTTCAGCAACAGAACACAGTGTGTGTGGCAGCTGTGGCATTCAGCATTGCCCAATTTTCCCGCAGTTGGAGGAGGCAAATTAGCAGATGGATGGAGGTCAATTTTCTGGTGGTGGGATGCTATGGAACACTTGGTTCACTTGGTGAGTGGGTTCACAGCTAATATTCATGGTTGGAAGCTGGTTACTGTCTAGTGGTGAACCTAGGGGAAGCTGGCAGATATTGTTTGCATTCGGAAGCCAGTGGATGTCTTAAGGCTGAAGCAGACTGATGCTTGTGGATGTAAGCTGGCTGAAATTCCCCTTCAGAAGCTGGTCAACAGAAGCAGTGAATATTTGTGGGTGGAAGCTGGGGTACGGATGTGAACGAATGAAGGGTGAAAGATGTGTAAATATGTTTGTTGGTGTTCTTCATAGATGTTGGCTGGTGTATGCCTGTGTGAATAGGAGGTTTTGAGTGCAGTCAAGACCAACAGTGCAGGTGATGTGATCTTGGGGGCAGCCTGGTGCCTCTGCTTCAGGATCAATCATATGTGAATTTTTATTCATGCATTTTATTTAAAATCATTTATAAATATAGCTTAATGTTTTTTTTAAAAAATCATCTACTTTGGTGTGCAATATAAAAACAGTAAAAATATCATTAAAAATGCAACACCAAAGCAGTTAGACTTGGCTGGAGAACTGCAAATTGCTGTATTTTCAGTTTGCACCTTGTTTCAGAAGGTGAAAATTAGGCAGTCAAATTTCTCCTCCATCCCCAGTGAAGGTTCTAATAAGCCTTTGAACTTTTTAATGTTTCTACCCTTCAGGAATAAATATTCCCGTTTAGTACTAGCTTAAGGATCACCACTTCTTTAAATCCTGGGAGCGCTCCCCACTCTACTTTTTTTAAAAAAAGATGTGTTAAAATGGATTGTGCCAATTTGGGAGTGTTAACAAATACAAGTGATTGAGATAAGAAATATGTGCTGTTGTAGTGAGTTCATCACGGTGAGGCCCACCTTGTCATCTGCACAAATAGTCCTTTAGAACGGTGAATGGGCGGCTCATTATCGGGACAGCAATGAAACAGGCAGAACATTACAGCCTGTTCTGAATGAAGAACCAAATACAGAATAAAAATGACGGAATGTTTCATAATAGCTAAATTGGGAGTCATTATAAATCTGCTTTGATTACCAGGCATGTTTTTCTCCTGATGCGCAGTTAGATTCAACTCTAGGTCTCTAAAACATACATTATGTTAATTGCACACAAAAGACATAGCCATTTTAGCTCCCAGTCAACCCCCCCCACCCCACCCCCAGTTCACAATCAATCCTGAAAAGAAAAATGACCTTTTTTAAATTCGTCCTAAGGAGATGCTTAAATGCATTCAAATTGCTTCGGTATATTTTAAAATATACTGAATGTGGAGAGTGGTGAGAATATTACGCACATTGTACTGCTGGAAAACAAACAACGTTGGCAAGTTAATGCATTTGAGATGACTTGTGATTCATTGTATTTTCATGCGCCACTTCATGAAGTGGGATCTTACCCATGAATACACAATAAATGTATTATGGGACCCCCATGGAATTGGCACCATAGGGCTTTCTACATATTACTCAGAATGCAAATGAAAGAAATGCATCTCTCATCCCTGCAGCACCTTTCTCTCTTTTCTAAATTCTGGGACTTCCAAAGGAGGCATATTTGAGCAGATTAATGGTAGGAGGTTCTTAGCTGATGTTTGGTCTCAGCTTCTGCCAACCTAGCAGTTCGAAAGCACGTCAAAGTGCAAGTAGATAAACAGGTACCGCTCCGGCAGGAAGGTGAACGGCTTTTCCGTGCGCTGTTCTGGTTTGCCAGAAGCGGCTTAGTCATGCTGGCCACATGACCCGGAAGCTGTCTGCAGACAAACGCTGGCTCCCTCGGCCTATAGAGCGAGATGAGCGCTGCAACCCCAGAGTTGTCGGCAACTGGGCCTAATGGTCAGGTGTCCCTTTACCTTTACCTAATGTAGTACAAGAGGACAAACCCTAGCCAGAAATATCCAGCTGCACCGCAGCAGTGTGCCACTTAGGCATTTAACTCTCCATGCACGCTATTTTTAACAAGGCCAAGGTCAACCATTCTCCTCAAATAAAGATAGCTTGGACAGTGGATGGTCAATGGGATACACATATATATATAAACCTATGTGGAAGGACAGTTGACACATAACGCTGCCAAGCATACCGGAAGGAACATGAGAAACTCAGTGCAATGATACACTGTGTAACCATAAACGAGGAGTCAGGGATGGAAAGAGGAGAGCAGAGATGCTTGTGAGGTCAGGAGGATGCAATCAGTAGAAGCAGCCTCTTGCTGAAGAGCAATGATTAATAGTGAGAAATTGCTGCTACCAAACTCCGGTTTCTTCCTGTTGCTGCCTGGAAGAACATAGCTGAGTGTAGCGTATGGGAGCTGACAGCCCAGGCAGCCTAGTAGGCCAGGGAGAGAGAGCTCACTGCCACAGAAATAGCCACCTACTCCGTAGAGCAGGCACCCCCCAAACTTTGCCCCCCCCCAGATGTTTTGGACTACAATTCCCATCACCCCTGACCACTGGTCCTGTTAGCTAGGGATCATGGGAGTTGTAGGCCAAAACATCTGGAGGGCCGCAGTTTGGGGATGCCTGCCCTAGAGTGTCTGCTTCCTGTGTGTGCGTGCAGTGTGCGTGTACAGTGTTACCTGAGATGGATCAGTAAAGGCTGCTTTCCTCAATATAATGTTGTTTGGTTTATTTTACAATCAGAGGGTGGTTTTATTATTGAAGATGTGCCTTTTCGGTGCTAGCTGCCTTGCGCACAGCTTTTGCCTACAGTCTGCTGAGACTCCACACTCCTATGTAAACCTCCCTCAGGATTTCCCTCCAAAACGTAGCAAGCCTCTTAAAGAGTTATCACACCACACCCGTGGGCAGCAGATTGATACAAAAGCAGCAAATACCAAAGGGCATTGCTCCCTCAGAAGGCTCTGATGGGGAGGGCATCTCTCCTCTCTGACTATAAACTGAGAAGGCCATGTTGAGACATAGGACAGGCATCCCCAAATTGCAGCCCTCCAGATGTTTTCTCCTACAACTCCCATGATCCCTAGCTAACAGGACCAGTGGTCGGGGAAGATGGGAATTGTAGCCCAAAACATCTGGAGGGCTGAAATTTGGGGATGCCTAGCATAGGACTATAGAAGCATGGTTATTCTGTCTAGTTGGGTGGGAAGTTGGGTGATGGTGATGGTGAAAGGGAGAAAGTGATTGTATGTCCTGGAGGCTGGGAAGGGCACCACACACACTGCCTTACTAACTGCTACAGCCTTTAGCTTGATCCAGTAGAGCTCTTTTTATCTTTTTAGCCAACAAATCTCAATCAAGACTGTGAGTAGGCAATGTGCTGGCTGCAGGGAAAGAGGACTAATTCTGTTGGCTCTATTGAGATCATTCTCCCAGTTGAGGAGTTGCACAGAGAACAGTCCTGGGTGGAATCTACACACATATAAAAAACGATATGAAAACACTTTTAAAAAAAGTTTTTGAAAAATACACTGAATTTTGCATAGCTCACTGTCGCCATCAAGTGTGACAGTTGTATCTTGCACTTTACAACACATTTAAAATGTTTCATTTACTGCTGTGTAGATGAGTCCCTGGTTACATAACACCCCCCTCACCCCAGTGCAGCAGCCATACCTATATCACCACCAGCAGAATGTAGGGACGAGAACTTCCTCTCCTCTCTCACCTTCCTTAGCTTGTGTAGATCAGGGATGGGGAAAATATGTCCCCCTCATGTTGTTGGATTCCAAATCCCATTAGCCCCAGACAGTGTAGCCAATTAGTATGGGATGATGGGAGTTGTAGTTCAGCAACATCTGGAAGGTTACAGGTTTTCTAACATTGGTCTGCGTAAGCTGTGCAGCTTTTCTATAGAAATGGCATATTGTGGAGACTGAGGAGTCCTTCCTTCCTTCCTTTTCTTTTGCAAGAGAGCATATGAGAGGGAAGAAAGCGAATAGAAAAATAGCCGAAACTCTGCAGTGTACCAATTATGTTAGGCATAAGAGGCAGTTGATAATGCCTGAGGGTTGCTGATAATGCCTGGGGTGAGCAAGCCTCCTGTTGTTTGTTAACATAGCAGAAATCAGCAAGCGATGCCTTTCAGGTGACATAGCTAAATAATATCACCTGCCTCAGACAGCAGTTAAAAGGAGAGTTAGAGGAGTTACTGTAGTTCAAAAGCTAGCAACCTTAGAATCATGCCTGGGGGCAAATAGGAGGAGATCACTGAAGGCCCTGGAAGGCATGCTCTGAAGCTATTTCCTGAGGTTAGAGACAGAGGAGAGTACAGGAAGGGGACTAAGTGTGGAGCATGTCTCTTCCCTCCACCTCCACTTCTGAATAAATGCTGAGAATTCTGAGCAGCCCTTGACAAGGTTTCCAAATAGATCATCTGGCAGCATTGGCATAAAACCAGGCGCTTGTGCTGAGCACATGACAGCCTCCTGCATTCATTTAGAAGAACAACCACCATGAGAAAATCATGAGAAAATGGTGGGGTGGGGTGGGGCAGGCTGGAAGTCATGTGATTCTACTCTACACACCTGTCTGGCCCAAATATAATAACTCTAACATGAGAGAGCTGGAGCTGCAGACACCAGGACAGAGGTCTAGTCAAAGTCTTCACCACTAAGGTGAGATTTGCTTTCCCCCCTATTTAAATAATAGTAATTATTTCTACTTTTGCATCTCTATAAAAATTACTACATGCAAGTTTTGTTGTTTTGGGATCTGGGTCGGGAAAATTACCCCTTACAGTGAGGTAACGGCATGGGTATCTCACCAAAAGAGGGATGTTTACAGTGCAGTGCAGGAAAGTTAAACACTCACTCCTCGTATTACAATGGTTCATGAAAATGCCCTTGGACTCTAGTGATGTTCCATGCAAAGGCAAGGAATGGTGTCCTGTTGCTTCTACAATGAAGCTGTGCCATCAAATCTGATTGGTATGTGATCCTTGATTTGTTGAGATAACATTATATGGGAAGAGGGAAAGTGTGGGAGAGAAGCAGGAGAAATAGGGAACAGAATAGTTGTAGAGACATCCATGAAAAGATAGGTCTGAGAGGTGGAACACCTTCAGAATCCCTGAAAGCCCCCTGTTCACTCTTTATAATCTTAAGGACAAAAATAGAGTGAAGACTTGGTTGCTGCTTTTAAGTGACACTGGCTATGTGCCCCCCTGCCCTGCACCTGTCGCCCCCAATTTTAAGTTATTGAAACCAAGTATGAAAGTAGATGGAAACAAAAATAAGATAAACCATAAAAAAACAGTAATCCAAACACATTATTCCATTCCCTGTCATCATATGGAGAACCATTAGAATGGAAGAATTTTTACCATCCTTAATTATATAACTAAGAGCATAGGGCATGCTCTGGTCCATAGGGTCATGAAGAGTCGGACACGACTAAATGACTAAACAACAACAAGAAGAGCATAGGGTTGCCATTTTTGCCAAATGAACTCCTATTTAGATGGAATCCAGATCTGGAATGGTTCTCTAGTCGTGTGTAAAACAACTGCCATGAAGGTCTCTGGTTCCGCTTGACCTCTTCAGGTTTTCAAGTGATGAGTCAATTTCTTTGAAATGACATTAAACAGGGCTTTTGGTAACTGTGTGCCTTTAACATGCAGAAATTAAACAGGTGCAGGTTTTCCTGGCATTGAAGAGGCAGGAATGGGGAAAGAATTTCTGTCTGCCACTGGCCACAGATCCTTGGCTGAGAAACAAAATGCTTTCAACTGTGGTTCGTTTGTGAAGACACTTTTGTGTACATAGATAAATATATGCTGCTAGTTCTTTTTTTAAGAAAGCAAAAGTAGGTTTGCACCCACATTAGGGATGGAAGGATCTATTACTGTTCCAGAGCATTTTTCATTCTCGTGTATATTGCATCTATTCAGAAAAAAGATTGGTTTATGAAGAAATTACATATCTTTCTACTTACGAGTGTTTGTTGAACTAATTGGCTGATGAAGAATTCAACAAAATAGTAGTTGCTATCCGGAAACACTGTTCAGCAGAGTTCAGAGTTGGATATCCGAATTGGACATTGCTGATTACAAAGCGTCACAGCTAGTTCTCCGCCGGGTAAAGTCTGGTGCCGTGATTCATTTAGTACTTTCAGAGACTTTCAGAGACTTTAGTTTGTTAATATTTATGTTTTGAATTATTCCATAAAGTTTCACATTGTAATTGTTTTCGGCCACCGTGTTGCTTTGGATATTGCTGAGTCATATTTTGCAACACAGGGGGTTGTGTGTTTACTCATTTGTTTCCTTAAGGCAGGATGTTTCTCCCCTTCCCACTGCATCTGAAATCCACTTAAAATTCTCATGCACTGTTGACAATGCATCTTTCCAAATTCCAGCTTTCAGCAGTTTCCCAGGCAACCGGCACTTTGGCACAAAGAAGTCTGTAAACAGCATATAAACCAAAACACCTCTTTGCAATTTCCCCGTTTCTCTTTCATGTGTGTGTTGGCATGTATGTATGTGTGAAACTTGTGCAACTCTAAAAACGCAAGTAAGAATGCTGGTGCTGCTCATTTTGCAGTAATTCCTGTACAGGTGTGGGAGACATTTTCTGCACCTGGAGAAATTGAAAATACCACATGCATGGACAGTTTCAGCCCCAGAAATGAGAACAAGGTTAGCTTTTTTCAGTGTGATCAGACTGTGAATATAACACAGATGCTCCGGTTTTCGGCAGCATAGAATGTTTCCAATTCTGAGACCTTGATTGCTCTTAACTTCTTCCAAATCACACAGGAGTTAGATTCTTTCGTGCCACTCTCTGACCAGGCACATCTCCACTGACATGTTTGAGAATCTGTCCATTCAGGGACATCCCTATCCATTTAGCTGCCTGAAACAAAGGACAATTTGGTGCCTCCCCCAGCCCACACACAGACCAACCAGAACAGGCAGCTGATCCTCATATTGGAACTGGTGATAGGACAGCAGACTAGGACACACACAGTGCACACAACTCTGTCCTCCAACTCATCACCAGCACATGCTGCCTCACTCTACCTAACGACAGAGCCGGCCCTGTGTGTTTTGTGCCATCATCATTGTGGTGGGCCATTTTTTGTTCGACAAAAATGTTTGGCTGAGGCTGCAATTCTTTAAATTTTGTAGAGATTAATGGAACTTGCTTCTGAATAAGCATACACGGGCTTGCACTGTAAGTGACTTCATTTTATATCCCACAGAAGTAATCTATGCAGAGCATTTTTTTTAAAAAAAATCAAATCAGGAAAACCACACATTTATTTGGGTTTGTAAGCCTTTAATCACATCCAGGCTGTATACCAATAGTTTAACCCTACACATGTCTACTCAGAAGTAAGCCCCATTGAGTTCAATGAAGCAGACTCCCAGAAAAGTTTCCTAATTGATTCTTATTGGCCAGATTGGTCCATCTAGCTCAGGATTGTCTATGTGCTGACTGGTAGTGGCTCTCCAGGATTTCAGATGGTGGTTTTTTTTGTTTTGTTTTGCAGCTCTACATGCAAAGCATAGATGCTCTTCTACTACAGCCCTTCCCCAAAGGCTGCACATAGGGTGATGGCCAGATGCAAAGCTGTTTTCATGGCTTTTAAGTCCATATACATTTCCGTTCTTCATGTCAAAACATGTCCTTTTTCTGGCGTGGTTCCATCACCACATTTTGTACTAAATCTTCCGCCGCGAAAATATGGCAGACCAAATGACTTTGTTTATTAGATGTAGCTTGGCATCTGCAAGATGCCTGCTAATATATTTCATTATGTCTAAAGGAACAATATGTGAAATGGCTTCAGACCTCTGGCTCTCTCACACAGTGGCCTTTGGTGCTGAAGCGGATTACTGCTGCCGCTGATTTCACTGGAGCAACTTCTGTGACTGGTCTCTGAGCATTCAATTTCTGCTAGGGTCACAGGTGCAATGTTGAAGGTATACTCCTCCTTTAAATACTGTCTTGGGCACACCTTCTAACTAAAATCAGGCACATTTTGTGGCATATATTAAATGAATCAATCATAGTCTTAATTTTGTTCTAATCTGGTAATTCCCAAAGTGCATCCAAGTAGGAAGCCTCTGACCTTCCCAGGCTGAGAGCAATTCTGTTGCCTCTCTGCAGCCAATGTGATTGGATCATTTATTCACTCTCGACACAAAAATTGCTTTCCTTGGGAGGAAGATGCCACCGTGCTCCTCTCTGAGTCACTGTTCTGGGCTGGATTCCATCCAGTCAAGGGCAGTGACTCATACAGAAATGTAGGTGGGTGGGATTACTCTGAGAACAAGCAACACCAGCCATGCCATCAGGGCAGGACTTTGGAGCAGAACCCAGGGTGCCACCCAGGAGAGTAAGTGAAGTAATTCACATTGCCACCGAAACAAGGGTCCCCCATGAGATGCAGGAACACTCCCAGCTCTAAAATTGCACGAGGCACGAGTCAATTCTTACTCCTTCACTCTAAAAACGAGCCATATCGGTTGTAAGCATGAAACGTGGCTTCATCTGGTGTTCAAAAAAGCAGCACCCTGCAAGTTTCAGAAGTCTGAGAAACACTGTTCTAATCTTTCATCCTTTTACACACATGCAAGACTAGAACCTTTGTCTCTGTAAAAAAACAATGCTTAGTTTATAGTTCACCTGAAGCTGCAGAATCATTATCTTTTTTCCTGGTTGTATATGTGCAGCTTTCTCAAATGTCACAGAATTGTTTGCCTCCCCCCCCCAAAAAAAATCGATTGATAATGTTTAACAATGCCAGCCATTTTTATTTGTGAATGGCAATATGGCTCCCACCTGAATGGTTGCAGGACTGCAGCCTTGGAAGTTTCCATCTACTAACAACATCAAGAGAGTGTCATAAGTCTCTTCATTCACAGAAAAGGAAAACGGCTTAATGTGGCATTCGTGCACCTGCAATAAGCCTCTGCTCTTTTATTGTGGTGGTGTTGGTTGTTGCTGTAATGAGATGGCAAATCTCTTGGGAAATCACCCTTGCTCTCACCCATCTGAAAAACGAGCCTCCCATGCCACCTTGTGGTAGCTTTTGAGAAATGCTGCCTTGGATTGCTTTTCTTATAAGCCTGCCAATATTGGTAGTTCTGACTGATTTGTTTTTCCACTGCCTCCTGAAATACTTGTTCAGCAATAGGCCTTATGGCACAAGAGCAGAGCCCAGCTCTTCAGATAATTTACGACTCGGTTCTAGCTGCACTTACTTGATTTGGAGGTGAGCACTATTGAGACCAGCAGGATTCGCTTCTCAAGTACGTGAGCCTAGGAAAGAGAAAGACATGAAGAAAAGGTATTGTGGGAGAAAGACCGTGCAAATTTGGCACTGACTACAGAGTGTTCTCATTGTGGGACAGCTTGTCTGTATGGTGAACATAAGCAGAGTCTTGTCAGACAAGATCAGGGACCCACCTTGTTGTTGCTTAGTCGTTTAGTCGTGTCCGACTCTTCGTGAACCCATGGACCAGAGCCAACACAATGTTTCTGGCTGCTTGCTTCTATATCTTACAGTTCTCTTCCTGCCTGCAATATCTATCGATCTGCCTTAACTGAACCTCTGTGAAATCTCCATGCATTAGAACTGGCTGAACTTGCAAGCTAAAGTTTAATGTGAATACTTGGTTCAGCTGGACTTGTCATAGAGAATTCCCCCTGTATATCATTGCTTAGTAATAAGGATGATATGTGATGTATGGAATATGGAAGTGATGTATGGAAGTGAGAACTGGACCATAAAGAAGGCTGATTGCCGAAGAATTGATGCTTTTGAATTATGGTGCTGGAGGAGACTCTTGAGAGTCCCATGGACTGCTAAAACAGTGTTTCTCAACCAGTGTGCCTCCAGATGTTTTGGGACTACAACTCCCATCATCCCTAGCTAGCAAGACCAGTGGTCAGGAATGATGGGAGTTGTAGTCCCAAAAACATCTGGAGGCACACTGGTTGAGAAACACTGTGGTAGAAGATCAAACCTATCCATTCTTAAGGAAATCAGCCCTGAGTGCTCACTGGAAGGACAGATCGTGAAGCTGAGGCTCCAATACTTTGGCCACCTCATGAGAAGAGAAGAATCCCTGGAAAAGACCCTGATGTTGGGAAATATTGAGGGCACTAGGAGAAGGGGACGACAGAGGACGAGATGGTTGGACAGTGTTCTCGAAGCTACCAACATGAGCGGGAGGCAGTGCAAGACAGGAGTGCCTGGCGTGCTATGGTCCATGGGGTCACGAAGAGTCGGACACGACTAAACGACTAAACAACAACAAGTAATAAGGAAGTCAGAGTGCATGAAACACCATTTCAGATATGTTACACAGGTGCTACTACGTAGCCCAATTGGTTAGAGCGTGGTGCTGATAGCATCAAGGTTTCAGGTTCGATCCCCATATGGGACACTTGCATATTCCTGTACTGCAGGGGGTTGGACTTGATGATCCCCAGAGTCCCTTCCAACTCTACAATTCTATGACTCCAACCCTCCTGGCTACTTTGAATGATATATCGTTTCCATCCCTTTCTCTTCTTGTAGTATCCACCCAGCATCTTCCTTCTAGTATACCTTATCCAGGCAGATCACGTACCATGTTCCTCTCATTGCAACAAGCAGTGTAGCTTTTGGTCATGCTGAATCCAGCTTGTGCTGCTAAAATGAGTTTCCAAACACTAGTTTATCTTCTTTGGTTATCTTTTTTCAGGCATCTGGGGTGGGGAATCAGAATCCTTCGACAATTCCTCTCTCTCATTCTCTTCAAAATCCTGTTACTTTTTTTTTTTGAACAACCGCCAAGTAAATTGCTAGAAAGGGCCATTTTAGGACTTCTTTATATTTACATTGTGGAGTCCCATTAACTGTGCCTTGCATATGTTAAGACCAATTGAATGCACAGCACAGCTGCTCTTACTATCACAACTGTCTACATCAGACATCTTGAGCTTTAACAGGCCCAGGGTCCACTGTTCATCCCAACATGCAACAAGGAACCCAGTATTTTCCGCGTACGTTCTCTTTTTCACTCGAGGATGGGGCAGGTTCACCAGATACAAAGGCACCAAGGCCCCTTGACCAGCTGTGTAACAGAGGCAGTTTTCACCAGGTGCTACTTGGAAGATGGGCCCAAGAAAAGGTGTACCCTCTGAAATCACCTCAGCTTCAACAGCTAGCTGAGGCGCAAGAGTGCTTGTTCGTCTTGTACTGCTCCCTCCCTCCTTCTGTTTAAAAGAGAAGCTCCACTGGGATCCTCGATTCTCCTTGATCTGATTTGTGCATCTACAGCTTTCTATTCCGAGTCTCCCTTCTCCCTTCTGTCTCCCTTTTAACACGGTGGCCCTTGGTAGATTCACTGCTTAACTCAATTGACAAGATTAACAGTCCTTCAAGAGGCCTGGCAGAGCTTACATATGTGGGCCTGCCAACCTCTCCATGGCTTTGGACCAGAAGATGTATATGTATAGTCTCAGGGATAAATGCTGCAGCAGTAAATAACTGGATAGATTTATACTAAATTGCCCCAATCCTACTTGGACTCGTGTGTGTGTGTGTGTGTGTGTGTGTGTGTGAGAGAGAGAGAGAGAGAGAGAGAGAGAGAGAGAGAGAGAGAGAGAGAGATTTTTTCTGGAATGAGATATAATTTTTATTCACATTTTTGTACATCACCCTGGAATCTTTTGCTGAAGGACAGTTAAGAATTTAAAAGTAAAACAAAATGTGCAAATGGGCATTTTGAGCATGATTCTGATCTAGCTCAATCCAGTGGTTTTCGGCTGTTGAGCATGGAAGCTAGACTCAAGTCCTTTGCATCACATAGTTTATAAGTGCCACTTGCAGAGTTTCAGGCAGGAGACACACCTGAGTCTACCTGGAAATGCCAGGGATTTAGATCAATGTTTTAGTTATGGACAAAAAAAGTTATGTGATATTAAGCTTTGTATTTCTCTTTATAAATCCTAATATAATTTAAGAAAAGGGGGAAAAAGAAAAGAAAAGCAAGGGACTGAATCCATGTGTAAAGGATATGCTCTAGCACTGAGCAACAGTCCCTTACACCAATATTTGTAATATTTGGGATGGAATATTTCATACTATAGCAACCATAGAGAGGGGATGTCTCTGGCACAGAGCCACTAGCACAAGACCTCACTTTCCAACCCGAAGTGCATGGCAATTATTAGTCCCACAACCTCTCGTTTTAGAAGCAGATAATTCAGATCAGACAGGGCCAACAGGAAAAGAACGTTCAAACACTCAGCTAGAGAGGGGTTTGTGTGTGTAATATGTTTAAAAAAGTATTTTGTTCTGCAATATTATCCATCAGTTGCACAAGTAGCAGTGGATTATAAATTATATGAGCAAGAGGGCACAGAAAGGACAGAGTTGAGGAGGGGGTAAGAGGAGGAAACGGGCTGTCAGAATCCTGCTACAGTTTGTGCAGTGGGTGTTGCAAATCCAGACATCTTATCAGGCCCTGTCATGAGAACCAGACTGTTATTAGGGGTAACACTTCTCAGACGGAACAGTAAATCCCAGCATTAGCACGTTGCACCATTGAAAGACGCAAACCATTATGAATGATGCAACTGGCAGTAACGAAGGCAGGGGTCCAATGTTACATGCCCACACAAACGTAATTAGAAAGGGGGAGGGAGTAGCCATAGCTCAGTGCATGCAAAAGGCGCCGAGTTCAGAACTCATTACATTCAACTCAAAGGATGTGGTACAGAAAGTGAAATACCTTTCCCCCCCCCAAGCCCCTTGAAAACTGCTGCCAGTCAGAACCACGATGAAGTCTTGTGCTAGGTGGACCAATAGATCCCTATATTCCTAACACTAATACTTGTAGCTTATCTGATTAATTATTGCAACGACACATAAGGAAAGTAAGGCAAGAGTTGAATGCAGGCTTTCCCGAGGAAAGCTCCTGCAAACCCCCTCCCCACAGTTACACAGAGCCATTCACATCACAGGTAGACCAACAGCTGTGACCTTTGCACCAGTTCTCTATTGGAGGAGTGGGGGGGGCTCTTTGAAAGAAATGCAAAAGATAGATTGAAATAAATAAGTAAATAAATAAGTCAGAAGGCCTGAAAGGCCAATTTGCTGGTGCCTGCTCCAGGAGAGCTGTTCAGATGAATAGGTGTGTTGGCCTAACTAAACATATTCACTTTGCAAGATTATTCTGTCCTCTTATCAGCCAGCCCAGTGCAGAAAAAAAGGACAAGCTTCCTGGTTAATAACCCAGTTCCGAGGGTCCCGTTTCTCCTGCAAATGTGTCTTAAGCTGAGGAATCATCTCTGTTGCTTATCTCCCTGCTTTACTAGAAGCTGCCTGACATCCATGGCCTCACTTTGCTTTCTCTTGCTTCTACTGATACACATTTTTTTCTTCAGCCTGCAGCCTCAGCCATTTTCCCATACCAGGACAAATGTGTTTGTGTATGTGCACACCCATGTGGCGGTTGGAGGGGGGGGGGACAGGAGCTAATGTCTTGCAATTGCAGAGAAATCTCAGCAAGCAGTCTGTGAGCCTCTCCAGCCTCTCCTCATTATGCGAGTGGGAGAGGAGTGGCAAACACTTGGGGGAAGGGCAGACAGAGAGAGAGAGGGCACAGTCAGAAAAAATGTGGCGTAGGGAATTCTCCAAGTACTTCTGATAGTGCAAGGATTTTCATTTGCACAAGGGAGCTGCCCTTTCCTCTATACTTCCTGTGCACCCCCACGCCCTCCCGAAATTTGTTCCAGATGGTTGGGTGAACTCCCAGAACAGATTTCGGGGGGAAGAGGACAGGGAGGGAAAGTTCTGTTGTGCAGCCTTGAGCTAATGGAACTACTTTGCCTATAGATGCAAAGACTGCAATGTGTGGAAGTCTGGTTTCCTATGTATTATATCTGTAGGAAGCCTTGTAGTATGGTCATCTTGCACAGGTGGCTTGGCTAGCATATGGGTCTTGAGGCACTGCCTCCCTCTTCTGCCCTCTTCTGCCTTGGAATGGGGGTCCCAGGCTTTGTATGTGGGCAGGAGCAAGGTTTGATATGGACATGGAAGCACAACTTTGTGTATCAAGATTCCAGACCCTCCAAGTGTCTCTCTTTTCCAGGGACAATCCCGGATTTACAGAAGCTCTCCCAGTTCCTCATTTGATATCAGAATGTCTCTTTTCCTTAGGACATCCTTATTTTCATCAGAGAAGTGTTGGAGGGTATGGAATTATGTGAGACACCCCCCCCCCCACTGAGCTAAGGAGATAAGTAAGTATACAATCTTTAGATGACATCTGCATGCAGCCCTGTATAGGGAAGCTTTTTAAAAATGTTTTACTATGTTTTTATATACCGTATGTTGGAAACTGCCCAGAGTGGCTGGGGCAACTCAGTCAGATAGGTGTGGTATCGATGGTGATGATGATGATGGTGGTGGTAATAATAATAATAATAATAATAATAATAATAATAATAGAATAGGATGTCCCTATTTTCACTGGAGAAATGTTGGAGGGTATGGGATTCAGTTCTACATAGGGTGACTCCTATACCCCAAAGAGGAAATTCATCACCAATAGAGTTGCCATATTTAAAAAAGTGAAAATCTGGACACAAAAGTTGTTGAGCTATTTTTTAAAGGAAATTCACCAACATGGGTTGCCCTACGCCTGGATTTCCCCAGACATTTCTACCGATTTTTGGAAATTCTGCCCAGACACTATTTCTGACTGACGAATCCCAGATATGCCCCAGGAATTCTGGACGTATGGCAGCCCTAATTACCAAGAAAGAGGACACATTTAAATTTGTGTGTGCTAATTTACATTAACAGACTATGCAAATTTATAATTTAAACATAGTGGAGACCACTGTGACTCAGTGAGCTGTGTGCCTGCTCATTCTGCTGTCCAAGTGCTGAACGCTGGTGAGCAATTTCAAGACCCCACCCTTCTCATGGCTCTTTATTTTTAGCACAGAACGGTCGTCTGTGAAGAAGAACACAGGCCACCACCCCTTCAGCACAGGCAACTTTCACACATAACTGAACACAAAACAGCCACTACACTGAACATGTAAAGGAAATTTTATTAAACATGTCTACATAACATGAGTTGGAAGTTCATTTTAAAAGCACAGGGGAATGTTAAGACAAGTGGTCAAACTAGAAAGGTACTACTAAATTATAATTAAGTTTGTTTATTTATTTGGCCACTAAAAGACAGAACAGAATCTAGTAGTGCACCAGTGCTTCAGTTCTTCCTGCTCAGCAGGTCGAGCAGTAACCAATCTATGCTCCATGGAAACATGGGCAGAATAGTTCTGGCAAGGTTTAAATAATCATCATCATCATAATAAATAGTTCACTTGGTGCAGGCAGTTATGTCTATGAAGGAAAACCTAATTGTGTACACAGTTTCTACATGTGTTACAGCCCCACAGTAGGAATCTACACCAAAATATTTATTAGAAGGAATTTGGTCCGTACTACGTCACGTTTTCCATAGGGTAAAAAATAAAGTCCATCTATAGACATTTAGCACCAGACTGACAGGCAGCCTGGCTAAAACCTGCAAAATGTCTATAAGAAAAAATGGATGGCTTAGATTTCTTGGTTACTTCATTAGAGTAATTACGAGCAAACTGTACAAGTACATGCAACACACAACCTGGCCTATGTGGAACTAACATACATTATTAAATAATCTCTTTTTGATTGTTTCTTTTTTTCTCTCTCTTTTTTCTTTTCCTTTTTTTCTGTTTTTCTTTTCTTTTTATTACAAAAAAACCCAAAAAATGTGCATGCAGCTTTGAACAGTTCCAAATCATGCTGCTCTATTTTGTGAGATCACAAAATCAATGGCCCATAAAAGGAGATAACTTCTCAATACACCTGCACATCCCGCAGCTTTTTTTTAGCACATTTTACAGAAAAAACACAAGGTGGGGGGGGGGGATTGCAAGACCAAGATAAAACCCAAATGAATGTTGTTGTTTTTAACTGTACCTCCCCCCCTGCAAACCCCCAAAAGTAAGATATCTTTGTTTAAAAAAGTCAAGCGTTGTGCTTGCATCAGTCTCAAAGAAATGTAAACTTAAATTGAGTAAAAACATTAGTTAAGTGCAGAGTATCTCAACTGGAATTTCCAGTGGGAAAACTAATAACTCAAGACCATGCTCTAACCAGGGCAGACAAGTGTATCAAAAGTGACACATGTTATCAGAGAAGCCTGGATACAGCTGAAAAGTGTCAGATGCTCAACTCAATTCCTGGTCGACGTTTGGGAAGTTACACACTAGAACGGAAAGACTTTCCTCATAGGGTCCAGTAAGACGACCGCTTTACAAACATAATTGTCAATGTCAAAATGAAAAAAGCAGAGTTGCTTTTTTTTAAATCACGTCTTCAGCAATAGTTGCAGATGCAAATTTCCTCCATGCAAAGTATTAATGAAACATACAAAAACCATGGTGTATAATGCAAATATATTCACTTCCCCACCCACCCCTCACGATGAAAAATTATGATAAACTCTTTAATAACAATAACATTAATAAAGCAAAACTGAACTAAAATTTGGTTGGTTTTATTCTGGTTCTCCACACGTGTTAAGATGGTGGACAACCAGAATGAAAGGATAGTGGGATTTTTGTTGGCATCGTACGATAACTCTGGAAGGTGAACACTTTTAGAGGTGCTTACAGAGATGTGCTTCAGCCCTTTTTGGTTTGGTTTAGAAAAAGAAAGGAAGGGTAGCTCTGTTAGCATCATGAAGACTTTTACAAAACTGGCAGGATAAATAACACAGCAAAACCAAGTGGAAATAACAGATACGGAAAGAGAGCAAGGAGTTAACACTGTTTGTGGTTTTGGGGGATGGGATGGGAATGGGAATGGTGGAAAGAACGAGCGGTTCCAGTTCAGTCTTAAAGGTCCCTCTTCATTATAATTATCATAAACCTCAGGGACATTTTGCTAGATGGATCAACTGTATTTTCAGACATGGATTTGTTCGGTAAATTGAAGCCAACCTCATAACAGACAGACATATTTTTTTTTAAGATAAACTACTACAGGCAAAACTGAAGTGATGATTGTCTTTTTTTCAAAAAATAAATAAATAAATGCTCCTCATTGTTGTAAATAGCTTTTTTTCCCCATTGGTGATCCTGGGCGATAATGACTTTGTTGGAGAGCACCTGCTGTTGCGTCCACTAAGATCGAATGCAGGGAGGCCCAGTTGAGCTTTCCAGAGACGACTGGGAAGCCCTGCGAGTCAGAGGAGTCAACGTTGGGTCCACCAGAGAGGAAGGTGGAAATAATTTATACCAGCCTATTACCACACTGGACAAATCAAGTTCTTCCAGCAGGATCTGTGCTACTCCCATGAAACATTTGTGATCCATTCGGCCATAGTCTCCCCAGACTATTACCTGCAAGTAAGGACAACAAACAAAATCAATTTACACCCAAATAAATGCACTTGTTGCATGCTCTCCAGTTCCAGGTAGTGAGAAGTTCCAGGGGCAGCACTTCCGCGTTAGGTTTCATTTGGATTGGTGAGTGCTAGGTAGGGGCTCACATTATCATTGTGATGGTTTCTGTATTTACACATATACAGGCAGTCCACAGTAAGAGCAACTGCACTCCTTTAAACTGAAGGCGTGGTTGCTAATCCTGCATCTCGTCCCCAAACAAACCTTCAGCGATGCCATAGCTTCAGCCAACTCATAATACCGTTTCCTCTTTGTTTCTGCTCTCCTTAGCTGGAGGTGTGTCCCCCAAGTTCCAATGGGTTTCACATTCCAAAAGCTGGAGAGAGATTGGTAGCATTCAAGAGAAAAATCTCATGTCACTAATGAAACTTCAGTTGATCATCCCAGGGTATTAACATAACAAAGGATGGCCTTTCAGCAGCTGCAACAATATTCTCACGAAAACACTTGTGGAAAAGGGTGTGTTTTTCAGAGGGGTAAACTGAACAAAATCCTGGCTATGTCAAAGCGTTTGAATTTCAGTTGCTTTCATACTACATATGTTAATCAGAGGTTGAAATGAGCTGAAATAATTGCTGACCTGAAGGACTTTGCCATGTGGACTTTCCTCAAAAACCAGTGTCTGTTGGTATAAAGGATCAAGGGTTTTCCTTGCAATCCTTGTCTTCTTCTTGGCTACACAAGCCCCATTTTCCAACAGATAAACTTTGACATATGGAGCTGCGAAGTAAAAGTAATATTGGTTTGTAATCATTTAAACTAATAAGAAAAGCATAAAGAAAAAATCCCTGAAAGAAACATTACTGGTTTTTCTTTTAATAGCAAACAGAAGGGTGAGGGAAATGAAGAGAGGGACATTTTTTGTGGGGGGGAGGAGAGCAGAAAGCCACCCCCCTTCTTTTTCTGATTTATAAATGCACAGGAACACTTCCCTGAGCCATAACCCAGGGATAACTATAGAAACTGTCTTGGTAGAAGTTTCCCATTCCTTATTTGTTTGAAGTGCACAGTACTTAAAACACCACCACCACCACAATAAAAAATTGCAACTATTTATAGAAGAAGGAATATGTAGGTGGGGGTCTTCTTATGGGTGTTTATTGCGTTAGCACAGAAGAGAAGAACTGAGCTGAAAAATGAAATGTTTTCCCCAGAGAGGTGGCTGAAAATAGTAGTTTTCATTATCCCAGTAGTTCTGTTTGAGTTTTTGTTCTCCAAGCTAGGAAAATTACACCTTATTGACTTGCTTAAACTACCACTGCACCAACTAATAAACTCTTTTTTTGTTTGCTTTCTTTAGTCCTGCAAACTTCTTAGTGATGCAGAGTCCAAAGACTTTACTGTAGTCACAATGCAATGCGAATTCTTTGTAATCTGCTCCTGCTTTCAATTTCAAAGGCTTAAAAACCTAAAATCACTGTTTGTTTGTTTTTTTGAAAAAATCCAATTGCATACATAAGAGAGTTTTAAAATGTCATGTGCAAAATTGATTTCAAATCTAATACAGATACCAACTGGATAGGGGTGGGGTGAGCCACCCACAGTGGGGCCTCTGGAGTCTGTCTGCCTCCTCCTACTCAGCCGTCCTACAGCTGGGGGGGGGAGGCAGCGGGTGGACCGTTTGGGGCAGCGCGGAGCCTGCCCGTGCCCAAGCCACCGCATCTCTCCCAGGAGAGACGCGTGGCTTGGGCACACTGCAGGCCCCGTGGTGAGTGCCGCGCGGCATTTTGTCACATCCCTCAGTGGTGACACCCAGGGTAGCCCACACCCACTGCACCCCCCTTCCTCCGCCCCTGGGATGAAAACCTGCAAATAGAAGGTTTGTTGAAACTGGAATGTCTACAACAGGAGCCAAAAAGACAAGAGAGATGGTGCCTGTCTGGTATGCAATGGGAAGGAATTCAAAAGTGTGCACTAAAGGCCTGATTCTGGCATTGTATGGAATGCACCTCCTGAAATGTTGGTATCTGTGGGATGCTCTCTCCTGAAAATCTGGTCATATAAGGAATGAGATACTCTTGTAGGTATTCAGGCCCCAAGTTGTAAACAACTTTATAAACCAGTACCGGCACCCTGAATTTATCCCAGTACCTAATACACAGCCAGAGCAATTCTTTCAGCAGTGGTGATGGCAATATTCTGCCACAGTGAGCAGTTCAGCCACTGCATTTTGCATTTGCTGAAACTTCCTGGTCAGCCTCAAGGGCAATCCCACATAGAACGTATTGTACCAATTAAATCTGAAGGTTATGAGTGCATAGACGACCGTGGCCAGGCTATTCAGGTCATAGCAGTCGAAGCTGGTAGAAGGCCCCTAAGTGACAAGAGGGCCACCCGCTAGATGACAGCTTTCCAAACTTTTCATGTTGGTGACACATGTTTTAGACAGGCATCATCTCATGACACAGGAATTCAATTTTACTAGTAAACCAGAGGTTAAACTAACCCCTTTCCAGCCCTGGGAGGAGAGCGGGGAGCATTTGTGCGACACGCCGACACACGAACGTCTTGCAACACACCGTTTTGAAAGCTCTGCACTAGATTATGAACCTGCTGTTTCAGGGGGGCAACCCCATCCAAAGCAGGCAATGGACCATCTGGACTTGGGAACTGCTACCCACAGTGTCTCCATCTTGCTAAGATACAGAGTCAGTTTGTGGCCCTTCATTCAGCCCGCCACCAAGTCCAGGTCTTGCATGCCCTTTCCCAATTAGATGTCATAGAGAAATAGAACTGGGTATCAGCAGCATAATGATTCCCATAAATGCCTTGTTGTCACTGCCTCCATTTTTTTCTTGGATGTCACAAATATATACCACATGGAGCTTTTTTTTTTTTTTTTAGGGAGCTGGTTATACAGGATTCACCTGACCCTTCCCAGCCACATGTACTCTGGGGCAAGCTAGGCTTGCTCCCACATGGTTGTTTATTATGGGATTAGTGCTCCTTGTGTATGCAGGTTTTTTTTAGCACCCATATGACATCACCAGCATTTAAATGCCAGACCAAATTTCCCTCCACTGAATCCAGATTTACCCTCTCTGTGGCGAGACTAATAAAATTATTATTATTATTATTATTATTATTATTATTATTATTATTATTATTATTATGCCAACAACCCATTTGTGATATCTAAACAATGGATTTGAACCCTTAAGCCCATCCACCCACCCCAGTTTGGCTCTTGCTCCCCAGAACGCAAGGTGAGACCTGCAGCAGTACAAGGTCTCTGTGCCATATTGTAGCTGCTTTTACTTTTCAAGAAATGCCTGTGGCTGATGAGGAAATATAACGCAAGGTTAAAAGTACATGCATTTCAGGCTATGAAAGCCCTTACGTCATCCGAACAAGCCAAAGTACTGCGCACATTCACATCTCTTGTCCATCGCCATGTACAGCTTTTTTTACCTGGGGTAGATTTAGAACCAGGCTTTTGTGTCAGGCCTCGGGCTCTAATAACTTCTACTTCCAACTGGCCTTTCTTATCCACCATTCCAATCTGAATATCACCTAAAAGAGAATCAGGTGTGTATGAGTGTCGTATTAACCAGCACAACAATAATCTTCTGATGACTCACAGAAGGGTAAATAAGCCTTACATTCCCTCCTGAATTTTCACTGTTTGTTCCTATATTAAAATTTTCATCCTGGTCTTCCTATAATTTACCAGTTTAATTGCTAATGCTTCATTTTAGATTTCCCCCCCCATTGCATTTTAAACTAAATAACCCAGTGGAATAACATCAGTGGATGATGTGTGGGACACGATTTAGAATAAAAAGCAACAACCCTCTGTTTCTTGCTGCTCAAGTTACATACCGTTTCATTTAGGAAACTTTAACTAGGATTTTCCTCTCTGGATGTCACCTGCTATATTTAAGTCCCTTTGCTAACACTGCCCCCCACCCCCTAGTACTGTAGCTTTCCCAGGTCTTGTGCTGGCTAGTTAAAACATCTACAGTATCAGCTGGATTTTGAATGAGTCTGTCCTATTAATACCCTGCTTCAGGAAAAAATAGGTAAAATAAATTCATAGGAATAATTCTGCAACCACATCCCAGAAAGTATACACATGGTATTTCTTCAGATCTAGTCTTTGATGCCTACCAGCATAGCTGCCAAGTTATCCCTTTTTTAAAGGGATTTTCCCTTATGCTGAATAGGCTTCCTTGCGAGAAAAGGGAAAACTTGGCAGCTATGGCCTACCAGGCATCAGAAGAGGGTATTACTATATAGACCAGGCATCCCCAAACTTCGGCCCTCCAGATGTTTTGGACTACAATTCCCATCTTCCCCGACCACTGGTCCTGTTAGCTAGGGATCATGGGAGTTGTAGGCCAAAACATCTGGAGGGCCGCAGTTTGGGGATCAGAGGTAATATCTCATATGTATCTCAGGTATAATAGAAGCATTCTAAAGGGGGAAATGTCTGTTTTGGTTTTCTAGGTTAGAAACGTCAGTGAATAAAGGCATCAATAGGTGGAAACAAGACATCACCCAAGGAAGTCCCTTGATTTGTTTCCCTGCCTAAGCATTGGCTGAAAACCAGTAGGTTAAATGTAATCTCATATGTAATCTTATATTTGGTTTATAAGAATTTATAAGCAGCCAAACAGGCTTCTATAACACGCTTTATTTAGCTGGTCTATTATTATTATTATTATTATTATTATTATTATTATTATTATTATTATTATTATTTTGATTGGAGTAAACTCGTACCTTGGAAGTAGAATGGAACCCATTCCGGAAGTCCATTCGACTTCCAAAACATTTGGAAACCAAACTACGGCTTCTGCTTGGCTGCAGGAAGCTCCTGCAGCCAATCGGAAGCCGCGGAAGCGCCTTCGGATATTCGGCTTCCAAAAATAGGTATGACTGTATAGTTATCTGAATGAATGAGAGAGACCTGCTGAGTTTTAAAAGAACTCATATGAGGTGGTCTATTTAGTAAGACTCCCGTCCGAGGGAGCCCCTGCTCTGGGTGGCCCTACATTTGAATGAAAAGCAGGGGATTGCTAGAGATGGGAGACTTTTCAGTGGTGATATTCCATTGTAGAATACTCTGCCTGGGACACTGGCTGACACCTACTTTGATGGGCTTTAAACACCAGGTGAGCACCATTTTATTCTCTTTTAGTGGATGTTGGAATTAGTTTCTGCCATTCTGTTTTATTCCTGTATGTAAGTTGGTTTATTTCTGTTTCCCTGCTTAATCACAATTTTAAGGTGAACCCAGAGATTCCTTGAGTGGCGTTCCACTGATGGAAATGGGTAAGGAGGGATGGTAATTTTTGCCGATTTCCCCTTCCCTTTGCACTCCCTAAGAAAGGAGCCCTCCTCTTGCGGGCTGGAGGATCCTCTGCATGGGAGGTTCTGGGGGATGGTGGATGGGGGAAAGAGGGAAGTGGCAAAATTTCCACCTTTTATTAGCAAAAATCACAGGATCAAAGGCCCTTCTGTTTGTGGAATTGCCAGTCTGGATCCAAGCCATGTTAAGAAGAAGAAGAAGAAGAAGAAGAAGAAGAAGAAGAAGAAGAAGAAGAAGAAGAAGAAGAAGAAGAAGAAGAAGAAGAAGAAGAAGAAGAAGAAGAAGAATGTTTTTTGCATTCATCAGCTTGAAAACTTGCTGAAGGATGAAATAAAAATGTTTGAAATGGATTGGATATAAAAAGAAATGGAGAAAGTGAAACCTAGAATGTAATTGCCGTAGCTGGTATTCCAGGGTCAAAACTTCAAGAATATAACCCACTGTGCTTAATGCAGCTGACAAAGCACACAGTAACATACTGAGGTAAAGTCAGCCAACCCCAGGTCTCTCAAATGCCAATACCCAGAACATTTGTAATATTTGGTATTCTTTAGGAAATAGGTATCATTGTTCCCTCACAGTATGATGGCAGTCATTTAGCAGATAATGAAGAGGTGAAACTGGGACAGGTTTTTAAACTGTTTCACTAGATTTGGATATAATAAAAACAAATTACATACAAACTCTTTCCCCTTGGCAGTATTTTTGTTATTTTATCATTCCCATTAGTCCCTGCTAGTATGGCCAGTGGTCAGGGCTGATGAGCTCCCCTCCAACTCTACAATTCTATGACTCCATGTGGATGTTGTGAAATTATGCACACTTGGTATGTACTGAATCCATCTTAAACTGATGTGTGTTTACAGCTTATTTTTATTTATCCAGAAAGATTTATAAACCATTTGATCAAAGAGCTCGCTAAGTAGTGTATATGCTTATGAACAAAAACAAAGCTGATCTTACCCATGGCAGGAGTGGCTAAAGTTTGCCGACCTACTAGCTGCGCAGGTCCAAGTCCATCAAGGAAATCACTGAATTGACTGTCAGCACCGAGTCGGACTCCAGGAAATATTAGGCTGTGGCAAGACAAGCATAGCAGAACAATAGATTTTTTGTGACTTATTATTTTGACACAGTCCTGCTTTACCAAACACACAGCCCAGAAGAATATGTAACTGGCAAACAAAATCACACACATGCAATATTCTTGAATCTTGAACTTATTAATTTTAGCAGCTCCTCAGAAGAATGTCATGATATCGGTACAGAACTTAGCGGCAAGGAGTACCAGCACATTCCTCTCCAGCTGAAGCTAAAATGTTTACTGGAATTCAGTGTATTCTGGGTCTGCACAACTGTAAAAAAATGGACAGTCTCTTACTAGAAATAAATCAGTGTTGCCACCATTTTGTTCCCTTCTGATCTATCTGGGGATTACTGCTGCTATCTCCACTCTCCCCGCCCCCATTCCCTTTTCAACAACTTGCCTATCCCTGCAACCTCAACAGTAGAAGGCCTGCTCAATGACTGACCATTTGGTATCCTCTAGCGGAGACAGCACAGATATTTGCTCAGTGGGTGGCAGGAATGGCCCTGGTTATAGCAAGCATCCACTTACTTTCCTTCTGAGCTGTAACTGTTGATGCTGCCATCGGTCGATTCCCGACTTGGCTGCCGGACCATACGGCTTCTCATTTCTGCTGCCATACCAGTTTCTGTGCTTCTCTGTATCGTGCTTTTTAGCTTCTTGCTGCCCGTCTCTAAAAGAAAACAGAACAACAGTAGTAGTAACAAGTTGGAAGTAGCAAAATGTTGTGACCATTCACATCACTGTGGCTGGACTGAAGCTGAAATTCTATGTACACTTACCTGGGAATAAGTTCCACTGAACTGACTATAACTTATTTAAGTCAATAACCGAGACCCATGCTTTTCAATCTGTGTCCCAATGACTCTGGGGCTCCTTGGAAGTTTATCCGAGATCCCTCAATCCCTCAGTTCAGCAGTGGTCAGCAAGCTTCCCTTAAAAAATTGCTTGCCCACCACTACTAATCTTGACCTAAAATACATGACCACTAGGGTGATGACTTTTTCATTTTTTTCCTCAAAAATTATTTCCTGTAGCACAAATGGATGAACTTTTGCCTGTTAATGACTAAAATGAGGTATATTCCATTGAAATATTAAAAAAGGTTATGCGCAAACCATTTTTAATTTTTGTGTGTGCCGTTTTACCATTTAATAAAATTGTATTAACAATTCTATATATATTTCGTATCAAATTTGGACACAACACCACATTCCACAATGGGGAGTGTTCTTAGCAACATAGGGTATACAAATGTCACACCTGCGCAAGGTAAAAGCCCCTCGGGCATGCTGGGAAAAGAACCTACAGGAGAGGTAGCAAAACATCGTCCTCTAGCGGCATCTATACTGTTACTGCAGCTAAAAAAAGCTTCCTTGTGTGTTTGATGACCCTATATAATGTTGTATATATGTGACTCTAAAGCTTGGGTTCAATTTTATATCTGCTTACAGTGACTTCAAAAATGGTCAAAAAACTGATGAATAAAATTTTTGAAATCATTTTGTGCGTGAGGTTTTTTTTTTAATCGAATCTCTTTGAAAGTAAGATTTTTATCTAATCTTTAATGAAAGCTCATCAAATTATGATACAGGGAAATGAGGTTGTAAAAAAGTCATCACCCTAATAACCACAGTGTTGTGTATGGTAAAAGATACTCTCTCCATTTTGTGGTACAACTGTGATGCCCAACAGGCATAGTCAGTGCCCAGCATGAATAAAATGATACATACCCCAGAATTTTTGGCAATGCACAGGAGTTGCATAAGCTAGAGTGGAAACCATGATGCACGTAATATTTCTAGAAGATAGAAAGCTTGAAAACCATTGGCTGAAATTAATTTCATCCATGTTCCTAAGCATTCATATTCTTCCCCCACCCCCAGCTGGTATCTATGTTGCTCAGTGGCGAGCTTGCTGATAGGCTATCATATTCTACCACGAATCATTGCCACATGGAGGAGGAGCCTCCATTGGAGTCCACTGCAAGGCAGCAGGCACAGGAAATGCTCAGCATACATCCAGCTGTCTGCATCCCTCTCTGTTTGTTCCCCACACCCAGTAAGAGTTATGCCCTGCATGGGTTTTTGTTGATGGGTGTTGCCATCTCAGCATGGGAAAAGGGAAAGAGATCTTCCTCTGTACTGGTAATGATTCCCTTGAATCTGATTAGCAGCAGAACACAAGACAAGACCACAGGTTAGCTGAACACCTAAACAGGTGGTTTTCTTCTTTCATTTGAAAACTTAAAAAAAAGCAAATATAAACACCAGAAAACATATATGCTTAATATGCATTTCCACAAATGAAGGGATAACAGGTAAATAGATTCTTCTTTTTTTGCAAATCAATTTTTTTTTTGATGACAGGCATGTGAAAAGGGTATTTCAGAATACGTGATAAAATGCCTCCCCATCTGAGCATGTCACTGGCAATGTAGATGTAATTTTATGTATACCTGCAGCAAATATTCACTCTGTTCATTTGGGTTCCATTGGCTTTCAAATTGAACTTCAATGTGTCATGTTACAAATCTAGCTGTATGGTAGATTTGTCACAATTCGTTGAAAAAGCATTTGCCAAGTATAAGAAAGTTAATCCTCTTCATGAACTCTGGCTGCAAATATTCCTCCATCAATACTAGCTATCGACCTTGACAGTTTTAAGATAAAATCCCTGTTACAAAAGTTAGAATGCCGTCTATTATACACAATTTGCTGAGCTTAAAAATTCTAAATAAAACAATTATTTTACCTGTACAATAAAATCCTAACAGAAATTTAAAAAACCAGTTATTATGTCAAGAAGCCCTTCCTCCCCACCTACCCTGATACTTCCATTTGTTTCTCCTAGTTTCCTTAAAGCAAACAAGGCTGTTCTGTAAGTCACAAAAGGGGTAAGGTCTTCCAGTAAGAAACACATAATCTCCGGGTTAGAACAGGTTGGTGATTTAAGCAAGAGTTTTCCCCTTAGCCTGTCAAACAAGGAATGTTTTAGAACATAATTATATTCTCTGTTTGATTCAGATTACAGAGTTTTGGGGATATAGGAACCCATTTAAATCTGCCATCCAACATCCACCAAGATGGCCTAGCCTGCAGGTGTTCTTCTGCAAAGGAAGGAATTGCAAGCCTTCAAGGTATTTGGGTCTCTGGTGGTCATTTTAAAAGAGCAACACAAGCAGGAAAAGGTTGATTGTTGTCATATCACTTCCCGCTTGACCTTCAGAAAGCCCGTATCTTAGCTTTTTATCTAGGCAGTCCCCAAATACTTTGGGCAAATTATATACTTGTAAAGGGTTAGGAATCATACCATCACAACTTTCCATTTGACTTGAAGACAAGTATACCTTTTTTACTGGCCACATATTTGACATCTTGTACATTCATTTATGGAATCTAAACAATAAAAACAGATATCCTTGCTTTAATTGAGGGCCAACCTACCCCAATCCAACTGGTGCTGGAGGAAATCCAAATAATGTTTGCAAATGTTTATTCAGTTCTATTTCCAGCACTCTAATCCATGTCTCATTATCTTCTCATATCTCTATACAAAAACATTACCCAGCACATCACAACCCGCTGTTTCTATGAATGCAATGCTGTGCCCCAATGTCTTTGTGGCGACCATATTACTGTTGTAAAATGCTATAACTGCTTCAAAGAGCTGAGGTGAGCCGTGCTTTTCACCTCAGTACTTCTGCATGCCAATTAAATTGTAAATACAAGAGTCTAAAAGAAACTACAACTATATCCATAAATTTTACACACACACACACACACACAGAGAGAGAGAGAGAGAGAGAGAGAGAGAAATATGCTAGATAGATAGATAGATAGATAGATAGATAGATATAATTTGCAGATCTAATCCATGTATGTAGAATTCAGGATTTAAATGAGATTATGGCTAAACAATTTCTCTCTCCTAAACCTCTAATTTTACCACTATTTCACCAACAAGCTACATAATGTCCACAATGTTATTCTAGTTTTTTGAAGCAGCATTATTCCATTTAACTAAAGCTAAGTCCTTCAGTTTCCTGTAAATGGTTAATCTCTGGATTGTATGGTATATGGGCTATAAAATGAATCATCTGCCTATGAATTATTTCAGTGTACACACACAATGGCATAGATGGGGGAAAGGCTGACACACATACATGGATGATCAGGCAAAAAACACTAAGAATCACAGGTGGGGAGAGTGGCGATGCAATCTGATTCTGATTCTTCCCCATTGGCATCTGGTTGGTCACTGTGAGAACAGGATGCTGGACTAGATGGGCTTTTATTCTGATCCAGGTTGGTTCTTTTGATGGCACAGTTGTCAAGACTGATTGATATTCTAGAAGCAGCATATTTTATTTACTTTGATCAATTACTACTTCTTCTTTTTTTAAAAAACAACACCAAATCTATGTATAATTGTGATAATCTCATTTCAACAATATTGAATGAGATAGTTGTTACATTATTATATGACTATTAAATTAGCAAATGTAAAAACACACCTGGAAAGCAGGAACACTAATCATATCCTGGGCATCTTGTGCTCCCTCCTCTGCTCCTGGCATCTTAAAAATATTCCTGGGATCAGCATGCATACACACACTGCACAGCCAGTCAGGTCCTACCAGTGGGTCACCAGAATTGGAACTGGTCATTGGGTCTTAATTAAGGGTTAGGTCCCTTTAATAAACAATGAGGATCACTGAGGCCAAAGAACTCTCATGGATGCAAGTAAAAGCTATGAACATGGAAGAAACACTGTTGAAGAAATTAGAAAATTATGCATCTCTGAAAGAAAAGGATGAAATGGCTCCAATGCACATTCTCCCATGGCAATTTTTCATAGATGTTAGACATGTTACAATTAACAGTTACATAAGAGATGATTTCAGATGAATGGTGCCATTTGCGTGTGTTCAGGAAATATTGCAAAAAGCAGAGGCCTTTCTGTCTAATTTAAAATCACCCCACTGCAATATGTATAGGTCAGTGGTCCACATATATGTGAAGTTTAACAATAGGGTTGGCTATACAATCATACCTTTTAGTAGAAAAATTATCATGCAAGACGGGCTGAACATTAATCTCTTGAGCAGTGCAAACTGATGTAGAAACCAACCTCCGAGTGAAACACCACCTTTTAAAAAGTCAAGCTTAGCGATAACCTCTCTGTTCCCAAAATGTTTGTTTTAAAGTAATTTCAAAGTGAAACAGATGCCAGTATTTGTGGGTCAATACTGATATAAAACACAATAAAAACACTGTGAAACAAATGGCCATTAATTGTAGAACAAAAAAGATGCCATCATGTTTCTGAAGGTTGATTCATAAAGCAGATTTTTTTTAAAAAAGAAGCTGAAAATGTTTTCTTTTTACATATTGCACGTTGCCGTTTCATATACAAAGATACACATTGTTCACCTAATTTTCAAAATGAAATACTGAATACTATACCACTTAGAATGACATATGTAGCCATTTAATATGTTACGTTCTTCAATCAAATGAGCATTTACAACTGAAAACAAGAGCGAAATTGCCTAATTGCTAATTCAGCATGGAATGTGAGCATTTCACAGGAAGCTTTCAGAACCTTTCACTGCTTAACGATTTTGTCTTCACATTAAAAACATACCTTGAGAGAGATACCCAAGTCCTTGATACATTTGTAAATTAAAACACACATTGCAGATCAATTCCATCAACACAAACAGAACACAAAACTTAAAATGTCGTTTGTGTGTGTGTGTGTGTGAAACTTGCAGATCTGCTTGCAGAGCATCCATTGCTCCGCTGTGCATCTGTGGATGAGGTGGGAAGTGTGCGGGGTTCAGTCTTTTCTCCCCCCCCCCATGTACTTCAATGGGAAGGCATTAACTACACAGTCCCAAGGCTGGCACAGAGCTGTTCTGTTTCTGTGGGTGTGTTGGGGAAGTGAAGAGGCTTTAGGTTTGGGCTTTATCCATACCTGCCCCTACACACCCTGTTCCCCTCCGAGCCACTGGTGGTACATCTATGCTTTCCACTGGTATGCTGAGGCATTTCTGATGGGGTAAGCACCACCTCACTAGCATACCTCCATCTCTGCTGGTGCAGAAGCTCTTGGGCCACTTAGGATGGTGATGTTCAACCCCACTGCCAATGCTAGTAAATACCAGTTGCTTGGACTCACAAGTGGCAAGTTTGCTGCTGCTGCTGCTGCTGCTGAACTCAGGCCCCTCTTGTTTCCATGGGCATTGAGTTGGTCACTGTGAGAACAGGATGCCAGGCTTCGTCTACCAGGGTTGTTCTTATGTTCTTAAGGTACACAGCCATCTCTACAGCCAGGTTAGGTTTCCTCCCTTAGGCTACAATCCTATGCCCATTTCCCCAACCCCCCCCCCCCTGAGCAAACACGAATGGAATTGCATTGTTAGGTTTGCTGCAACAAAAAAGCCATCTTGTGTGTTCGTTGGCCTCCAATGACCCCAGGTAAATTAAGCTTTAAAAACTGTTCCAGTTCTTGACAGTGTGGAAAGAATGACTCCTGGTTCTCCTACCTAGCAGCATAACTGCACAGTGCTTTGTGAGTTGCCCCCTGGCATGGCTACTTCCAGCATGCTCTCTCCTTCCTCTTGATTGCAAGTTCACTGCTGGTGATGATTTCCTGCTTTCCACTGCACCTCATGGCCCACAACTGCTTCTAACTCTACTACGGTTGGCCCCGTTTTAAGATCCCAGAGAACAATTTTTTAAAACTTTTCATCCCCATCAGACTGCCATGACACATTTGTTTTCTGAGGCACCATCCTTATTTTTCAGAATATGAGGGGACTAGAAATGTGAAAGGTGCCTTTTCATTACTGCAATCCTTTTGAACTGCAGTCCTCCTTAAGAGGGAGGCAAAATAGCATGGTGTGGAAGAGGAATGCGGGCAGGTGTGTGGTATGGAAGTGAGCAAGACCTGGGGAAGTGGGGGTGAGCAGTAGAGAAATGCAACAGAGATGTTTCAGGAGGGAGGATGTAGGTGCCAAATAGTGTGGTCTGTAGAGAAATGTAAATAAATTGAACTTTATGAATTGGTAATCCAATTCTCCATTTTCTAGAAGCTGGAATCAGCAGCTGGAATGGAAGAGGAAGACATACTGGAATGTCTGAACACCCACCCCCCTGTCTGCCCGAGCAGAGGTTATGGGCAGGAAAGTGGGGTTGACTGATGCCATCCCTTTAAATTTTTTATTTGAAGCAAAATATAGCAGGATTCTTCACTCTGCATAACTCTATGGAATTGTGCCTGTGGACCTCTGCGAATGTGGCCATTTAACAACAGCAAGGGCTTGAAAAATATATCTGGTCAATTTAGACAGAGGTAATTAAGATGGCACCCCTAAGTTGTTGTTGTAAAAGAGAAGTGTAAATATTTTACAGGCATTCTCTCTCTCTCTCTCTCTCTCTCTCTCTCTCTCTCTCTCTCTCTCTCTCTCTCTCCTCCCTCCCTCCCTCCCTCCCTCCCTCCCCCCTCTCCCTCTCTTTGCTGCCCCTTAAGAGAAAAAGGAACAGAAGGAAAGCTAAAGAGAGAGTGACTTTTGTGCAAAGATGTAAAGACTGTCTGCCTATAAACTGTTATGATGCCTTTTTCCAGATAACTTCAAGAATGAAACTAGCACAGGTTAATATTATGAAATTGGAAATGGGCCAACTATAGTTGCCAGTGAGTATTATAGGGAACTGTGGTACTAGAACGGCATGGAAATAAATCAATGCATGGCTTTTTTGTTAGAGAGCAATCAGTAAACTAAGTTGTAATAGCTTATATCCTGCTGCTTCATATATGTCAAAAGGTCATACATACGAATCTATGGTATCTCAATAGTAACTTTACCATAGTGATGTATGAAGTGGGTCAAAAACAAATGACTACTGAAAGTAAGCTCTTGCACAAAGATGCAATGGTATGTTTCATACCATTGAATTGAATTCAGTTGAAACCAATTGATACCATTGAATTGAATTCAATTGAAACAAGCATGTTTCAATTTTTTGGGAAAGAGCAGTTCAGAATTTGGAACATAGACTAAAGACATGCTTACAAAGAAATTGCACTATATGCTTCACTCAAGGTTTGTTCACATACATGGTAAAGAATCATGACATCAAGTGGGGAGAAGAAACCAATGAAACAGAGATGCAGTTATAGCCTAAGTATCGTTTTAATGCCTCTGAAAAACTTGCATTCATTTTTTGCATAGCAGGAAATGCGACATACACAACTGGCCATCTACGTGTATCAGCCATCCAAAAATAAGTTCATCATACCTTTCTATGTGATTCTAATTTTGATCGATTTTCGTTTAGCTGATTCACTGTCACAAGATTCAATGACTTTACTAACCCCGTTAGTTTACCATGTCTGTGGCTTGAGATCAACACAGCACACCAATCCTGTTTTCACTTACCATACATTTGAGAAGCGGCAGGGTTGTATATAACATAACTTTTGAAATATTCCAAAGCAAAATGAACGAATACAGACTTACCTCTTAGGCATAAGCAAAGTTACATCCCAGCTATATTAGGAAGCCCTCAGAAGGAATTAAAACATGAGCTTTTGTTTAAGCAACTGAGTGGTAAATAATGTCTGGACTTCCTGCACAGTCTTTTGCTTAAACAGAAAAGAACACTTGGCATGAAGAACTGTCAGGATGGAATGATCAAGTGGCTTCAGACGCAAGTCTTTACACACACACACACACACACACACACACACACACACACACACACACATTGGAATGAAAAAACCCAAACTAATTCTCCATTTTGTAGAATGCTGCAGAGGGGTTTAAGAAGTATCAGAAAAACTATGGAAACCCAAACACACACAAAACCCTGAAATCCTTAACTTTATCATTAAAATTTTGGGCTCAAGATTCATTGCCCGTGATTTTTTAAATATTTTTTCCATCCATAGAGTCAATAAAAGCAGCAAACATTAACTTTAGCACACTACTGTATTCCCAAGACTGTGAAAATGTTCACTATCGAATAGCTCCTGGACAGATATGAGTGATGTGCAGATTAACAATGAGTACATGGTCTCCTCTACCCATTTGACTTTCTGCTGCTGATCATCTCAATTATTCCATCTGAAAGTAGCCTCTAGCCACTGGTAGCTTCCACTCACCCTGATGGGCAGCATCAACATTAAAGGTCTCAAGCCTTGGCACCCACAGGTAGTACTGGAAAAGATAACACTCTGAAGCACTGAAGAGTTGATTCCAGTCAGTTTAAACAATACTGATGCGCCAATGGTCTAAATGTATCAAGCATCTACATATAATTCTGTGCTCTAAAAGCAGTCAGGGACATATTATCTTACACCCAGGGGAAGTTAAGTTTTACTGGAACTCTTGACCTAACAACAAGCCATATATCAGATGAAAGCTATTTTCCCAGGTTTGCTCAGTGTTGGGAGCTGACCAGCTGAAATTTCATTCTCTCTAAAATCTGTGCCTTTTGTTTCCAAATCTGCATTTTCATAATCATATCCATGTAATAATTCATAATATACAATATTTTGAAATGTATTACCATTCAATTCCAAGCTACAATTTGGGATGCTTATTTCTTTTAGCAGGTAATTGTAGTTCTAACTTAAAAGGGGGCGGGGCGGGGAAGATTAGGGATGAAATATTTTGCCCCAACTTGACAAAAACCTTGATAGTCATCTTGTCTGCAGAAAGCTTTGGGAAGAATGAGAACAGGATAACTACCCTCCACGCAAGTGTCAAATTGGTGTCTAACAAAATGGTTGAGGGCTAATAAACAGAAGATGAATCCTGACAGAAGATTGTCTGACCAAGACAGTGGTGTTCCAGCTGTTCTGGATAGTATTGCACTCCTCGCTAAAGGATCACGTTCACAACCTGGGAGTGCTGATTTCTAAACTGGCCCAAGTAGCCTCTGAGGCATGAAGCTTATTCCACTATCCAAGACTAGCACATCCAAGGTTAGCTCTTTCTGGTTAGAGCAGACATCCCCAAACTTCGGCCATCCAGATGTTTTGGACTACAATTCCCATCATCCCTGATCACTGGTCCTCTAAGCTAGGGATCATGGGAGTTGTAGGCCAAAACATCTGGAGGGCCGCAGTTTGGGGATGCCTGGGTTAGAGATTGTGGGGCCCAATTATCCATGCCCTGGGACCCTCCAGATTAATTACTACCTCTGAATGATGTGAGCGGCTGCCTTTCAAAGTATACCAGAAATTACTGCTAATCTAGATTATCAGATGCTAGGCTACAACTAGATGGGACAGTCCCTAGGAAACACATCTTGCCTGCCTTGAAACTGCTTCACAGTCCATTTCAAAGCACAATTCAAAGTGCTGTTGCTAACCTTTAAAGCCCCAAATGGCTTGAGACTTGAACACCCAAAGGCACCACAAAGACTTGCCCATAAAGATCAAAGGTCCTTTTCTAGGTGTTGGTGTTGGTAGAAACTGGTGAGAGGTCAGGCTTTAAAATATTCTCCCTATCTAATTCCCAACATCATTAGCCAATTAGAAATGCTTTCTGAAAAACCACATAGCCAGACCTGCTTCACTTGGCATTGTTCTACAAAGTGGAAGCCGTCACTACAGCTCCATGAAGTCACAGTTCTCATATCTCTATGATTATTTTTATTTGTTACACTCATAATATTTACTGCATTCTGTGTATGCTTATATCAATTTTATATATTCATATTCTATATAGATGGCATCTGTATGCTACCACCTAAGATATAAGTTCTCTGCTTGGTTTACGATCAATATTTTTTAAATAAAAAAAAGCTGAAATACAAAATTAAAAATTAAAAGTGTGTGTGTGTGTGTGTGTGTGTGTGTAGACCACATAAATACAACAAACTCTATACCATTTATTAATTTTTAAAAAATGGAGGCCCAGATTTCCTAAGTTATTTACAGGGTTTGATCACCAGAAAGGTTCTCACCTGCCACTGAAAATGACACCAGGGAAGCCTCCCAGGGAAGGCTATTCCTTAAATGAGGTGCCACTACCGAAAAGGCTGCCTCTCCCTGGAGGTTGTCCACCCGCTTCACTTCATTAAGTGGTTGCACTCAAAGCAGGGTCTTGGGTAGGTACATAAAGGAGAAGACAGTCTTTCAGGTCTCCTCGTTCCAAACCACTCAGGGATTTAAAGGTGGTAAACTTTAAATTGTCCCCTCCCCATAGAATGGGAGCAAGGCACAGAACCGCCTCTACTAGCAGTATGCTGATTATTTATCGAAGCTGGTTTGGGGTGAAATACATGAAACGGCAGTATTCAATGAAATATTCAATGAATCTATGCCATGTGACCATAGATTCGAAAACCAGCAGTGGGAGCCCACGCGAGCCACAGTAAACAGTAAATCTCTACCCATCCTATTTATGAAACAAGGATAAAGGGATGGTGCTCCAGAGGAATTAAGTAAGAGTGTTCATTGGGCAGTGGGGAATACATGTGATCTTTTAGAGGACTTTTTTTTTCTGTAGCAGTTGACTGAAAACGCAAAGTACAGTCTTGCAGTACTATTTTTAAAGAGCCTCTCAGCCTCCGCCTCCTCCCGCAGCCCAAGAGAATTGCATAATGATGCTAACCCTGGAGGGCTGCTTATGGCTTTGCAGTCCCAAGTGGCTCTTGCTCTCGGTAACCTCTTTAGACCAAGTGCCATTTTATAGATGTTTCATAACCCCAGCTGCTCAACAAGTAAAAAATAGCAAGGCTGGGAGAAAACAAACACAGAGAGAACATGGTTCAGCCAAAGTTAAGCACAAAACAAAACAAAACGGGTGCTTAACTTTCCTCCATTGCGATGAGCAGGATTTAAAGGTGTTTCCATTAGTTTGAATAATGCGTAGATATGGAAACCATCCTTTCTCTAAAAGGCTTTGCGCCCATCCAAACTGGGAATTTTTGTGTGGGTGTGTTCTGCAACGTATCATTGACACAATAATAATAGCACATTAGCGATGGATTTACAATGCATTATCCACACATCATTCTGCTTTATTCAGTTGCTCTGCAATGTTTTCCCCGCTGCCCTTGGACTATTGCCATCTGGAGGAACACTATTGCACTATAGCACGTAGCAAAACCAGGACAAAAAAACAATCCAAAACATTTGTGAAATAAAAGGCCACAGAATTACCGCAGGAAGTTAAGACCGGCATCGATTGGAACCAAAGCAGTAGGACTGCTCTGAAACATATAGAGATGCAAGCAGTATTGGAAGCAGAATCATGTCACTGTCATACATTGATACAGTGGCGGAGGAAGAGGGGTGCGGGCCGCTCCGGGTGTCATCACTGAGGGAGGGGGATGACAAAATGACAAAAATATGAGTTGTTGTTTTTTAAAAAAGCTTTTAAAAAAGGGCTTACGTAACTTTTTAGTTCAGTCAACAAACGTAATGAAACACAGCTGGAACTGGGCGCCACACCGTGGGGGCCGGCACTTACAGTGGGACCTGCAGCATGCCTGAGCCACGCATCTCTCCTGGGAGTGACGTGGTGGCTTGAGTGCTTGCAGGCTCCGTGCTGCCTGAAAGGGCAGCATGGGACTTGCGTCTGCCCTCTGCCTCTCCCTCAGCCGCCCTACAGCTGAGGGGGAGGCGGTGGAGAGGCTCTACGCAGCACACCCCGCCCCATGGGCAGCTCGCCCCACCCCTGGCTGCAGGACGCGCATGCTGCACCCAGCACCTGAGCGGCTAGCTATGCCGCTGCATTGATGAGCACAAATCACTAGTAAGGCACAATAAAAGAAACGTTTTTAGGGGCCTGTTGTGCATTTCAGCCTCATATACTTGGATTAATTCAGGGACAAGAGGGATGTCAGAAATATGGGGCCCCATCTCTGTTTTTTATTTCCTTTTAATGCTGAAGCAGGAGCTGGGAGGGGAGGCACTGGCCAATGGGAGGTAGTGTGTTTCTCCTTTCAAATGTTCCCAGCCAGACTCTGAAACCAGAAGTGAACCTAGCAGGAAGAAAGTGGCCAAGGGTAGAGGGAAACATTTGCAGGGGAAACCTGAGGACTGCAGTCCCCTCCCCTCTCACCATATGTTTGCTGGGGTAAGACTTACTTTGGCCAGTGGGAGCTTCCTAGCTGCGGCATGTCCCCATGCTACAGGAAGGATGAAAGAACCAAGAGGATGGGTTTCCTCCCGCATGAACACCACCCAACTGCCAATACAACTACATCCGAGAACCCTGCCCTAAGGTCCATTCACTCCTGCACACTTCAGCCTGGCATGCTGAGATTGGGGTGTGCTTTCTCATTAAGAGTCACTCATCCACCTGAAGGTGCTTCATCAACAACTTGTACCTGGCTGACAGTCCCCAAAAATTACAAGTTACTTGCATCCCCCAAAAGTACATGCTACCTCCAGAACAGTGTTCCAACCAAAGATGAGGCACCCACTGGAGGGCAAGGGGAGTGGCAGAGAAGGGGGAGAATACAGAGAGGTAAGGATAAGCTTTTTGCTTCTTCTGCCTTACCCTCTCCCCGCACCATAAATCCACGTACATTCACATGAACACACACACACACACACACACACACACACACACACACATTATGCAGTATTTTTAAAATTGGCAAGTTGTTAAAATTGTACCATATGTGTGCCATTACACCAAGAATGGGCACATTTCAACATAGCACTGGCCCTCCATCGCAAAGCAACTGAGTTGCAGCCTGAAAATGTAAGGCTCACCTGACATAATTTATTTGTGAACCTGTTCCAATAAATTCAATTATTTAATGCTGCTGCTTCACATAAGCAGCATATTTGCGGCACACAGAGCATTAGGGCCTGAGGGGTCATAGTGAAGTTATTGATTGAAGTCAAAGTAACCAAATTTATCCTCCGCTCAAAAACACTGCCAGTTATCCAGCTCCCTCCTTGTTCAGTGTTATTAATATTTCCTCCGCTCCCTGTCTCTAGCTATAAATATTTCTAGACTCCTGCATTAAATAGGCACAAGGGAAGAAATGTCTAGTCTTTGCAACCGACACCTGCAATGATCTTTTAGGAATATTTTTAACAGTACATGGGTTTACTTCCTCATGCATGCACACTTTATGTAATTCCCAAGGTCCTAGCTGTCACTCTAAAAATACCAGCCTGAAACCAGCGTTCCTTCCTTTTCAAAGAACAGTTGACTGAGAAAGGTATCCGTAAGCTGCTTCCAGCACTGACTACACCTGGTTAGCATTTTCAAAGTCTTATGTGGTGAAAAAGAAGAGTTACAATGAGTGTCAGGAGTTCCCAGTGAAATCAGTGTGGGCCTCTGTGCTTATACGTTGGATTTGATTACATTCAAGGGTCGTATTTTGGCATTGTTGTACTTGTGGTCTCAGAAAAGTCAACTCATCAGTTTGATAATATTTGAAGATCCAGACACTGGCCAGGATATACAAAGAATTCAGCATTCACGTGCATACACTGAGTCCCATTCTTTAAGTAGCAGCTTAAATGGATTGCATAAGCCAATCCCAAAACTCAGGACAGTGTTTATCAAATTCATTGAATGTAGTGTGAGGAGCAGCTGCTGGGGAAAAGAAATATGAGAAGTCATTTTGGGTGCATGCAAGCCACTTCTCACACGTACTGTCCTGACCAAAGAAAGGCAATATGGTCTGGGAATGCCAGGAGAAGCCTGGCTTCAGTGGACTGAGTGCCCCATCCTTCTTCTGGATTAATAACTATTCATGCCAGATGCCTATATTTTCTGAGAGAGAGTGAAGGCAGCAGTATTTTAAATTGCAGTTAGCACTCAAACTCTGTCGGTTATTCATAATGTGAAGGGGGTTTCCACGCATACAGAAAAGGTGGTCTGTTCTTTCAACATGTATGCAAAAATGCAAACCAAGTTTAAAATAATTCGGAATAGAAGAAACCTTCAAAAATACAGCTTGAGACAGAATCCTGCAGACAGTCCGTTTAAATCCCATTGAAGTAAATTCCACAGCAACATACAAGACTGCAACCTTACTTGTAGCAAAATCCAATTATGTTATAAATATACTTGAGATGTGTTTTAGATCAAGTCGTTTCAGTTACTGAAGTAAATCCTTAAAATCCACTAATCCTTTGCTCCAAATAATCCCTGGTCACATAATTAGTCCTGTTAAAAGGATTACAAGCATTCTGTGACATCCAGGTAACTGAAAAAAGCTAATTATTTTCAAATTCCTTCTAGTATTATCTGAGTGGTATTAGAATAAAACAGGACTGGCCCCATTATTTAATATTAATTCACCATTCTAAAACCCCTGAGTGACTTGGCATGCGACATCATCAGTAGCTGCAAATTCCTAAACCTTCACAGAATATACACATGAATTACGTTCAAACCGAACACTGTATTGAAGCTTCCATGTCACATTCTAAATTCATTGGTTGGAAGGCAAGAAAACCACATGTACGAGAAAAGCAATCTCTTCCTCAAGAAGAATTCTGAAATAGGGCTGACTTGCACAGGCAATTCAAAAATTTATTACTTTAGGTGGCTCAAATGTAGATTGGGCAAAGTAGAAAAATCCGAACAATGTGGTAAGGCTCTGTAAGCACAAAGTTACTTGCTTCTGTTCCCTGTTTTATGTGCTCTCCTTTTTTTCTTTTTACATAAACCATAGGAAACTGGGTTGAAACTGTGATCTCCAGCATTGTAATACCAACAGCAAACTGTACCCACAATTTCTTCTTCTTTGAAAAAAATGGAGACCCCCCACCAACAGAATTGCACTTGTGTTTGGGATCTGCCATGGGAAAGCCCTGTGCAGAATTTAAAAGCACTTCTGCCATTCGTAGCATCTTGTCCTCAAATGCTCAGCAGCGTTGCACCAAATGATGCTACGATCTGCTCGCTGTTCCCGAACAAGCTTCACAAGTTTGTGTTTAGTGCTGTCTTCCAAATATAGTGTCTGAAGGAAACAGTTCATTTCTCCCCTTGAGTGGAAGGGAACTGTTATCACTTTGTACTAAGATTCTGTTTTGTGATGAGAATCCCCCACTGCCCACCGACCCCAGGCATGAATATGTGTGTGTGTTTGTAGCTGTGAAGTGATTTCAGAGGGAAACACACAAACACCAATACCTCATTTTGTACAAAGGGCAAAATAAGAGTTGTACAGCTTCACTGGAGAAACTATATGAAACATTACCTGGGTAAATGATCTTTCTATAGGAAATGGCACAAACACATTATTTATAATAAAGCTAACAGTATGACTTCTTAGAAAGAAAACTGGATGGCGCTTAGCTCATTTGCCTGTCTTATTTCCAACTCACTTACAGGCAAGCCCAGTGGGTTTCAACTTGCTTCCAAACATGTATACCACTGCAGTTTTTCATTGTTATTAATGCAACAATAAATTGAAATGTGTACCAAAATCAGTTAAAGACGCATGAATTTTCTTGACACACATTATCCTGTCTCCAGTATCATACAATAGATTTTTTTATGCACACTGCAACCTCTATCGTTATAATAATTATAAAATGATACAGTATATAGTTTAAAACTTTGGTTGGACATGCATTCTTATCCACATAAGTGTGCAGGTTAAAACAGCACTATGTCTTTATTCCTCATATGCCAGCCTAGCATGAGGGAATGTAGAAAGAGCAATGAAAATGGAAATGTTTGCTTCAGAAACTAGGCTGCTAGTATTTTTACGTGTATGGGGGGGGCGTGCGTGCAAATATATATGGGGTTGCTAGAGATCCAAGTGCATAGGTTTTGGATTAGGATATGCAAGGGTACTACATTGTCTAAGGTGAGTCTCCAATGTCCTCATTGGCAGTAGTATTTGAGCATACAAATATTCCTTGATGGCACTTTAATGTGAGACTTCCTCCTTTTGCCAGCTCAACGTAACAACCATTTTGCAAGATGAAGCCTGGCTCTGACACTACAAATATTTGGGAACATGAATTCAGTGCCTTTCATCTCAGCCGTTAATTCGGAACAGCAGAAATGTGGTTTACTTTGCTTACAGATATGATCCCATATGGAAACGCTTAATTTTTTGACAGGCCACAGAAACATTCCTACTAACCTCTATCGTCACAGTTAAGAAGACATTTCAAGATGTAACCAGTGTCCCAAATCATCTAGGGGTAATTCTGCAGTATCACTGAGTGTTCCAAATAAAATGACTCTTGGTATACCAAAACACTAACTCAGAAGTTTCTTATGAAATCTATTGATTGGTAAAACACAGAATTTATCTGGCAGGTTTATTTGAAAATCACAGGTGCATAAGGCACTACAACTTAATTTCATTTAATCCTACTGATGCCAGGAAAGGGGGATGGAGTGGGTGGCCTGGCGCTTAAAAATGAAATGAGGAAAGCAAAAAATGGATGACACAAATCAGAAACATCTGACATACCTGCAGATTGTGAGTATCTTGATCAAGAGATTGAACCACTGTTGTAAGTCTGAGATCTACTCTTACATCAACTATTTACTTGTAAAGCCATTTAAGGATGCCTGCTCTTGTCAGAATAAAGGGTAAGCCCCCTCACTGATTTTAACAGAACCTGTGAGCCAACATCTCTCTTCATTCCCTCTTTAGTAGCTCTGCTTTAGGCTACAGAGATTAGGCTTTTAAGATTTCTAAAGCAACAAGAAAGAACAGGGCCATTAAAAGCATGTAATGTAGCATCATGCCACACTCTAATTAACTCACTTCACTAAGCCTATTTTTCAGGGTTTTAAAGGGGGGCAAATAAAGAAAGGAGTCAGCATTAGTTAATCTCAAAATCTATACCTTTCTTCTGCTGCTTTAACCCATTACAATATGATGCATTTAAAATTGTGTAGGTGTTGTGACTGGCTTCTTTCAGGTCATGATTACAGATTGCAGGTGTCAGAACCTAGTGTTGTAACATTTATCCCATAACACAGGAGAAGCCAATATGGTGCACTCCAGGTGTTACTGGCCAGGTGTAGTCCAATAACATCTTGGAGGGCACCACCTTGGCTGTCCCTGCTATCGTGTTTCTCTGATAGCACACACAAAAAACCTTCCACACCTGGAAACAGTTTTTTTCTGGACATCTAAACACTAATCTCATTTCACATGTACACAGAGCCACGTTCTTACTGTCCATACTCCACTCACCTGTTTGGCTAAGCTGGGATGTGCTTCTGCTTCTTCGAGATACCATGGCAACCACTTTGGCACTAAGGCTGGACCGTCTTTTCTTCCCACCTGTTCCAACCGTACCAACTGCAGTGTCTGATTGACTCCCATCGTTATGTTCCAGCTTATACACCTCTCCACTCACACTTGTGCTCTTTGTGATGATTCTCCCTGAAGTCCCCATCCGTCTGCCTTGCATTTTAGGAGTAAACGTACTATATTTACAAAGTAAAAACATACATGTACATTTGAATTATGCTTGTCTTTATAACAAGATCTTTAAATCTAAAAAAGAACCCAACACATCATACTAAAACTGACTCTTTCCCCAATAGAAAATATTGCCAAGTATACTTTCAAATTATTTGATACCCAAGTACACAACTGTATTCAAATTCCTGAAATTCATGGGTCCCCCCCCCCTGTTCCTAATTGAAATTGATGTTTGACTTCCAACTTCTCATTTTAACTCAATGGAATTTTACCTATTCTAAATGAAGGATACTAGAACACAATCTAAGTAATAATCACTTTCCTAGGATTTACACAAAAATATATTTATGGTCATAGAAAATAAAAGAACAAAGACATGTACCCACTCGATATATATTCTGATCAAAACAAGCCTTGCTATAAAATGTAATGTAACAGGGTAAATATTCCTCATTGATGTAAATGGTTCTGATGAAAAACTGAGGTTTCACAGCACATGGTGATCTATTTACAAAAGATTAGTTGATCTATTTATGATTTTCGAAACAAAACTCACAAAAAGTAACCTGCATTAAATCATCATTAAATATATAAAGTATGTGTTGTTCCTTTTTTTTCTCAGCAAAGCTTTTGTGCTTCATAGCATAAGCTTGCCCAAGATAGCTGGGCTGGTGGGAAGCAGCGGGAGTATAATTAATATGTTCTTATTTCCTGTAGAATTTCTCATGCCAAAAGCAGTGTGTGTGTGTGTAGATAATTTTATTTGGATTTCTCATTCATTCCGCATTTACAGCTTGAAACTGGCAATAACGCTAAAAGCAAAATTAAATAAAACAAGTAGAGGCCTGCAATAAAATGTATCCCTGACAAACATGCTACTTGAGTCTGTGGCTAAGTAGTGAGCATAAAAGACCAGAAGTCTTGCTCTTACTTGGGTCTTCTTCCATCTGCATTTTTTGGTAGCTTTTTAGAAGTTTCTGAACATTTGCAACTGCAATCTGTATGCAAGTCAATGGCACATGACTTCTGCATGAAATTGACTACACTGCCCAAGCTTCTGCCCCAGGGACATTATTTTGGTGCGGTAATGCAGCAAAAACAATGCAGGAGGCAGCAGTTATGAGTTTCCAGTCTCTGCGACCACAGCAGGCATTGTGATTTGCCAGTGGTTTGAGCCCCCGGAAGCGTACTCCACTGTCTCTTGAAACAGATGGATGCCAACAACAGTTTGGCCTGGGAGAAACTCTGAGAGGGTAACACAAGTAGTCTCACTATAACAGCAGGGCTGCAGAGAGAAAGCAACTCTTTCAGCACAGGCCTCTAACCAGAGGCAAATTTAGGAGAGTGCAACTGGATTGGTCACACTGGGTCCTGAGCCTCGGGGATGCTGCAACTACTGTATGACTTAGAATGGAGTGAGAGAGTTAACTACACTGTGAGGTTAGTTATTACTACTCTCTGAGCCCAACACACAATGTGGGAACAAAAGCAATGGATGCCAGAAGAGGATTGTTATAATCTTCTATCTCAACCTCAACATAACCTTCAGCCTGCAATACCTCTGGACCACATTGCAGGGCTCTGGTTTACCAAACAGAGACTGACCTGCAGTATTCTGTGTGAACTAGACTGCAAGGCTGCCATCAGTTATTCTCTTTAAGTTACAGCCTCTTCCAACCTGCAATATCAGGACAGTGAAGTGCAGTTGCTTTGGAATTAGCATCAGCAGTGGCTGTGCAGTTTGTGTGTGCCTATGATTTGCACAAAATAACTGAATTGAAAAGAGCACGAATTCTTCTCTTTGCCACTACCTTTTGATTTTCTTAAGGGGTGGAGTTGACACACTGGTGCCCAATCCCAGTAACATTAAAATCCTGCATTTCTCCATTGATTTCTATCAGTAGCTCCTACTTCTATCTCTGGGGACATTTTAAAATTGTGTGAATCAAGAAGTGACCCTTGCAGACATTTCCTCTGTACCCTTTCTATTCCTTCCCCCCAAGTTGTTCCATTCCACTGAGTTATTATGAAGCTGTTCAATCAACCATCACTCCTCTCGGCTGATAAGATTTCTCTTGCAGATATTTTTGCTGATATCTCTCCCTTGTGCATGGATCGTGTAATTTTAGCTATACAAGTCTGAGCATGGGGAGACCTGAATTGGCATTTGTATATAGAATTGTTTGCAAATTGCTTATTAAAACACTCAGATACAGGGTCAGGATTCACTATGCCCCATCTGCATAACTCTGCCCATTAAATGCCAACCCACAATTAACATGGCTTACAGCACTCAGAGAACATGTTTGTGTTTAAGCTCTGGCAAGCATGTCTCCAAGAGCAGGAAGCCTAAGAGCTGTGGGACAGTCACTATGAATATGTCTCGCTTTATAGTACAAACATACCAGGCCAGTCAGATGGTACAGTCAAAAGAACATTTGCAGATGACAAATGGGCTGTGAGGCATTTACTCTGTGGGTTATGCAGGGGTTTGGTCAAAGCAAAACACTTTTTAATGCTGCAACACTGAAGTGAAGTGTCCTAGAGACTCATCTCCATCCGGAGGAAGAGTTGCCACATAAAATGTGTTACAATAATCTGGCCTTCAGGTTAGAAAGACATGAATGATGGGTACTAAGTACGGCTGAAACAAAAACACTTGCAGCCTTGTCACCAGACAGCTAGTGAAAAGTGAGACTATTAACCATAGGAAACAGCTTCCAGGTACAGTGATGAATCAAAATAGTTTGAGGCTGCACACCTGAAGCATCAGGGAAGGCTGAAATATCCCCTCTTATGGATGTCTCTATCCCTTTGAGGTCACAGTAGCTGCCAATTATCACCACAGCTATCTTGTCTGGGTTCAGCATCAACGAGCTTCCCAACATCTCATATCTCACCAAGGTGAGTTAGTGGTTAAGCACTGTGATTGCAGGGCTTGGGTTGAATCAGACTGGAAGGCAGATCAAGACCTGCAGACTGTTAAATTAAATGCTGAATTATGTTTTTGACACTGTGATGTCATTTCTGTGGGACTCGAGCATTCATGAAACTGCCACTGAGTAGTTTCACACATTCTTGGCAGGAAGATGGAAAAGTCTGCTTACTTGCTCAGTGTTTCCTTGGGACTCAACTGCAGTGGACCTCAGGAAACCAGCTTCTTCATCCAACCCATTTAAAGTGTGTATGATAGGGCTGCAGTGTGAGGTCACACAAAGACAACGAACACCTGTATGCTGATCACACAGCTGCACCTCTTGCTTAAGCCAAAATACAGGGTGCTATTCAAAGCACACTTATCTTGAAAAGTATTGCTGGGATAAGCAGAATTAGCTCGGAGGGGGTGAAATCATCAGTTTAATGTCCAGATTCCTTCATTTAACTGGTATGTGAATGACACTTCCCGAAAACAACTGTACAGCTCTGAAATATTATCTAACCTTAATCCCACCCCCACCCCTCATATCTCTCCTAGATTTTTCAGTAAGTAAACAAAATTAGTATGCATTAGCAATGACAATGTCATTTTATTTCTCTAATGAAATGACTGTTTGAAACCAAGGACAGTTTCACTGAGAACATCTTATTTCATCTTGCGTACATAAATCTGAACACCCCAAGGAACTGTCCCACTTTGCTAAAGGGATAATTCCACTAGATGAAATTATAATGGATCAGAACATCCAACATCTATAGCCATTAGTACCACATATATCTGCCCATAAGAAGGCCCTACTAAGATCAGTATGGCTTACTTCTACACGTGTATAGTATTGCAACCTTAATTTACTTAAGTAAATAGAATGGGAGGACCTGCATCTTGCCAGTTATAAATTCTGCTCAATTCAAAGTGTCTATATACAACTAGGGATTATTATTATTTTTTTGTGGGGGGGGGGGGTATTCTGTTTCTACTTTAATGCTAACCTATCTCATCCACATTTTCCAATTGAATTGAATGCTTCCAATTGAATTGAAAAACAGGCGTTCTTTGAAATTCACTCTCCCCCCAGTTTTGTGTTGCAGTTCTCCAGCCAAATAATGTGTACAAAGTCATGTATATTAAGGGAAATAAAAATGCATATATTAGTGCCATATATAAATGGAGCAACATATAAAATAATTGTAATAGGGGAAATTGCTTCCAAAAAATATGTGTATCAGGCAAAATTGGCTTATATGGACATGCTGTGAAATCTTGAAATAAATAGGGATGCAGAACTGTCATTATTGGTGGACTGCAGGTAAAATTAGATGATTCTGAAGAAATAATGTTACTTCATGCTGTTTTATCCCAGTATAATTTCAACTGTAGTGATTTATTTTGAAACGAAAAGCACTGAGATAACAATTAACAGAAAAAATCCTCATTTAAGGGGAACATGAAGAGGTTGCACACAAGGAACACATCAAAGCCCCATAGAGGTGTTTTTGTTTTGGGAGGGATGACATAAGCACAATGACTCCTGACACATGTAGCGCACCAAGCTTACAATGATAATAGTAAGGTGTCCTAGGAAACTACATTTCCTAGGATCCCAGGAGCCATTTTTGAAAAGATGGACTTTAAAAATAAAGTTTTTGATACGTCATAGGAATCTGCCACTCCAAGAAAAAGATATGACAGTGCTGTTGGTTACATATAATTCCTTGTTCCTACTTAAACAAGCTCTCTGCATTAGAATTGAATTTTTGTTTCTTGGAACTTTCTAAAGCAGCCTCTCATGCCACACTGCAAATGACTGAAAATCAGAAGACTCTTGAAAGTTGTTTGTGAAATCTTATGGGCATCTGAAGTTCAAAAATGAAAGATAAAAACTCCCACTGGGAAGGCCCAAGCCCTTGAAACAGTCTAAAATAGATCTTCAAATTCTGCCTCATGGATTTTTGTCCTGCTTGGAGGCCATGTCCTTCTCAGCAGAAGACACACACCCAAATGCAGTGGCACTTTCCGCAAGTGAGTTTTCACACAACGAAAAACTTCTCTATTCCCTTCTCTAATCCATAATTCCCTGGACTAGTGATTTAATAATCCAAGGTCTCAAAAATTCCCTGGAGGCTTTTCAGGGAGGGGAGAGGGGCTGCCATTAGACAGAAAAGATGAAAGCCCCCCACCCCACGGTGCATTGGATCCTAGATGCCAACATTTTATATGAAAGCACTGATTTTCAAGTTAAACGTCACTACCATTTTCTTAATGCTTCACTTCAGTAGTGTGAACCCAATTAATTGGAACAAATTAAAAGGGCATTCTCTAATCATTAAATGGTATTAAAATTAGGCAACATGCAGAAACATTATAATTAAATCACTTTGAAATTACCAAGGTCACATTTAGAAATGAAGGTCAATCATACACACACACACACACACACACACACAAAAGCATAATCATATTGATGATTGCATCAATTTGATTTAATTCATGTCATAGTTTGTAACCATTTTTTGACTCTGTGGAGTTGTACATAAAATGATCACAAAACTGAAAGTAAATGTAATTAAACAATTTCATAGATACTTATCAGCTGCTTTCTACAGAAACTCACCTATGTACTCTATGAAAATACATCTTACTCCGTAATCAACGTAGTCACAATCGCCTCTGAAATAGTAAATTTTAGTGCACTTTTTCAGGAGTGTTCATCTTTTAGCAAGAGAAATCTTTGTTCAGTAGCAGGCCAACTCCTATTCCATATAGTAAGGAATCAGCAGCATTTTAATAATCCAGGATCTTCCTTGCTGTCAATATATAGGGTTTAATGACTCTAGTCTTTAGACAGAATCACGCTGACTTGTGCCAGAGCTAGTTGGAATGCTTCTGCCTTCTCTGTCAAATACAGAATCACATACTAATTCTGAGCCCCTATGGAGTTCTTTACAAGGAGATTGCTCATGAATGCTAATAACTTGAGAGTATGTAACACTCCTGGACGAAAGGAAAAGATAATCACTTCCCTTTAATGAGGAACATAATATTTCTAAAAATAAACTACCCACTGTTATTCAAAGTGTGCCACACTGAAGTGCTACCTCAGATCATCTACAGTTGGCCATTCTGTCAGCAGCACAAAAACTCTGGAGCTAGGACAAATAATCAGTCAGGCAAGGTTGCGGTTCTCTGCAAATATGCTTGGTGATAAGCCCCATTCAAGTCAGCAGAAGCTATATCTGAGTAAACATGCATTGTCTTAGAGAGTAACTATGATGTAAAACCAAACTGGATGCTTCAGTAGACTAAATGTGATATGATTCACAAAAGCTAGCCGTCTGTCGATTCCAACACTTGCCTTTGCATTCATGTCTACAACTCTAACAATTCAAGTGTTGGTTGTCTAATAATAAAATCTTCTCATTAGTAGGTGCTCAGTCTTGTTGGTCTAGGGACATAGTGAGCAACTTGAGATCAGCACCATGGACCAGTGTACCAAATACGTATGGCATATTCTGAGCTGGTGACCTACATTCATAGCAATGAACTTGGTAGATGCCAAATGATGATGAACAACCTGCTGCTGTTCTAAGACAATATGATGATGATGATGATGAACTTGTTGGCTTCACATGTGGAATCATAGAATTGTAGAGTTAGAAAGGATCCAAAGGGTCATCTGACTAGATGCAATCTCCTGCAATGCATTATTGCACTGCATTATTATTAATGGTATCGTAAGTGTCTGAGCAGAGGCACTCAACACAGACAAGGAGCCCCACGCAAAGTGTGCTGTGGGCAGGACAGTCCTCCATAACCCAGTAAGCTACCCACTTCTCAGAACTTATCTTTGGGCAAAACAAGTTTGAGGCAGCAAGGGCTCTCACACCCAAACAGTGTATCTTTTCGCACCAAGGACTGTGACTACAAGTCCCGAAATCCCCAGCGGAAAACAAACACGGTCCGCTCCATTTCCACAGAGAAAAAAGCCCTGGAGGTAAGTTAGGAGCATTGAAGCTGGCTTATACCAACCCATACCATTGCCATGAAGCTCCACATGGTCTACACTGGCTGGCAGCAGCTTTCTATTTCCCAGGCCAGGAATTAAACCTGGGGCTTTTCACATACAAAACAGGCATTGTACTACTGAATGATGGCACTTTTGTGAGAGGGAACGGGGGGAGGTGGTGGTGGGCGCTTTGTGAGCAACCTCAAGCCTCAGGTGTACAGCTAGAATATTCAGAGAGGCTTGATCCACATCTGCACCGGAAGCAAAAAATGTAACACACTGTTTGCTCAGTTGTCCTTTTGGAACCCAAACACTTAAGTACGGTAAATTTGCTGGGAAGTTGCTGTGGGAAGGCAATTTTTGTAAGATATCCAGCAGCACATGCCTTGCAGCTTCGAGAAATGTTAATTGTTAATTGTCAATTGTCTTCATAATGCAAGCCTTTATGCAATGCTTGGGATTAATTAGTTAAGTTGAATGATGCTCACGGAACTAATTCAGAAATCCCTGAACTATGCCATTTATATAAATGGCTCTATTCTGAGTAGAATGTAGTTCTACATTTTTAAAGAAATCAAAAAATTGTTGACAATAATGCAGAACTGGCTCACCAGGTAGGGTGGAGCAGGTTTGTTAGCTTCTCAGCAGGTGTGTCGCGGTTGCTTAATAGGAGGGGGAACGTGCAAACACGTCAGCAGGAGTACCAGATTGGCTCCACGATTGCCTTTGCACTGTGCCAGCCTCCTCATCGCCTTGCCTCACATCTCTCCATCCCATTAAGCAACAGTGACCTACCTGCTGGAAAGCTAAAATAGTGCCTCCTCTCTCCCCACCACAAACTGCTACTGCAATCATCTCTAGATAGTGAGTACTATTTAAGCTACACATTGTAGTGCTTTTAGAAATGCACTTTCCGCTTTAATTACTGGTGGGGAAAATCCATTTGTATGAAGATGAGGCAAAAGAAAAGTCTGCAATATGGGAAGCCTAACAGTTCCTTGTTAGTAAGAAAGAGTGCATAGTAAAATCCCAATTTATGCACATCTCTAATGAGATGCAAAGGCAGAATTTGATGATGAGCCATGAAAAAATTTGCAGCCTGCCTGACACATGCTTTGTGATAACCAGAGCTAAGTCATCCTTTTATGTCTCAAAAGCAAGCCTGAATATCTAGGCAACATTCACTGCAAATTCTCTTGCTGACCTTAAACAGAAGGTGAACCCCAAAGTAAATTACCCTAAGCATTCCTTTGTTTAGTTTTAGGAGAACAAAACTTGGGCAGCAGCAAAATGCCTGTAGAAGGACGCTGCATTTCCCAGCTGTTTTCATGCCTTCAGTTTCCAAACAAGATTAAGAGCACCAAGTACTCAAGTTTCTGAATGCGTTGTCCTGCATGTAAATGCACTGTGCATGGGAATGGGGGAAAGGATCCCCCTGGACCCCCAAAGTGTACAGAAAAATTGTGTTTGGCTTAAAAGGGGTGGGAAGTCACAATGGGTGTACAGGTAAAATCCCCCTGCTACTGGGGCTGGCAGTTAGGCTGAAAGCAAGCCAGAGATTTGCTACTAGGGTGGAATCTAGACACATATTTAAAAAGTTGTGAAAATGCATTTTTTAAAAACCTTTTGAAAAATATATTGGATTTGCCATAGCTCACCATTGCCACCCAGTGTCACATTTGTGTAATGCACTTTACAACACACTTAAAATGTTTCATTTGCAGCTGCTTAGCTGAGTCCTAGGTTTCCTCCAGCCTAGGGCCCAAAGCTACCCCTTTCTAAGAGGATGGTTACCAGATTACATCCCCGCCCTCTCTCTCTCCTGCAAACTACCGGTATGTCAGGGCCTCCCAAGTCTACACTCATAATTTTCTTGTAATTTTTTTAAAGAATGCAATGGAATTCTAGCATTTTTCCTAGTGACAATAACAGCATCTGACGCTGGTCATTAATCTCAACCAGCCATGTTGCAAATTATGCATGTACGTGCAAGGAAATATCCTGGGATCATTCATTAAAAAAAATACGAACTTAATTTCTGAACCAGCTCATCTGTATCCTTGCAATAATATCTATTCTCTAAAATCAGTCACCTGATGAAAAGACAGAGAAGCAGCATCCTACAGTGCAGTCCTAAACTTGTCTACTCAGAAGTAAGTTTCACCTAGTTTAGTAGGTCTTACTCCCAGGAAACTGGGTGCAGGGTACTAAGTACTAAGGCTGCTGCTGCTGTGTGCTGAGTTTAAAGTAGACAATTCACCACTAAACTGAATGTAAACACTGTCTATTAATGCACTGGGTGTTCTTGTTTTTTTTTTACAGGCCCTGTTTATATAACAATAAGGAATGGGGAAAAACCCACCACCATTCTAGGAAAGGGGGGGGGGAGAGAACAAGTGTGAGGGAGATTATACACTAGATGCCAGGAGTACCAGGGCATTGTGCTCACAGAACTTGCCAAATCAAAATATGGCGATGAATATGTTTTACTTTTAATTTGCCGTATGCAATGAACTTTCTTCTGTCCCTCTTAACCAGGCATCCCCAAACTGCGGCCATCCAGATGTTTTGGCCTACAACTCCCATGATCCCTAGCTAACAGGACCAGTGGTCGGGGAAGATGGGAATTGTAGTCCAAAACATCTGGAGGGCCGAAGTTTGGGGATGCCTGCTCTTAACCCAAGTGACACCAATACCAGCCTTGTTGTATCATAGGATTACAACCTCCACTCTGTGGGGCTTGCTTCACTGGCTTGGAATCAGTTACTTCTGAATTTTTCCATTATAAGATGGTATTTGAAGGAAAGAGAATGGACCTTTTCAAAAAATAATAATACAGTTCTGCAGGAATCAATTGCGCTATAACTCCCAAAGGCAAAACATGAGGGGAGCAAAAGGATCATCTGAATACACTCAGTGGCCACAGGAAGGATAAGGGGGGAATGACTAGCTGCTACTATTTGGGCTCAAGAAAAATGAACATTCATTTCAATCGCTAAAAAGGTTTATGTTAACATAGTTTTACTTTCCAAAGTAGTTCAGATTATACTTTTTATTAAGCTAAAATGTGGGAATGACACTTGCAAAACAATATAGATGGAACAGTGAAAGAGCAGCTAACCTTTCTGTGTGGATAAGACTTACGTTTATGTCTCTCATGACCTTGTATAATTTTCTCCTGAAATTTAGGATACCTAGATGTAATTGTAACTGAAAGTGTCCACTATGAATTCAAAATTGTTAGCCAGGAGGAAAACCAGGACACATCACACAATGAAGATCTCTTCTCCTTGCTCTTATTTGAGATAATAACCTATCATGTCATAGGCTAGGACATCTAAAGTATTAAATACTCCTATAATTAAAATAGCAAGGATGGGGATTGTGGGAATAAATGTACAAGGGAAGGAAGCCACCTTTTACCTCACATCAGCAACAGTATGCCTTCTCCTTTTCTTTTCTTCCATATTCATTTTTTTTCCTCTGTGCCCCGTCTCGCCATCTAATTCCCATGATATCCTTCTTTCTTTTTTGCCATCACTTTTGCAGCTCTCTAAGGACTTTGACCTTTTCCATAGTCAAAACATGCAAGCATGCAAAATTAAAATGTAAATAACTCAAAATAAAAATAAGGAACTAAAGGCACTGGCTCTACATTCACACATGATTTTAGAGCACTACAAAGCAAGCAAGAAAAAAGAAACAACCAACTTTGGATTTAAAAAAAACAAACAACCCAAATGCAAATTAAACAAGAACATAGACTCCAGCTGGCTAATTCTAAGAAGGCAATTATTTTCTGTTTCAGGGCTTCATTTTATGAGAACTGATTTATTATTGTCGTGCAATGTTCTTCACCTTTAACAATTAACTGAACAAGAACCTTTCAATTAAGCCATTCAGCCTGTCCTGTTGAACAGGGACAATTCAAGCGTGCTTTTATTTCTCAGAAGCAGACCAAGATTCACAAATCTGAAGTCGCTGGTTGCTTTGTATGTGGGGTTTTTTTGAAGTTAATAGCTCACTATCAGCTGTGCTAACTTTGCTGTCCTTACAGATATGAACTTTTGAGATTGCAAAGTTAGATGAGTCTGCTAGGAATTAATGAACTAAAACCATTTAAAAATTATAACTCAGTAACTATAATGAACACCTGATCTTTGCAGGACTATTGTTTTAAAATGATTTTATGTGAGTCACATATTTCTTGAATGAAATGTAAAAACCTCAAGAAGTAATTAAATATACAAAATGTTCTATTTTTTTTAAATGAAATAAAGCAGGGGAAAGTGAAATGTCCATTCTGTATTACAACTTACATTCAATACTTATTCAACCTCTTTCCTATCCTGAAGAAGAATAATGCAAGGAAACTCTTTAACACTTTTATTAGGTTTATAAAAGGAACGAAATATACCCTTTGATCTTATAATCACTTAAGCAGTCCCAGACTATGAATTACACTCCACTTTCACATGATTGATGCATATGAAACCTTAGTGTGTAAGGGAAGGGCCTTAGCTCAATGGCAGAGCATCTGGCTTGAATACAGGTCTCAGGTTCAATCCCAGCATATTCAGGTTAGGCTGCTGCCTAAAAACATGGAGTGATTGTCAATCAGTGTAGACAATACTGGTCTGCTTCCATATAGGGCAGCATCCTATGTTTCTGTGCTCTGAAGTAAGGGAGATGCAGAAGTAGGTTGCTATCATTGGCTGTTACATTTATAAAAATTGATGGGGTGCAACACCCGAGGAACTAGCTTTGCCTCATAGCCCACTGCATTGAACAGGTTAATGTACCATCATAAATCTACAGAATGCTGCAACCGAATGGATGGATCACTGCCATAAGGAAGAGACGGGCTGGGAGATGGTTGGCCATATCTATCTAGTACCCGCTGAAGTCATATCAGTTACAATATGTACGCTAATGTGCTGCTATATAACTCAATGCCATTTCTCAGCTGTTTGAGCTTTGTCATCAGGCATGTACATTTTAACAGGAAAATCTAAACTCATGAAAATTCGGCTCAGCTCTACCAAGAGTCTCCTTCCCAAATTTGAGGCAGAAGGTAGTAGTGGAAGGAAAATAGTCTCTTTGCTTCCCTTCCCCAGTGGAACACACAAAGACAGGTTACGTATAGCCATTGCCACTTGCTGGAGACCCAAGAGCTTCCTGTACCAAAGTTTCCATGTTGTCTCTACCTGCTTGCTGAGCTTGTCTAATGTTGCCGAAACCTAGAGGTCATCAGATTTATTTATTTATTCCATATTTATATACCTGCCCTCTAAAATGAGTTTTGGGACAGCTCACGAAGTGGGAGAAGGGGTGCAAACTTTCAATAAACTGCTAACGCCTCCCATCACTCACTCCATGGCAGTGATACTGCAGGAGCTGTTAGCTCAAAGGCATAGGACAGCCCTTCCCAACATGGTACGCTCTAGATGTGTTGGACTATGACTTTAATCAGCCTCAGATAGCATGGTCAATGGTTAGGGATGTTGGGAGTTGTAGTCCCCACCATGCTGAAGATGCTTGGTGTTGGACATTATGCTATTAATTCATACTAACTTATAGCTTGTGCTATAATGCAGGCTTGTAAATAATGGGCATGTTGGACATTGAAACTCTAAATAAAGAGGGAATTTTGTTACTGGCTTAAATTTGGGAATGACAGAGCTCTGTCTTTTAAATGAACTCATTGCAGCTAAAGTAGAAGGTATGGCCAGATCATGCTGCAAATCTAAAAACTGATCCAACTGGTCAACTTTTGTCAGAGATGGGATTCCAGCCTATCCCATTGCTCTAGTTCTCAGGTAACATTCAGTCTCTACTCCCACCTGATCCCCCAAAAAAGAAAAACCAAAGACCATTTTGTCATTAAAAAGAGCCAGAGGGTGAGATTTTTTTTTTTTGGGGGGTGTTTTCAATATGTTCTGAGATAATGATTTGCAATTGCTGCTACCCGGAAAATCTCTGAAAAGCTGGTAAAGCTAGGAAATAGAAGGCCACAATCTTAATTAATGTTGAATAAATGGTGGAGTGTTGACAATATATTTTGTAACAACAACAAAACATTTAGCTTCATGTTAAAAGCAAAACAAAAACATGATAACTTGAACTTATGGTGATACTAAAATGGCAGAGGAACTAGGCATTTAAAAAGCAAAAGGATTTTGACCCTACAGTATTTTATTTATTTATTTCATAAAAATTTATATACCACGCGATTGTAGAAAAAAACACAAAGCAGTGGCAAACTACGGCATGCAGAACAAAATTTATACTTGTTGCAACTATTCTTCTACAAATATGACTGTATACGGAATACATTGCTTCTGTTCAATCCAACCTTTTCAATCACTACTATGGGAGCACAAAAAGGAAGACAACTTAGGACACCTTTAAATGTTACCCTGGTCACGTAGGTAGGACATTCTGCTAGTGTGATTGGATCATTTAAGCACTACTTCAACCACATGGCAGTCACTCACGGGAAAGTGGGTCCCATGCAACCAGGGTTAGATTTAAAGATTTACAAAGACACATCAAGAAAAGGGCACTATCTAAGAAGTTCATACTGCATGTGCACAAATATTCCATAGGGTTAACTGGCTGCAATACAGTTAAACTTCCCTTGTGGGACTATAGGGCCCCATTGATTATGTTACGAGGAAAGGCTTGACATTTTAATGAATGAATATATGAAACGCCTTTCAAAGAAAATGTTGATATTTCAAAAGCATTCCTGAAACTTATTTCCATATCAGTTCAGAGGTGAAGTCTACTGAATTCAATGGGGCAGTGTGGTTTTGGTTTGCAGTCTTGGTTTCATAAAGCTTTTGAGACTGCAGGCTCCTGTACCCAATAATATTTAATTTACTCTTCATAACAAGTGATTGTATGACTATGACTTTGGAACAAATGATTCTGTTAAAGTTCTGGTTTTTAAGCTAACCCACTATTGGTAGCTGCTCAGGTTTTGTTTTGCTGCTTCAGCATTCATAATCCAAAGTTTGAATTTCCTTTTTTCCTCCCCCCGCCCCACCCTGCAACTAGCAATTGCTGTTTGTATATGCGTGTGAAGAATTGATTATTTGAAATATCAATATATGTCTATGTTATGTACTGAGCTGAATCCTAGAACAATAGGATTCAGAATCAGCGGGAGCTACCCAATCCAACTCCAGGTGGAAGTGAATCCGCAACCTGATTGGCCTGCTGGAGCAGCCAATCAGGCGGCTGGCAGAAGTGAATCTGCTACCTGATTGGCCTGTAGGAGCAGCCAATCAGGCTGCAGGCAGAAGTCAATCCACAATATAATTGGCCCACAGGTGTAGCCCTGAAGTAGCCAATCACGCAAGGCCCATTGTGTAAATAATGTATATAAGCAGATGGTTTTGGGAAAAGAGCCACTCGTCTTCTCTTCTCCTCCTTGATGACTATGAGCTGAATAAAGAGCATGAAATTCACTCTCGACTCCGAGTATATTTCAGTCTACATCGCGAACTCACCTGATTCTGCCCCTCGGGCGCTCTGATTGCTCTGACATAAAGCTTGTGCTGCTGAGACGTGAGGCACTGCTGGCACGGGAAATGGCTGACACATCACTGACATCACTATCTGATGATTTGGCAGAGACGTTATCACAACTTCTGTACTGATCTGCTTGTATGTTATACTAAAGAGTTAAAAGAGAAAGTGTGAGTTCTCTTGACAGTGTGAGCGGGGGAAGCTTCATGATGTTACAAATCATTATATCATTGTGACACTGGTAAACTTCAGGAAATTTCTATTATTATTATTATTATTATTATTATTATTATTATTAAAAGAAATCCCCAAAAGAACAATGCTTTATTTTGCCAGACCAGTAGAGGGAATAGTTCTCAGAAGTCAAATATAACAAATTGCTCAGGGGCCAGTTTTCCTCAATAATAATAATAATAATAATAATAATAATAATAATAATAATAAATAATAATAATAATAATAAATGGCCTCACTTATAAATGATTTCAGTTCTAAGTAGTTCTATCCCAGCCTTCCCAAACCTGATGAGCTCCAGCTTCTTTGGACTACAATTCCCATCAGCCCCATCATGGCTATGCTAGCTGAGTTGTAGTCCAAATCATCTGGAGGGCCCCAGCTTGGTGAAGGCTCTCTAAAGTTGCTATGAATAAATAAGCAACCAACTACTGGGTAGCATTGTGCCAAAGAGACTCACAAGATGATATTACCATTGGCCTGGTGGCATTTTTTTTATAAAAAAAATTCTGTTGACAATAGTAGCATTTTAGCATGTTGACAACCTGCAAAGGCTATATTAATTGAAGATATAAAACTGAGGGGTTGATAAGTGACGATGACACCTGCTTTATGTTTACATCCCATAAATAAACTTCTAGGCAGACATTTAGCATGCCTGGATACCCACAACCCTGGGAGGAGCTTTGCTGGTCCCAGTGCTGTTCCTAACATTTGATGTGCCCATTCATGGCTCATTATGGGGAATACAAATGGCTATTCCTGCCTATACCGTCACAAAACAGTGTACTACACCCGTATTGGCAGTTACTACTTACTAGCACTAATGTTCAGAATGTGTACAAAGTCCAATACAGCTGAAATAGCATTTCAGCCCTTAAATATCCAATTGATCCCTGCACTTGGCAGGAGAGGGTCTCCTGCAGATGCCATCTTATCAGGAGGTCCATTCCATATCATGTTGGAATCAGGCCTTTAGCGCAGTAGAACCTACCCATTGGAATTCTCAGTTGGTTAGCGTGTAGTGCTGATAACACCAAAGTTACAGGTTCAATCCCATATGGGAGAGCTGCATATTTCTGCATGGCAAGGGGTTGGACCAGATGATTCTCAGGGTCCCTTCCAGCTCTATAATTATATGATTCATTCTATGAATTCCCTCCTGCTACATATTAGAGAGGTGCCATCTCTACTGTCCTTTCACTGTTCCCCAAAGACCACCCTCTTCCAAGAAGACTTTTAAATAGATATCTTTATCCCAGTCCACATCTGTATTGGACCTTTTTTTAACTTACTGGCTTTTTTATTCTTATTGTTTTTAAAAAAATGTTTCTATTGTTTTTATATGTGGAATTATTTTTAAATGGTTTATATGTGGAACTGTTCTTAACCGTTTTTATGCTTTTCTTGCTTTATGGTTGCTTTTGCTTTTTATAACTGTGTGTTTTATTGTTATGGAACTTTACAGTAACATAAAGTCATTTAATTAGGTAAATAATCTAATTAAATAAATAAGCATAATGGCAGTGTCAGCATTGTTAACAATGGCGTCTATTAACACATAGCTGTGCACATTTATGTACTGAAACCAGTGGGAACTGCATGGATTTCAGTAAGACATGAACAAACATACCTACAAAATAGACTACAGCTAATACTTGGTACCTTGGGGAAGATGCACAAATTATTAAGTATAATGTTAAGGTATGAAGTAAAGCTGATAGCATCTATTGCACAACACAGGAATTTTAGCCCTCAAATTATAACAGCCAGCCACATTTGAAAACTGAAGCAACCTGTTCAAAGAGTATCCTCTTGAGTTGAAATGTATTGGAAATATTTAGATGGAATAAGCTTTAATATGCTCAAAGATGTCTTTTGCTATTTTTTTATATCAGGTCCCCCCCCCCTTTGTTGAACTTATCTCATAAGCTATGCAACAAAAATCTATGTGGGGCTACCTTTGAAGGTGACCCGGAAACTACAACTAATCCAGAATGTGGCAGCTAGACTGGTGACTGGGAGCGGCCGCCGAGACCACATAACACCGGTCTTGAAAGACCTACATTGGCTCCCAGGATGTTTCCGAGCACAATTCAAAGTGTTGCTGCTGACCTTTAAAGCCCTAAATGGCCTCGGTCCAGTATACCTGAAGAAACGTCTCCACCTCCATCGTTCTGCTCGGACACTGAGGTCCAGTACCGAGGGCCTTCTGGCGGTTCCCTCATTGCGAGAAGCCAAGTTGCAGGGAACCAGGCAGAGGGCCTTCTCGATAGTGGCACCCGCCCTGTGGAACGCCCTCCCACCAGATGTCAAGAGAAAAACAACTACCAGACTTTTAGAAGACATCTGAAGGCAGCCCTGTTCAGGGAAGCTTTTAATGTTTAATAGATTATTGTATTTTAATATCCTTCTGGAAGCCGCCCAGAGTGGTTGGGGAAACCCAGCCAGATGGGCAGCGTATAAATAATCTATTATTATTATTATTATTATTATTATTATTATTATTATTATTATTAACAATGGCTATGGTAAGTTAAACAAAGGTGTGGGCTACCAAAGACGAGCTTGCACATTGCTCCTTCCTGGTCTTTTTAAAGCCCTGTACTGTGCTGAGCTAAATCAAGGTTTGGCTTAGCATAACATCCAAACCTGGGCTCAGGGATGACCTCTCTCCTCACTAGCCCAGCCACTGTAGCCAAGAGATTCCAGGACAATGTACATATGTGCATAGAAAGCATCACAAATACAGCAGTAATAACATAAATAGTACCCAGCCCACTAAATACAGATACATCGGAGAAGTGAGAAAGCATAGTACAAAAAGTTCTCCACCCTGGCGTAGATTTAAAAATGTTGCTTCCCCAAAAATCTCCAGCTTATAATGGTTTTCAAGATGGAGTGCAGGAACCATTATGCAGACATAATTAGAACAGCCTCCCTATGTGCCAGACAGATTTCAGAATGAACCCAGGGTTCCACTGTTTAAAGTCTCCAATCTAAGCCTAAACTAAAATGGGGAACACCTTTTCATAAAGTCTCCAAGCCCCTGTGAAAAGGGACTCTCTTTTGGCAATCGTTTTGGAGTAAATATGCACACAGGGAGAACTTTATCCATTATACAGGAGCAGGTGGAAAGGCACATGCTCCAGCATTATCAAGGCAACTAGATGTTGCTCCATTTTGTGACATTATACTGTGAGAGGCAGTTAAAGTATCCTCAGAGTGCAGGAGAACAGGAAACTTTTGCTTTGGCAATGCAGGGATATACTGAATTCCTCCCAGTAGGATAACTGTTGTTTTGCTTGCCCTCAGCAATGATACTGCAAGCAAAATTTGATTGACTATGTAGTGTCTTGATGTTATCTTCCACACTCCATGATCCCTGGTTGGCTAGTGGGGAGAAATGACTCTAGAGAAGCAACAACAGGAATAATGAAGTGAATGAAAAACCAAGGGAAAGGTAAGTCTGTCTTTCACGGGAGGGCCCTTTACAACCCCTCCCAATCTTTTCAGCTTGAATTTTTTCAGGGTTAAAAATTTGGTGCATCCCTCCTAGGTAACACAACTTAACTTTTTCACTAGCTGCAAGCTGGAGACGCATACCATTATTGTGCATGCAGTTTCATTCTTTCCAAACAAAAATACCCAACTTTCAACAAGCCCTCTCACTGGTTCAGAGTAGCAAACGTGGTGCTCCCCAGATGTTTTGGACTCCAGCTCCCATCAGGGAGCTGTAATCCAAAACATCTGGAAGGTACCATGTTTGCCACTAGCTCACTGTGTTCCAAACACCTTCAGATCCTTCAAGCTATTCTATTTGCCTTAGGTTCTTTATACATTATCTAAAAATCATGTTTCCAGTTTGGCAGCTTTAACTGAGCCATACATGGAAATGGCCGTGTCTAGTGCAGTCACACACACTGGCGTACCACCTCAAACATGACTGATAAAGAACCTGGAATCATCCTGAGAAGTCTGTTATTGTTGGGGGGAGATATATGTTAGATGTTAGATGTAGTTTTGCATACAACCTAAACTAGTACAGGAAGCAGCTGCTGAAATAGTAGTAGCCATACTGGGGCAATGTCTCTCAAGGATTCCACCTTCTCATTTTGCTCATCTCCGCTGTTCTGATTAAAGAATTGTCACATTTCATTGGTAGGCTTGCTTTTCTTAAAAATACGAAAGAAAAACCCCCATGAACACCGAACTCTTAAATTTAATAAACTCATAAACACTTATAAATCAGATCAACCTTTCCAAGCCTTGCTCTGTATCTCCAAGAGGCAAGACACTTATTCCAGTTATTCCAATTATACCAAACATCTACCTAAGAAAGAAACATCAAACACAAATATGCAAATAACTCTTGCCACTTTCTTGTGAAGCAAGAAAGCCCCTTTGGGGTGATTCTACAGCTCCCATTGCATAGGAATAAAGACAACTGTAGCAAGACAACTGTTTCAGAAAGCTTCTAACGTGCTGTAAAAACTGAATGGATGAAATTATGCCCCCAAAATAAAGTTAGTATTTGTAGTGACTTCAGGTCTTCCTAGAAACTTTTGTGTTAGATCGTATTTTAAATCAAGGTTTCTCCTTCCCCTTTCCAAATAAAGTATTATATTTTAACACTAACTTTACCTTAGTATATTGCTCACGTTCAAGTTCTTGACTAGAACCAGACTCTGTTGTCTGGTTATAACGGTGCATTTTCATTTTCATCTGTCTCGTTCGTTCCTCCACTACTAAATTTGCTGTAAAAACACATAATGGAAGCCTATTAGAAAGTGAAGAAAAACTTTTAAAGAAATAAATGGTTTACATGCAACTTAGACCTTATTTCAACTTGAACAAGTAGTACGGTATTCAAACAACAAAAAGAAGCACTGTGTGTATCACAAGACATAGGCATGCTAACGTTAATATCATGATCTGCCTGCAAATATTTATATGATACAATTCCAAATTTGTTACATAATTATAGGTGGTACAATAGATTCTAAACCAGGAGAAGAACATTTGCTTGTTGAAAGCTGATAAATCTTGGCAGTACAGTAGACCCGCAAATTATGCAGGGGATACATTATGGGGATAGAGCATAACGCCAAAATCATGTATAATCAAATCACATTGGGTGCAATGGCGGGTGGGATTGGCAAAGTTTTCCTCCCAGATGCCCACCCGCTTTCTATTTATTTATTTGCCAAGTTTGTAAAGCTGAATGTGCACAAGTTAAATATGTGTAGGTTGTGAGTCTACTGTGTCTGTAGAACTGTAGCATTCAATCATCTTAATATTAATATAACTATACTTTGTTATCCTATTCAAAATAACACTATGCAATACATGCAAGTGTGATAGATGTGGGTTCAGACAATCATTGCACTGGCTTCTATACAACTAACTGGATAAGGCCCCAGTCTTAGTCTATGCTCAAGTCTGAAAAAGGAGCATTTTTACACCTCACACTTAAACCCTTCGTAAGAGAAGCTGGCATTCCAGAAAGAAAGCCAAGCTGTGGCTTGTATTCAGCTAAGTTGAAATTAATGGATCTAACTTAGGCATGTTTAATTAATTTAAGTGTTACCTCTGAATAACAGTTGAATACCATCCTGTACGAAGCCTCTTCAGACTTAGATTTGAGTATTTGATTTACAGTTATTATATCACATTATATCACTCACTAATTGGGCCTGAGTGACAGACTCACTCACTCACTCACTCACTCACTCACTCACAAGGCTATCAAAATTGATAGGTTACTTCTCAAACAGCTAGACACTTGAAATCTGGTGCACACGCAGCCTGGTGCAATTTACATCTCCCCACAAAACTGGTGACTCAATGTATACACCAAAATGTTTAAACCACTCATGTACTGTATACAGGCAAGGTACTCTGATAACTCAAAGAGTCTGAGGTGGACGTTAGTATACCACTCTCAGAAAATAGGGGGCTCAAAGTACCGTATATCCCTCAAATGGTCAAGGTGTTTCCAGGAGATTCAGGAAGCAGAAATATAAAAATACACGAGGTCCAATTTTCATATAAGAGTATGTCTGGATTTTTTTTCTCATAAAGGTTGCCTACAATTGTGTATTTTGATTTCAGAGGTTACCGATTCACCCAATTTGTGATAACTAATTGATTTTACACAACAAAATAAGGGCATTATCAAAACCCTGAGCAAATCACGTTGTATTCTGTTACAATGATATACAAAACCATGTTTTATTAAGGAGATACACAACGCAAATGTGGCAAAATCTAACCTTAGTAGTTAGATTTCTCTCTCTCTCTTCAATAATGTTTTAATTTGGTAAAGTACATAATATTATTTAAACTACAGCATGCCACAATAAATCGATGAGCAATATTAAAGAATAGCACATATTTAGCTTTAAGTTTAATATTGCCTAATTTTCCACATTCTTAGTCACAAAACCATGTTTTTAGTTGTAAAACTTCATGTAGTAAAGAGAACAAAATGAAACAGTGCCTCAAAACATTAACCTACTTTTTCAGATTCATGTCCCCTCTCTCATGCAAACCCAACTTTATCTGGAAAATGCCCCAAAATACATATTTAGATTGCTCACTATATAGTTACTTGTGCTGAAGTCTCAATGTAACTACATGGTGCCATCTGTACCAGATCTGAAACATTGAAGTGTTTATTACATGTGCAGCATGTTACGGTGTTGTTGTTGTTGTTTTTAAAAAACCTTTTCCTGTCTCTGTTATTGTTAGGTTGAGCTGCTAATATTACTTTTCTGCACACTGCACTGTACAATCACGTTGAAAAAACAGCATGCGATTGAAATAAATTAAAGAATTGTAGGCTATTCCATATGCCTCTTTATTACCTACAAATGCAATGATTCTTCAGACTGCAGATAGCAGATTCCAATATGAATGCATTTATATGAAAATAATGTGAGTTTATTAACTGAATTGTAGATTTGTGTATTAGAAACACTGTCTTTCAAATTCCCTTTCAGGAAGCCTGATCGACAAGGTATATTTTCTATAGAGCGTAGGTGAACAACCAGCAGCCAATGGTGCAGTCCCCAACCTCATTTTATATGGCCCCCAGAACTTTCCGGAGTTGCTCTGCTCTTCTATCTCAGTGGAATGGAGCCTGTTTCTAACTGTTCACATCCTCCTTAATGTTCCTGGTTTTTAGAAGTGCTTTCCTCTTTCTGCACAATTGCAGAAAATTTGGAAGAAGCGGTATTACATTTAATAAAAAATAAATTGATGGGTTTTAACTAGCCTTTCCCCTGGTTGTATGACTTTGCAAAAATAAGTCATTGTCCCCCAAATCATTGAGAACAAATTTAGGGTTGTTCTGCCTTGTATATGTGTATGTTTAGCACATTAAATCTACTTCCACTTGCTTTTTAGATGGAAAAAAGAGATTCATTGGCCTGATGGACTTGAAGAAAACATATGTATGCTTATTTGAGAGTAATTTCATCAACCCAGTTGGGCTTACGTCTGTGTAGAGCTCCACAGGGTTGGAATTGGTTAAAACTGAGTAAGAGTGATCTTTATTCTTTATGAATTTATTCTTTATTAATTAATTCAATACACATTTGTCTCTTGCTATGTCCACCAATGGCATGTGGCCCCCAACCAATTACCCCTGAAGGTATGGGGGCCTTGATAGAAAAAACAAGGTTGCCCATCCCTGCTAGAGAGTAACCGTGCTCATTTGAACATGAAAAATAACATATCTGTCATTCAAATAACAGGTTTAGTGTGTTCCCCAACCAGTTCAAATAGTCCCAGTTATGTGGCCAACTGTCAGAAATCCATCTTGGTGTGGCAAGCAAGAGTAGCCTGTTAGCATTGGCGGAGCTTCAAGCTCCAGCGGGGGGGAGGGAGAGCAGATGAGGGTGTGGCTGGCACGCGTCCCGGGGGCATAATGCACCACCCGCAGGGACGTGGTGCGCGTCCTAGGGGTGTGGCATGCCACCTGCAGGGGCATGGTGCGCATCCTGGGGGCATGGTGTGTCATCTTGTGGGCATGACGCCCAGCACGGGTGGGGGCAGCCGCGATGGCACCCCACCGGGATCGTGCCACCAGGGGCGGTGCGCTTCCCCTGCATTGCTGTTCCTCCACCAGTACCTGTTAGATTATTTGTATGGGAATCATTGCAGGCATGCCATAGCAAGCACAAAGCAAAACTGGCTGTAGAGTTGGATAGGTGAACTGGCAAAGGAGGAGGAGGCCAGTATCAGATGTGGTGGGACAGCAGTGCTCAGCTGCATTACTGTTGCTGACCAGGATGTAGAGGAGTAAGGTCAGCACGGTGCTAATGAACTGACGAAGCCAAACCAGTGCTCCTGCTGGTGTGTTTGCACTACACTAATCTCATCGCCACCTTGTTCCTTCCCTCTAGCTCCTGGTAAGCAGGAGTGACACAACTGAGTGGAAGTCAGGTGAGCAGTGCCACACAGCCATCCTGTCCACCACTGGTTTGGGACCATGTGAGTGCAAGAAAAATAGAGTCAACAGCAACAAGGAGAAGAAAGAAGTCACACTGCTTGTCAAACTGCAGGTCTTGAGTTATAAATATCTAACTTTAGAGAAATACAGTCAGGACACAGCTAGAAGACAACCAAGGCCTGATGTGGGGGAAAACTATGAAAAATGGGGAGAGAAACCTATTACCTGGCTTTCAAGATTTTAATCACTATCCTGTCCCAGAATAAAAGACTTGACATTCAAATAGCACTTTTGCATTCTATAACTAGATAAAAAAAATCATTCCAGCAGCACCTTAGAGACCCACTAAGTTTGTCATTGGTATGAGCTTTCGTGTGCATGCACACTTCTTCAGATTCCTTCCAGGTGCTGCTGGAAGGAATTTTTTTATTTTGTTTCGACTACGTCAGACCAACATGGCTACCTACCTGTAACTACAACTAGATCCTTTATCAATAATTTGAAAACTGTTGCTTCCTGCCTTGAGCCCTTGGCATGGTGGGTCATATACTTACCTTTAAATAAACAAAACATTATTCAAGTTGACTGAAGCTCATTGGTGTTGAGCCCACAACTCTCCTGGAGAAATCTCTATGCCTATTTTAGGCTAATGAAACTGAAACATTGACTCTGGAGGACCACCTCACATGATCTGGCTGGCTGGCAACCTGAAATCGCTTCTGTGTGGTCTTTTGTGTACACTGCAAGCAATTTCATGTGCACCAGCTCACACTTCCCAGATTTGGCCCTACCTACCATATGGCTTCTTTCCCTACTCCAGCAAGCTATAATTAGAAACAGTAACTTATACATGGTGCCTAGCACAGTGACAGGTGTGGTATGAGTAATCAAAATGATGATGATGAATAGGCATGGTATTAGCAATTAAAATTATATGATTATTAGCTATAAGAATGACATAAATTGTGGTGAAAAAAATTAAGCTGCAGCATGGATAGAAATCACACTGTGGGGACCAGCCCATAGGATGACATGAAGTGCGTGAAACTGCTGGCCATGTAGATCAGCTGCCCTGAGAAGGAAGTTTCAAGCAGCCTCTACACGGCAACCATATTGTGAGAAACACTTTATTACCCTTGCCTATTAACAGACTGTGTGTGGTAGAATTAGATGTATGCTTTCTCTCTTTCTTTCTCTTTTTCATACTTTAGTAGCAGGAAGTTATCGGAAATCTACAGCCCAGTTCCTACAGTTAGCAGGCAGATGTGAATGTAATCTGACCAGCTGGAGTACAGGAAATGGGCCCCGTCAGGAGTGAAGGCAACATCCAGGACACTCCAGCCTACGTCCCGGGCTTTGATGCTCCGGAACTTCCGGAAGGCTCCGTAAGTGCAGTCATATAAGCAGATTGTCTGATCTTGACAAGCAGACATAAAAAGCTTTCCATCACGGGAATAGATCCCACAGAATGCCTTCTGGGAGTAGGAATCGGAGAAGGACAAGTGGTTGGGGAGAAAGTGTGACACCACTTGTGAGCACTCCCCACGAGAGAAGCTGCTGTTGTGGCAGAGGCCACACTCCCTCTTGCAAAGCAGTCGAGGGATGCTACGCTCAGTCTGTCCTGAGCCCAGCCTGCCTGTTGCCAACTGGATGTGTGTTTTGATCTCGTTGCACTCCAGGTCGTGAGTGTCTGGCGTCAAATCCACTGGAGGTTTGTAGTGATTTCCAAGTCGCCCTTCCCAGGCACTGTCATTGTCGTCGTCCGAGTCCAAGAGCGTCTGGACCACAGACAGACGCTGGCTGCTCCCCTGCCCTGCATCAAGTGAAATTGTCCTCTGTGCAGTAGATATGCCAGTACCGGGGCCAGATCCACATCCTCGTCATCCTCTTCCTCGCTGCGCAGTATCCCCAAGTCCCTCTGAGACCAGCTCCCCTGGTTATCCCAGCCCCCCGAGCCAGCGTTACTACTACTGCAGGAGCCCATGCCTTAAGTCATTCTTCACGGTTTGTGTCAGGTGTGTTCGAATGGTGTGTGTGCACGCGCGCTCAATAGGATTAACATAAACAGTTAGAAAAATTTGAAAGACTTATTAGAGCTAAAATAGATCATAGTTAGTGCCACCTTTAACAGTGCAAAATTCAGTGCTTAATCCCTCCTCCAGTTGAACACAAGTGAGGATATGATTGCTTATGGTCAAAGTTAGATGGACAAATACTGCAGAAAAGAGTAGGCTTCCTTCCTTCTGGAGTCTACTATGCACATTTCTTCCTTGCTTGCTTTCATAGGACAGGTTCGTCTGGAACCTGTAGCTTTCCAGAAGTTATTGAACTACAGCTGCCTGCAGAACAGCCAGTGTCTTGGATGACTTCTAGGTCCAGTTGACTTGTATGAGATTCACTGTCATAGTCACATTGGTTTGATCCTTTTACAGACAGCGTGCTCTTGTCATCTTGGTAAGGGTATACGTGAAAACTCTGTTGTCTCAGACAAACCACTGCCCAAACCAGCATTTTAGTCAATATTCTGGGTGAGGGAGAGTTATCAAAGGACAAGGGATCATACTGATGGCAATGGATGCTGAAGCAGAAGTGATAAAATTCCCAGTCATCTGTTCTTATTAGGAGAACACACACATTTTTAGGATCTACAGGTGCTGTGAAACTCACTCATAGAATACTGGGAGCCACCTGCCAAAGGTTCTCCATCTCAATGTATCAGTCTGATGAATTTGTTTAGGCAGCTTTTGCTTACAATGTGTCTTGCTCTCCCATCTATTGAATAGGTGTGAGTGCCATGCTGAGTGCTTGATCTCTGTTCCACAACTGTGTGTGCAGCAACTGTTGGATTATCCCTTCTACCAGCCTTTACTTTGTCAGATTTCCTGGAATGGGAAATTCCTTGCAGAGCTGTAGATATGTGGGTTTGCTATGGACCAATTCAATAGGTCATTGTTTTAGTAGCTAGACTGACAAAATGCATTGTGGGCTATAAGGTTTGTTGGAGGGACTAAGAAAATGCTTGTGGTGCCTGAGAGAAGAGTCCTAAGTCCACTCCAGGTGACTAAAAAGAAATTGCAAACTTCATTTCTAGCCACATAAGGTGGGAGGCTGCTGTGGCAATTGGCTTTTCTGCTCAGTCATCCTAAAAAAAGGGACTGGAAAAACCTACGAGCTGGTGCTTGGGTACCATAGCTGCCAAGTTATCCCTTTTTTTAAGGGATTTTCCCTTATGCTGAATAGGCTTCCTCGCGAGAAAAGGGAAAACTTGGCAGCTATGTTGGGTACACTTATTCACAAGTAGACAGTTGGTTGTGCTGTAGAATTCTCTTCTCTTTCCCCCCCTCCTTGGGTCCATGGTGCAAAGGCAGCAGACAACAGATGAAAGGCAGAGCCTTTCCTGCCTTTTCAATACCAGGGAAGATTCTAGAGCAGATCATTAAGCAAACAGTCTGTGAGCACCTAGAAAGAAACTCTGTGATCACTAAAAGTCAGCATGGGTTTCTGAAAAATAAGTCATGTCAGACTAATCTGATCTCATTTTTTGACAGAATTACAAGCCTGGTAGATGAAGGGAACGCTGTGGATGTAGCCTATCTTGATTTCAGCAAGGCCTTTGACAAGGTGCCCCATGATATTCTTGTGAAGAAACTGGTAAAATGTGGGCTAGACAATGCTACCATTCAGTGGATTTGTAACTGGCTTACTGACCGAACCCAAAGGGTGCTCATCAATGGCTCCTCCTCATCCTGGAGAGTAGTGACTAGTGGGGTGCCACAGGGTTCTGTCTTGGGCCCAGTCTTATTCAACATCTTTATCAATGACTTAGATGATGGGCTTGAGGGCATCCTGAGCAAGTTTGCAGACGACACCAAATTGGGAGGGGTGGCTAATACCCCAGAGGACAGGATCACACTTCAAAATGACCTTAACAGATTAGACAACTGGGCCAAAGCAAACAAGATGAATTTTAACAAGGAGAAATGTAAGGTACTACACTTGGGCAAAAAAAATGAAAGGCACAAATACAGGATGGGTGACACCTGGCTTGAGAGCAGTACATGTGAAAAGGATCTAGGTGTCTTGGTAGACCACAAACTTGACATGAGTCAGCAGTGTGATGCAGCAGCTAAAGAAGCCAATGCAATTCTGGGCTGCATCAATAGGAGTATAGCATCTAGATCAAGGGAAGTAATAGTACCACTGTATTCTGCTCTGGTCAGACCTCACCTGGAGTACTGTGTCCAGTTCTGGGCACCACAGTTCAAGAAGGATACTGACAAGCTGGAACGTGTCCAGAAGAGGGCAACGAAAATGGTCAAAGGCCTGGAAACGATGCCTTATGAGGAACGGCTTAGGGAGCTGGGTATGTTTAGCCTGGAGAAGAGAAGGTTAAGGGGTGATATGATAGCCATGTTCAAATATATGAAAGGATGTCATATGGAGGAGGGAGAAATATTGTTTTCTGCTGCTCCAGAGAAGCGGACACGGAGCAATGGATTCAAACTTCAAGAAAGAAGATTCCACCTAAACATTAGGAAGAACTTCCTGACAGTAAGAGCTGTTCGGCAGTGGAATTTGCTACCAAGGAGTGTGGTGGAGTCTCCTTCCTTGGAGGTATTTAAGCAGAGGCTTGACAGGCATATGTCAAGAATGCTTTGATGGTGTTTCCTGCTCGGCAGGGGGTTGGACTGGATGGCCCTTGTGGTGTCTTCCAATTCTATGATTCTATGATTCTATGATACTTCCTCCTGCCACTCTGTCTGACTGTCCTATGGTATGATGTCAGGGAAGCTGACAGGAACGCACCTCTCCATTAGATCAAAATGGTGGTTGTGAGACTATGCAGACCATCTCAGTCTAGCATTTCTAGGGGCGAAGGCTGACCTGGAGGAGCAGCTGCTTACCTGATGGCTTTCCTTGGCAACTGTGCTCGAGTAGCCCAAACAACATCTCTGACAAGTCTCCAGGAAGAGGCAGCTATGACAGAAACAGTTGCCTTCTGCCTCAACAGCTTGGCTTGTTAAGCCAGGGCAGTTCAGGTTTCAAGTTCCCTGTATACAAACCATTTCTAGTACAAGTAACAAGCATCTTATGCTTATTTTACTTACAAAATTACAGCTTTTTGTGGGTGTGTAGGGAAAATCAATAAGTAAATGGAGAACAGTGAAACCCGCTCTCCATCTACCGTATTTACCCACTCCTACCCACAGCTCCAGGCTTACCTGGCTTTGGGAAAGTGGCATGAGGGCTCTGGCAGCATCCCAGAGCCCTTGCACAGCCTTCACAAAGCTGGGTAAGGCACCAGGTTTTGAGAAGAAGGTGCAAAGCCACTGGCAGAGTCATAGAGCCCTCCAGCTGCCTTCCCCAAGTCAGGTAAACAGCCCTCCACCTTGCAGGGGGACTGGTTCTGTGGGTTCCTGGATCTACATGTTTGTGTATACATGTGGATTCCCAGAACTGAACCCTTCCATAAGATGCGAGTTACCTGTATACTTGTTGCAAAAACCCGCTATAGATTTGATGCAATGACAAATTATAAATTCATGATCCACTTGACTCTTGAAATTTGAAACGAGGATGGAACATTCCCAAGGTGTTAGAAAATTTCCTGGAATCTCCAAAACACTGTTGTTGCAAAACTTGAATGGATATTCTAATAAACATTCAGAAATAATCTCAAACATTAGTTTATTTTTTTATCTTATTCCTGAATGTTGGTCTCAAATTCCATGTCCCAGTCACTTCTCTAGTCCATGGATGCAACCTCCATTTGCAAACTCTTCCATTCATTGAGGAACCGCAAGCACACCTTCCAAGGTCCCATTAATACATCTTCATTGGCTCATCATAGTCCTCCTTATCTCTCTCCAGCTGTATTAATCAATTCCCACTCCCCAACACTAAATCCAAGGTGCAGCTGAGGCTCCAAGGAGGCTATAGCACTTTTACATTATCTTCGATAACCCATTGGTCAGTTTGCGATACACACAATTCTGATGTTCTTTAAGCACTTCTCCTCTGGGCCTCTTAAGTATTCTAGAAATGGACCTAGAGAAACCATGTTTCTCTCGTGGTTTTACTCCCTGTAGAAAAGCAAGTCCTTTATTTTGGATCCACATGCCAGTAGTTCCCATTCAGCATGTTATGGTGGTACACAGTGTTATTGTTTACCAATGGGAGAAAAATAGTATGGTACTCATTTCTGACTGACAAGCAGGCTGAGCAACTTGACCCATGAAACTTAACCCAGCCCACCAGCCATGTTTTATGGCCTCCCAGGTGTTTAGACAACCCCGTTTTTGCAGTCTCAGTCAGGTGGCAAAAAGAAGATGTTTATCAAATCCCTACTGGGCCACTATAACTGATGAGTTCCTTGTGGGAACACCAATTGTGCACTCTTACTGTGAGCTGCTTCTGGAGGACTCAAGTACAGTGGTACCTCGACTTACAAATGCCTCGACTTCCGAAGGTTTCGACTTCCGAAGTCCGCTAACCCAGAAGTATTTTCGCCGCGCATGCGCAGTAGTGGCGTGCGCGGGGTATGCACATGCGCAAAATGGACGCTTCGACTTATGAAGTTTTCAACTTCCAAAGAGCACCGTGGAACAGATCGCCTTCGTAAGTCGAGGTACCACTGTATATTGAAACCCATCACCTCATCCAAACCCCCAGAAGAACATTCAAAGGTAGAGATAACCTAAGCCAATGCCACACTTATTTTTTTTAACCTTTTTTACAGAATGCATCAGCAATCATTAGGTTTGTGATTGCAGAACTTGAAATCAGCATTTCCTGTCTTAACAGTAAACTTCTTTAAAAAAGCATCCAGAGACATATGTATGCATTTCTAATTATTTATATCTTGTATTTGTACTTTGCATTGTATTTATGTTTTGAGTAATTTTGGCCTCTTGTGTACTACCCTACAAATAAGCTCCACTGGTTTAATGGAATTTACTCCCAGGTAAGGATAACACTTCAGCCACAATCACTTTTAAAGGTGGCTTAATTTGATGTAGATACAACTGGAGTACTGCTACAGAGCCATTTATAAATCATGGCACAATTGCCACGTATCTCTCAACTTTTTATTAAAAAAAAACTAGTCCTGTGGCAAAAAAACAGCATGAGAGCCATCCCCAGCTCCACAGGGTGAGATTGAGGGGTTCTCAATAGCAAGCTCAGAATTGGTACACCATCCTCAGTGACAGAGGAAATAAAACATTGGCATATGCATGGTTATAACAGATTCTATTCAAAACAATACAGTGGTACCTCGGGTTACAGACACTTCAGGTTACAGACTCCGCTAACCCAGAAATAGTACCTCGGGTTAAGAACTTTGCTTAAGGATGAGAACAGAAATTGTGTGGCGGCGCGGCGGGAGGCCCCATTAGCTAAAGTGGTACCTCAGGTTAAGAACAGTTTCAGGTTAAGAATGGACCTCCAGAAAGAAGGTACCCGAGGTACCACTGTACCAGAAGTAACTATGATGCATTTGGAGACAGAGATGGTTATACTCCTTATCTGCTAACTGTAGCTCTCTTCACTCATGTGCAAAATTTACAAAAAGTGTGTTGAGGAGACAGGCCTTCCAGTCTCAATGCACTCATGCCGTCCATTCCCAATGTTCTGACAGCCTTGGGAGTTGGGGATAGGAAATACAGTTGTAGGCACTCTACATAATGTTTATCATCTCCCTTTCACATGTCTAACACAGTGCATGGACATTGGGGTGAGGTGGAGTGATGATGTCAGGGTGGGGCCCAGTGGGGCCTGGGCCCATCCCATGCATTATTGTACACATGGGGCACACATGACAAGGGCTTGTGATTAAAAACAATAAAAGGAAATGTTTACAGTAAAAATTCAGGGAAAATTCAGAATTTCTAAGGCTGCTAAAGCAAATGGGAAAACTTTTCGTAGTTGTAGTACCATTTCAGGCTTCAGCTCTCTCTGTGTGTACATGCTCTCTGCACATAGAAAACTGAGTTTAATGGGAATTACTCCCAGGCAAGTTCTGAACAGCAGCCATAGTCTTTCCTTTAAGTTGCTCTACCCCAGGCACCCCCAAACTCAGCCCTCCAGATGTTTTGGGACTACAATTCCCATCATCCCTGATCACTGGTCCTGTTAGTTAGGGATGATGGGAGTTGTAGTCCCAAAATATCTGGAGGGCCGAGTTTGGGGATCCCTGCTCTACCCGTTACTTCTTTCTGGCATGTTAATTTATTGTGGTGGCCACCACCGCTCTCTCTCTCTCACACATGCATACACACACAAAAGTGAAGTATTAAAAAAGACAGTTAATGTGTCACTGGCAGCCTAAACTTGCACTCAGTTTGGGATTTTTAGTTTTTGCTGCATAAATGAGTCATGACACAAGATAAAAGGTCACACATCAAGATTCTTCTAGGGTGACAGATTTGTCTCAACACAATAAGTAAGTTCAATGGTAGATATGCCAGGTTGTTGGTGTTTTAGTGCACAGAAGTGCCCGTGAGGCCATATTGTGACAAAACACAATGAAGCATTTGAAATGGAGATGCAGATGTTGATAATCATGAAAGAATTTTTTTCTTTAAAAAAAAGCAGTGAAGTTGAGAAAAGATTTAGAATCAAGTATACAAGGAAATGTTAAAGGAAATGTTAAATGTTACTTTTCGTTCTAGAGTAAGTGAGATTGTGTTGATCGACAGCAACATGTCTTAATTGCCACAGACAATTACAGAACAAGGGCAATTGCATGGAAGTAGTTTTTGGTTATACTTTAGCGAAAACTAAGATCAAACCCACACAAAAAAATGTGTAGAGCATTCTTGAGCAGGTCCCCTGCTTACAAAAGCAAAGCTGTGCTGATCAGCTGCTGTCTGTTTATCTTTACCCATTTAGATCTCAGTGACCAAACCACCACCCCCTCCACGCCTGCCTGAACAAAGGAGAGGCATTTGCAGCCTTACAATTTATAACTTTAGGAAAACTTACAGGCAGGCACTTCCGGCACTTTTGAAAGGTTCCAGGCACAGTTTCCTGGCAGCTTCATGGGAACCAATGGCACAGCAGTGCTTACTTATGCACTCATTATGTTTGGTCCCAGCTCCTGATAGAGGGCCCTGCTGAGGTCACTTGCTGTCTGCCTGTACTCCACGTGGCCTACTGCTAGAGGGTTCAAATATGGTGCCACTATTGCTCAAATAACCACCACCCCCCTGCCCTTTTAAACTTGTTGGCTCCTGCTTCTCTTCTTTGGGCAGTGCTGGTATCATAAAGCTGTTGATCAACATTGCACCAGGACACTTCCTAGCATTCCTAAGAATGCATTCCAGTTCTCTTCCACTGAAGCACTCCAGTGGTAGGTCAGCATAAGAGATACTGTAGTTGTGCAGTATGTTGATCAACTAATGGCAGAAACTATTTGCCCATTTTAAAGGTCCAGGTACCTAGACTGCCCCCTTCTTCACACTACTGGACTTCATAAACAGCTTGGCCAACATCAGATGTAGATATACCCCCCCGTTTCTCCTTCCATCTGGATTTATGTTACACTTCCTGATTCTTGCAGTTACCCGTGTTGCGATGGTATTTGCTAGTGGATTATGTTCTCCCTAGCTGCTACTGTAACGTTCCCTTCCAGAGACTTCCTTTGGGCTTTCCTTGTTATTGCTTTGCCACCTCATTTCTAGCTTCATTAAGTCAGAGCCCCCCATTATGTCCAAACCAGGGAACTCAGACTAGGAAAATAAGTCAGGGTCACATTGAAGTAGAGATGAGGGGAGGAATGCTAAAACCCAGGGTTCATTTCCAGCTTCATAAGCCATGGTATATGAAACATGGAACAATTGTCAAAACTAGGCTCAAGTTTCTTTGGATTAAACAGAGCTTTCAGAAGATCTACAAAAGGTAAGGGTTTTGTTGTGTGGATTCTCCAGTCCTTTATACTGGGTCCATAACTGCTGGGCATATTCTCATTATCTGTGAGATAGAAGTAAACATTCCCAGACGATGACAACCAAGTTTGTACCTGGTCAGAGGTTGAGATAAAATTTCATTAAAATAGATTTGAGGTTAGTAAAACTATTTTACGACTCTATTGGACTGGGTGACGTTTAGATACTTGAGAAGTAACCTTTTCCACAGATTTACATTCTTAACTGAATGTAACCTACAAAAAAATGGATTGACATGAAATTAGTGCAGAAGAAAGGTAAAAATAACATGACGAGTGTTAGTAAAATTGACATGAATATTTACCTTTTGATGATGAGCTATAATTCTCTTGTTCTTCAATGAATAAAATGCACGGAATGATGGGAACAAAAGAAAGAAATCAGCAAATTTAAAGTTAGACAAAAAAAGGTGTTATACATGAGAATGACAAACACTATAGGCTCTGTTGCAGCATGCATAAAATTAATGTGGGGAACTTGGATGACAAGACCATGACAAATTATAAAGTCTGAGGCCAATAGAGAGCTAAGTATGGTCAAGTCCATTGGAATAAATTGCCTTAAGCCCACTTAACGTGTTGGGTTGTGGCCTGTTCTTTTATATATATATATATATATAAACTTTAATATTAAAAAATTAAAAAGCTACACCTCTGTTGTACACAATGAGCACTTAAGAAACCAAGCAGTAGGAAAAGGGTTACTCATGTGAGGAGACATCTCTTCAACTGTTAGTTTTTCACATCTTTCATTTAAAAAGATTCACACTAAAAAAATTGTGCTGGGTGGAGCCTCAAATGTACATTGGAGCAAGGATTTTCTTTTTATCCATTCCCGATTAGAGTACTTACATACTGCACTTAATCTGACCGGTATTAAAAAATACACGATTGTATCAGAAAGCACTCTCCAGCTCAGTCCAACAACAACTAAAGCAAAGCTTGAATTGCAAACAACGGAAGAGCAGGATCACACACACAAAGAGTGAAGCACCTATGGGAGTATGTTAACAAAAGATTGAATGAATGAATAGCTACTGCATGACTTTCCAATGAGCAATTGTCATATAATTTTTACAACGGTGACCATTAAAAATAGCTTGCTTTATTAAATATTACTGAACACCTACTTTTCCTTTGAAAACACCCACTTTTAAAAAATGCAGTGGCTGTAAGGTACCACCTCCCCTCTTCTTTCCTGGATGTCCCATATAATCCAACAATAAACACTGACAAACTTAAAATAATTCAAGAGGTGTTTTAAACAACGTAATAGGAAATAAGGAAATGAATAGGAAGTCCTTACAATAAATAAATCTGAAACTAAACTGCAGAATGCTCAGATCAAATGGCTCATGAAATAGTGTAAAATATTGCAGAACTGAACATTGCCTTACTTCCAGATGGAGTTGTGATTTATTGTCACTGAACCAGGTTCGAATATTTTTTTTAAGTGTAAATGACCCGAGCAGCATTTTCCTTTCACCTAGCAACCTATAACCACTGGTGTTTGTGAAAGCAAATCTATCGAGCATATCTTCTAGAAATCTCTATTTATCTGAAGTCTGCTGGATAGCACGCTTTGTTGAATCAAACAAGAGCAGAACAAAGAAAAGTCTGAAAACTGAAATATTCTCATAAGCATGGTGCCCATACCATCATGACCTTGCACTTGTATATGTAGGGAACAATGCGCACAGGAAGTGGTCAAGTGACCTCAGTGACGCTAGTTCAAACATAGTTCAATTGCTGGCAAATGTTCTTCCCTAAGTATCACTTGTACATTATTATTATTATTATTATTAGTAGTAGTAGTAGTATTGCAACAAACACAGCTATATGCATTAAATATAAAGCTTCATACTAAGAACAAGGAGCCGTTTTTTAAACCGTTATAGCATGTTGGTGAAAAGGTGGCATGGCTGTGCTGAAAACTCAAGAGGTTTATAAATTTTTAGTTAAAAACTGTTGTAGCAAGCTAGGTAAAGACCTTCATGACACAGCTTTATTTTTTATATACATAATATTGTTGTAGAGGACAGTAGGGTGCTTGAAAGACAGTGGTAAGGCACCTGTTTGATTTTCAACCTTAAAATAATACTGCCAGGCTAATTCAATCAAAAGCAAAGCAATTTAAATCCATATAACTGTGTTAAGGACTAAAGGCACTCCTAGTATTATAGATGGTGCATCAGTGGGCCCAGGCCAAGTAGACAGATAGACAGATAGACAGACAGATAGATAGACAGACAGACAGACAGACAGACAGACACACACACACACACACACACACACACACACACACACACACATCTGGTGTTTTGTTTTAGAACTCTGAACTCTATCTGTATTCTGACATTTAAAGGCACACTTTATCTGCCATCTTTCCCCCACCTCCCTCTTTCAGATGTGTCCTTTCACATCTTCTCTTTCGGCCACTCGCTTGCACTAATATACTCATTTCTCAAAAGACTGTTAGAATATGCTACAAACTGGCAAGCAGGCACATATGTTACGCGGAACAATTATACATTTGTTTTGTTTTGTTTACTACAAGTAAGTAAAATTAAAATACAGTCGTCATTTCACTGGCAGCATTCCTTTCTTATGAAAACGATTAAGAGAGCCAATTCTAGAATACTGACACTTGCTACAGTTTTTAGCTTAGTATTTTGTCTTTGCTGGTCTTTTTTATCCTGTATCTTAGGAACATGGAAAGCTTTATGCAATAGAAGCATTTCACCAGAGTTTGTTCATTTTCAGTTATACTGTAAGATTGATGTATCATTCTGTAATCACCTAAAGATACATTTCTCAATGAGCCCTTACATATTAGGCTAATTTGGTTAGGAACTGAAGTTGCCATGGGGTTAAGGCCTAATTAATTCAATTTAAACTTCTCCTTGACTTCAGCATGCATCATCCCTCATAATGCTAAATATACACCTTAGGCTTTCCTGAAACCCCTCGAGTCATTTCTAAAACCACTGAAATCTTTTTGCTTAAACTGGCACTTGTTCATTAATTTCAATGGCTCTGCTCTGAGTGTGACTTAATTGGAGACACCCCTTTATCTTTATTTCCACTATGCATGTGTATCTTTATTTCTAATAGATATAATCAGAAGCTGGCCAGATGTTTGATGTCCATTTCCCACTAGGATGATTGTGTAGAAATTATCCTTTACCCACAGGAAATAAAATCTGGACTTCCTGTATTGTTATTTTGAGATCAGTTCTTCCCAGGCATCTCATCACTGCTGCCAAGTCAGATAATTGCTCTGCAGAGGGATTTCACTTAACGTTTGGACAAAACTTCTCCTATGCCAGTTTTTACATTTCCAGTTAATGACAGATTGAAAAGAACAACAAATGGCAGGATTTGGCTGTACAGTGGTGCCTCACTAGACAAACACCCTGTAAGATGAATTTTTCACTTAACGAAGAGATTTTTCGAGCGGAGGTTGCCTCGCTAGACGAATTCGTTTTGTGAAAAATTCATCTAGCGAATTGTGGTTTCCCATAGGAATGCATTGAAATTCAATTAATGTGTTCCTAGGGGGGGGAATGCAATGCATTCCTATGGGATTTGCTAGACGGATTTTTCGTTATAAGAATTGACCCGTGGAATGAATTAAATTCGTCTAGCGAGGCACCACTGTACATTTGAAACACTTTTTTATATATAAAAAGGGCTGTTCAAGGTAACAATGAAAATAGCAAGACTTTCATACTTTACCAATTTATTATATCCCTGCAGAAATAACCCTCAGTGGGGGCTCACGTGTTTTCCTAGTCAAAACCCTGTATGCCTAGTAGGCAAGGAGGGCAAATTGGAAATGCACAAGACAGATCCACAGACCCACCCTCAGTTATGGCTAGCTGTGAAGGAACTTCCAAAGGAATGACACTTTTTACCAAAAAAAAAAAAGTTTGTCCCTTTAACAGCAACAGATTAAAAGTTCCAGCCAGAAAATCTTCACCCAGAGTCATCATGTTAATTTTTTTTTACCAACATAAAGCATGTACAACTGAGTCTTGATAAGAAGCGATATAAAGTACAAGTGTAAGAGCACCTATTTAACGAAACGCCCACGGCATTGCTTTTTGTTTTGTTTTCTACATTGCTGCAACCATTCTAGTTTTCCACTCTTGCGGTTTGAAACTGAAACCGGTTGATCAGATTACAAAATCCTATTAGCATCATTTGAACTGAAATAGTATAGTACATTTTCCAGTAATAAGAAATTCTTCACACTCAGGGGGAAAACACACAAACACTATACCTTATCTATTTTCTTATTTACATGTCAACAAAGAAATAATATACAAATATCCACAAAACTCTCTCAGCTTTTGTACAGCCTCTTTTGTATAATTGAAAGTCTGAGATAATGCAACCTGTTGAACTGCAATGTAGTTTTGTAGCAAGTTGTTGAACCAATGAGACCTTAATTCATGGTGACATGATATAAAACAGCAGATACATTACACATCAAAACCACGTGCAGAAAACAGCAAATATCCAAGTGAAAATGAATGTATGGAATGGGAAACCACTTTGACATATTCTCTACTCTTCAATGATGGTTGTCATTCATCAGGAAACTCACATCTATATGATGCATGTATTGGCAAAGAATGAACATATGAACCATCTCATTCTCAATACATATTCATATCTAGAAGGATGCATGACATCAATTTGCTATAGAGAAAGAAAACCTTCAATGTGTTGCCCTTTCAGTTCTGAACTGCACCATGTAATTAAAATATGAAAACTCTAAACAAGTTTCACATGATCTCTAATGTAAACCTAGATATCTGTGACTTCAGAAATATAAGAAGGTGATTCCATCCCCACCGCAGCCCAGTAATCCAGTAATTAAACTGTTGTACCGTAAATATGATGAAGAAACATTAATTTTCCCCAACTTTTGCTTTTAACTTTTGACATGCTCAGAAAGGGGTATTGTTTGCACTGTTCACATTTCTGTCAGCAAACTGCAATCAATTAGCATTAGGTAGACAGCAAAATTAATGAAACACGAATAAACAGAGTGGGTTATTCTCCACCACCTTAATCTGCCCCCTTGCCAAGAACCCAGCTTTAAAAATACATACATTGCTAGAAAACATGAAAAAAACTTTTTGAAACAATGCAATAATCAATTGCACACCCCTAGTTTGCAATCCACTTTTATAAGAATGTACTAGTTAATCAGTAGAAAGCAATAAAGCATTGAAGACTGTTTACAAAAAGAAAAAGCAAGATGTTTTTTGCAGCACAGGAGGAGGGAGGAAAACAAACCCAAGATTTTAAACTGTAAGCTTGCTATTTGATACCTTGCTCTATACTGGCGCTTCTGATGGGAACTTGTGGAAGCTGTCTCCCCCTACGACTGCTGAAAGGTGTGTCTGCTGGAGACGACTGCATGGGACTTCCTGGTTGGTGCATTCTGCAGGCAAAATTAAGATTTAATGGCATGGTGTAACAAACATCTGAACCAAAGAGATATTATAAGCACCAAGGCTAAATACTTTTGCTAGAATGACGGAGAGGAAGTACGTTACTTTGCATTGATGCCATAAACTATTAGTATCTGTTCAATTCAGAAAACATTCATTCCTAGCCTGCTTAAGTGTGTGTAAAACTCAAAAGGCCTCTTCAATTAGCTCATTTTGATGTGGCAGATTAGAAGAAAGCTACTTAGCTACAGAGGCAATTAGTCACCGATCTGGAACTGGTGAAATCACCAATCCCATTTTGAATTTAGATTAAAAAACTGTAGGCTACTCCATTTGGAAATCTATGGATAACAATGGTTGAGAAAAAATCATGAGTATATAAATAGGTTAGCTATATATATATATTACATCTACAGGCTTTCCATAGGTTTCATTCTTTAAAGCACAACTACTGAATAATACAATTGAGAGTGTACAACTGATAGTAAAGATGTCGTAAAGTACTTCCAAAAGAATGTAATCTTCTATCCAGCCTGCATTCTTTTTCCAGATACATTACCAGTATAAAGCTCAGTACTAAAGCAATTTCACAGAAGTAGAGGATAAGGACTACTATTGCACAGGAAAAGTAACAGTTGCAAATCAAGAGTCAGAGTATGTTCACACATCATCAGCTATGCAATCCCTATGAATATGAGTTTAGGATTATTATTATTATTGCTTTGTATGTATCTTTTCTCTGTATCCTCATTTGACACCGTGGCTAGCTGATCAAATTGGTATTGTTCTTCCTGGTGCAGTGCTTCTAGGAAACTTTACAAATACCATGAAGGGTTTGAAGGATAACAGATTATATCACTGGTGGAGAAAGAAGCATCACTGAAGCTGGGACAAGTCAACAATAACTATTATTTGCTTCTCGTAAGCTTGGGGTGGGGAATTTTCCATTCACTGTTTTCTCTGTACAATGCCAGTTCTAAGTTCAGGACCCAATCTATTCATAATCACTTCTCTTGGTTTGCTGGGACTTATTTCCTGTCTATTTAGCCTCTCTATACAATGTACAGTGTACACAATACCCATATGATAATAACAAAGCCCAATTTCTCTCTCCATACCTAGTATGAAGAAAATGTGTGATGTGAGAACACACCCTTTGTTATATGAATAGGCTTTTGCATTATGTAGCACATTTTTGAAAAATGAAAATTATTCAGAAAGCTTTCGTATGAATGCATAACACAACACAACAATGGGAAGACAAAACAGAGGCTGATTTTCACCATTGTGATAAAGCTTGTTGGTATGACTGTAAACAATCAAGATAGTGGAGATAGGACTTGAGCAGAGAATATGAGAAAAGTGTAGATATCATGACGGGGAAAACAGATTGCACTGGAGTGCCAGAATGAGTGGATGCACTGCATGTACTCCAGAAAGTACACCACCACATTTACATCTGGGAGGCTGGAAACAAAATGCTGTGCTGTACATTTAATAGCAACCTTGTCAGAAGTGGAGAAGGTGGTGCAGACCCTCCAGGAACTAGGTGATGTACAGAACATAATGGTCTGATACTAGAATGCTCACTCGACCTTGAGCGAGTGTGATGCTTTCCCCTAGTAATGACTGGCTGATCACTGATTCTTGGGGGTGGCAGTCCCCTTCTACAACATGGCAGTAGAACCCTAAAACATTAGGGCCAAAAAAATTGGATTCAGTCATTAGCTGCATATAAGTTTATCACACACAGAGAGACACACCAAATCACCACCAGTATCTGTAGCTGCAAATCCGTGATTTTCAGTAACATTCATTATTTGTTATCTTCATAAATCTGGTTAGTAAATGATCAAACAGCAAGCTTATCCCTCACTACACAGTAATACACAGTCTGGAGTTACGAATCTGAAAAAATGACAAGATAGTCACTTGCAGTTCTAAGACCAAACTTCTTCCCATTTTAAAAGAAAAATCTATTTCACATCTCAAAAAGTGTATAATCTGCAATATTGACACACCTATCTATTTTACAATATTGGCCTCTAGTGGATGCTGGTATCTATTGGACTCTATTGGGGGTTGCCATGACTTATTTTCTCTGAATGAGGTCTTCTGTTGCTTGGACCACTGAAAAATACAGAAGTTCCAGAACTGCAGCTCCTCCTACTACAGTGGTGCCGTGATGAGGAAACAGCTCCTGTAAAATGTCACCATGCTTTTCTACCTGACACCCCAATCCAGAATGTGGCTATCTACTGCCAAAATATAGTGCGGAAACAGGCAGCAACTTGCTGTATGCTGGAGAACAGCCTTCACTAAAGGTGTCATGGGCTCTGAAGACACCCAAACTCAGGATGCAAGGCAGAAACGTGCTAAGAGGGAGAAACGTGTATGCTTGGCAAAGCCACACTGTGATCAACTCCCGCCCGGAAAACAATTGTAGCAATAAGCCTACAAAAGAGTACATGAAAGCCGCCTACATGAAAGCAGTGAGACCTGCGCGGGGAGGTTCAAGTCCGCTGTCTAACCCCAATGGCGTGCTTTGTAAGGCCAGTGGTAAAATATATAATATGACTAACAAACATTATAGATTTCATTATGTTCCCTGCACTAATGCTTTACTTCCAGCAGGTGGCTCATATATTCCAGGCAAAATTATAGCCAATGCTAAGTGATAGTTAATGGTCAGTGGTCCCTTTACCTTTAGGTGATAGTTAGGCTAAATTGCCAATTGCTTGGCAATCGGTTGGTGGGGAGGGGGGGGTTCACGATTGCTGTTCATGTGGGTAAGTGTCAGAGTTTGTTGTATTTATATCTGCCCTGACAGCACTTTTCATGAAGCACAGTACTTTCACACATACAGAGATGGTTCTCATAAAAAAAACTCCCCATATGGCCAGTTTATACTGTGAGTATTTGCAAAACTTGCAATTCCTTATCCGAGATGGAAGGCTCGTGACCTACAGTGACTTGAAAAGCCTGAAGCGTCAAACACTGACAGGAAGCAAGGACATTTGTTGACAATCCTGTTGAACTTTTTAGATTCAAGCCTTAAATGTTTGGGAATTTTAGAACTGGCATTTATGTAACAGGAAGTGAAACAACATATTTATATTGGCAAGATACGACACTCCTGTTGTTGCCATTTACAGATTTTATTACCAGAAATCTTAAAAGGTTTTGATAAGGCGAATAAATAAATAAATAAGCAAGCAAGCAAGCAAGCAAGCAAGCAAGCAAGCAAGCAAAGTGTTCTTATAGCACAGTCTTGCAAATACACTTTAAAAATAAACAGAGCCGAATGCTCCTGAGATCTTGGAAATCAATAGGCTTTTCTGTGCATAACTCTGTGTCGTAAATTGTGTCGTAAATGTGTATATATATACATTTAAAAAGTCTAACTGATTGGTCACTTGGAGGAGTCCAAGGTGAGAAGATAAGCTTATACAGTCGTACCTCGGGTTGCGAACACCTCGGGTTACGAACAACCTGGGTTACGAACTTTGCAAACCCGGAAGTGTTTTCGCCGTGCGTGCGTGCGCAGAAGCGTCGCGCGCATTTGCGCATGCGCAAAGCGCAAAAATAGCGAAAATAGCGCTTTGCGCATGCGCAATACGGCGGTTCGGGCCCTTTTCGGGTTACGAACTTTTCGGGTTACGAACTGCGACCCGGAACGGATCGCATTCGTAACCCGAGGTACCACTGTACTAAGAATATAAAAAGAGCCTGCTGGGTCAGGCCAATGGCCCATCAAGTCCAGCATCCTGTTCTCACAGTGGCCAACCTTACTGACCCTACCAGATGTAACTGGAGCACTTTGATGCATGTGGGATGGAGGGACCCCTCCCACCAAACCTTATCACATATGATCATGTGAATGCTTCGAAACAATCCCTCTTTAACCTCCACAGGCAAACCTGAGTTGGCTCAGATTAGTCCCAGCTTAATTGGCCTCAAGCCTATACAGTGGTACCTCAGGTTACAAACACTTCAGGTTACAGACTCCACTAACCCAGAAGTAGTACCTCGGGTTAAGAACTTTACCTCAGGATGAGAACAGAAATCACGCAGCAGGAGGCCCCATTAGCTAAAGTGGTACCTCAGGTTAAGAACGGTTTCAGGTTAAGAACGAACCTCTGGAACAAATTAAGTTCTTAACCAGAGGTACCACTGTAGTCAGAAGCTGTACTGTGAAGGGCACAATCAAGAATGGAAATAATACAAAAACCTATTTATTTATTTATTTTTCTATGCCGCTTTGTATTTTTAAGAAAAATCTCAAAGCAGTTTACAGCATATTAAACTAAACCTGACATGTTTTAAACTCCTTAACCTAGCAACTTAAATTGAATTGTTACTGCAAATGGAGTGGGAGAGCAACCCAATAATACTTTAGACCTCACTCAGATCTTCTGCCTGCTATACTCATTTCTCATTGCTGACATGAGGAGAGAAAGGAGGCAAGAACAAAAGGGGAAAGGGAAGGAGCCAAGAGGTAGGAAAGGGCATGAGAGAATAAGCTTGACAGGCAAGAGGCTAACAGGACAGCCATCTTGCATCTTCCCTTACACAGCAAGTGAGCAGAACACAAATCTCCCTAAGGCCGCTTGGGAAAGGTGCAATACTTTGTGAGTGCAGGATGATCGCTGGTTCAAGAAAAGCCCCGCCCCTTTGCCTCCACTGTTTGATTTCCACCTGCATAAGCAATGCCAGCTGGGACCTGTTCCCTGCCTCTGGCCTAAAGACATTCATTCTGAAAAAGTACTTCCAAGAGAGAGTGTCTGGAGTATCTCTAATGTAGGGTTGCCATATGTCCAGATTTTCCTGGAGATGTCCTCTTTTTCAGGGTTAAAATTTCTGTCGGGGAGGATTTTTAATATTTGACAAAATGCCTCGGTTGGGGACTGAAGCAGCTAATTGCTGAGTAGTGCCCTCCCTCATTTACAAATGCAGCCCGAATCTGCTGGAGCCGGACCAATCCGCACTTGTCCCCATGCATTACTCACAATCATAATTACTGAGCCCCATGTGCAAGGTGTGCAGCCGCCAGAGCATGCCGGGCACCCAGCGCAGCCCCTCGCATCCCCCGCCCCCGCCACTACTTGGGCTGCTTGCTCGGGTGCTTCGTCAGCTGTTCACCCGGGAGGCGGAGTTGTTGTAACTGCTCTAATTTATTGGCGCCAAAATCAGGAGGAGGGGGTGGTTCGCCAGACGCTGCCAACTTGACTTTTCCCATGCCACCAAGTCCTCCTCCTCCTACCTAATAGCCCCTCCCCCCTCCCCAGTGCTCCACCTCTCACCTATGTCTCTGCAAAAAGTCGGCACCAGAAGATGCCTCAGTTAGCAGCATGTCTCAGTGAAAGCAAGCCAAGCCCCAGCATCTCAGATCAGACGAGGAGAGTAGAAATGATCCCCTTGGGGAGGGAGGAGGCAGAAACTCAGTTTGTTGTGAAGAAAAGTGAAACCGCTCAGCCCAGGTTTCTTCCAGCTTCCAAGCTTGCGTCCCTTCCCACAAAGTCCTTTCTGGCCCTGTTGCGTGTGCTTGGTCACTTGAATTATATCTGGACTTCAGAGGCATTGACAGTAATGTTTATTCTTTTTAAAAGAATAACAGAAACAACTGCGGTAGATCTCCTCTTAATGTACTAGTCAGTCAAGTCTTTGAACAAATCCATACCCAGAGCAATATACTCTCAATTAATTCCTATTTGAATGAACTTCACACTTCAGAAAGTAAAGCTCTGGCCTGCGATGCAAGAACTCTGACATGTGTATGGAGTCAGAATGTCTTCCCCATGAATTGTAACTGCAAAATTGATCAACGGGGACATTGCTTTTTTAAAAATTGGCTGGCTCCTTCAACGGAATTGAGCATGGATCCATATATATATATATTGAATAGTTTTTATATGTTCTTTTAAACAAAGGGTGAGGAGGATACAGAAGCCATGCAGCAATACAGTTAGTGGACAATGAAACTGAAATTTAATTTTTAAAAAAGGAACATTTATTAACATTTGTACTTCGTGTTATGTCAATAGCTCATATATTTACTGGCCTGCTAAGCACACAGGGTATGAAAGGAGCATATAGAAATCCTGTTGCAAAAATTATTTTGAACATTGTGGCAACTTTGCAGCAGCTGAAAGCACATGTGTCCACATGTTGAGGAACATATCCGATTTTTGCTGTTTGCCAAACTGTTATGGAGGGTTCTCCAACCATAAGGAGAAGCTTTGGGTGGCAGGGGTAGGGGTGGGATAGTCACTAAGACACACAAGGGATCTAAGAAAAGTGCTTTACACTCGCATAAAACAACACATTGGATGCAACACACTATTATAATTTGATGTTCCCAGTTAAGCTTCCTACTGTCTCCTTCACCCATTTTTCTCATCAATTTATTGCTACTTTCTGAAAGTAGCATATAAAATGTTATAGGTGCAAAAGATCTGGGTGATGGGGAGGGTTTTTATTTTGACTTCTCACCCGCTGCATCAAGGGTGAAGGTTCTCCAGGGGCTGAGGTTCAGAAGCTCAGAGCCTGATTGGCTGACCATACACTGATAGTATAGAATAACAGGTTGAAAGGTACCTGGAGGATCAATTTAGTCCAATCCCCTGCAATGCAGGAATATGCAGCTGTCCCTTACGGGTATCAAACCCTGGCATTCTCAGCATCATGCTCTAGCAAACTGAGCTACCTGCTGCCATAGAGATGTCCTTTGCCAGTTGTCCTTCAGGATCTAGCCCTCCAGTACAAATACTGGATACAACCCAATAGGTTTTTCATCTTATCTGCAGCAGAATATTTACTTATGGTTTTTTTTGTCAGATTCTCAGCATACGAAGTCACAGCATGTGAACAATTCCAGTATCCCATCAGTCCTACCTTTCTGTTTCAGACGCAGAGCCTTTCCTAGTCTGTTTTTGGCTGCTATATCTTTCCACCTTTCTGGGATGCCTGTGAAATGAGATGTCCAAAAAAATATGAAAAAAGGAAGGAAAGCATGTGATCCAGGAAATATATCACAGAAGTTCAAGCAGATGGAAGGTTTTATGAATGGCTAGTAAATATGGAATTTGAATAAGAGAACTGCCAGCAACAACACTCAACAAATGTATGGCTATGAAGGCTTCACCAAGGACAGAAACAACAAGATTTAACCTATTTAATATCACTATTTGCAGCACTTTCACACCCACTTGCTCCTGAATGCTGTGAAATTTTAGAATTCACCCCAAAGTAATGATAAATGTGGTACGAAATGACATTATCTCTAGGTTAAAATGTGACAAGCTGCTTTTGCACCACACTTTCAAGTAACACAGATGGCAAACAATGCAGTCAATTAAATACTCCATGATAATAAAACTCTATTTTAATTAATCTGAGCATAAAAAATGTTCTCTGTTGCTTTTCTCATCTGAGATACCTTTTGTGTTTTCATAGTCACACAACCATCTACCGAGAAGCTATTTTCAATGTACCAAGTTTTAGGACCACTAATTAATCAATACAGTAATGTTTTACCACAGCATTTTAAAAGGCTTCTTGGTATTCTTGTCCAGGGCAGGCATGGGATCAGAAACAATGTCTCAGTTTCATGGGCATTATCAAGACAAGCCCAAAGTCGTGAATTCTAAAAGCACCTAATGGCTTAGGAAAAGAGGAGGTATTGAAGAGCTCTTGGTAAATCTCTCTGTGAAAGTTTTGAAAAATTGACATGAATGAATTCTGGCTTGCACAATACAAGGTTTATGATTTATGTCAAGGGGGCAATTGCATGGAAGGTGGATAATGAAATTCAAGTATTCGAAAACATCAGCTCACCGCCCAATTGTAATCTTGTGTTATGCATTACCGATATCACAGTATTCTATGACTGGTTTTGATAGAAATTGGTTATTTGTGGCCATGCTGCCCATCAGAATCCAAGTCTAAATACATATATTGAATGAGACTCAATAAACTGAAGCTCAATTCAAAATGCTGGTTTTAAACAGCCAGGGGCGTAGCCAGGATGAAAATCAGGGGGGGCAAGGGGCGGGGAGCAAGGGGCGGGGCCAAGGGGCGGGGGCGGGGCCACATCGGAACAGCCCAAAATCGGGCTGCTCCGACTCCCTCCTTCCCCTCCGCGATAGGAAGGGACAAGGGGGAGCCAGGATCAGCCCGAAATCGGGCTGCTCCGACTCCCTCCTCCCCCTCCGCGATTGGAAGGGACGAGGGGGAGCCAGGATCAGCCCGAAATCGGGCTGCTCCGACTCCCTCCTCCCCCTCCGCGATAGGAAGGGACGAGGGGGAGCCAGGATCAGCCCGAAATCGGGCTGCTCTGACTCCCTCCTCCCCCTCCACGATCGGAAGGGACGAGGGGGAGCCAGGATCAGCCCGAAATTGGGCTGCTCCGATCCCCTCCTCCCCCTCTGCAATCGCTGGGGCAGGTGGAGGGAAAGCCCCAGAGCCGCGCAAAGCGGTTGCCTGGCTTTCCCTCCGCCCGCCCCACAGCCAGCCGGCTAGAAGGGAGGTCTCACTTCTCCCTTGCTGGCTGTGGGGCGGAGGGAGGGAAAGCCAGCCAAACGCTTTGCGCGGCTCTGGTGCTTTCCCGCCGCCCGCCCCACAGCCAGCCAGGGAGAAGGGAGATGGCACCGGGCGGGCAGTGGGGCAGGCTGGCCAGTGGCCCTGCTTCTAGGGGGGGCAATTGCCCCCTCCTGCCCCCCCTGCCTACGCCCATGTAAACAGCTCAGGACTGCAGTACCTCAAGGAGTGCCTCTTCCCATATGAACCGACCCAGATCCTGTGATCATCATCTGAGGCTCTACTTCACATGCCTCCTTCCACAAGAGGTCCAGAGGGTGGAAACAATGGCTCCTCGTTTGTGGAATGTTCTCCCGAGGGAGGCTTGCTACAAACCTTTGGTTACCAGGTGAAAACATTCTTCTCCCAAGCCTTTGGTTAATTAAACAACAATTGGCCTTTTAAACTGGGGGCAAGGTATTTTTGCTTGTTACTATGTTATGTATTTTTGTGTTTTTATATTGTAATCTGCCCTGTGATCCTCGGATGAAGGGTGGTACAGATTTTTTTAATGTAGAAATATATAAAATATATATGAATAATTGGACTAACTAGAGTTTGCTTTTTAAGTACTTCATTCTTCTAGGCTCAATGGGGTCTGTATTAGGCACTGGTATCCAGAACAACATAAACATTACTTTGTCACTGATCTAAAACATTCCCTTCTCCTTTAATCTCAAACCAGAGCAATAAAGTCTGCCATTGGCATATATGGAGAAGAAGAAAAAATGCAGGGTTTGGAAGCTTGGAACACTTTTAAACAATTATTTGGGCCGAAGACACAGGCCCTGCTTATTTTATGTCCATCAGATCATCTAACTAATTAAGACTGACTTTGAAAATCAAGAGCCCTAAGCTATGGTAACATCTTTACTGAGCAAACACTGACTTTAATCCGCCATGTCTCAAGAGACGTAAAAAGACCAAACTCTTCATAACTAGCCCTGTCATGCCTTAGGTTGGTGTCTCAGACTCACTATAGTTAAAGATCTTGTATTTCCTGGGATTCACCTTTGGGGTAGCTACACGCTTGTTAGGTTGCCTTATCGCTCAGGGTGATATGAAGCCGGCTTCCCATCATGTAACATGCATGACTAGTTAGTGGTGGTTCCTTATCCTTCATCCCAGGTCCATTTTGTTATGCCGCATAGTTTTTAAGACTGCAGTTCATATATGATGACTTTACACATTAAATATATATAATATATACGTGTGTGTGTGTGTGTATTTCCTGCTTCCTTGAACTAAACAGCAGAAGTCCATAACCCAGAAGTTCTCTTGCCCTGCCCAGAAATGGTCTCCAGGTAAAAATATAGCACAATAAAAATAATTTAATGCAGAGTTAAAATGTATTATAACTCTGCCCCACCCCCCAAAATTCAACATTATTCAAGGGAATGGGAAATCACGCTAAATAAGACTGGCGTGACATAGAGCTACGAAGGTATGACTTATCAAACACTACTTGGTATTTTATGCACAGGGAGTTTCAAGACAACTTAGCAAGGATACCTCTGTGTTTCTTCCGGGTTAGCACTTAGGAGGTTTAAGCTGTCTTGTTTTGGAATGCAAGACTCCAGCGCTGTTGTTCTTCACAAGATTTGGAAACATGGAAGTGAAAGTTGAACAGAATGGACAGAAACAGACAGAAACAGAGAGGTGGTCACATGCAGTGAAGATGGATACATGCATCAAGATATTTCTATGAACCAAGAACATTCTTGTTGTAGTACGTCCAAGCAACATTTCTGATCTCTCCTTTTCAGTGTTTCAGAAATAGGAGGTGTTTTGTTTTGTTTTAAAAAAATGTGACGTTGCAACAATTGTAACAGAAAACATTAATAAATGATAAAGACAGAAATAATAAAAAATTGTACATCTGTGGTGAATAAACAAAAGTTTGGCTGGCTGATAACAGAACCAAATTTGTCCCCTTGAGGTGAATGTTTGCAAAGTTAGTGTTTGGATTTGTAGAAATAAATATTGGTCAAAATATTTGACCTAAGAGTGCCATATATAGTAATAATAATAATAATAATAATAATAATAATAATAATAATAATAATTTATTATTTATACCCCACCCATCTGGCCGTATTCCCCCAGCCACTCTGGGCAGCTTCCAACAAAATACTAAAATACAGAAATCCATCAAACATTAAAAGCTTCCCTAAATAGGGCTGCCTTGAGATGCCTTCTAAAGGTCTGGTAGTTGTTGTTCTCTTTGACCCCTAGTGGGAGGGCATTCCACAGGGTGGGTGCCACTACCGAGAATCGATATTATTGATTGTTGTTTTCAGTAACTGCAGTACTTTGAGAGAGAAAGAATTCCAGTTATCTACTGCAGATAGATAACTGAACCAATTTATAATACTGGGTGTACAGCAAAATTATTCTGATGCCAGCTTTATTAACTATTTCCCTGTCTTTGTTAAAGAAAACAGCCTTAGGCTGCATTTCTATGAGCAACTGCAAATCAGTAGATCACAGTTTTAAAAACGTGAATCTCCAGCTTTTGTATACATACACACATATATTTATCATTTCTTTGATAAAATTATTTCATGTGCAGTTACAAATACTAGTAATTTTTGCATTAATATGAATGGGAATGCTGTAAAGCTATGGTTCACTGACTTAATACATGCACATATACAGAGGACCTGTTACAAGCAATGAAAGAGAAAATGCTTATAATCTAAGAACAACATGACACTAAGATTCAAATAAGAAAACCATAACAAAAACAACCACCACCACCAAATATATATCACATTTGGCCAATCAGCATATAAAGAGAAATCCCCAAGCACTGGAATTGTGTGGCGATTGCTATCTTGCCCTTGGGATTTTTAGTTATGGGAAGATTAAATACACCAATTGCACAAAGTAAGTTATACTGTGGTGAACTGAACCGCCTGTGCCTTTTCGAAAGCTGCCCACAGGCCACAGTTTAACGGGCTGTTAGGCAGACATAAGATCACTTTTTTAAATGAGCCGAAGGTTGCCTAACCGTATTGGGTTGTGGCCTCGAGGCACTCTGAACCCCTCTCGCTGCCTGCTGAATTCAATACATGGCAGTGCAAACCTGTGGAAGTTTGCCCAGTTGGCAAGTCCCACTGTTGTTCAGTGGGGCTTACTCCCTAGTAAGCTGTGTTAACGATTGCAGCTCAAGAGGGTTATAAAGCACCAATTTACAATTCAGAATATGGCTGCCCACTTGCTGTTGAGAGATGAGAGACAGTGTGTGGAATTTTCCCTGCAATTGAGACTACCAGGGGCTAAAGAGAAAGAAGTGATTTGTTGTTACACAGCATGAAAACCCAAACAACTCATCTCAACTCCAGTATCTACTGGGCTACTGTAAAATTTGTTACTGCTTATTATCACCAGAACCATTCTGGTTCCTTCCCTCATATATGTACTTCACCTTCATGCTGGAAACCCTGTATCTGGGATTGAAAAATATGCTGGCTCGAAACAGAAGGCTTCATGGTTTTGGATGTCTGTGTCCTGATGACACAGAGGAGGGGCACTTGTATGAATCATTGATATCCTCTTCCCCACCCAACCCCATGGGCAGCCCACCACGCTGGGCAAGGCTAATTTGTCAACTAGGCAGCAAATTTTTCAGCATTTGACTTCAAGGACATCAGAGGTGCTTTATAATAATTGAGTAGAATTCAGGTATGAAATGCTTTCTTGTGTCGTATCCTAGATTCCTGGAAAATGTAATTATTATTTTTTTAAAAATACATGCCTTTAGAAACTTCTCGGCAAGATTCATCAAGTCACTTTTCACTTAGGAGGAGCTGGCTAGTACCTGTCATCCTCCGGAGATGCATGTTGGATTTGAATCCGGGGGCTAGTGGGTCGTCTCCTATCTAGTGAGGGGGACCATCTACCTCTGTTTGTTCATCCAACAAAATAGGGAGAAAACAGAACATTTAGCGTATAATATTTTTTTTAAAGCTTTTTTTGTGGCAAGGAAACTGAAAAGTACCCCAAAAAGTCAATGTTTACTTTTTATTTGAGGGTTTTTTTAAAAAAAAGTGCAATCGTTATCTAGCTTGAATTTAGAGTCCCATTTCAGACACATTTGCATAGCTGTACTATTGTGCTTTACACAGTACTGTAGTACTATGACTTTAAAAAACAAACAAATCAGTAAAATAATGGTATCATAGAGGTAACTGATGGCAGGAATTGTATCAGTGCCTTTTAAAACCCAATATGCATTCTTAATGAAGTTTTAACTGGTACCAGATTAAATGCGAAATATTTGGTTAGCCATAGGGTTTTTGTTTATTCAATCAAATGAAAAATATTGAATGACCTCTGAGTGTGGATGGAATTTAAGCACCATGTTACACTGCTAGATGCAAAACATGTCTTTGAAATAGTCTATTTCTCCCACAGCCCATGGTGTACAAATACCTGTATATGCGTTCCTCTAGACAGGGGGAGCCTCTGTGGCGCACTCCAGTTGCTGTTAAACTCCAACTCCCACCATCCCTGAGCACTGGCCATGCTGCCTGGGGCTGATGGGAGTTGTAGTCCAACACCTGGAAGGACCACATTGGGTATCCATGATCTAGAAAATCTCATCTACTGTGACTGGCAGCAGAGTCAGTCCCAGCACAACGCCCCCCTTCCCCCCCTCTTCATAAATATATCTATATTACCATGCTCTGTAATCCTTGTGTTGTTTTAGCCACAGCACCTGCTTTCCTACTTCTGGCATTTATAATTACAGGTTTACTTTTCTTAGTTTATTACTTTTCACACAAAAAGAAAACAAGGGATCTAGGCTTCAATCCTATACACACTTACCAGGGAGTAAGTCCCAATGAATTCAGTGGAGCTTTTTTTTTTTTGTAGGCATGCATAGGATTGCATTGTAAAAGAAGCTGATATACATAAATTACATTAATCAGAGGCACTGGAACTGGCAATAGGGAACTGGGAACTCTCTCCACCTTTTCGATAAGTACAGTTGTTCTAAGAGTTTAAAAGGCTGATGTAGCAACTGCACAAACTGATAGAGCAATGTACTGATTGCATCCTCCACACACAAAGGTTTCCTGGAGAAAGCATGGTGTTGGGTGCAGAAACTGAATTCTTGCCACTGTGGAGATGGCTGAACTTCTGCTCCTCTCCTCTCCTCTAGTTCCTATGATAATCAGGTTTATGGTGGGCCAGCATTTGTGGGTTGGCAGTGGTGCTCCAATGGCCAGCTTACGTTCATGTAGAATGAATCACATCACCCATGCACCATATGCAGGAAGCTGCCATGGGCTGGGGATAACAACAAAGCCCAAATGTCAAGAACTTGGTGGTCGTGTGAGTCACCCATCTATCCCAATCCAGTACTTCATTTTGTACATATTGCCAGTCAGTGTCATGCAAAGCAGCCAGGGCTCTGGAAATCTAGGTGGACTGGACCCTGAATCATTTCTCAAAGCATGCAGCATTTTAAACATATTCTTGGTAAATATTGCAAACTTCCATATTGCTTCCCAGCTATGACTTAATCTTCCTCTCAGGGCTTGCTATAGGACAATAGCTTTCTATTTAATCATTCAGGTTTTTTTACACTGTATGCAATTTAGTGAAATGTGTGCTAACGAATGCCATGTACCCTTTCAACAACTCTGTGTTGCAGGCTTGGCTGAGACAGCAGCTCGTTCCAAGGCCTCTCAGCAAGGACATATTTAGAGACTCCAATCCAAAACACATTTACTAGGGAGCAAGCCCCACTGAGCACTGTGGGATTTGCTTCTAAGTAAACACGCTCATAATAGCACTGTGCATCTCCTTCATTCAAGCCCAACGCTCTGCTCCCTACCTCATTATTCCTGCATATTTCTTCATATAGACGTATTGGTAAATACACAGGTGTGTGTTTATGAAGTGTATTAGAAACTTCGTGAGAGCTAATTTTCCATTTAGAAGAGAATGTGTGGAGAGACACTAGCAATCCTGATTTTCAACGAGATATAGAATCATTATTAAAAAGGCAAAATGCATGTTCTTTTAGCAGTGTAACATTTAAAGCACCAGTTTCAGTTGTACTTTTTGAGGTACTTTTCTGTTCATGGATTAGACATTGGGAACAAGCAAACTACAAGGACTTCAGGGGGATTTAGCATTGCAGATTAGTCTTTTAGGCATTTAGATGTTTAGAAGGCTGTTAGTACGCAGCAGCTAGTACGCAGCAGCTTCCCCCCCCCCATGCCAAGTGCTAAAGGAAAAATATCAAGGTACCAGTGTACTCAAAGCCCTTAATATGCTGATATTCTATAGAAACATTTAAAATAATAGAAATAGAAATGTAATCAACTGCAAACATGCATTACAAAATTTGGGGGGGGGGAAATCTCACACAATATGTTCTAATGATGTGAAACGTACTGTACACACTGATGTGGAATAGCATGCGCAATAGTTTTTGAGAGTTGAAAAGAATGGTCAAAACGTAAGAAATCATAGCAGAGTGTGCAACTAGTAGGTGCACCTGCTATACTCTAAGGAAACTGCATCCAATACATTCACAGAGGAGTATCCAACATACCATGCAGTATTGACAGAACTGGAAACTAAGTTCTGGTTATGTTGAAGAGCTCTAAAAAGTTTGAGCAGGAAGCAAGTTCCACTAACTCCCATTAATATTAATATTATTTATATGCCTAGGTTTCCCCAGCCACTCTGGGCGGCTTCCAACAAATTAAAACATCAACCACAGTAAAACAAAATTAGATGGCAAAGACATCTAATTTGCACTGAACACTGAGGATCAGGGAGGAAAGCTTTTGGCTTCCTTATAAACTCAAAAGATAAAGTTTTACACAGTGTAAACCCGTTGAAATTAAGAGACATAACATAGTCCTATCCGTTCATTTCAATGGCTCTACTGTAAGTAAAACTTAGCTAAACACCACTCCAAGAAAATAGGGACTGGGGGAAGGCACACCAAGGCATGCTTTTGCATGAAGCATAGTTCACTTGGGATGTGGGGACATCCAGATGATTGGTCAGACATGTTTTGGGGATGACACAGCTCATGCCTCACTCTTAAAGCTTAGTTTCCCTGGGGTTTCCCACAATCCTGTAAGTCTTAACCAGGGGTCCCCAGACTACGGCTCCCGGGCCGGATGCGGCCCAATTGGCCTCCCAATCCGGCCCACGACGACCCCCGCCGCCCGCTGCCGCCGCCCGCTCTTGCGGCGCACTTCCAGATCTGAAAAAAAATCGCCAAAAAACGTTTCTGCGCATGCGTATGGGCCTCTCCCAACCCAGAAGAGGTCATTTCCGGTGCACTTCCGGGTCGGGGGAGGCCCATACGCATGCGCACAAACAATTTTCGGTGATTTTTCCGGCCTGGAAGCGCGCCACCAAATGGGTGAGCGCATGCGCACTGGTGCGCACTCCCCCGCCCTCCGGCCCACTGCGTGCGCACTCCCCCGCCCTCCGGCCTGCCGCGCGATCGGCGTGGCAGGCACCGGCCCGAAGGCGGGTAAGTCTGGGGACCCCTGGTCTTAACAATGTTTACTTAGCTCTGTCTGACCTGTGATTAGTATCCAGCACTAGAATGAAAATCTAGATAACATTTTGAGGGGCAGCTAATAATAATAAGGCAAACATTACAAATGAACAGAGTACTCTTAAAATCAACCCAGCGTTCTCCAATAATGCTTGCTCTTGCTGACCCCATTTCAAATTTAGTTGAGGGGAGTTCACCCACCCCTGGTTCAGGATGTGGTGGCTTTCCTTCTGACAGGGTGAGAAGAAGCTGAGAGTAAGTACACCTTCAGCATCTGCCTTGGCTTCCTATATTGTTTTTGGAAACACATTCATCTTCCTCCCCATATAACCATCGTGCTGCAAATCTTCACGTCCACGTTTTACTATCTCATGGAATGAATACAACGCCATCTGGATTTCCATGCCTACTCCTACAACAACAGCAATACATCCATTTGCTCTTTCTTTGTAGTAAAGATGTCAATCCAGTATGTTCAGCCAAGTGCTGACTGCCATCTGCATTGACCCATTGCCATATAGGGTAATAGACAGAGGTCTATAGTGCTGCCTTTAATAGAAACAGGAGTCCGACTGCCGGTGTCACCATTCCATGTGAGCATATAAGAACACAGCTTTGCTAAATTTAAGCTGTGCAGTTACCGTGCCACAGACATATACAAACTAGTGAAGCTGCAAGGTTTGGTTTATACTGTATAATGTATAAAACTGATGCAATGCTTTGCAGCCAGGATAAAGCATCTTGGCTAACACTGCAGAATGTCTTTGATCTATTATAGTAGCCTGTTCAGCTTGCACCATTTGCTCGAACATATGATGGGATGGATAGAATAAAGGATGGATAGATGGATGGGAGTGTTGTGTGCCAGCTTCTTCATCAAACGGCCACACTTAGGATACATGTCTGAACTGGACCTAGGAATTAGGTGGGAATCCAGATCAGGAATTACATAATTTTACAGTCACATTCAAAAACCTAAATAGTGAGGATATACCCATTAGGGATGCAGTAACCAACATGTTGCCCTCAAGATGTTGGGCTTCTGCTGACAGGCCTCACTTGTTAAATCCTGCCCACTATATCCTGCCTTTGTTCCTTCCAAAGACCTCCAATGCCTGGAACAGGGCATTCAGGTATTGTGGCCTTATTTTCAGTAAGGGCATGTTTTCTCACATTTGGCAGTTGAGGTACATACTGAGTCTACTCTTCCACGTGTCACCAGTGCACTCTACCTCTATATATAAAGAATTCTCTTTCTCCTTCTTTGGTGTGTGAAATTAAAAGGTGCCCAGAGCAGAACAAGAGTAGCAGGAAATGCTAACTCCCAACTTACCAGGGGGCTCCTTTGTTGCCTTCAAAAGGTTGGTATGAGATGAACAATCAGGGCAAGGTTTATAGGTTCTCTCTTTTCCTGAGTTTAGTTCTTGCACTTACATTGGTCACCAGGGGAAAAAAATGGGGGTTGTGAGAGGGGATCCTTCGTAGCTGAAATGTGAATCAGTTCAAGTGGGATAATGTTTGCAACTTATACCCACAAACCAGGAGTGTAGCTAACTTTTCCTTTAGCCCGGGGTCCACATTCACCCTTGACCGATACATGGGAGCACAGGGAACATGCAAGCAGTGTATGTGGACTCCCCACACTCTCCCATGCATATTTTTGTATGTATGTATGTATGTATGTATGTGCACGCACGCACGCACACACACACACACACACACACACACACACACACAGGACATACAGTCTGTCCTCAGCTAATCTGTGAGGACAGCTGAGAAACGAAAGCTATCACCACCTCTCTACTCAAAAGATCAATTAAATGACCCACACAAGCACATTATCCACTCTCCCCCCCCCACCTACTGTCATAAAAAGCAGTGAGATCTGGGACCAGAATGGCAGGGAGAAAAAATTGGTTAGGTCAGATCACCCCTGCTCCAAACCACTACAGCACACTAGCTCTCATTCATGGAGACGAATCAACATGAGAAGTTTAGTACAACTGAATCCTCAAAAATGCTTTTGCGAATGTGTGCACACACATGAAATAAAATGGTATTTTCCAGGTCTTGGCATAAATGTGGGTAGCTTGCCAGTGTTTGATCATCAGTGCTCTCTGGTTGCTTTTGTTTTTAAGCACCTATTGAATTATTGCCAGTGGCTCTGGTAGATGCTGACACTGCAAAAAAAAAAAAACCCACAGATCTTCAAAGAGCAAAGGCTGGCTGAATGCCACTCTTCATAATTCACTTGCACAAGCATCTAATTGCCTTCCTAGTTTCAGCATACCCCGGCAAGCAAAAACAGCATCTTTGCTTGCTCTCAATAAATCTAGGTGCTGGGGTTTTTATTTTTACTGGTGTCCTTATTCTATGGCTAGGAAAAAGAAAAGATTGCATTCATATTCAAACTCTTCCTCTAATGAACTCAAGAGCGGCTTGCAGATGGTTCCCAGGAAGTATCTCATCTAGGCAGGAACCACTTCAGGTGCCTTCAGACCATTCTTTAATCACTTGCGTATTGGCCTATTGAGAATTCCACGACAACACCTGCTTTCTTCTACATTCAGTGTTTGCAGGACAAATAACTCAAGGCACACATCTATATCCATATCTAGTTTTGAAGAAATACTGTTGAATTCAAACACTTCCATACAGAGCCACAATCACATCTGGCAATGATTCTGGCCAAAAGTGTTTGATTACAAAAAGTATCTTTAAACTATTTTTGGGAAGCCTGTTTGGGGTGTGTGTGTGTGTGTTTTCAAACTGAGCTCTATTTTTTTTAAAAGGAAAAACAACAATGAATCCAATCCCACAGTGTTTGAACCCAGCAATTGGAGCGGCATACGGGTAGAAAGGAAAAGAAAAGCGTGGCAATCAGCTGTTGGGGTGCGATTCTGCTACCCACACTTACCCTCCTGAATCAGCAAAATTCCAGCCTCCTTTAAAGGGAAAATTTGCTGAATAAGAAGGAATTGCAAGTGAAATATTACATCTCCTATGATCCATGGATGTTGATAACCAAGTGAAAACAACAGTGTCTTGCAGCTCCTTGAAGACGAACAAATTTATTGTGACAAAAGCTCCCATGTGATAGATAGAGCCCACTCTGTTCAGATGAAGAAACAATAACAGTGGTGCCCAGTTAAACTACGGTATCTCAATTAACACTGAAATGTTGTTATCAGCATACTGAGGACTTCTGCAAACAATGGCACAAGCTTGGACTTTAAAGAGAGACAGAGACAGAGAGACAGACAGAGAACCAAAGAAGCCAAAAGCTGCTATAAGCAACATCAACCTACAATAAGCATGGATATTGGAGCAAAAGTGTCTACAAATATCAAAGCAGATATGAATAATAACAGGTGAATATGATTACAGGTAGGTAGCCGTGTTGGTCTGGATCGAAGTAAAATAAAAAAATTCCTTCAGTAGCACCTTAAAGACCAACTAAGTTTTTATTTTGGTATGAGCTTTCGTGTGCATGCACACTTCTTCAGATACAGTGAAATGGAAGTTTCCAGGCACTTATGTAGAGAAGGGGTGGGGAGGGGTGGGGATGGGGAGGTGAATATGAGTATAAGACTGATATGGGGGAAAATAACAAACTGATAAGGACCACCAGCACAAATGACAAGAAATTGAGAAGTCTTTATTTTATACCTTTCTTGTTCTGGTGAATGCAAACTAGTATCAGGCCTCAAGCAGTTGGTACTAGCACTCCTAGCCCTGTCAAGCGAGGGCTGCAGTTCACTAGTGCCAGTGCATTGCATCCAATGGAAGGAGGAGGAGAAAAACAAAAAAGAAAACAAAGAAAGGAATACAATGTTAGATATCAAATCATAAAGTAATGTTCTATTTACATAAGATGTCAACTAACAATGGTCCAATAAAGATTACAATGGAACTGGCTGGATGGAAAAAGAAAGAGAGAGAGAGAGAGCCGGGATTTGCTTTAAAATAAAATTAAAAAGATAATGCCTGAATTTGCATAAAAGAACAAAGGAATCAAAGGTGGCCATTAAGAGATTCCATGAAGTCAACTCAAGATGGATCAAGTAGGCAAGACTGCACCTCAGCAGTGGAAAAACGAGACTTGCCAAATATCAACTAATGGGAAAAATGGGAAGGAAACACTGAAAAATTATCTCTGTAACTTATTTCATCTTAAAAGTTCTATAACACAAAATGATGGAGCACAGTTGTCTCGAACTTCACAATGAGGTTGATCTATTGGACTAAACTAACAGGAATAGGAAAGGATACTTTGACCGAGACCTTACCTAACCAACAGACCATCAGTAAATCTTGGTATTCGTGAGTTAAGGCAATTACGAAGAAGTGAAATATCCTGACTAAGCACTGATTTGGCCTTAACACATGCAGGCAGGGTTGAGCTTCACAAAGTAAACATAATTCATAAAAGAGAAAAAAAAGGTAAGTTTCACACAGGATGCAAACCACACATTTAAAAAAGAAATAAAATATGTAGTGAATTTAAATAAAAATACTGATTTTTTTAGTGGGGTTTAAGCAGCAGGGATTCAGGAGATAAGGCTGTAGCAACTATTGTGTTCAGTGAGGTATACATCCTAGTAAACATGTTTAGGTCTGCAGCTTTAGCCTCCTTTCATTTCTTAGATAAATTGGGAACATTTGCTTTGCACCAGATATGATGATGATAATGTGACCAAGCTGCATTTTCAGTGTTTTGGTCGGGAGAGGTTTATTTTATAATACAGTATATGCTGATAAATGATTCTTAGTAAGAAACAGCTCCAATCTTTTATTTCTCTTGAATGCATATTTTCAGAAATGTATGTGAGAGCTTTAATGGGAACTTTTAACAGATTTCTTACCTGTAAATATTCCAGTAAGTGCCATTCTCTAATAAAGGCATCTTGGGAGGTAGTGTTTTATAATGCCTAACAGAATTTCTTGAGTGTGAAAGAAAAGAAAAGAAATGCGAGAGTATCCATGCAAGAAACAAAACAAAACAAACAAATAAATGCAAATACAGATGAAGCAGTACTTAATGAAAGGTAAAAATAGTAACAATTCTTATGCAGTATTTGCTGTGTAGTTAACAATTGCCACTACTATTAAGGATAATTTTAGTAATGTTATAATGTTTTTAGTAATGTTATAATGTTAAGAATCTATGTAAGGTGTGCTGAAACAAGAGGTTGTAAAGCAGCAGACAACTGAACCCTACAACTTCTTCAGGAGGGTTTCTCTCTCATTACCAGAACATTCTTGTACTAGTAGTACTACTAAAGCTAGTATCACCTATTTTGTGAATGATCTAGTTCTGGCCGTACCATTAGACAGAATGAGGCCGCTCAGGCAGCTGATTTTGTACATCACGAAAGGGTAGAAAATTGTTAAGGAATTTAGCATTGTATTTTTACTCCCAGGGAGAAGAGCCTGTGGGATGGATTTTATGTGTCTGGTGCCAAAATAACTGGAACAGCCTTAGGTACTATGCTTGCTCCTTTACTTCCGAGGAGGCGGGGAAGGTAACTTCTCAGGCAGCACATTGGTAAGGATTTAAAGAGCCACTTTAAGCACGGCTAGCAAATTGAAAATGTTAACTTTCTTTTCTTTGAAAAGTAGGCTCCTGTGCTATATATCACAAACTACTTTTGGAAGTATGTGCTGGGTAATAATGGAATATCTTATGGAAGGTGCTTTAACGTTTAACAGGTTTCATCGCAGCTTAAAGTGTGTTGGAAGCTAGGTGCTCTAGTCTACAGCCCTGTGTGTACCGTACTCATACTGAGTTTCTGCAACAGCAGCCTCCCCAGACCACTTTCACAGACGCAGAAGCGCCATGTATATTTGCTTGTTCCCTTTGCTAAAATGAGAGGGGAAGCCCTTGAAGGAGTTCTGTGTATGTATTGCCATGCCCTCAAAGACTCTTAGCAAGTGAGGGTGTTTAATCATAAGTACTTAATGTGATCAGTATGCGTAAGACACAAAACCAATTATGAAAACACAAATTTTTAAAAAGGGGAAATTAATAAACAAAGTGCAAAATTAATACCACTGCCATACATTGGAAGACCTTTTGCAACATTTCTTGAATAATTCCATTCAATGGATGGTATCCAACTGATGTCCCATTACTGATGGAAGGACTACATCAGTGTAATGAGGATAGATGCGATTTTTGGTGATTCCTCCACCTCTCTGCACCCCACAAAATCCAGAATGCATTGCCACCCTCCCTTTTGTCTCTTCATCAGCAGAGGGACACCAGTTGGTGTGTATGAATGTTCAACTTCTAAACATTAAACTTCTCAGTAACTTAATCTCTATGATCCAGACACTGTCAAAAAGCCATAGGTCTGGGTACATTGGGCTCACTATAACCCTATCCACTGAAAGATAGGATAAACATATATAAACAAATGTTTAAAAATAATCAAGCAACTAGACCATAGCCTTTTACTTCAATACAGTATTGCTAAATACAGGAAAATTACAGCAGAGGACTGACAGAAACAAAAGTGACTTATAAAAGAAAAGAAAACACACACACCAGAACTATCCAAACTTGGTTACCAAATGCCTGTATTTACCTGGTGGTATGTAGGCACTCTGCACTTCTTCCTCGTTTTGCCCTGGGCAGCATTAGAAGCTCACTGCACAGACAGGATGGATGATGAATGAAACAGATATAAATATGAAGCATTAAATGGCATGAATTATGCCATGGTATGCAAATGAAAACATAAAATAAACCAGAAAGCTTGAACTGAGATAGTTACCTCAACAGAAGTTAAAGACATATTATCACACTCCCTTTTTAAACACAAGAATATCTTTGACTGTCTGGGCCAGTATTCTAAAATGAAGGCTACAATCCTTAAGTCTGGCTGATTAACATGTATTCAATGCAGCAGGTTTTAAAGTAACTCTGCAGTCTTTTAACATCTGGAACGTTTTTTAATTCACAGCTGACCAGCTTCCCTGTTATTCTGCATTTCTAAATAGAAGCAACTAAAATAAACTGTTCATGAACGTAAGGCAATATGCTTATAGTAAGGAAATATTGAAGAAAACGAGTTTTATCTTCCAAATCAAAAAACTGTGGAAGTTCAAGCCATTGCATCACTACAAGCTTCCTCTAATCTTTTCATAGGCGTAATGATGCCTTTGGACATTTGTTTTTATTATCGTTGTTGTTGTTGTTATTTTCTCATCACACATCCTGACTATATCCTGAATATACATTTATAGCATTCTAATTCAGACCTGTGGCTCTCCACTGCAAGGAGCTATACATTACAGGCAACAGTGAAATAACTGCAAAGAGAATGGCGTGGCATGTAGCACGAGTTTTAACAAGACTGTGGGGGCTCTAGAGTAGGACTTTCAGGCAGAAGTCAACAGCGCCACTCAGGAGAAAGACCAGGAGGGCCCCCAAATGAAGCAAGATTGGCATGTCGTGTTTTGAAGTGATGAGGGGGAGGTCTGTAAGACCATTAAGTCGATTAAGTAAAACTACCGAACCATATCACTGTGTACTTGCATTCTGCCCAAACACAAATCACTGAGATAAATTTCCAAGGTTCACCAGAGGAAAGTATATTTGCTGCTCAGGAAGATGTACCATTTCAGAAGAACCAAATAGTCATATGAAATACTATGGTTTAAACAAGTGTTTTTTTTCTTTTAAAAAATGTTTAGGGGTACTCTCATTTTCCTACTCATATTGAAATACTGTTGCTCAAGGAAGCCAATTTTAGATTCACAAAATGTTTAGGGGTATGCCTACCCCTGCATCCCCTCCAGAAAAAAAGCACTGGTTTAAACATTACCCAAACTTGTCAACGTGTGAGCCACGTGTTGTCCTATTGTCACAATGGCATACATTTCATTGGGGATTGATCAGTAACGTCATAAGAAATAATTCTGTATAAAAAAGCCTTAACTATCTGGTGGAATGTTGCCTAACAGAGTCCTACTAACATTAGTAGGATTCTGGTGCAACATACCACACGCAAAAGAGGCCTAACATCCCACATGCAAAACTGGAATTCAGCAGGGCATGTTAAAGAATAATGGAAAACTTTGTAAACTAATGAACCATTGAATTCAATGGTACTAGCTCAAGAAAGCTTCTTAGAAATTAGAGATTATTCAGCAATGTTATTAATTTGCTTCACCCATGAATGTGAAGGTGTCAGGGGCTCTCACTTCCTGAACCCCCTCCATTTGAAGAATCTTATGCTGCCAGTTGGACTTTGGTCTGAGTGACTTTTGAACTGGTCTCAATGACTTTTTTTTTAAGCTGCAGCAACATTTGTCATCTCACCCAGCCAGCCTGTGACAGGAGAAGTGAATGAGAAAGCACTGTCTCCAGTTTAGAAGGGAAAGTTAGGACTGTATGTGGATATCATGGGTGCTGTATGTTTTCATAGGAAACATGAAAGGAAGAGTGAGATAGCGAGGGAACAACCATGAATGTGAGAGTAGGAAGCTGAGGTGTGTTTGAAGTGTCTGGTAATCTTTATGACTGACTGAGCCTCCGTGTCCTGCCTGATTAACTACAAATGTGCCAGCATATACCACACTATGTCCACAGAATTATAACTCTGGACCACCCTAACATACAAATAATGGAGGATGGAGACAATAGAAAACATTCTACAGAATTTCCAGCAATAAAGGAGAAGCGAGCTATACTGAAGAAGAACCAAGATCCAAATTTGGATGAGTGGAAAGACAATGAAACCATTTGTCTAATTTCAGTGATAACCAAGGGTTAAATTTGAACTCAAGATGAATGTTGGCCCCCATGAATGATATGAGGCACCCAACACATTGTGTCGAATTCCTCGCAAGTCAACATTCAACTCCCTGCTTCTGCTTCTAAACTGGATCATTCTGAGGTCTACGATAGCCAGGGTGTGGGTCTGTGTGCATGTAATCTTTTGATTAAAATAAGGTTTAAAAAACCTGCAAGATAATTTTCGAAATACTTATTTGTTAACACAAGTGAAAAGTTAAATTCTGGCAATCTAGCACAAGTAAAAAGTTAAATTCTGGCAATCTAGCACAAGTAAATGGGTAGATACTGCCCCTGCTATAAAATACCTAGGTAAGCGAGACATTGTCCCCATCCCGAATTCCACCACGGGTGAGAGACAGTTAACACAGCTGTCAATATCCTCAAAGTTGGCAGCTTCTAGTTCTGAATGGTCAGAGCAGAATGTATAGCTACGCTATGCTCTGTATCACTGAAGAATGAAAGGAATCATTGGGACATACAGTACACAATTTGACTAGTAGATATGGTTGGCATAGGAAGGCACAGCACCTCAAATAGATGCAACTTACTGCATTATAGAAATGTGTGATCTTTCTATATCTGCAATAACATCTTTGTCCTCATGGAATTAAAATGGTTCAACAACATTAACCACCCTAGGCCATGGTAACGTTTGCAACAGAATCAAAATTTACTTTTGCAAGTGCTAAGTCACAAGAACAAAGCTCTTACTAAATGAAGCAACATTCCAGTTTTGTCTTTAAAAAAAAATGCTACTCACCATATTTGCACTGTGAACATAAAATCAATTATTTTTAATGAGACTCCACTACTGGTTAGAATAATGCTTTGCTTCTCATTTGATTACTATCAGACTATTTCCCACCTCGTAGTCCAGACAATATAAAGCTCGTAGTTCTAGACAGTATAAAGCACATTTCAACACCAGCAAAAAAAATGTTTTAAAATGCACAGATTCACACTCTTAAAGTGGCAAACATACCTTTCTTGATCTGACAAATACTGACTATCCATATCTCTGGACCTGCGGTCAACTGGGCTTCGGGAGGCATCATGGTGTCTAGTTGGAGAACGTGATCTTCTCATTTGATGAATTTCATCTAAACTCCTGGAAATGTTCATAGAAGCACACATGTGTTTTTTCTTATCACTGTTTAATCAAGGTTTCCCAGACATTTAACAGGAATGGTCAAGGTTGATGAATTGGAAGCAAGTCCTCCCCGCCCCAACACCAATGGAGGAATACCCAAAAAGCGATGCAAAAAATCCACATTGCCAGAAAGAACTGTGAGAGGGAAATCATATCTTTGCCTGATTTTGAGCATAGAAAGAACCATGAGCAGGAAATTATATTCCTGCCTGGTTAGCAATTTTCATTCTCTACTGTGTTCTATGGCGTTAAGAAAATAACCGAGCTGCTGTTTCTGGACAGCCTAATCATCTGTATCAAGAAACTATAAATCCCCTTCAGTTACTATACCAAAAGAACTATACAAAGCCTCATTTTATGCTATGGTTAGCCTTATATGCCAGGTATTACAGGCAATAACAATGTATTTCTTCCTGTTCCTGTGGGAACCAGCCCGTTAGAATACATTTATTTCCTTTTTATTCTGTGCTTCCCCCCAAGAGTTCAGGAGGTGTTTATTCTTCCTGCCCCACCAAGTCACCCAGTTTACTTTCCACAATCCTGTGGCACAGGTTAGGCTGACAGACAGGGAATGATGCAAGGCAATCCAAAGAACTTTGACAGCTAAGTGGGAATTCTCAGTCTCAGTCTAAGTCCAACACTCTATCCACTACATCAAACTGGCCTCTGTGGATGCATGCATAAAAACATCAACACCCATACACCATGTTCATGGTGGCTGGTGTATGCCCTTGCTTTTCATAGTGACACAGACTATCTGCCTGCAGTGTTTGTGACTTATGAGTAAACAAGGTGGGAGACAAGGAGGAGAAAGGATGGAAGTTGTGACAACTGACTTCTTAAAGATGTTTTTTAGGAAAGGTGAGAGGGGGAAATTCAAGCCTATATCTTGCAAATACTAAGCTGTCACTTAAGAGTAATTAGTAGTAATTAATAGTTAATATTAATACAGAGCTTAGTGAGCTATACAAAATATCCCCTTGTGTAGTCATTTCTTTGATTTGTGATACAGGATTGCTTCACAGTGGTCTGGAGAAACCTGTCGTGTTTGGAAACCTAGTATTAGGTACGCTACAACACAAATCCAGCTAAATGTGATGGTTTGTGTGGATTTTCTTTTAGTTGCTAGAAGACTATAGATGCTCACACTGATTTATATTATAAAAAAGAGAGTAGTCTACAATATCAAATAGCTTTTGCCCTAAAAGAAACTGATAGGCAGCAGAACTTCCTGTTTATTTTTTTTATCTGATTTATAATCTATTGTTGTCTCTCTCTTTAGCTCCCAAATATGCTGGTAAAGATCAGAGTCCAGTTCTCTTCTGTCACCCACACCCCTTTCCTTTAAGGATTTGTCTTCCATAATATCCAACTTCACTGGAATATTGCCAAGTTATTTCCTACTTCCTTTTGTTTTGACATGCTCTCCCTCCTCTTCTGTACAAGGGATAGTCAACATTGTGTCTTTCAAATGTTGTTGGACTATAACTTCCATAATCCCTGACCAATGGTCATGCCAACTATAGTTTATAAGAGTCTGGAGGGCACCAGGTTGCCTCCCTCTGCCACCTGTCAAACTATTCCCTCTCATTTTCACCAGGGTATGAAAACATACCTAAACATCTCCCCTCCTCAGCAGCTCACTTCTTTCCATTCTTCCTTATCCATTTTATTTTCAAAACTACAAGGCAGAGCACAGGGTCTTCTTTGTCTGGCTACCCTAGAGATCTCCTTTGTTCCATGAAAATGGGGAAAATATCATTGGTCGCTTAAACTGAAATGCCCATTTATCTCTTAATATAGTCATCTTTTTAGACTAAAGAGCTGCTTTTCTTTCTGTTATGCTTTCACATTCACCACAAACTCACTAAGGAAAACTCAACACTTAGTACTTCCTTAAGACAGCTGCACAATTAAGCAAGGAGCCTCTGCATGACAGACACATGGCTCATCCTAGAGGCAGTTGTCGTAGTGTGGAAGTAGCCATGCAAGGGTTTCATGTGCTGCTGCCCAAGGAAAACATCACCTTCACATATCTTTAATCACAATGGAGACAATCCGGCCAAAGTTAAGCCCTTTTTAAAGTTATCTCGATTTGAGTGGGAGAGTCTTAAGCACAAAACTCTCCCGACTATAATAAATGGAACTAAAAAGTGCTCGGCTTTGGCTGGAGTCTGCCCAATGTGGGTTGATGATGAAAGCAGCTATATTTTGAAGCCTACCTCTGTAATGGCACATTTGGTAAACGAGAACGGGTCCTGCCCTGATCGTCACCACGGTGAGGAGATACAGATCGTGAACGATGATGGGTTGTTCTTTGCTGTTCTGGCACAGTTAACGTTGTAGATTTACTTTCTCTAGTGCTAGACCTATAGCCTACTGGTAGAAGTGCAACAAAATGAAGTTAGTTCAGGTCAGAAATGGCAAGTGTTCATATCTGGACTAGTCTTTTCAGGAAAACATCTCTTTATTGATTACAAGATTTTCAGAGTTGTGCAACTTGTGAAAATCCTGAAATGTCATGCAATCAGGGCTAACAATTAGCATTATATTTAAATGTAATGTGAATATGGGGGGAAAGGTACAGACATACAAACAGGAGAATTTACGTGCAAGACTGCAAAATTCCCAAAGGTGAGAAAGTGAATAGGAGCAGAAATAATACCTACAAAGTATTATTTGCCACAAGTGTCACTTTTTCAGCTCTTCAGTCTTTTTAAATGAAATCTATGCATCTGTGGCTGCAATACTGAAACAAACCGATTTATTCAATTCATCCAGTCTATGGAATTGCTTATGAGTAAATTGTTTTAGAATTGAAGCCTCTGCTTCAGTTTCATTTAAATTATCTGCTGACATGAGTATGGTAAACAAGTCATTTGACCCAACGTTGCTTCATATAAAATGATCCACAGAACTTGCTTTACATTCAAGGAAACATAAAGATGTCACTACTAATTATTGTTAGCCAGAGGCCCAACACCACAGGACGAAGCTGGATAGGCAAAAAGAACCAAGTCTAAGAGAAAGGTACCCATATGCCATCAAGTTAAAAAAAATATTTTTATTAGCTAAGAGCCGAAGGCAAACACAGATTATACTTTCTATTTAGGTAGTAAAACCCACCCATAGTTTAATACTGAAAGTAACATTTTGTCTTCCTGGGGGGGGGGGCACCCACCCACCGCTGAACTGCACAGAAAACCCTCTTCTTCCAGAAGATGAAAGGGGCCCCATTCAATAGTCAACTTTACCAAGAGAAAAAAGGCCAGTTATTTTAAATCAGGGATTAGCAATATGGCGCCCTCCAGGTGTTATTTAACTATGACTCCCATCAGCCCCTCGCAGCTTGACCAAAAGGCAGTGATGATGGGTGTTAGAGGTTAGCGGTATCTGGGGGGGGGTCCCCCACATGGACTACCCCTGTATTAAATGAAGTGCCTCAGACCAAGTTGATAGCATGACAAGAAAGCAGCAGCTCAAGCTCCTTAAATCAGCCCCCTTTAGTTAGAAGAAAAGCTACATGAAGGATCTGTAGGGGACTTCAGATTTGAGGCAGGAAACAAAGGAGATTACAGGGAACCATTCTGAAGATGTCTACATCCAAAGCATATGGCATGCACCTCTCTTGTAATTTTTGTGTGACAGCAGCTATGTGGAATGGAAGATGCAGTGTGTTGTGTGTAGAAAACTTGCAGAGAATGACCAGGGCGGGAGGGACATCCTCCCAAAGTTTCAATTACTCTGACATTAATTGAACCGCATTCTTATCTTGGAGACAACCAAGGATTCACACACATACATAGAAAACCTAAGTACAGAAAAAGGAAACTGTACATTTCTTTCATTAAAAGTCACTATTAAACTCCCTAGGGGCACTGGTACTCAGTCAGTAAAATATTAAACAACACTCAAATTTTTCAGGTCCCGCTGTTGAAGCTAATGGGGTAATTTATGCAGTTGTGCTCAAGTACTGTTCTAGAAAAATGGCCAAAAATGGCCTAAGTTACTATTTTTGTCATCCTTCTTGAATCACTAGTTAAAGAGAACTTCACTGCCATCTTTAATGTGATTAGCAACTCTTGTAAGTAATATTAAAATGAGTTTGTAGTCACAGGCAAACTACATCATACTTGACTTGTCATGTTCAAAAAAGTATATATTAGTCAAGATTAAATTGGCCACAATACTAGAAAACCATAGTAAAGATGGAAGGCTTTTGAAAATTAGTACTGCAGCTGATCACCAAAATATTTTAACAATTCAAGCTGCTTTTCTTGTTCAGGCAGGTGATTGGCAGCAGGAGAAATATTCTCAGAATGTGCAGCACTGTTGAGCAATTTTTAGCTTTGTCTCTGTGTAACAACTGAGAGTCTCCCTCTATGCACACATTTTGGATAATGATAACTTTTGAGTGCTTATGAGAATTATAAAAGATATAGCCATGCTTCATGCACTTAATATACAGTCATGCATTTTCTATATATTCCATGGTGAACCTGTCTAAGATACAAGCAAGAGCAAATGCATCAATGGACAATATGTTTCAGCTAGACATTTTAATTACATTTTTTCTTATGCACAGAAAAATAGCTTCAAAGAGCAGCCTCTACCCTTGGAATATCCACAATTTTATTAGCTGTACGAAGAGAAATATCAAGATTGCCATGCCACTGTTGCTTTTTATTATTGTTTGTCTGATTGATTTTTTGCTGGGTTTTATTGTGTTTTAAACTGCTGTAAGGAACCATGAGTACTGTAAAATGCAGTAGAAAGGCAGGATATAAATATTTCTTATTAATGCATAATACATAGATGCAATTAATACACAATACAGGTTTTTTTTTTAAAAAAGGTTCACCATGGAATAAAGAATCAAACTACTTTCTAGAAAACATAATCTCCCAATTCATCGTCTTTGAAAACTCTAGAAAAACCAAACTGGAAGGGGGAAGGGAGAAGCAAAAGCAAAGGATGTAGGACCATGCTCTTCACCCACGCACCTGAAGGAACTACTCCAATACCATCATCAACATCATAATCTGAGATGTCACTATCACTGATTCGCTGAGATCCTGTGCAACAGTAAGGCAAATAGATACCTGTATACTTGGTTCTTTTGTAAAGGGCAGAAATAAGTTTAAGTAAAGATTCTTGTCATTATGGAGAGTCAAATATGGGATGCATTCATATTTTAAAACAAGGTTAGATTATATATATATATATATTAAAAAAAAACTATTGTAAAATGGCTCAGAAAGGAGACATAGTACCTGGGTAATGGCACCAGTCCCAAATATACTTACTGCAAGTTCTGTTGAAATAGAAAAATTGTGCCAGCCTGGATGAGTAGGCTGACATTAACTACAGCAGTGCAAACAGTAACTTGCATAGCTGTGGAAAAGTTAAATTAAATGCCTGCCACGAGGGACAGAACTTGACAGCTCTGCCTCACATACCAGTGCAACATTGTCTTACTAAAATGATCCATAAAGTTGTGGGTTCATATTATCCAGCAATGGTCACCATATTGTGTCAGAGGCTGTTAATAACATGCTGGAACAGGCCCATCTCGTTGAGCATCCCTTTCTCACAGTGGCCAACCAGATGCCCACAGGAAGCCTGCAAGCAGGGACCAATCACAAAAAGCACTCCGCTCTTGTAGTTTCCAGCAACTTGTATGTAAGCCCGCCTTCCCCTGGTTCATGTGACTGGTAGGGGCCTCTCATAACCCATACCCAACCTACATTCCATGCCTGAAATCAAGTGTTTCTAGCTGATAAAGAACCATGTAGGGCTTGAAAGTTCAGCTTTTCATGGACTTCTTTTCTTGAACTCTGTTGAGTTCCCCACTCCCATTAAATGTACACATTTTCTGAGCTAGTGAAGGTCCTGAAAGTTGTTTAAAAGTCAAAGGAACCCGGACCTTTTGTTGGACTTTAAAACTTAGTACGTACAGAGTTTCAAATACATTGCCACAAATGCAGTAGCTAGAGCTATATATTGAATATTAGTGCCAACAGCCGAGAATCAAATGTCCTAATCTTCCAGTGACATTTACAGGACCCCACTTGGTGAATACAGTGAAATTGCTTTAGAAATAAATTGGACTGAAGATGACCGCCACCAAGTTGGCATAAGTTTAGTGAAGTAATATGGAAACGGTAAAGCTCACGGAGGGAGTGTATGCTGCTCAGTGCTGTTGTTTATCAATGCTTGGATCCTAAGGTAAGAGAACTTTTGCTGTGGGTGGAAAGTTTCTTCCCCTCACCTTGTAGCACCTGTGAACATCCAAAAAGACACTCCGGAGAAGCCTTTTTCTACCTTGTATCTCCAGATGTTGTTGGACTATAACTCCCATCATCCCTAGCTAGCAGAACCAGTGGTCAGGGATGATGGGAGTTGTAGTCCAACAATATCTGGAGACACAAGGTTGCTCTAGAGGGTCTCCCCCAGCAGCCCCCTGTACACGTCCCACATAGTTCAGGAGAGGCTTCTGGTTGGTCACAAAACGGGATCAGTGAATCTGTTAATTGGTTTCTCTCAGTTTCTTGCTTTTTCATTCTTAAGATAAGGACTTGTGATCACGAGTCGGTGACCATGTGTGAGTTGGATGCACTTAATGCCTGCAGATGCATTTTTGTACACGTTTCTTGGCTGGAAAACTTTACTGCAAAATTCAGAGAAGAGCAAATTTCAAAGCACAGTGATGTTTCGGTTTGCATAAAATCACAGAATCATAGAATGGTAGAGTCTGAAGGTATCCCAAAAGTAATCTAGTCCAACCCCCAGTAATGCTGGAATCTCAGCTAAAGCACAGTTTCAGAAAGTGGTAATAAGGTAGATTCGTCTTTAAATGTGAACTGAACTCAATTTCTTCCCCATCCCTTAATGCAGATGGCTGCAGCGGTGACAAAACCTTTCTTCTGTGAACGTCCTAAACTTATCTTAGGATCCAAGCTGAAATTTTCACACCCATTCTTATTCAAGTAAAACTCCAGAACCTTTTAAAGAAGGCAGCTGCTTACATGTTCTAACACGTGTTAGTACGCCTTTGTTATCATAACAAACTAGCCGAAAAGAAAAAGGAGTCGTGGACCTACTTTGTAATTTTTTGCTAGAGCTTTCTCCACCATGGGCATGTCTCCTTGGCATGAAAGGTGATGGCTGAGGCAGAGGTAGTGAGGATTCATCATGCGTCTGCAGCGTATACCAATGTGGTTCATCATCTAAAAGTGCTGTCTCCAGCTCTATAAGGATCTATGGGGAAAGGTAGCAAGCTTCATCAACAGAAAACAAAATGCTCTGGAGATCCTGTCACATGTCTAAAATAGAAGTAGTTTGCAGTGCCAACGTATGTGCATTCACCTCCCCAAGAAAGTCGCTTTCTTCTTCTTGCACTCTGGGCTGATCCCAGACCGTGATCTCCAACATCCGTTCTCTAAAATCTCTACGGTGCACGTGGGAATAGAGAAAAGTTTGGTTCCATTTTGGTTCTAAGCTTTTCTTTACCGTTTTGGTCCTCCTCTTACTCTTATCACTGAAACAAACAAACAAAAAACAAAATGTTGTTGTAAATCACAATGCAGAAAGCAAGGCCTCTGACTCACTCCCTACGACTACCATATTTATTATGCTGGTGGCCTTGTTTCTCAGCCACAGAGCAGTGCTGCCAGGCCAAGAACACTCAGCAGTCAAAAGGGCTGAAAGGGGACATTTAGGTTGTCCAGCAACTATAAACATAGGAAGCTGCCTTATAATGAGTCTGACCACTGGTTTATCTAGCTCAGCCTTGTATACATTGACTGGCAGCTTCTCTCCAGATCATCAGACAGGGTTCTCCCCCAACCCTACCTGGAAATACCAAGGATTGGATCTGGGGCCTTCTGTAATCAAAGTAGATGCTGGACCACTGAGTTTCAGCCCCTAGGCGAGTGGAAGGACTAAGGGGCAGGCAAATGAACCAAGCCATTATGAGAGTTATCCATTACCCCAAGTCCATTTAGTGAATGAATTATCAGTAACACAAGCCACGGGTTGAGTGTTTGGTACAAAAGTTGCACTCAAAATAAAAGACCAAGGATTGGACAAAAATACTTTTACTGTATTTTGTATCTATCTATCATCTATCTATCTATCTATCTATCTATCTATCTATCTATCTATCATCTATCTATCTATCTATCTATCTATCTATCTATCTATCTATCTACACACACACACACACACACACACACACACACACACACACACACACATTTAATGGGGAAGGGACAGATAAATGGAAAAAATCAGCTCTACCAATAAGGTTGAAGAGGAGAAGGGGGAGGATAACATTGGAAGAGAAGATGTGGTATGGTGAATATTCTTTTCTTGGGCCAGGATAACTTTCCATCGCGGAAAGTTTCTTTTCCTACAAATCCCTTCCATCGAAAAGGATTCTGACTGCTTCCCCAATAAAAGATACAGTGGTACCTCAGGTTACAAACGCTTCAGGTTACAAACTCCGCTAACCTAGAAATAGTACCTCAGGTTAAGAACTTTGCTTCAGGGCGAGACCAGAAATCGTGCTCCGGTGGCAGCAGGATGCCCCATTAGCTAAAGTGGTGTTTCAGGTTAAGAACAGTTTCAGGTTAAGAATGGAACTGCGGAACGAATTAAGTTCTTAACCAGAAGTACCACTGTACAGTTCATGGTATTAACCCTTATTCAAAGATGGTCCTTAGAACAGTCATGAGACTGGAGTAAATTACTCTAAATATAGGGCCATTCATAGATGGATTTTTCATTGCTCTTTTAGAAAAGCATATAAACATATAGCAATATATTATTTCAAACTATTTTTTTCAGTAGAGCATGTTTTTTATTTAAAAAGCTACCTTCTGTCCGGAAGGAAATACATTTTTACATAAGGATTTCTCGGGCGTCCATCTATTCTGGGTGGCAGGTCTGTTGCTTGAAGAACATTCACTATTAACTGATGCCCGACTTTATCATACCAAAGCTTTACCTAAAATATTATAAAATAATTGCAACTTGTCAGTCCAGAAAATGCATTCATTTGGATTCGTATCCAATCAGATCCTTAAGACTTGAGCTGGGGTAAAAATATGCTCATTTTAAAATGGCAAAAGTAAAATACAGTATTGTAAATTTAAATATCCACTCCTCCCTTAAGCCTAGCCACAATATACTTGATTAATTAGTAAGATATTGGGAATGATCCACTGAAACTGATGGTCAGGAGATTCGGGACAGACAAAAGTATTTCTTTCCATAGCATTTAATTAATTTATGGAATTCAATACCAAAGGAAACTAGTGGCGGTCACAAGCTTAGATGCCTTAAAGAGGGTTAGACATAGAGGATGAGCCTGTTAATGGTGCATAGTAATGATGGCTATATCCCTGGACAGTTTACAGGGCAGGTATGATATAAAACACAGTAATTAAGATCAACGAAAAGCTAAAACAGACAGCAGTCTCCCCCCTTGTAACAGGTGCAGTATAGAGAGTTTGCAGATTTAAAAGACAATTGAAAAGCATGTGTGAACATCTGGGTAGGCTTGTCTATACAATAAGGTTTTTACCCAGCGTGGAATAGAGTACATTGAAAGGGCCTGCTTGATATCAATAGGCAGCGAGTTTCAATTCTTACAAAAGCGGAACAGGTATTATGTGGCATCTGTTGTAATGCAAATTCTGCCAGCCTAAGCGGTTGATTGAAGCGCAAGACCTCTAAAGAGGATAAAATGAGGAGATCTTTCAGGTAACCTGGATGCCACTGACCAGTAGCTGCTGAGGAGCAACAACAGGAGAGGGCAGTGGTCTTCAGCCTCTACTTGCCAGCTGCCCAAAGGCATCTGCTTGACCGATGTGGGAAACAGGATGTCAAACTTAAACAGACCTTTTGTTTGATCCTGGAGAACTCTTATTATATTCTTATTAATGCATGTTCATCGCTTGATGGCTGTTATATCAAGGGATGACTTGCATGTGAAAATATGCTATGCCAGACCAGTACATTTTGCTGCCTGAAATGACCCCCCCACCCATTACTAGGGCCAAAGTCTTGCTGCACCAGTTCTTGCCTTCATCTACCCTCCTACAGCTTGCTGCATTGTAGAACCAGCCCTGCTATACGTGGAGGTTTTTTCATTGAGTCAGTTCACACATCTGACATCAAAGCAATCAAATGTGGAGAAATCAAGAAGACAGGAGGTAATGTGGAAGTTGTACGTGTGGTGTTATAACTGGGATAGCCTATGCATGCATCCAAGTCACCACTGGATGATCTAGTGATGAACATTCATACAAAAGCATTGCTTCCAAAATGTCAATAAAAACATTTTCTGCATACAATTTAGGCTGCACAGACGTCAAAAAAAAAAACCACAAAAAGGAAAGGCTGAAATTTTCACTGACATTTTCCTCCTAATCTGCTCAGTTTTGTAACCTATACCTGAACAAAAACAGCAAACGAAATGTGCTGCTGGTGAACGCCATTTTGTACTTACAGAGAGCTGCCCAGGCAGGACCTGTGGAGCATCTTTTAGGGCTCCAGGACTAGTAGGGGAAATAACAGAAATTGACGGCCGTTCCATTTTTTGAGATTCAAATGAACTAGAACCTGTAAGGATTGTTGGGGGGGGGGGGAGAGAATGTGAGGGGGAAGAGACAGCAGTTTAATGCAAGATACACCAAAAACAATTTCATTATTGCTGCTACTTTTAACATGTAGCATTGCACACACTGAACCAACTACTCTGAGATGCCAATACCAATGGGTTGACTATTCATCAACATGAGAAAGAAGATTCTCTTTCGAAATAAATGAGGGGAGGGTGACAAAAGAGTCTTCGCCAAAATAACAACAGCAATGATGGTGATGATAAAAGAAACAAAGTACCTTCCCTTTGTAGCCCATTTTCCATAGCTGCACATGTATTTATTTTCAAATAGTTATAGAAAGGAAAATGACAGAAAAAAGAGGAGCAGGAAAGGGAAGAAGAATAAACATTTGAAAATTCTGATAAATGTCATTAAATATTGGATTTTCAACAAAACATTTGATTTTGAGCAGATGCAAAAACAAAATAAGAAAACTGACAGCCTTTCCACTTGGTCAGTCAAGTAATAATCCCGAGGCTATTTTCAATGTCAATATTCCATCCAATATCAAGGAGACAGATAATCTCGCTATGGGGGAGAATATACTCGGGACAGTATAGTAATAAAAAAAAAGACATTCTTTGCTAAAATTTGGAGAGTGATATAGGTGTCAAAGATTTTATCTTAACTTTAAAATAAAAGGTTTGCAAAATGTAAGTTGTCTTGGGGGTCATTTTTTGGCCAAAATTTGACTCATAAATAAATAAGATGTGGGAACGGAGTACTATTGTCACCATTTGTTAATCAGAAATAAAGTTGGTAGTGGAATGCTAGAGATGTTCAGAGAATAATAGCACTAAGAGTGATATTCAACTAAGTTGTACTCTGAGTAAACTTATTGAAATTGATGGGCTGAGAACTAACATTGGCTATCACCCTAAAATTCACATTCATGTGGCACATGCAGGAAAAATGGATTACGACCTCTTATGGGCCTGTTATGATTGTGCAACTATATACCACACAACAGATGTTGAATGTTCTTCAGTTTTTGCAACTGAAACACAACCTGGAGTGAAAGTTAATAGACATTTGCAATTCAGGGAAATGATGACACAGGAAGACCCTAAGTTACATTTTCTCACGGAAAAACTTTTTCCCTCAAAGCTTCATTTTTATGTGGAGTTTCACCACACCACAGGAGAAACAATCTAGCTAGTTTCTTGTCTAAACTGGAAGTGAATTCAAACAATCTGTTCAGGTGATGACATTTGAGTGTTCTCACCATTGAAAGTGTAGGCATATCAGCATCAACATTTTGTGGACTGAACCCAGTGGTATCAAAAATCAAAAGTCGTTCAAGACAAAGATTGCACTAACAGACTGCATAATGCTGCATAAATTCTTCTAAATAATTTTCTGTCAATCTAAGCATAAGCAAGAACAAAGAAAATACTCACTAGATTCTAGTGGAGGATGAGAAGTCTCAGGAATCCTTGGAATGTCACTAAAATAGGTATAGAAAAATTAGAAAAACCTGAACAGCTTCTCTACAAAACAAACACATGGGCTAATTTTAGAGGGAGGTAATGACTTAATTTTCAACAATAATTTCCCTCAGATTTTCACTCATGCCCCTGAAAAATCCCACACTTACAGGTCTTTGAAACATCTTTGTTAGATATATTGTTGTTTTTACTTTAACTTTTCTCTCATAGTGCTATGCCAAAACCTATCCTCTGTTTTGGCAAAAGAGGCTTCATCTTCCTTCTCCATTCCCAGGATGCTTTACAATGTCTTTCAATTTTCTTTAGAATTCTGATGGCACAGGGCTGAGCTTACTTAATTATTGTGAGGGAGACGAGGGCACTGTGTGTGTTTCTTTCCATTGCACATTTCTCTAGTAGTCTGCAGCCTCCCTGGGTGCCTGTATTTCCTGATCTGAGAAAGCCCTACAGGGAGTGATGCTTTATGACACCATCATCTAGGCTTTAGCTAAAGTGTGGGAAGCCAGGGAGTTTGCCAAGCCCCTGGGAATGGAGCACTTGCTGATTTTGTTTCAGCAAAAAAATCCATTTAAAAAAAAACCCTCCCTGAACTGATTTCTTTAAAAGTGAAAAGATCACATTTAACAACAAAAACAACAATCTATCAGGAGGAGTGTATGCAGTCTCTCCACATTCCCATACTTACAGGAAAGCCCACCTGAGAGTTTCTTGAGTTACAGACACCTAGGAAGGCTGAAAATTCCAGCACCAGAGTGATGATTTGTAGAATGAAAGAAAGGACATTCGCAGAAGATTTTGGCCACCTCAAAAGTAAGGTAAGTATAACAAAATCCCACACCCCATTCATGAAACTCTTCCCTCCTCCTTCCTAATTTCCTTTTTTTTCCATTAGTAAAGCTGGGATTTACAATAGAACTTGATGATCCTAAGGGACTTATCACTAATGTACATTTGGTTTTGACAATGATTACAACACAGGCAGCAACTTCAATATGAACACACTATCAGGTTACTATTGCAGTTGGATGTTCCACAATATTTGTAAAATCACACAACAAAGGGAAATATGTTGGAGAACAGAACGTTGACAGCTATCTACAGCTAGTGATTCTGACTTTCCCCCTTTTTGAAAATGACACAGATTGTGTAACTCACTAGAAGTTTTTATACACGCGTCTCAAGGAGTTTGCTGAATGAAGCCTATGAAAAAAACTAACAATAACAAAGGGGGGGGCAAAGAAAATATGGAAAAGGTAAAAAATAATAATAAATGCATATACACATGGAAATACAATACACGTGGAAACTGATATATAATACAATACACATGGAAACTGATATATCCCTAAATAGGGCTGCAATTCTAAACACAGTTACCTGGGAGTAAGCACCCTTGAACTCAGTAGGATTTACTTCTGAATGGACATTGTACAGCAGATGTGGAGAACATTTAGCCCTCTAGATGTTGCTGAATTATAACTCCTGTCAGCCTCAGGAAGCCTAACCAATGGTAAGTGATGATGGAAGTTGTAGTTAGCAACATCTGGAGGGCCAAAGGTTTCCCACCTCTGATGTATAGGATCATGTTACAGATTTGTATACATTAGCCACTGAAACAGCAAAACATGCTTCCTATTAGTGGCTCTCAGTCCGAAAAGATTTTGTTTGCCCTTGAGCAGTTTTGATTGTTTATCACAATAATTTTTACCTTCATCCACATATTTTAGTTTTACATTTGGGTGGGGATTTGCCATAATTTTATGCTGGGGATTCACCAGAATCTATAAAGTCCCCTGGCAGCATGAGATTTGCTAGACCTTGCCAGGGGTCTTAGGCATAGCATGTGTGAATGTTATCCAGATATGGTGCATAGGGACTTGTTCAATAGCTTTAAGCTGCATGATATGGGCAAGCCACTTTCTGCACACAGGCCTTGAATACTCTCACACATAAACAAAGAAGCATTGTGGGTTGCTCAGAATCCAGGAAACTGTTGTCTGTGCCACAGTAATGCCACAGAAACCCACTTTTATATAAATAAACATGACACGTAAATAAATGTAACATGTATGAAGAAATTAACCCAAAGTAGTGTGGTAAACGTTTTTTTGTTTTTGTTTTGCCTTGTCTGGCCTCGTGGCTGCAATATTTGTGTGATTACACAGCTTTAGCAAAATATGAAGGAGAATGTTGTAACACCTGTGGAAACTGTGTCCAATAATCATTTTAAAAAATCCCTCCCCCTATCCCTCCCCCTTATATTTATAGTTTTAGCTACAACTCTTAAAACGCCGCAGATCCCTGCACAATGTGGTTTTCTCAAGAGGTCAATCCACTTAACAGTGTTTGCACCCCTTCAGGCCTTTTTCGTTTTATTTATTCTTAAAATAACTATGTGCATATATTATGGCAACAATAGCCCTCTTCCGGCATTCCTAATGTAGGGGAAAGTAGACATCCGGTGAGGATAAGCATGCAAGCTTTGTTCCCCTTCTGTCACTAATCTCATCACCTTCCAGCTTGTGAAAGGAGACAAGCTGCAAAATGAAGCCTTTTGCATTCATGGAAAATCAGGATTCTAACATGAGTGTTGGGGGGTGGGAGTTCATGAATACAAAAGGCTCCTCTGGCAGACATTTGCCTTCCACAAATTAAAAGGAGATTGAAATGGTGGCATGGGTTGGGGGAGCCCTCCAAATTAACCCATCTCCTTTACTTTCTCCTGCGAAATGTCTGAAAAGTGTATGTCTGTGTGTGTGTGAGAGAGAGAGAGAGAAAATTGAGAGGGGAAATGTGTGTGTGTGTGTGTGTGTGTGTGTGTGTGTGTGTGTGTGTGCATAGACAGTCACACAGAGAAACGCTTACATAGTTATGACAGGTGTGGGGGGGGGGGCAAGATTCCACATGTAACACTGTGCATTTACAAAACGAATGATTTGAACCTTACCCAATAGGCCTTGAAACAATAATTTCAACTTGAGGTTCTGATTTTGATTCTAAAATAATGTTGTAAACTTCTTCGTTTGTAGCTCCAGGAAGCGGTTTGCCATTCCATTCTAGAACTTCATCACCTTAAATGTAAACACAAGGGAGGTTTCCTCCTGCCTTTCATATCACTTTCAAGCACACACAAATACCTCCACCCCCAAAAAAGTTTTCTTTTCCAGGCTTACAGATGGCCAGTTTATTGAATATTCATCCTAATAAGTTTGCAGAAAGCTTGTGTAGAAGTTATACAGTGCCTGCTCTTTATTTAGCATCCATTCTGATTTGTTTATGCACAGGTTATACATCTGAAGGCAGCCCTGTTTACGGAAGTTTTTAATGACTGATATTTTAATGTATTTTTAATCTTTTGTTGGAAGCCGCCCAGAATGGCTAGGGAAATCCAGCCAGATGGGTGGGGTATTATTATTATTATTATTATTATTATTATTATTATTATTATTATTATTATTGTACAACACCCACTATTGAGCATTCATCCTGTTTAGTAGCAATAAGGTTATATGACTTTCCATCAATTGAACATTATCTCATTTTTTCTAGTGCATTTTCTCATCACTTTCCCTATCATAAAATGTCTGGCTCTTTATTAAGTGGGTTTATTGTGCCAGAGCACTTTAATCCATTTCAATTGTGCAAAACTAAATTTGCTACAGAATCCATCTTCTGTGTAACGTATGTTAGTGACCTCTTCATATGCTGGCCAGACAGGAGATTCCTGCATTGCAGGGGGTTGTATAAAATGACCCTTGGGGTCTTTTCTGACTCTACACTTCCATGATTCTATGAGAAGCACCTTCCTGGCCAATGCATGTAGACAGAAGTAAGCTCCTCCAAGTGGCCAGTCAAACACCAACACTATCTTAAGGGGTTTCAATGTTCAAAGAGGCTGCTCAAAGAGCCCTGGCTCTTTTTCATGCCAAACAGACTGCTGTTTGGCGATCCTCATGTCAAAGCTTAGTTTAGTTCATTTTGTACACAGTGTACTCTGCTAACACCCTGAATACAAAAACAATCGCAGAATCACAGAAATGTAGAGTTGGAAGGGACCTTGAGGATCACCTAGTCCAACTTCTTGCAGTGCAGGAATCTTTCACCCAACATGGTGCTCAAACCCTGAGATTAAGAGTCTCATGTGCTACCAACTGAGCTATCTATATGGAAATAAAATCCACAGATCCCAAAAAATTGCAAAGCCCCCAATTTTCATCACTTCCCATCATTTTCTTTAAGGAGTCCTTTACTGCACCGAAGACGATTTCCTTCTGTATTCTGAAGTTTCTGTCCGCCTAACACAGAATGGGGAGCCCAGGCACTAGCATACCTCCGCCCCCCCCCAAGGCAGATCTGCAGATGCAGAAGTACTGCATGTATCCATTTATTTTCAGACTCCCATGTTCACTTAAGCAGAGGGTGTCAAGTGTGCAATCTAAAGGTGCTTCTTTTCATGGGGATCATTGCACTCAACTGGGTGGATTCATTTAGGGCCCATTTTTGTTCAAGTAAGCAATTTGATAATAATGTCAACATTAAATATTTAAATGGTATTTTAAAAATTAAGCCTGTTATTAAATATTTAATGCATATATAAGGAAGTCCTTCCAATTCTATATATGAATATAATGCTTTTTTATTTTCACCATATATAAATAGCTGCTTCTAAGGGCAAGCTGCACATTATTACAGACAGTAAAGATAGTGATTATCAATATATTGCTACCATCACATTAGACTGAAATGTTTTATTGCAAACTTTAATTTGGGATAGGGAACTTCACATCTGGAGATGAAATGCAGCACTCTAGGCCTCTCTTGTTTTTACATGAGTAGAATGTGTCATTTTATTTAAAATGCATCTCTGGGTTATTTGTGGGACTTGCCTGGTGTTTTTCATAGAATCATAGAGTTGGAAGAGACCACAAGGGCCATCCAGTGCAACCCCCTGCCAAGAATGTGTGCTTTTATTTAAAATGCATCTCTGGGTTATTTGTGGGGCATAGGAATTCATTTTTCCCTGCTGAAAAAGTTTGCTGACCCCTGGCCTAGATGAAGGCTGGGGAGTGGTGTGTGTTGCCTGTAGATGTAAGAACCTCTGACTTTTGCATGACTGGAAGGTAGCCCACTGTACATAGTACATAAGGGTCAAATCTGTGGCTCTGCCTGCTTTGGCCTCTGCCCCCACCCAGCTCTGGCCCCCAGAAGGTTTATGGGGAAATGTAGTCCTGAAAAAGTTCTGCGTTCCTGCTGTAAATGCAGCACAAAACACAACAGCAGTGCTATTTTCACAACATCAAAATAATAATAATTCAGTGGCTGAGTTACCTGCTCTTAGATGTCCCACCACATCAGCCAAGCTACCTTTCTTTACTTTGGTAATGAAGGCACCAAGTCGTCCTAAATCAGTCATTTTTCCTCCTACAACCTGAGTGGGTGGGGAAAAAGAGTCAGTTTTCAGAATACAGTGAATTACATTTTAAGGAATGCAATGAAAAATTATTTAATGCAATAGACAGCTGCAAGTTACCTATCACGACTTGCTGACCAGAATGTTTACACACAGGCCACACAAGTTCAAAGTTAAAATAGTCCTTGCTGAAGTGATATTTTATGTAAGGTTCAGAGGCCTTATACATGCAAAACTATATTTCTAAAAGCTCTCATATTCATATTAATACTTAAACAGGTTCTAGGTCAAAACATGTATTATGAACGTTAGGAAAGCCTGCTGGACCAGGCCAATGGCTCATGCTAGTCCATCATCCTGTTCTCACAGTGGCCAAACAGATGCCTGTGAGAAAACAGCAAGCAGGATTCGAGCACAGGAAACCTTTCAGTGTTCTTAATGAAGGGAGATGTTCCCCTATCTGGAAAGGAGTTTGGAATTCATCTGTCTATATTAGGAATTCACTGGGAGAAAGAGAAAGGTCAGAAATGCAAATTATATCTATGTCAGGCCCCTGCCCCAGACATTAAAGGGGCAGAAGTACCAAATATATTTCAATGGCTCATGATTCTATTTTCATATTTGGGAAGGTGTGGACTGGCTCAGCATCCTTTTCCTCTTTTCCTACCACAAAGTCCAAAAACCAAAGATAAGATTAGTACCCTGAGGAGGAGACACCACCATCACTTAGTTCTCTCACAGAGGCCACAGCCAACGTCTAAAATATATTGGAATAAATTTACAGCCTAACCTCCACAGTACTTACTTTGAGTCCCAGCAATGCACCTGACTCTTTTGGCATAGTTGTTCTCTTGTTGAGAATAACACGGCCAATTAGGCGATCTCCCTCTTTAGATGGTTGCCACGTTACAGGATGCTATTAAAAATAAACAAACAAGGAGAAGCAAATTCCTGTTTATGCATACAAGTCTGTAAAACAGCCACACTCTTTTTCTGATGTAATAAATTTGTTGGGCATCTATTTTTATAGTTATCAATGGACTGCATGTTGCCTATGCTGGTTATTTAAACTCTTTGCTATCTCCAGCATAGTACTTAGAATGGAAGGCACACTTACGATCCAAGACAAAGTACACAACTCCCTATGGTTTAACATATATTTTTCAACTAAGTTTATGTAATGGATGAAGGAGCAGATTTTTTACAAAAAATATCCTATCTATTAAAGATGTTTTATGGATTATTCATAAAAACAACTATGTCACAGGTTTTTTTTCATATTATCATGTTAAGAACCAACCAACACCATAATGATAATAAAAAATAATCAGCTATTTTAATTTAATCCAATAGACCAATTTGGCATATTTCTTACCGAGCTAATAGGAGATGTCTCCCTACTGTGCCACGTGGCAGGATCAAGCCAGTAATAATCCAAATCACCTGGAATATATAGGAAAGGAAAGAAATGTGTATTCTGAAGGAAATGCATTAACTGTATTATGAGTTGAACTGAATTTAGTGTTTGAATTTAGAAATAATCATAATCATAATATACAATTCCCTATTCAACTGCAGATCTTGCATGATGATTGAGTTTATGTTTTGGCTGAGTTTGTAATTTGTTAAAACAGTTTCTATATTACAGTGTTTCAAGATGCTGATGTTGCTAGCATATAAAAATACAAGGTGATACTTCAGATTGGCCACATTCAGATGACATCCTAAATGAAGTTTGAGGAACCTATGGCCCTCTAGGTGTTGTTGGACTTTCACTCTCATCAGACCCAGCTGGCATGGCCCATGGTCAGAAACAATGGGAGTTGTAGCTCAACAACATATAGAAGACTACAGCTTCCCCATACATGTGTTAAATAATAGTTTAGCAAATACCAGGCTGAATTAAGTCTTCCTACCCAGGTTTGGATGCTCTTATTCTCTCCTTCACAGGCACAAGGAGGAAATCAGAAGCTTCTGCTACAGTTTCGGATTAACCAGAGTTTAGTGGGTCATCCAAATCCTAAACTATGATTAATGTTAACTGTGGTTTGATTAAACAAGTCAGCTTCATAATCCATGCTTTGAAGCTGGCTTGTTTCAAACAAACCATGCTTACGATTAACCAGTTTGTTGGGTTTAAGCTACCAGTACAGTTAAGTGAAACCAAAATCTTCCTCACAGTCATATCAGAGAAAGAGAAAGATGAGCTCATTTCATCAAGCAGAACTGGGTTATTTATTCTGGCCTATCTAGCTCCATTCTGATAGCATTTCTTCTGGATTTCAGGTACCATATGTCCTGTAACCTGAGATGATTTCAATGGAGGTGCCAGGTGTTGAAACTTGGACCCCTCTACATATAAAACAACACACTCTACTTGCATGCTATAAACACAAGCTTGTGTCAATCCCACAATTTCCAACTGCAGTAAATTTTGAGCTGCTGCATGTTTGCTCCAGGTCCCCATAAGGCCTACTTGTGTACATTTGCAAATACATGGGACTACTTCAGGCTAAAGTTAGCTGTAGATAGTTCCTATTTAAATCAATGGCACTTAAATGATGGCTAACTTGTGTTACTGATTTCAGTGGAACTGACGTTCAGCTAACTTCAGCTGGATCCAACTCAGAAATATCACAGCATCATAATCAATTTCCAGTAAAAAGTGCTCTGAACATCTCACTATTTGGGGGAGACAGAAGCAACCAAAGCTACAATGAGTGACATACATATAGCTGTGCTGGTAAGCAACTGATAGCAGTTAAAATAATTTTGTGCGGTATGTAGTAGGTATATATACACAATATTAATTTGAATAATGGAGGCAAAAGTGGAAATGTACTTGATGAGATGACACACAAGTAAAAGGGGTAGACAGAAAAGATGAATGAATTACATGATGTGAGGTGATGGAGAGAGATGGAAATGCTTCTGTGTTATGCAATGATGACCAACAAATGAATTATAATAAACAATTCGCAGAGATTGCAGTTTAGAATACTAATCAGGATTCTGTACAAGAAGATGCTTCCTTGTAAAGAACAAGCTGGAGCACAATTCTCTGCACACTTACCTAATAAGTCTAATTGAAATTAGCAGAACTTACTTCCGAGTAAACATGCACAGGATTGCACTGTTAGTCACTCTGCTATTGTTGGTTATCCACTAATGCAAGCTGCGCAGACTCTGGTTTACCTCTGCCATGAATTCATTAGTTAGTCTAAAGCAGCTCATTCATTATCTCCTTTCCTCAGCCCCACCCACACCTGTAATATGGGGCTAATAATGTCAAACTACTTTACAGAGCTGTGATACAGATGATGAAGAGGATAACAACAACAACCAGCAGCATCAGCATCAATGGCACATTTATTTCTCATTGGGTTTATTTATTTTTTAAATATATATATAGCATGGTTGAGATCAAAACCTCAGTACAATTACATAGCCACCCTTATGTTAAACCAAAGTTTAATATTACAAGAGTGATCCTACCCTCCCCCAATCTGCTTTTGATGCACCTGCTTTAGTTTTTAGATCAACCACAGTTTACTGTGTCATCAAAGATTGACCATTTTAATTTTAACTATGGTTTGCTTGAAACAAGCCAACTCCAAACAATGCATTATGAAACTGATAATCCAAGGCATCCAGCTGCCAGCTGAGAACAAGATGCTGGTCCAGATGGGCCATTGGCATCATGCTGCAAGCTCTTCTTATGTTCTTAATCAAACCACAGTTAACATTAGCCATAGTTTAGGGAGCTTTTTTGCTAGGGTTGTTGCTGAACTTGCAGAATCTTTCCTAAAGTTCTTCCTTTTTTTGACATGCTAGTTCGAATTAAGGCTGTGCATATTTATTAAGTTTTAACATTTATAATCTGTTCTTCGCCAGATAGTCCCAGGGCAGAACAAAACCACACCTTCATTAAAATGAAGTATAGTAAATAAAATAAAAAACAACAAACCATATTATATATACAACAACTTTTAAAATTATAATTAAAAGAATCAGGGGGGAAAATACTGAAACTGGCTAGATACTATCACAGTCAAGTGACTCATCACACTTTTCATCCCCTCCCAAAGGGCTGTGCAAAGAGGTGGATCTTCTCTTGTCATGAAAATGTTAGTGTAGTATCAGTATACCAGATACACCTCAAAGGATTCTAGAAGTAGGGAGCCACTACAGAGAAGGCCCTCTTATGCACCCTACAAACTTTGGCTAACAGTGGGATCATGAGCAGGCCCTCCCCCTCTGAACTTAGTGCATGGGCATGTGAATATGGAAGGAGGTGTGTGCAAGTATGTAGTTGTGCAAAGCCAGCATACTCATCAAAGCAAATCTGGTGCCATAAACTGGCATACTTGGGCACATGTTGTGGCAGAGCTCACCGGTACTGAATCCTACCCTGCATGCCCCATAACTGTAGGGATCACCCAGTTAGTGCCTCCATGTTGTCAAAGAGGGAGAGGTATCAGCTGATGACCCACTCAAGCATGTTGCCAACCTGCCTCAAAGGATGAAGCCTGAATATATAGGGAACAGGAGTATGGGTGGGACTGATAGGAAGCAACATACAAGAAGAAGCACTGACACAAATTCACACTCAGGCACAGACTTCTCCCTCTGAAGAGCAAACAATATACCTTCTCTCGTTGTTATTTGTCCCATTTCACTTCAGACATATTAAATGGAGTCCCTAATTCATAATGATGATGATACTTTAACAGCAGCATTCAAGAATGTGTACTCTGTTATACAATTTATCTTTCACAAAATTATTTTTATGGCAAACATTATATTGCTAACAAAAGTTGGTTGGGCTAGAATTTGTCGACTGCTTTCTCTCCTTAGCTTCACTCTGTTCAGTTTGCTATATAAAGTGCCAAAAAAGGAATACATTCAAGATTAGAGTCAGAAATACCTAAAACTGAAATGCAATGCTTTCCAACTGGGCACATTGTATTTAAAAATAAATCCAAAAGCATACTATATGATAATACACAGGCTGCATTATTGCAATTTGAAGGCTATGAAATTTACTAACCACAACATGACTCAGGAGACGCAGGGCACACCAACTCTCTTCTGCCAAACAGATTAGCTAAAAATAATATATCTGAATGATTATATGTTCCCTGACCATCAAAACTTCTGAAATCTGATTACTTTCTCTAACGTGCAATATTGTTTATGGGTAAATGAGATTTACCCTGTCCAGAATTACATTTACAGACAGGTTATTTTAAAATAAAATTTTAAAAAATCTAAACACATATTTATGGTTTAAAAAGTCAGCTTATATTTTAAAAACACAGTTATATACTTAAAAATCAGGAATGGGTATTATGAAGGGTAAAGGAACCCACCCGCCCACGCAAAAGCAACAAAAATGGCTCTTTTTATCTATCCCCCCCCCCACCCTTATGCTTGTACTTCACCACCAGAAGAAACCTTTTCAGAACTCAGACTGATTGGCAATAATATTTTACAGACATCTACAGCCTCCCATTCTGACAGTACCATTAGATTACCTGTCCCCGAATACACCGTATGGAGAAGAAACTGAAGGAAACCAGCAAACATAGCAGCTTCAGCTCAGAGCACCTAAACAAGCAGAACCGACTTCAAGCAGGTTGCTGATTTCCAGCCTGCGACTGTAGCAGAGCCGTAACCGCAATGGGCGGGGGGGGGGGAGAGGAAACCCCCGTCCAAAAAACAAATCAGTACAAAACCAGGTCTATAAGTCCTTGTCTCCTGAGCCAATGCCAAATCATTCTCCAATGTCAAACACTCTACAACAGTAACACCAAACAAGGCCACAAGAGCCACAGCCATCAATACAAATCTCTGCAGTGTGGAGAGAGCATTGATTACTGCATTAATCTATACATGCTCAGTGCAATGCTAAAGAGCCTCTCTGGCTACAGAGAATCCTTAATGATTTTAGGAGACTTCACAAGACAGTCTGATGAGGGGGGGAGGGGAACCCCCCCTCCAAACAAAACACTGCTCCCTGCCCACAGAGATGGGAAAATAAATGTTTTATCTGCCAGTACCTGACACAGACAAATGCTATGCGGAGCACAAGTATCAATGCAATCGGTAACAAAGCGGCAGCCATTCTTCCTCTTTAGTACATTTAAACTGTGCAATTTAAACACGGGCACAACACAAATTAAGACTGACCCACCCTCCTTAATTCACAGATAGGAGGCCACCACAGAAATGTGTGAGTTGGGTTAGAAAGAAGAGAAGCCAAGCCCACCAGCTGGCAAAGTTGTTCCTCAGGTTGCCTGATTCAAAGGCAAAAGCAGCTAAACCTGGGCCAGAAGGCATATGTTTACTGGATGCTGCTCTCAGCAGCTGACACGAGACAAGCCTTGGGCAACTGCCAAGGGGCACTCACAGCACATGGACCACTTCTTCCGGAAACTGGGGGCATTTCCATGGGCAGAGAGAAAGTGAGTCGAAAGAGGCAGGTGGAGATTTTCTTAGCGTTGGCACAGGTCCCTTCCCTTTGCAGCAGTTTTGTCTCCCATGCAGATGGTGTTGTGGGGAGAGACAAAATAATACTTGTAGTTGAATATAGCAGCTGAATGTAGCAGTTCGAAAGCACGTCAAAGTGCAAGTAGATAAATAGGTACCTCTCCGGCGGGAAGGTAAACAGCGTTTCCGTGCGCTGCTCTGGTTTGCCAGAAGCGGCTTTGTCATGCTGGCCACATCACCTGGAAAACTGTCTGCAGACAAACGCCGGCTCCCTCGGCCAGTAAAGTGAGATGAGTGCCACAACCCCAGAGTAGTCCGCGACTGAACTTAACTGTCAGGGGTCCTTTACCTTTTATTACTACATCTCACAGATTTCTCAGTGATATACTATAGGTCAGCACTGTACTAACACAATGGTAGCTATTAGTTGACACTACAAATACTTTAATGCACTACTTGTGCAAAGGGGAACCAGGTACAGGAAGGGGCTGCAAAGCTATACGGAGTGCCCCACCCCAAGGCCATGACTTCCACTGACGTACGGGTAGACATCTGAGCCAGCAGCACTGTGAAATTACTACAAAATCTACCAGAAACTATGGAGCATTTGAAACACAAATCATTATCAACACCCTCATATCAGCCCGTCGTAAACTCCTAACAACTGAATGGCTAAAGCAGTTTAATTGATGCCTGAATGAAAATACTGCAATCAGGGTGAACATGGAACATAATATATTTTGGGTTCTGCATGTCTGTTAGGAACATTGCGGTATTTACTGTTCATTAAAAAGAAAAATTATTCAAGGGTATATTTATTTATTTATTTTATATTTGTTACTTTGTATTTTTCTATGTATTTTACCTAACTTCAAATGATTCAGACTCTGACTTGGGGGCTCATAGAGACAGGAGAAGGGCAGAGAGAGCAAGCTGACTGCACCAGGTCAAATTTCATTCTACAGCAGTACTTTTAGTCTTCTTTTGACCCGATTTGCCCCTATAGAAAACAAATGGCAGATTTTATATAATATTTAATACCTCTCTAATGTTGCCACAAGCAACACATCCTAATCCTCATCACAATTTTCTAGGCCAAGCTACGATTAGAATTGTGATGACACAGATAAAGGGAATCTGGACAATACGGGTTAATGTTTTCATTTCTTCTCATAAAGCAAGCAGAGAAAAGGTTCTGAACATATCACCCATATATATCCTCATTACTGGAAGTGTGGTTACATAGTTTTGAGAGAGGTGATGGACCACATTAATTTTCTATTGCTCCAGAGGAGGAAGTCGCTGACATGGTCAGGGCCGTCTCAAACAGGTTGGGCACTGTGGCGCCGTGGCACAGAGATCGCTCCGGCGCCCCCGCCCTGGTGGGCGGGCGCAGTGCGCAGCATGGCTTCCGGGCGGCTTTGCCGCACAGTGCCCACCTGCCGGCCCGGCGCCCTGGCACCCCGCGCCACCGAGACTACCCCTAGAGCCGGGCCTGGAAATGGTGCACCCAGATGTTACAGACTACAATTTCATTCAGTCTAAGCAGCACACCAGGGATAATGGGAGGTCCCATCAGTGACATCTGCAGGACACCCCATTGGCCACCCCTGCTCTAGAAGGTTCAACCTCGCCCAATGGGTTCTAATTAGAATAAACAATATTTGGAGTAAACATCAGGAAACACTCCTGGATGGTGCAAACTGTTTGACAGTGGAGCAGATTGCCCTGGGCAATCCTTTGTTGGAAGTTTTTAAGCTGAAGCTGGAATTCCACCTGTTGGGGATGTTGCAGTAGTGGGGTTCCTTCCAAGTCTGTGATTCTAAGGCTGAGGTGATTAATAAAAGGCACATTATGTTTCACTGCAAAAAAATATGGCTCCATCAACAGTTTCTGCTTTGTGACAATTCCCCCAAGCACCTAAATGCAAATAAGTTTGTGTTCGAAGGTCTAAACTGCTTCTTCCCTAATATCCTGTCTCTCACCACCACCTTATGGCCTTCATTGGTTTAGAGGATACATCCTGTATTGTACTGAGCTTTGGAAGGACTAGTTACAACTTCCTTTTCCTAGGTCTAGGAATGTAGGAATTCGAGGATAAATGTGTGACAAAGGGCAGAAGTTCATAACAAAGCAAGCTATCACTAGCGTAACTTTTAAAATGTGTTTGATGAAGGTTTTTGTTTCTCTTTAATTATTATCCAGCAAAGTTCAAGAACCAAAGGTCTAGCATTGGCTGTCAGTAAGAACTCATAGAGATGTGGCTACAGTTCTGTTTCAGTCTGTCAAGGGTATTTCAATATGATTTTGGTACTGTTGGTGCAGTAGATTTGACAACACATTGCTTCACTGGTGCACCATTTCAGGTCTGTGAGCGAAACCTAAATTGTGGCATCATAGTGACAAAGCAGTCATTGCATCCATTACTATACACAGTTCCTGATACAGCTACTCAAAGCACTGGAATATCAGCTAACACATTGGTTGCTAATGGGACACCTGCGGATACATATACGCCATACCTCTATACTCCCTTAGTGGAAAGAAACCTCCTTTAGCCAACAGAGGAGCTTTTTCAAACCTATGTAGTGAGGGGTCAATTTAAGGTAGGTTGCAGCTGGGGAGGAGAACGTTGCAAGGTCCTTACTCTAGTCTTTTTTCTAGTTCTCAAATATGCCCATGGGCCAAAAAAGGGTTACAACCCCTCCACTAATGTATAGTAGCTACTTACATGCCATGAATACTACTCTAAAACTAGGCCAACCTTGTGCAAATGCATATTCCAGCCAGAGTTCTTGGTTCAAGAAAAACATTTAACTCATGAAGCAATTTTTAAGATTTATCATCCATGAGATATATAAAACAAGCCCTTTCTTAAAAGCACAAATGATAAGAGAGTTGAAATATTCTCCCTATATGACTCCCTTACAGCGAATTTTTCAAATTCATACCGGTGAATAAAACTACACACTATTTTCATATAAGTACAGAGTCAGAAGACTTTAAAACTGCTGTTGGAAATTGCATATCAAAAACTACTCTGGTACGATAAAGCTTTTATGAAATTTGGCAATGAATTAGCAGATGTTTCTGGAACTGTAGATATAATATTCAGTAGCTAACTTAAGAAAATATTTATGGGAAATATTTATGGGAAACTTAAATTGCACAGACTCCATCTAGTGGCCAATTTAGCATAAGGTTTAGCAAAACTAGAGGATTAATTTGAACCAATTCATTCCTATTGTGCTTCTATTTACATTAATTAATTTATTTCTAACACCAACTCCAAAAAGTTCATGTATCACATAAAAATATCCAATAAAATCTGGTATTTGCCTTGATTCTGTTTGCATTCCTACTTATCCCAGCTCCACAATTCAGTACTGATGCAATTAAAAGAAAACAAGCGGCCCTGTCTTCTCTCCTGAGCAGCAGGAAAAATATATACCTCTTTTTATAGCTTATTGAATCATTCTAAGCATGAAAAACATTTCACAACATTCTGATTTTCTACTTTTTTCAGCTCGAGAATTACTGATAACTCGTCAAGGTTCTGATTGGCTTTTCCTCATAATGAACCATGGCATGCTCCTCCATTCACACGGGGTGAAGACATCTTGCTAGTCCCTCCTACAGCAAACCAGAGGGTGGGAAGTTTTTCACAAAAGGAAATGACCGAACAATGATTTGTGAGAAATCAGACAATTAATGTGCTTTAACTAACTAGTTATTTCAAGTGCTTATTGAAACGAAGAAAACACGTCCAGAAATGGCTAAAAATGTGAAGCTTCAGGTTCACATCACATGATGGGGCAATGCTTCTTGCCTGATTTTGCCTGTCCCACCCCTGTATGCTATGTTTGATGTAATACATGACCCTGGTTTACAAGGGCAAGAAAAAAATGTAAAGAAACAAGCATGCCTGCCTAAAACACCTATCACTCGGAGATGTTTTATACCTGAAAAACTAACTCTAAAAATATCCTGCCACATTCTGGAATGCCCCTCCTCACCAACCACTCCTGTTATTATTATGTTTATATTCCACCTTTTCTCCCAGGAGAGCAACGTGGTTCTCCCCCTCTCCTCTTCTACACAGTGTCTGCATTCTCTACCAGCCTTCAGGTGAAGAACATTCCCGCTGGATGAGGCCAAAGGACCATCTAGCCCAGGCATCCCCAAACTGCAGCCCTCCAGATGTTTTGGCCTACAACTCCCACGATCCCTAGCTAACAGGACTTAACCTGAAAGTACTCAACCTGAAGCGTACTTAACCCGAGGTATGACTGTATCTTAAACTAACCCCATTCCAAATAAACAATGCAGAAATGCTTATATCCCAAATCTGGGCACATGCTCTCCTTTTTCTTGTTGCTGGATCATGGCTATTGTGTGGAAATCAGTGGGGACATCTAAGGAATGTGTTTAGATAAGACCATTCTGGTACTGTCTGTCCACATTTCAGGTACTCAGTTTATTGCAGTCTGCTTAATATCTAAAAAGCTCTCCTTTGAATAGCTGTACAATGTGATTTATATTAGATGGGGCGCAAACATCACTATGGACTGCTAGTCTCTAGCTGTTGTTTTCATTCTGAAGCCTTCTATCTGCATAGCAGAGCCCTTTTGAGGAACCACAGAAACCCACAGAAGAAACTCATCAGGACAAGGAAGATGATGCTTTCTGTAGCAGAAGGCATATTTTGTTTTTTAGTTACGACAGAGTAAAGCACTATGGTTGGAAACCCTATGCTAGGAAAAGCTATAAAGAGAATGCAGCCTCCTTTGTTTTTACAAATTTTCAGTAAATTATGACAGGAAATGCATGTTTAGATCAATTCCCCCCCCACATGTAATATATATTTAAATCTTTATCTTACCTTTTTCACTGACACTTTCACTTTCTATTTCCACGTCATCACAACTGGTATATTCAGGTGTTGATGCTCCTTCTTCCTCAGAGCTGCTGACTGACATTTGTCTTTTCTTTCCACCCCGTTTCGATCTATGGGGCTTTGGTGGAGACGGCCGCACTGATTCTGACTGGTCAGAACTAAGGGAATCATTCCTTAGCATGGTCTCCATTTTCTCCCGCTTTGCTTTCCGACTGAGAATAGCAGAGCTAGGATCTAGGCGACTCTGTGTTTTAAAGGGGTCGTGATTTTTGGATTCTAAGTGCTCTGTAGGAACCACGCTATGCCTGGGAGTTGGTGGGCTATGGTTAGCTAATTGTTTAGAAACAGAAATCCTTACATCACCTGTTCTTTCTATTGCGTACGCCCTCTGAGTATCCGGGCGAGACTTTATGTCCTGAGTTCCTTGCACCTGTGAGTGCTTTCCTAGTTTATTCTCAAGTACCTCGGGCTCCTCAACTTCTGTGTGTGGCAAGGCAACGTCACTGTGTCTTCTTTCATGCCGTGCTTTTGAAACTTTTGCATGCATGCGCATCTGTTCCTCGTCGGGATGCGGCTTTACGGGATACCTTGCCAGGTTTGGATCACTCCTGTATCGAGTGTGATAGTCATCTTCTTTCCTTTGCTTCTCTCCATCTATAGCTTTGCCTTCCTCAAAATCGTGTGGGAAGTCTGAATAGTCCCGAGACCTCCCTTTCTCTAATCTTCTACCATCACGTCTTTCTTTACATTCCCTCTCATCTCTTTGTCCTTCACCCTGCTGGAGTGAGGATTTTGGCACTCGTTTGCGCTCACCTTTTACACCTCCTTTCCCATTCTGTTCAGACCCTGCGGGTGTCTTCTTCCTGATGGGAAGGGGTGGAAGAAGAAGAAGAAGAAGAAGAAGAAGAAGAAGAAGAAGAAGAAGAAGAAGAAGAAGAAGAAGAGTTTGGATTTGATATCCCGCTTTATCACAACCCGAAGGAGTCTTACAATCTCCTTTCCCTTCCTCCCCCACAACAAACCCTCTATGAGGTGAGGGAGGCTGAGAGACTTCAGAGAGAAGTGTGACTAGCCCAAGGTCACCCAGCAGCTGTGTGTGGAAGAGCGGGGACGCGAACCCGGTTCACCAGATTACGAGTCTACCGCTCTTAACCACTACACCACACTGGCTCTCTTCTTTCTCACTGGAGGAGAATGAAGGGGACAAATCACACACAAACCAACGGCATATGCCCGAGCCCAATTCTGTGCAAGCTACATTGGAATAAGTTTTTTTTTAAAGGTACAGTAGGGAAATAGGAAGCTGCCTTACATTGTGCCAGACCAATGGTCCACTTCATTTAGTATAATCTACACCGACTGTCAGCGTTTAAGACAGGAGTTTTTCCCAGCCTGGCCTGGAGGTGCCAGGAATTGGACCTTAGACCTTTTGCATGCAAAGCATGTGAGCTATGGCTCTTCGCCATAAATTAAAGAGAAGATTATACAAAGCCTTTGAACTTAATTATCACCTGCATCATTATTGTCATGTCTGAAAGGCAGGTGCTAAAAGAAAAAGAATGAAATTTATTTTCAGTAATCCCCAAGTTGTTGTTGTTGTTTAAAAAAAATTCCATTTGGGAATAGGCAAAGAAGAATGTATAAAAAGTCCAAGTCATTTAAAAAAAACTCCATTTAGGACTAAGTCATCATGAGTCTAAATATTTGTGCTAGTAAGTGTCTCTCCATGTAAGCAAAGCAATCCCTGAATCCTCTCCCAGCAACATTCAGCAGAGCAAAAAAAGTATTCATGCAGAGACTCTCACATTTCAAAATGCTTGCATCTTAATTGCATGAATATGGATCTGGACAAATGAAATTGTAAAGATAGACTCAAATCTGAAAGCATCTGTTGAAAGAAGTCTTAGAGCACTTCTGAAAGTTTTTATTTGCTTGCAGCTAGTATGTGTTATTTTTGAAAGCGTGGAGCAAGAAATGCCCAAAATTGATCAGAAACCAGTATCACAAAGTGTGATTACCCATAAAGCAAGAGAACAGATCTAAAAACTTCACCTTAATCCATGAACTGTGGAATTAAGAGGTGTACCTGGCTTCTTCACTATGAAGCTTTCAGTGATTGGTGAAGATGCACCTCTTTACTCTAGCCTATGACACATGAGATCTGTGTTCTCAGGACCCACCTTAGTCCTGTGACTGTAATTTGCTTTGTTTTAAATTCTAAATTTGAAATTGTTTCATCCACCCTGGGACCTTCTGGTGAAGGACGGGTGATAAATAATAATTATTGTTGTTGCTGCTGCTGTTATTATTATTATTCCCAATTCCATTAACCAATAACAGAGTATTCCAAGCATTCCATCAACTTTCCTGCAAGTATGGAACATCAAGTTCCTGCCTATTTTACAGTAAAGGTAAAGGGACCCCTGACCATTAGGTCCAGTCATGACCGACTCTGGGGTTGCGCGCTCATCTCGCATTATTAGCCAAGGGAGCTGGCGTATAGCTTCCAGGTCATGTGGCCAGCATGACAAAGCCGCTTCTGGCAAACCAGAGCAGCACATGGAAACGCCGTTTAACTTCCTGCTGTAGCAGTTCCTATTTATCTACTTGCACTTTGATGTGCTTTCGAACTTCTAGGTGGGCAGGAGCTGGGACCAAGCAACGGGAGCTCACCACGTTGCAGGGATTTGAACCGGCAACCTTCTGATCAGCAAGCCCTAGGCTCTGTGGTTTAACCCACAGCGCCACCTGGGTCCCTTATCTTACAGTACCACCTTCCAAAGAAGCCATACGAGCATGCAGGACTCTAAGAGTCCATTCAGCCAGACCTTTGCTTCTGCTGTTACCCATTACTTCACACCACAGGAGCCAACTCCTAGGGGCTGAGGTCCCTTCAGCCCTCTCAATAAAATATTTGAGGGGGCTGCCCCCCAAGTCGATGGCCATTGTCCTTCAAACAGTGTGTGCGCCCACCATGCCATGTGATCAGTTATGTGGGGCAGGGCTTATCTGCCCCCAGCCCAGCATTTTATTCAAGTTGGCACCCCTGCTTCACACAGTGCATGGGTAATGGAGTTTGCCACCACCAACCTGGTTAACTTTAATAGGGGATTAGACAAATTAATGGAAGATAAGGCCGTATGCTGTCTCCAGTAGCAGAGGCAGTTATGTCACTGAATACTAGAGATTGCAAGTGGAGTAGGGCTATTACACTGCTTGTGGGCTTCCCACAGGCATCTGGGTGGTCACTGTGAGAACAGAATGCTGGACTAGATGGGCCTAGAGAAACACTGTTATGGGTTGGGCAAATTTGGGGGAAGCTCTCCCATATTGCGTATATGCAAAGCCATTAACAACTTGTGGCCAGAGTGCACTGAGATTTTATATATTTATAATGGTACTCTCTACTGCTTAACATTAGAGCTGCAATTCTTCCCATATGGGCAAGTCCCATTGGCATCAGTGTTACCTCTCTCCCGGGGGTTCACTTCTAGACCTTGATGAAGTCTGCTTCTGTTCCAGGCCCATAGCTTGCTGGGATACCTCTGTGCCTTTTCTCCTGTCAGTTTGCACACTAGAAGATATTTCCTGTGAGGAGGTGACTGCTGTGCTTAGGGGTGTTTGAGATCTTGACCGTTCTTGAAGTCTCGCTTTCTTTTCTCTAGGTGCATCTGAACTGCCACCAGTAGCTGTATCACTCAGAGCTCCGTCCTGACTGGGTGGCTGTTGAGGACCACTTCCAAAAAACCACGCTCCAGATTTCGTTAGGATCTCTTGTTGCTTTCGGCATAAGTTGCATACCCACATAACCTAGTTATAAAGAAAAATAACAGTCTGAGTACTCTTCAGTTGCTGAAAGGCTCAGTTGTCTAAACATTCAAGAAGAATAAAACCTCCCTCCCGTGATGTTTGTGTTGTTGTTCATGCTCAGGACATGCTTGTGGAGTGGGCAACTCTTGATTAGCTGCAGCCAAACATATTGCAATCCCGTGTTTCCCTTTGGCTGCACCAAACATTTATGTTCCACCAGTACTCTGAAGCACCGTCTGGGTGTTCAAGGCATGTGACGACAATCACGGGAAGCAGGAGAGCAGGACCACACACGCACACCCTGTGCTGGCCCCTCCCCAATGCCTACAAGTAGGCTATCCCCATGAGGTGGAACTATGACAACAGCCTATATATGCACTGGCAGGCTGCCTCACTGCAAGCATGCTCTTAAACACGTGGTCAGCATTAGGGAAGGGCCACAATGGGCCACGACAGTGGTAATGGAGTGAGCGAGCATGGACCTGCTCCCCTGCCTCAAATGAAAGCCTAGGCAGAGGGCCTTCTTGGTCCCACCCAGCACATGTCAAGGAGATAAGTAGCTATCCAAGCTTTAGAAGATATCTGAAGGTAGCCCCATATGGGGAAGTTTTTAATGTTTAATGTTTTGTTATGTTTTTGTATATGCTGGAAGCTGCCCAGCATGGCTGGGGCAACCCAGTGAGATGGGTGGGATATAAATAAAAATATTATTATTGTTATGGTGATGGTGATTGTGTTGAACATACAAATAGGACTCAAAAAGTCAGTATGGTGTAGTGACTAGACTACAAGCTAGGAGGCCCAGGATCAAATCCCCACTCACTAAGAAACGAAGGGCACTGGGCAGGGCACAGTTTCTCAGCCCCGCCTATTCCACAGGCTTGTTGTGAATATGAGGTGGGCAAGAGAGCAGGGACCAAAGCTCAGTGTTAGAGCACACCTTTGAATGAAGTATGTCCCAGGTTCCATCCCTGCCATCTCCTGTTCAAAGCATCGGCTAGCAGGTGATGGAAAATGAAGAAACCCAGGAGAGCTGCTGCAGATCAGAGTAGAAAATGCTGGGCTAGATGGGCAAATTATCTGACCTGGCATAAAGCATCTTCCTAGGTTTCCCTAAGTGCCATAGAAGGAGGACAGCCTAAAAAATTGTAGCACATAAAATAAAACTAAAGCTCCGATGGTGGGAGTCTCCTATTTGTGAAGTTCCACTAATGTAAGGACCCATCAGTTTTGGTTCCCTTAGTTCCTCATTTCAAATTCTCATGAATATATTCATTTTATTTCACATTCCACCCCCTAATGCAGGCTTCCTCAACCTCAGTACTCCAGGTGTTTTTTGGCCTACAACTCCCATGATCCCTAGCTAGCAGGACCAGTGGGTCAGGGATGATGAGAACTGTAGTCTCAAAACATCTGAAGGGCCGAGGTTGAAGAAGCCTGCCCTAATGTATGCATTTTTATAAAGCGTGAATCAGGTAGAATCAGCTTTAAATGCTGAATCTAATTTTCCCTGTCCCTACTGAACACCCCACCAGCAGAAGGGAGACATTTTTCACTGATCTCACCCCACCTCACCCCAGCCTCTTCGTCTGTCAAAAATTTGCTCTTGAAGTTTAGGGGACCAGAACAGCATGAGATGTGGCTGCATGAGGAACAGCAAAAAGCACCACCCCACCCCACCCTGTGTTCCAGTGGGAGCTTCCAGTGGATCCCAGTTCCTTCCTTGAGCAGAAGGGGCCATTTGTGTTTTTGAACAGATCTTAATAAGACTAACAAACCAAGTTCACTTCACATATGAGGTGAGTTACAGTATTTAGGCCACCAGATATACCCCAACCCCCCAACCCCTTAATGAAGAAGTGAGCAAATGCAGTCGAATGTTTTGTTATCCTTCCAATCAAACATCCAATGGCACATATCCAAAAACCAATTAATCATTACTCTTCTTGAGTATGGTTCCATCACTCTCAAATGCTCCCTAGGGCTAAGCTCTCTCCTGACACAATGGCCCAAACGTAATAGTGAAATGATTACTCTTGAAATTTCAGTTGAGGAAAAGAAACAAAAGCCTTGCCTTAAGAGACAAAATGTTTAAGAAGATAAAATATTATTCATAGCACGAGAAAGGTTCTATCTTCTCCCAGGAAGGTATGAAATCAAGCACACATTCTATTTCTGGGCCACCACCGCTAGATTTTAAAATTTATATTTTTGTCAAGAGCAGCAACACATTAAGGCCAGATGCTGGCTCTAAGGATTATGCAGGGATAAAGGCGGTCATGCACTGTACATGATAAAAGAGCAAAGGGGTGGGAAGGAGGGGGGTGGGAAGAGCCAAACAGCAAATCTATGCACACTTATTTGGAAGTAAGTCCAATTAATATTAATAATAATGTGCACTTGCCCCCCTAAATGTAATTAGGATCAGGTTGTTAGAAAAATAACATGGAAATGAACAGAAATATTAGGAGTTGGATCCAGGAATTGGTTGCAATCCTAAGCATGTCTACTCAGATGTTAGTGTCGTTGAATTTAATGGAGATTACTCTCAGGAAAAGGGGTTATTATGCAGTGTTAGTCATGCCTGGAGTAGACCCACCAAACTCAATGGGTTTTTTTATATATATAATAGACATGGATAGAATTGTTTTGTTAATACTTTAAGGTCCCATTGATTCACTGGGTCTACTCTAAGCATGACTGCGTATGGATCCAACCAAAGGCGTTTTCTAAGAAAGAATTCTAAATTAAATCTTTTACACAAATGTTTCGTAAAATTAAAAAAAGAGGAAGCAACATTGTATAGTTGTGCATCAATGCAAAGCACAAAAATGAAGTACACTGCATACTGAGTAATAAATCAAATAAGGAGGAAATGGGAAAAGAAAATGAACACTTCCTAAGCATTACTGATATCCAGTCGTAATAAGGTGCCTACCAGTACCACCACCATCCCCCCAAAATTTCAAAATGTTTAAGTAACAATGGAAATGAACAATCTTGCAATAGTAATTGCAAGAAGCCAAAAAGAGTTCTTCCTTTGTCAAGGAATGAAGAAACATTTGGCATGCATGCAAATAACAAATTATCTTCAGATACTGCAAAGAAAATAAGCAAATGAAATATCTGAGCTCATATAATATCTAAATTAAGTATTATTGACATAATCCCAAGATTCATTATGTATTTTTTGGTTAAATGCTGGATTGGACCTTACTAAAGTTAAACTTTTGTAGCTTTAATGTTTAAGTTGTGGGTATAAAGAATAAAAATGAAAAGTGTTTATTACAAAGCACATTCTCTTTTCACACAAGAGAAAATTGTTTTATAAGGAAAGAAACATTCACGTGTTATAATATTTTAAAAAATCTCATCAAAAACTTAAACCTGCAGTAGACCAATCAGTTTTGGTTTAACTTAAAAACAAATAAAAAATTAGCTGCAGTGAAATAATAGAGGCAACTTCAACAATAAACAGGAAGAAGAAGAAAACACTTCCAACTCCAGATAAAGTGAACATTTGCAAAAGAAACAAATGAAAATACCAGTTAACACTACTACACTATACAAATGTGCATATAAAATCAATTTGAAAGCCTGTTAGCAAGCAGTCGTAAGATTCTTCTTGTGTGTGCATAGCATGTGTCAAAATAGATCTGAACAAAAATCCAATATTTTAATTAAACATAACACATCTGATGCTCAGGGAAAGATGGAAAAATAAGGGCATCATCCAGCTGGGAGCTTTGCCAGTGACTTCTGTGGGTTGAGCTCCATACCCTAGATACAGATGTTCAAAAGTCCCCAAGTTCACTACCACTGCAACATGCACCCTGTTGTGTTTCCAATCAAAACTAGCAAATTGAAACAAATGTGCATTAATGGAGCTATTTATAGAGCCCATGTGCTGTACTGAGGGGGGGGGCTCAAAAAGTTGTCTAAGCAAAAACCCAACACAGTATAATTATAAACTCTTGATATGAAATAAGATTGACCACAAAAATCCCACACATGTCTACTCAGAAGTAGGCGCCATTCAGTTCAATGGTGCTTACTCCAGGTAAATGTGCATAGGGCTGTAGTCTTTATCCTCCCACAATGCATCCATAATGTAAATTTTCCATATAACACTGACAGATGCTTCTGGATACTAATGCAACATATGTGAAACACACACATCTTCAAAAACGAAACATTCCTGAATATCAGTTTATACTGATGAACTTACACAGCTTCATACTGTGATGATTTCTTTTGGATGAAACTACCGGTATGTGTCCTAAATAACTAAACTAGCCATGGCACAAATATACATGTATATCCACCCACACGGAGAAACACAAACTTTTTAAAAAACAACAACACCTATATATGTGAAAATGCTGTTGCCTGCAACAACCAACTAGTTAAAAATTGAAACATTTTGTCATATACACACACCAACCATTTAGAGTTAAAAACTGAAACATTTTGTCATACACACATACAACAACACATGCCACAAATTACACATGAACAAAATCTATATTATACTCACATAGAGACTACACTACCATCTCTGTTTAGGAGTCGCTCCAGAGCTTAGTTAATACATGCAATTTGGCTGCTGGCCTTGAACTACAGTAGGTCCGGCGGGGGGGGGGGGGGCAAGAGACAAAAGTCCTTCTTCCAAAGAGGGAGGGGGACAAACCTTGAGGTGATATAACAGTTTCAGTGAGAAAGCCGCTTAGTGAAAAAATATTGTGTAGGGAAGTATGTGGAGCAAGCAATCTAGCAGCATGCAGGAATTATATCCTGATTGAAAATACTGGGCCATGGTCCAAACTAATCTAAACTAAAGCAGGTCTGTGTAATAACTTATCTTAACAATCCACAGATGTTAGGCAACCAAACAAACACACAGATGAAGGATTACAGTCCTTTAATGTGGCTTCTGGACCTCCATGCAATGCACCGGGAACTCTAAGGAGGATTCTGTGTTAGAGAGAGTTGGAATCTGCATGTATTTCTAACTCCTTCTAACATGGAATTGGAATAGATTGCTAAGAAATATATTTGCAGTTCATTTGTTGTGTCCTGATGCAGCTTTTCAGCAAATCATCAACAAGTTTCCTGCTGCATACCTACATAAAGCACATGCATATTTGCATGTGTGAAGCTTTGAGAGACAAACTGCTGTCACTGTTAAAAGCGGACCAGTCTGTGTTCGGCATTCTGTGTTTGCACGGAATAATGAGCCTGGGTTTCTGGCTTATCGTGATTTATCAGAGCTGAGCAGCATGCTGAAGCAGCAACGCTGCCAGAGCACTCTGCTTCACTCCTCCTCAGGTGTGAGTGGGATAAACCAACCAAGAAGTCTTGGCTTTGCATTACATCTGACCCCAGGATAATGGCTTGCAATTCCATTACAACCCAGGTTTCACTAACCAGCCTGGAGCCATCATTTAATTCATTATAAGATTTCTTAACCACACTCCACCTTCATGGTGGGTTACAACAATAAAATGTACAGTAGTCATAAAAACATAATTACTGTTTCAGAACACAAAAACTGTTCCAAATGGGACAGAAAAATATAGATTCAACAAAATAAAACAAAAACCTTAGCCCAAAGAACCATGAGGCATGTCTTCAGCATTTGTTCCTGGCTTGTAGATTGTGGCTTGTTATGTGGCAAAAAAAAAAAGATCCCTGGTTTGGACTTAACAGGAAGGCAAGGGCTTTATGTTTGTTTATCTTGGTCATGCCAGGGGAGGAATGAAGCAGGAGCAATTCAGCAATATGATTTGCTCCTGGCAAGCCACGATAAACCAGAAATTGTTGTTGTTGTTGTTGTTTAGTCGTTTAGTCGTGTCCGACTCTTTGTGACATAGCACGCCAGGCACTTCTGTCTTCCACTGCCTCCTGCAGTTTGGTGAAACTCATGTTCGTAGCTTCGAGAACACTGTCCAACCATCTCGTCCTGTGTCATCCTGTTCTCCTAGTGCCCTCCATCTTTCCCAACATTAGGGTCTTTTCCAGGGAGTCTTCTCTTCTCATGAGGTGGCCAAAGTATTGGAGCCTCAGCTTCAGGATCTGTCCTTCCAGTGAGCACTCGGGGCTGATTTCTAGCATATCACTAAAATTCTGTGTCTGCTGTGTCTTTATTTCCATGGTGAATGGGTTTTGGGGATCGATGCACAATGCTAATCGTAATAAAGAGTCAAGCACACACAGGATTAATCTCAAAATGATGAGTCCAGGATTCACACACAGATCCATGTGAAAACATCACTGTGGTGGAAACATGCTTCAGAGAAGTAAAAGGACTGCATGCTTGCGCTCGTGTGAACAGTCTGGAGTGTTTTATTCATAACCACATATAAGCCTCTCACTTACTGTCTCTGGCCCTTCCCACTGCAGTCCGTGGCCGGCAGAGACATTATTCCTGTACTAACACAACATGAAAGCAAAACATGAAAATGCTTGCAATGAAATTGCAAGTGCACCACACATTGCATAAGTTGGCACTTACATTTTCGAATCTTTAACTGCTCCCTGCACAAACATGGAGTAAAAATGCATTATCTCTTAAACAATTTTCTATTATTGTGGAACTGAAAAGGCTGGTTCACACAGTCTACCATCAGGAACGTAAAAATTAACATGATCTAAATGTTATGGTTCCCTCAGCACACAATCCTTGGCCAGAGCGTGTGCAAGTTCACCCAGCATCTACAGCTACATTTAAGACCAGGTGTTATATAACACAGTTAAGCACTGAACACAGTTAAGCACTATAGCTCTGCAAAGCAATAGCACATCTACTTTGTCACATTTTGTGGAGATTGAATTTGGATGTTGGCTATTGATTCAAAGTAGCTTTATGCTGTGTGCATTTCGAGGCTGCTCTGGTTTTTGTTTCCTTTACTACTTTTAGCTGTTACTTTGCCTTAGTTTCCCTCCACCACAGCCAGTGACCAAAACAAATAAATCAACACTACGGATAACAACAAATAAAAACGTTATCATCCACATCAAAGAAGAGCTTGTCTTCATTTTAAGTAGTTTATATAGTCTGCCTTTCCATATAGGATTTGGATAAGGGACAGATTTACACAGCTTTCCATAGCCTCTCCAGCCACTTTGGCGAGGCTCAAGATGTTGACAACGTAGCTAAGAATTGCAGAACGTATCATGCTGTCAGGCACACCGAGCAGATTCCGTTAGAACATTATGTTTTCATGACAACATTATTGGTTATATTTGTTCAGGAGGAAGGTGTTCCTAAAAACAAAAGCAGCATAGGGGAATGTATTCTGTCTACTAATTAGATTAAACCAACATCAAAATGTCAACTATTATAATTTACAACAGGCATTAATCTAAATATAATCAGTTGCATCAAGCCTCATGGCACTTCTCTCAGTAGACCAGTGGGGCGAGCATACAGATGCACACAGCAAAGATCTTCACCCCCAGACTCTTTCCTATTAGTATTAAAGCCTTTGTCTTTGGAACATGGTCCAGATCCAGTTGCTAACGCCCTGTTATCTTCCCTAAATAGGGAAGTGTGCTGTGAACCACCCTGAGATAGATGGATGGATGGATGGCATACAATAAACCAAATAAGCAAAGAGTGGAACCCAGTCAAATTTATTCAAATGCCCATTCTTCTCTAAATATTGCTTGACTAATAAATATACAAGGAATTTTCAATTGTAAAATTCTTCAAGGGATGAAGATACTGCTTTGGTGTCTCCTCCATTAGAAATCTGTGATTGTAGGCCTGTATGGCTCAAATTTCATCCCTCCCTATTTTTACCTGCCTACTTTAGGCTCGTGGAGAGAGAAAAACTAAGGTTTTTGCCTTGATTGCTTAATTTATATAGCTGACACAATTTCAGAACCGGGGGGGGGGGGAGAGTTGATCAAAGTATAAGCCATAATACTACCATATTTATTGAACCTGAGGCCACAAAAACAGGTATGCCTTAATATCAGACATATGGATGAGGATAGATTCTGCCCTGTTTACATAAAGTCTAGCCAAAATAGCAATCTCCCTTCTCTTCATTACTTTTTTTTAATGGACATGAAACAAAGAATGCTTCACCTGCCACTGATGTATGCTTCACATAATTATGGTGCTAAACTCTGGCATAGCTTCGCTCTGGTTCAGGCTCCTCCTATGGCGGGTCAGTCGGATCAACAAACTAGTAAAATCAGAACATCTGAATGTGAGCCAATCTAGGCTCAGTGAAACCAATGAGAGTAAAGCTGGCTTAAAATCAAGTACAGTACTCTTAACTTCTGTGGTTTACGGATGTGCCTGCAAAGCACTGCCCTCTTTTGCCTCAAAAAAATAATAATACAGAAGATATAGAGCTCGGTTAGATTCATAAACTATTAAGATGTTTTCTCTCTCTAGCATCTTGCACACACAGTGATATGCAACCTAATTCACATGCCAGCTTTATGTGGCACTTAATTTTTATGTTTCCATTCTATTCAGGCTCTTATTTCATTTTAATCACTGGACTATCTGAGCTATCATATTCCTCTCATAAATTCTGAGGGTCAAACTGCACATCGTGTTTCATGTGGTAGCATACAGCTATATCTGTTTTTCTTAAATTAATTACAGCAGCCAGGGGTGGGGACACACAATTGTTATCAGGATCACTGTGCGCAAGAAGGATAGATTTATGCCTTCCCTTCCCAGATGCAATCCCTTCTCCACAGTCCTGCTGATCTATAAGGATTAGAAAGATGGTGCTATAGTGTCAATTTAAAGTGAGGTTCTTAGCCAACCCAGAGGGAGGAGGTGATTTTCAGGGCTGATACAGTTGGGAAGAGAAGGGATAACTTATGCTCTGTGATCCCAAAAGCAATATGGGGTTCAATGGCTATAATGAAATAAAAACAAGCATTAAGCATAGCGTGTAGTAGTTGGATACTGGCATTTTCACATACATGGGCTTTGAAAATACTTGTAGACAAGTCAGAGACACGTAATGAATTGTGTGTGTGTGTGTGTGAGTGAGAGAGAGAGAGAGAGAGAGAGAGAGAGAACACGAGAACAACTGGGATATCCCTCCTCCTGTAGTACAATAGTGCAAGGTGCCTGAGCACTGAGGCTAGTCCAATAGTGCACTTGCTCTATAATTATAACTGCTGAGGTTTGAGACTAAGTGAGTAAGAAGCAACTCATCTAGCCCATGACCCAAGCAGTACAATGAGGGACAGATACTATTGAATCCTACGGCCTTTAAACATATTGTGCCCCCCTAGGATTTTAGGGGAGGTAAATGAGTACAGTACTGGGAAATGAACATCACACAACACACTTTCCCCAAACCCTAATCCTCTCCCAGGATACTATAAGATGCTAGCCATGGTTCAATGCAGTCATTTTTACCACCCTGATCCTCCTCATCATCCTTTGTAGTTGCTGCAAAAGTTTCTGCCTCCTGGAGGCCATGTTCTGGGGTTTATTATACTTTGTTTTCCTACATGGGTGGCAAGTCCTGTAACGATACACAAACCCCTACCTTGTTTGTGAGTAACCCCATTTTGCTGCTAAACGAATAGGTGCAGAACATTAGGTTTGTCGTCAGAAGGAACAAGTGGGAACCTGCAGCAAAGTGTTGAAGTCTATCCCCCAGTCACTAACAGGTTCAGGATACAAGCCAGCTTAAAACAAGAGCCTTATAATGCTTTGGGGGACTTATTACGGGCAGGTGGGTGGGGGGAGATTGCAGGAGAAGAAAAGGAGCATGATTGCTTTTTCTCTCTTCATTCCCTTGTTATTCACTAAAGCTGCATTTATTAATTCAAAATTTAATCTTATGTCACTGCCAACAGAATTTGCTTTGTAGAAGGGGGGGGGGAATCTTATATAAGATAATCATTTTTCCTGGTTAATAGCAGTTCAAACCATGACCAGTTATCCCCAGAGGTTATATTAGGTTTTTTTCCCCTTTGCAGTGAACAGCACATCAATAATGCTGCATAAAGTCAGGTGTACTAAATAGAACAGAAAGACTACAATCGATTGCAGATATGCAAACACTAGAATATCATGGGGTGCTTCCTTTTATTTTTAAAACGTCTGTTTTTATCATAATGCTACAGGGAAAGGCTTCTCTTTTTTGTGAAATTATTAAGCAACTGCATGATTTTTAAAATTCTAGCAGTACATACATATTCACATTTACAGTATGTGGAAGTAAATATCACAAGATTCGAAGTGTCTTATTCCCATCTCGAGTTTTACATGAGAACGATGCATCTAAATCCAGCAGAAGCGTGGAAACTGCTTCAGTGCCTACTTTCAGCGCTATTTAAATATCCTGCTTGAACTTGGACAGGTATATGCCAAACAGTGCTAATAGTGAATTCCCTTCCACTCATGCTTCTTTTTAATCAGATCCATTTGCACACATGCAAATAAACACTACGGTATTTTGTAAACAAAATGTGTGCAAGCACCGAGTAGAAAATGATGCTGGACGGGAGAAGGTCCTACATGAAAATTCATGATCTCGCAGAGCAAAAGGCAGTAAACATACAAGAATACATCGGCAACTCTGGAAACATTTTGCCAGACAAGTAGAATCTTCCTTCCCTTTAGAGCCATCAATGGAAAACAACCGTCACACGAGAGATGTAGATTTTAGATTCACCAAACCTATACTATTTAAGCCTGTTCAAACCAGTCTATCCTGGGGGTGATACTTAGTCCACACCTTTAAATGTTTTCACCTGGCATCAGGCGACAAACAAATGGGCGATCCATGGAGTGGAAGAGGAAAGGACCCTGCCTGCTGGTGAAATCAAATTATCCACCCTGACCTGCTGCCTCACCTGGATTAATTTGGGCAGGATAGGACCTGTTTATTGAGCAATGGTGAGTCATTTACAGACATTACAGCCATGTGAAAGCATTTCTGAGTGAGCTGAATATGGTTATGGGCAGATGTGAAGCAATCTGCATTCTGGGCTTCACTGTCAGCTCCGTAACTGCTAAGGGTCTTAAGAGTTATTTGTAGCTCCTGCATTTGAAAACCAATATTCAGAACAGCAATTGAAATTCTGTGGGGAGGAGGGTTTTTTAAAAAAAATCAAGGCAGGAAAACTGGACTGATGTGTGAATGCTGCATGAATCTGTTAACAAACATTACTGCAAGGGGACAACAAAGGGCTCCCCCCTCCCCAACTTTCACCTTTGTTGCTCCTACCTTCTGGGGTGTCCATGGTCTTTTCATAATTCTCTCCCACCTCTTGTTCCAGATGCAAAGGTCTGAGGCTAAGTTGATTAAGTCTGTGCTATCTGTGCTACCGAGCACAAGGGCAACTCAGTAAATCTGGGGTGGAAGATTTGAGGAAGGGGGAGAGAAAGTATCAGTGCTCTACAATAAATTTGAGTGGATATCTTACGATTTCAAAAAAGAAAGCTGGAGAAGAAGCAATGTACTTTGGGGAAGAAAAGGGGATGTAAGGGTTTTGGTTAGTTAAATTTTTTCGGGAAGGCTAGGAAAAGGGTAGAGCATCGTGAGTTTAACATGGAAAACTTGGACGTTGAGAAAGATCAGGACAGGGAAATGCTGTGGTGTGTTTTTTTGCGCCAGTATAGGGATATCAAAAATATTTTATGATGCATCAAAAAATACCTTTGACAACCAGTCTGTAAATTGTCGTTTGCAACAATTTAAGAGAAACCTTGATCTTAGTTACTACACTGGCAGGTCAAACATGGAAGAAGGAAAGGACTTCTGGTTAGGCAAGGCGGGAAAGGAAAGGAAAAGAAGTGCAGAAGAATGTGATCTGGAGAAGTTAGATGGTAATGAGAGTCTATGGTTCAAAATAGCTATTTCTATGATACTAAGTTTAAGTGAGATTAGAATTTTGCTTTAAGTATTAGCAATCCATTCAGATCTCTGGCACTTACCTGTATTAATGTGGCTGGGTATTACCAAAAACAAGCAGAAAACTCTCACACACTGGGATAATGAGCTGCCATCCAAAACATAAATGCATGTTCTAGGCTGGAGGGAAGATGTGAGTGATCACTCCATATCACTAAAAAATGTCACCACCATTTTCAAATATGATAATCAAGATTTTGTTCATGGAGTCTTGTTGACACCAAGTGGATATAGAATGCTATCTCCAGGAGGTCGGGATTTGCAGGTGCCTCAATTTAGGGGTAAAATGTAACCCTGTGTTCAGAGGCAAGAGATCCACATTTCATGGAAAAGGCCTAGAGAAGGCAGGCATTCTCTGGATAAAAATGACCTTGTTAAAAGTGGCAGTGTCTCTAGTGTCACACAGTAGTGAAAGATTAAATCATTTAAGAAAGGCGATGCATGGCAACGCTTAGGAACACAAGGGAATATCAATCCTTAGTAGAGATTAATTTCCATGTTGATATAAAGAAATCGTTGAAGGAAAAGAGGAATAGCAAAAGACCTACTAGAAATAAGGTACTTGTGGCTTATGAGTTTGCAAGGCTCAGTAAAAGCCTGCTGATCAGCCAGCCATCTTAAACAATGCAACTCAGCAAAACTGTACACGATGATCATCATTCGTTAAAAACCTTTGATTCACATTTAATAATAAATAGTTGCAACAGCAAGGTGTGTCAGATCCATCCCATAGGCTGAATTTAACAATTGGCTAACGGGGAATAAGAAATCTAAGCGCTGAGATATGAAAAGTGACAGCCCACAATACCGTAGCTAAGAGCAGAGACCAAAGAGAAGCACATATGAGGACTTTCTGACAAAGGGAAAATTAGGACTGACTGTATTGGGGGAACCTGGACACTTTCTCACCAAAGTACAAGACGACAAAATGGCGCAACTAATTCTTGTGGAAGTCAGAAGCCAGTTACTCCAGGTTTCGAAGCGTTTTAGTGCACAGCTCTATCAGAGGATGAGAGGTGGAAAGCCTGATCCCATGGCAGAGGCTTAAAGGAGAACAAGAGATAATATTCATGCTTTTTTTCAGAAAAAGTCACAGAACTTGGGAAATATGTGGGAGATCAACCAGAAGTGTGGAGATTTAAGGAAAGTTTGCTTTGCTTTTATTTCCCTGCTTTCCATTTTCTGGAAATGCTTCGCATCTCCAATGCTCCCCAAGTGTCACCCGGTCATCTCAATGTGCATTGCAGCCATTGTTGATCTAAAAACAACTGATTTGTACTTAATAAAGAAAAGCAAGGTAAAGCGGGAACCCTCCAAGAAACCTTAAATTTTAAATAAATTTAGTTAGCCCTTATTTTCTTACATATAACTTGCCTTATTCTCATGTATGGGATTTGTTTTCTGGTTACATATATGTTGTTTGTACTTCCATGTCATTGCCCATCTACACTTACATTCACCATTTACCTCATTCAGATCTTGCACTCTCATTCACTGCATTCATGCATCTGCTGTTCACACTATTCATACACATAATCACTCTTGCACCCCTTTCACATACTCAGCTTAACTGAACACAAGTGCATCAGTACTGTCTCTTCACTTCCTCATACTCCTTTCTGCCAAAAGATCACGACTCCTTATTCCCCTCATGCTGGTAGTTTAATATCTTAATATTCATGACATCACAACAGCTAAACCAATAGCTGTAGGTTCTCATTTATCTGACCTCTTGGATGTCTGTGACCCAGCAGCTCATGTGATGGGTGGGACATCTCAAAGATCATAGCCTTCATTTACCTTTTCATTATCCAAGTTCCTGTGGTGCTTTCAGAAAGGTGGTCAAATTTAGCAACACCCAGTTTCAGAAAGATGTGCTTTCATTTGACAACTCGCTCATATCTCTATAGCAGCATGAGAAGAGCCAGCGGCTCATCCAAATTTGGCTTTGACTTCACCATTAGAATAAAGCAGAGGTAGGGAGCGTTCCCCCTTGAGCATAGCTGCCAAGTTTTCCCTTTTCTCACGAGGAAGCCTATTCAGCATAAGGGAAAATCCCTTAAAAAAAGGGATAACTTGGCAGCTATGCCCTTGAGATGTTGCTGAACAACAACTCTCATCATCTATGATCACGCAAGCTGGGGCTTGTGGGAGTTGGCACCCAACAACACCTGGAAGGTCCCTGATTCCCCATCCCTGCCATAGAGATACTATAATATTTGGTAATAGCAGATAACTGCTCTAGACCAGGGATTTCTGAACTGCGGTCTGCGGACCACCAGTGGTCCATGAGGCTTATTCATCTGGTCTGTGGCATGTCCATGTTAAATATGCATTTGGATTTTTAATGCTATTATCTATTGCTTCATGCATTCATGCACCATTAAAAATTGCAGAGACATCACCTTGCCAACAAAGGTCCGTATAGAATTGAGTTTGTTAAGTTGACAGAAACAAAGTTAAGTGGGAAATTCACTACAAAAGGATGCCCATGAAATGATCTCGTCTATTTCAAATAAAATCTTGCACCCTCCACAATATCTCGTGCGATTTTGGAAAGATCCCGGTGGAAATTGGCCAGAAACACCTCAGGGGCTTCTGATGCCCGAGGCAGCTGCCTCATCCCACCTAATGACTGCACCGGCCCTCCCTCTCCTTGCACTTCCCCAAAATCTGTTCCAGAGGGTTGTGTGGAAAACAAATACAAACTTGGCAGGGGTACACAGGGGAGGAGAGAGGGAAAGTTCTATTTCACAAGCACAAGTCTTTGAACTAATGGCATGGCTTTGTTGCAAACAACCCAAAATTTCCAAGGCCTATCCCTGAATTTAACATAGGGTATTTAAAAAATGCAAGACTTTGAAAGCAGCAACACTATCCCTACAGCCTCTCTTGGTATTTGTTTGACTATCTGTAGAAACTGGAAATGATAATAATAATAATAATAATAATAATAATAATAATAATAATAATAATAATAAATGGTTTAGATGAATGCAACACTAAAATATGGCTCAGCAGAAAAATACTGCACAAAGCAAGTATTTTCCAAATACTATAAGGCATGTATAAAACATACAGGGGAAATATATTTTATCTAGGACACAGCAGTACTAAAAATACACAGTTTTAATCCTGGATGAGGATTAAAGTTCTTTATAACAAAAAAGAGAGAGAAAGAACAGATTACATCCATCTCTAATAATCAGGTTGTTTTCAGGAAATTTTGCTATTATACAGGTTCTCCTTAATAAACAAAAACTGCAAATAAATTTAGCCAGTAGTGAATATTGAAAAGTCTACTCATTTATCAAACCAACAGCAGAATCATAGCCATGCCTACTCAAATATACATCCAATTCAATTCAGTGGGTCTTATTCCCAAATAAATATGGCTGTATACAGTGGCCTGGGATTAAGCCCCATTGAAGCTAATGGGATTTACTTCTGAGTAAACACACATAGGATTACAGTCACTGTAATCTTATAACGGCAAATGACATGGGAAAATGCACATTCATGTAAATTAGAAGTGGCCATGTTTTTTTCTCCTGATGATTAAAGTGGTGCTCCAACTCCACAGACAGAAGAAATAAAGTGATATTTGCTACCCATATCCAACGCAGAATGTCTTTGATCTCATCTTGCTATAGCATTGCTATCTGCACAAAGTACAGCCATTTCACTACTGATCAAACTGATGATCCTTAGTACTTCTTGCCAACTTCTAATTATGAAGCCCAAGACCTTCACATTAACCAAAAAAGGAGGCTGCCCTTTGGCCAGCAATGATTGCATACATGCCCTAGTAGTGAGCAATCAGAAATCACGATGCTTCAAACAAGTAGTCCAACTCAATTGATTGTTTCATGCCCCTTAAATAACATAGTTGGGTCCCTAGCCTGGTGTCACAATTGACCACATTGTACAGTATTATCTTTGAAAGCTAAACACGTTTGGAAACCTGGGCGATACTTATCAAACCCTGAGAGGTGATCTGTGTGCAAGCTCCCTTTTAAAGTGAGGCTTCTCACCATCAGAGTTTACAGATCTAGAGCCACGAATGGATCAATAGCCAAGATTTGCCGCTGGTTTTGAGACTAAAGCCTTGACCATCTGGGCACTGATTAGATGATGGAACATCCGGCATTTGGATTTGTGCCTTTTCCTCTCTTGGGGACACTTTTGTAAATACTGTGACTATGTTAGAATCTCGGAATACTGTGGCCTACAAACTATTAATTGTAAACTACTCTGCTTAAGACAAAAAAACAAAGCAGAACATTTTCAGAGGTGCTTTACTGAATAGCATCAATTAATACGTTCAGCTGAACAGGTGTGGCTTGAAAAAAGGATGTCTTAAGGCAGGGGTAGTCAACCTTTTTATACCTGCCGCCCACTAATGCATCTTTCTTGATGGTAAAATTTCCTTACCACCCACAAGTGCTCGATAAAAGGAGGATCCAGCTTGTGCTGAACCCCCTACCGCCCACCTAGAATCCTGAAACGCCCACTAGTGTGAGGTAGGGACCAGGTGGACAACCCCTGTCTTAAGGCAATGACATCTGCATATGTACTGAAGATGTAGGATTGCTATATGTAAAGGAAGGAAACTGATGGAGAACCAAAATAAAAGGCCTCTAGGCAGATTCTGGTTAGCAGAAACAGCTCCGAGCACTTGTCCAAAGTGAAGGTGATTTAATGTGCGGTTTATATCCAAGTTATTTTAATACCAGTAGTTATTAACTCCTTGTAAACATCAAGGTATGTAGGTTGGGATCCAAAGAATCCCTTCAGTGCCTTTCACGTGTATGCTAAGTGATCCTGTTCCATTTGCCACCACTGCACAAACATTGTGTCAATAGAACCTGAATTCTTCCCAGGAGCTCCCAAAAGACAAGTTGCCTGCCATAGTGGCTAGAATGGGGATGGGGCTGATTGGAGAGTTGCAGATTCTCCATCTTGGTTCTACAGTGTGCACTCAATTTTCATGAGGCATCTTCATTAACATTTTGAAATTTATTTTCCCCACACCAACAGGCATATTGATGAAATAAGAAAGGTGATTTTTAAACATTCATATTGCATGCCATATGATTTGCAGAGAGAGTAGATGTTTAGAAGTACATATTGCACTTTTCTTTTTTAAAAAAATAAAAATAAAATATTACTGGTTAGATTTCCCAGAAAATCTACCTTAAAAAAATAATGTTCACAGTGTAATGGTTTGGATATCTATATATGTGATTTGACAATTAAAGTCATTTACAGCAACAAAGTTAAAAACCAGAATTAGATACCTTTCAATTTCACAAAGAAATAACTTTACTACTATTCCCTGTCAAATTATGAATTTGATATATTGATTTCCTATGTGATGTAAAAAGAGGTTATAATAAATAAGATTTCTTCCTCCCAAAGCATTTTTAGAAGACATCTGAAGGCAGCCCTGTTTAGGGAGGCTTTTAACGTTTAAGAAATGAGTGTATTTTAATGTTTCTGTTGGAAGCCGCCCAGAGTGGCTGGGGAAACCCAGCCAGATGGGTGGGGTATAAGTAATAAATTATTATTATTATTATTATTATTATTAGCTGCATGTTCTACTGCTATGAAAAATACAAATTTATAATAGGAAAAGCTGTTTAGCTACTGTGCTTAAAATTTTGCAAATTGATACATATACTCTCAGTTTAATATCTGGATTTTACAACTGAACATTTAGTCAAAATAATTTGCATTAACTGGTTTCACATAAAAAACACTGTAATAATATATGAAGAAATATGGATTCTAACCACTTTGTCCTCCTTTGGGAAAGCATCCAGGGAAGCAGAAAAAGGAGAAAAATACAAAAGAAAGAGAGAAAAGAAAAAGGAGGAAAACATTAATAGACAGATATAAACAAGGCAATTCTTGTGTTCCTGTAAGCATAAGATTTACCAAAAATGAAACACAGCATGTTTAAATAAAAATATCTATAGCACCACACACATATGGGCAGATACCTGAAGGATTTTAGCAGAAAATAAAAGAAATCATAGTGAAATGGATACACCAGAATTCAATACTCCAGTTTAATGGAATAGCTGAGATCCAAAAGGCTGGAATTAGAAATCCACAGGGCGGTGAAGATGATAGAATTTATGGAACTGGCAGAGCTAACCAGGAGACTCCGAGACCAGAGGGAAGAAGCGGTGGAAGAAGATTGGAAAAAATTCAAAGTGTATTTAAGAAATAAACATATTATTGGAAAGAATTAATAGAAGTTTAGGAGGTACAGGGAGGTTGTAGAAATAAAAAAATGTTTAGATAAGTATTGATGTTGAGGTGTAGTTAATAATAAGCAGTAAGTGTGAGATTTTGTGTTATGATATCAGATAAGATTAGAAAAATAATAGTTATATGGTAAACAAGGTGTAAGAATAAGATTTAGAAATTACTAAAGAGGATTTACAATGTAACGCAGTTGGAAGGGACATGAGGAAGTCACTGATATTAGAATATATTCAAGTTGAAGTTTTGGGTTTTTTTCTCTTTTTTTCTTTTTTCTTTTTTGTATTTTGTATTTTTTGTATTCTGTATTTTGTATGTTTCTGCTTTTGTGTCTTTGTTTGTTACAAAATAATAAAAAAAATTTGGGGGGGGGGGAATCCACAGGGTGGAAATGGAAGCACTTTCTCCTCACACATAAGAATTTTGGATTGTTTCGTCCCTACTAGAAGCAATATGGCTCCCCCATTGGAATCTGCAACATGTAAAGTGGTCTTGTGTGGGTGGTCTCCAGTGTTGTTCTACTCAGTGTACATCCATTGAAATGAATGAACACCACCAACTTAGGTCCATTCATTCTGAATGGTCTGCTCTAAATATAACTTAGTTGTGTATACAAGCATGTGACACTACTTTCTATAAATGTCTTTGGCAACTGCACAAGAGCATATACAATATTCAGGGTGTATACATCAAAGTAGCTTTTCTACAATACTAATGCAGAATTCCATGAGAAAAGCATTATTATAGCTTGTCACTGCGTCTGTCACAATCATTTTCAAGTGGGAAAAAATATAGGTCCCCTCTTTTATTTATTTCTGAAATTGATTTTGCACACACAAAACATGGAGTGAGGAATTCTGAAAACAAATTCTGGGCAAAACCATGACGTTCAAGGAGCTGGCGGTGTGGAAATAAGAAAAGGAAACCAATCACCAGAAAAATCTGCACAGGTAGGATGTTCTAGCGATGGAAATCAACATTGCTTTGTTTTGCATGCAGTAGAAAACTTACATTGTTTGATCGCAGAGAAACACGTCCTCCACATCTGGCACAAAACTTTGTCCGGCAGTAGGAGCAAAAATGGCCACAACCATCGGCAAACTTAGTTTTGTGACAGATTCCACATGTTGGCGCATCGTCCTTGTGGTCTCCATGGTAACGTCGGGATTCCTCACCTATTTTTCGGACTTGCTCTTTGTAACTTTCAAATTGTTGGTGCAATCTTCTGTAAGGAAAAGAAGGGGTTTTTTTATATAGCAAAAGCACCAAGACAAGCTCACCCATCAAGTGCCTAGCCACTAATCCACACTATCTGTGTCTTCACTATATTTGCTAAACAGAAGCATGAATACAAGTGCCACTCTTGATGATTTAAAAGGAAAAACAAACAGCGGGATTATTTATCTATTTATTATGCACACTTCATCCTGAGGTACCAGGCCAGGTCACAGCATTAAAAACAATATTAAAGCAACTTTTAATTGCTCGTGTTGGTTTCTTTAACATAAGCCAAGCAAGCTGCTTTTTATGCAATCAACTACCAATAAAATCTCCTGTTTCCAAAACAAATAAAGGTCACTTATGGATTTCAGAAGAGTCCCAACACTGTGTATGACCAACACAGGTGTCTGTGTTTTTGGCAGGATGTAGAAACCTCAAAAAGTTATTTGATAATAGCAAATGCCATACAAAGAAAAACCCTTCCTCTTCTTAGGTAAATTTAGCTGAAGTCATTGTCCAAACTGATTATTACTTTCAATTTAATAAAATGTAGGTTCCCCCCCTAAAGATTTTCATAAGTGCTCTGTCATCATTTCATCCATAACATTTTCAAAGTGAAAGCTGTCACATGCACCACCAGTCTCACTCGCCACTATGTCAAACAAAATTTTAAAAATGTATAGCAGAATAATACACTTTTGATTTAACCCATTAACTGCTGTTATGGCTGAAACCAATCATAAGCTGCAAATTGCAACCCATCAAAAAGTTCTGGAAGAAGCACTTTCATATGTGCAACTGTGGGTGACAATATTTAAGTATAAGTGGCTCTTTAAAAAAATGATGCAGTGTGTCTCTGCCCTTCTAACAGCTCCAGCCAGCCTATAAGAGCCTTGCAGTGCGGTTCAGATCTCGAGGTAGTGAGTGATGGTGAGTTTCAAGAATGGGAAAGGCATAAAGGGCAGCTTCCCCCCCCCCACCCCAGGCTTTCCTTGTTGTGCTGCATACAGGGTTGCTAGTCCCAAATCTTGGCAATTTGAAATTATAAATCAGGCATAGGCAAACTCGGCCCTCCAGATTTTTTGGACTACAACTCCCATCATCCCTGACCACTGGTTCTGTTAGCTAGGGATGATGGGAGTTGTAGTCCCAAAACATCTGGAGGGCCGAGTTTGCCTATCTATGCCTGTTATAAATAATATTCTGGAGATGGGAAAGCTATCCCTCCACTTTATTTACATCTTCTTTCTCAGTCCAGTTGCCCCGTTGTCATCATCTATCAGGCAGGTTTTGTTTTTTTAAGTCACTTCCTTTAATTCACAAACTTTTGCACTTCTGTATACCTAGGTAGGGCATCCCCCGTGTTTGTATGCAGAAGTGCCTGCCTTATTTTTGAGCGGCTTTCATTTTGCTTAAAACAGTCGCCCAGCAGATGGCATCAGAGATTGCAATTTCACATAGACATTATCTGTTCAGTTTTAAAGAACTGAGGTTTCCTTAGAAGCAAGTGCCTTTACTTTACAACGGCCTTATCTTCTGTTGGAAATCTCTCTTCATAACGGTAAGAATATTTGTGTGCTTGAAATGAGGAGGCATCTGTCCGCTCAGCTTGTGACAGGAGTGTGCAAAATGACAGCTTCTGTTCACAACGAACCATTCAGGTAACCACCATTGTGTTTGGCTATTCACAAGGAAACCAGGTAGCCACAACTAGACCCTAAGATTTGTGCATTCCACGTGTGTACACAGAAGGAACGATCCCTAGCATTTGTTTTCCGTTTCTAAATTTTACATCAAAACCAGCCTTTCAATATAAGTCCAGCCTGATGTAAGAGTTTCTATAGGAGGAAGAAAGAAGAAGAAGAAGAAGAAGAAGAAGAAGAAGAAGAAGAAGAAGAAGAAGAAGAAGAAGAAGAAGAAGAAGAAGAAGAAGAAGAAGAAGAAGAAGAAGAAGTTTGGATTTGATATCCCGCTTTATCACTACCCGAAGGAGTCTCAAAGCGGCTAACAATCTCCTTTCCCCTCCTCCCCCACAACAGACACTCTGTGAGGTGAGTGGGGCTGAGAGACTTCAGAGAAGTGTGACTAGCCCAAGGTCACCCAGCAGCTGCATGTGGAGGAGCGGAGACGCGAACTCGGTTCCCCAGATTACGAGTCTACCGCTCTTAACCACTACACCACACTGGCACCACCCCACTGGCTCTCAGACTGAGAGAGATACCCCTTTTTTGTGGGGAAAGTATTTTCATAGTTCTTGAGCAGATCAAAACACAGTGAGCAGATGAAGAGTAAACAGTCCACACACAAAGGCTGACAGATCTGCAAATGCTTAAAAATACCTAGTTTGGTGTAATGGTTAGAGCCAACTGAACTGATGATTCAAATTGCCACTGAGCCAGTCACCATCTCCCAGGCTAACCTACCTCACAGGGTTGTTGCGAAGGGAAAAAAGCAGAGAGAACCATCTACATTCCCTCAGCACTTCCTTGGAGTAAGATGGGATATCTACGCATTTAACACAAATTGTTGCAGAAGCCACCAAGTCAATTTCCCCGTCCGTCCATAGAAAGATTTTGAGCCCTGCTGGTGACAATTCAGCTGGAATGACAAAGCACCCTTAAGGGCACCTTGCTCCTAAAACATGTTTTGCTTGAAAATAAAAGCCCTCTTCAGGTGTTCTCTTAACACATTGCACTCTGGCTCAGGGAGGGCAACAAGAGAACCAACAAGAGAATGTGATGCAATGGTTATAATGTTGGACTAGGACCTAGGAGAACAGGGTTTGAATCCCTATTCAGCCACGAAGCTCACTGAGTGACCTTGTGCCAATCACCATCTCTTAGCCTAACCTACCTCACAGGTTTGATGTGCAGATGCAATGTGGAGGAGGAGAACCTCTTTGGAGGAGTGCACCACTTCGAGATCATTGGAAGATGAGGTTGGTATATAAATTAATAAATAAAATAATAAGAATGGTTAATGGCCCTCTCTCATGTTTTACTAAGCATGGCACCAGAACATCTGAAGATGGTTTTAGTCCCATTAATTTCCAGTACATTCAGGACAACTGATATGATGCTAGGAAACTATAAAGGTCCCTAGGAGGCCTTGTAGAAGTTTCTCTCTCTCTCTCTTCTCTCTCTCTCAGCCTTACCTGCCTTACATTGCTAAGAGAAAGATGACATTCTTAAAGTGCTATGAAAGGGCTAAAGAAGGAAAGAAGAACAATAACAGTATTTCCAAATGTGCTTAGGGACTGCAGCTATTGGTTGAGCTTGAATTGTATCCATCTCAATAGCATAATGGTGGCCACCTGTTCACTGCAACCACACTGCTGCTGGCCCTGCTATGGCATTGTGAGGGGGGACTTACATGCGCAAAGCATTCCGGAATCAGGCCTAATTCCAAAAGGTCCATTTATCACAATTCTTTAACAAGATATGGAAAGGATCAGCCATAGGAGGTACACAAGAGGGTTTACAGCAAAGTGGGTTACTGTTGAATTTCATTTCTGTACATCATGTCAAAAGCTGCAAGCGAACATACCTATTGAAAGAAAAAGGCGCTTCAAAACCCTGGTGACTCAAGAGGCACAACTGGACGATTATGAGTCAGTGATTTATTATGATAGCTAAAATAAAGAAAGCTAAATATGCAAGCTTCCCACTATTATTCCCGAAATGATCGCATGCAGCTGTTCAACCAGGAAGCTTCTCTCTGACCAAGCCAGCAGGAACTATTACAGCCATTCTTGTTCAGCTTGAAGCTTTTCTATCTCAAAGCGGATGAAACACTTGTGAAAGTTCCATCGCATGCGGTTTCTTTTTCCAGGCCCAGAGACTGCCCACGTTTTACTAGCGAGTCCAGCCACGCACACCTTAGAAGTTTCGACTTCTGAGTTAAATGGGATTTCTTCCTTATATAAAGAATCAGAATTTGATTAAAAATAGCTAGCAGAGGAAAGACATTGCCACCGGGGGGGGGGGACTACAACTCTACAATAACCTAAGAGGCTTGAAACTGGGTTGTCTGTGCACGGTGATCTTCCTTGGTTGTGCAAGACCATTAGAAGAACCTGCTTCAGCATCTACACTCAGCTCATTGCTATCCCATACTTCCGCTGACTTGTTTTGTAGCTCTTAGGAAGTGAGACCTGATAGGCGATTTTGCAATTCAGAGTAGAGTACTCCTGTTAAGGGTTCTAGCCAGTCAACCACACCTGTTTTCCAGGACACTCTATTCCATTCACCTGCCCTGGGGGAGAAAAAGATTGAGCCAATGAGCAACTATATTGCTCATTTTCTATCACATAGTTCAGGCATCCCCAAACTTCGGCCCTCCAGATGTTTTGGACTACAATTCCCATCATCCCTGACCACTGATCCTGTTAGCTAGGGATCATGGGAGTTGTAGGCCAAAACATCTGGAGGGCCGCAGTTTGGGGATCCCTGACATAGTTGCTAAGATTTGAACAAGTAATCAAGGAGAAAGGGGAGTTAAAGTCACGCATCAGGACAGCCCAACTTTTCACACCAAGTGGGCCGCAAGCAGAGCTTTCCAAACTATTCATGTTGGTGACACACTTTTTAGACATGCATCATTTCTCAACATAGTAATTCAGTTTTACTAGCAAACTGGAGGTTAAACTAACCCCTTTCCAGCCCCAGGAGGAACACAGGGAGCGTTCACACAACACACCTACACACTGCGGCCAACACACTAACATGTCACAACACACAATTTGGAAAGCTCTGGCCGCAAGAGTACTTTGATGTGGAACCTGCAGGCTACACACTAAATTGTCACTTGGAGGCGGAGAGCGAGGCCAAAATTTGACAAACACACCCCACACCTTCATGCTGCTTTCCCAAAGCCATCTAAGTGAGACATCAGGCTTTGGGAAGGAGGCACAAGGCTCTGGCAGGGTCCTAAACCCTCCCACCTCCTTTGCAAAGCTGGGCGAGCGCTAACTGGACATTGGGAAGAAGGCAGGAGGACTCTAGGACGCTGTCGGAGTCCTCACACCTCCTTCCCAAAGCCCAGCACCTCGCTTACATGGCTTTGGGAAGGCAGCTAGGAGATGTGACATGAAATGTAGCCCTAGGGCCCCACATTGGACCACCCTGGTCTAAATCATACAAAGCCTTTAGAGCAGGGGTGTCAAACTCAAATTCATCGGGGGCCGCATCAGCAGTTTGGTCACCCTCAAAGGGCCGATTGTATCTGTAGGACTATGTATCCACTCTTTATTATCATAAATTATTGTCACTGCATTCAATTATTACTGTTTTTTGTAATAATGTAGTCCCCTTGGAACGCCCTCCCACCAGATGTCAAGGAAATAAACAACTCCCTGACTTTTAGAAGATATCTGAAGGCAGCCCTGTTTAGGGAAGCTTTTTAATATGTGACATTTTAATGTATTTTTAATCTTTGTTGGAAGCCGCCCAGAGTGGCTGGGGAAACCTAGCCAGATGGGCAGGGTACAAATAATAAATTATTATTATTATTATTATTATTATTATTATTATTATTATGCTATGACACTGTTTCAATTGTATAGTGCAGACTGAGTCCTTGAAGAGTCTCTGGCAGAGTAGGCAGTGGATCAATTGTCTGACTCGGTATAAGGCAGTTTCATGTGTTCACCCTGACTTGTATGCTGAACATTCTCCAGGACGTGGTGAACCACAGTGATTTAGTGGGCATTCAAAAGACCAGTTGCTATGAGAAAAATAATAGCTCACAACTGCTCCATCACACAGTCATCACTATGTAAAAACAAGTGTGTGAATCATCTTTTTTTTCTACCTCCAACAAAGGCTGTAGTCAAGTGTCACTTTCTGAAAGTCTCAGTGATTACTATCAAATTGATATTGGCTGGACAAATAAAGAAATAATGTAGCAAAATTATTTCTGGACTGCAGATGGGATTTTGTGTGCTTGACTATTCCTCCATGGGAATGGGGAAGAGATAATCAAAGATTAAAAACAAACACTAGACACCATCTTCTTGACTTTTAAATTTCTGTCTTGGTGTATTATTTTAAAAGTGGAGGAGCATTCAGTCATGTAATTCCCCACAAAGCTGCAGTCTAATGGAAGTCCAGTTACCTGGACTTCCTGTTATCTGCTACTGGTGGGCTGGGTTGTAGAGAAAGGGGGACGAGGATAGCGATGGGTCTCTCTACAATTTGCTTCCATGAAGCGCACAAAAGTGGAGCAGAGTGTGGAGCGCGAGCCGCCTTCTTCCACCGGGGCGAGGAAGCCGGGGTGCATTAGGGCCCTGCGGGAAAGTGACCCAAGCAGGGTCCCTCTGTCCAGCTTGTCTGGGTCTTAAATACATACACCTTCCACCCAAAGCGAGAGATCGGCGGGGTGCAGAGATGCGTGCGTAAAAGCTCTCTCGAGCACTCTCTCTCTCTCGTAACTCCTGGGGTTTGCAGCAGCTGTGTTTGGAGGAGGCGTTTACAGCCCAGGATTCATTCATTCTCTCTCTCTCTCTCTCTCTCTCTCTCTCTCTCTCTCTCTCTCTCTCTCTCTCTCACACACACACACACACACACACACAGCGCCTAGGATCCGCTTTCCCTGCAACACTCACTTTAACTGACACGGTGATTACTTTCCACTCATTCTGAACGCCTTTCAAAAGAAAAGCAGGGTGCGGGGAGGGGGGGAAAACCTCGGCAGGGTGCAGAGATACGTGCGTAAAAGCGCTCTCTCTCTCTCTCTCTCTCGTAACTCCTGGGGTTTGCAGCAGCTGTGTTTACATGGGTGATTACTTCGGGAGAACTGCTGGAAAGATCCTGGAGATCCTCCCTCGATCAGTGCAGATTTTTTAAAAAAAGTTTCTTCCCTCCTCTCTTAAACATCTCCCCCACCATCGATCTCACTCTTGCTCTCTTGAATCTTAACATACTCTCTCTGCCTCCCCTCCCCGCCCAGTCTCACTGCTGCTCCTCCCCATTTGCTGTAACGAACAAGTTTCTGGTTTGGGTTTTTAAAGTTGCTTTTGAAACCCCAGAATCATATCTTCTTGTTGTTCAGGAGTTCAAAAAGGGGTGCATGGTTCTCACACGCCCCCGGCTCCTCCACGACATCTCCTCCCTGCTGGAGGAGCTGCCCTTCAGCCCCACAGCGCTTGCCCGCCTCCACCATGCCGTGATGCATGGTGCCCGGAGCCTCCAGCCAGCCAGAGGAGCCGCCCTCCAGCCGCTGCCCGCCCAGAGGGAAACGTGGGGGTGAGGGTGGGGGCGCTTGAGGAATCTGTGCACCACGGCGCCAGATAAGCTGAAGATAGCCCTGGCGCTCGGCCAGCCAGCGCCGTCGCTGCTGCAGCTGCTGCTCGTCGCCTCGGACTCGGAGGAACGGAGGAAGTGCGACAGGGCGAGGAAGGGGAAGGAGCTGGGCGTGCGCGCTCTCAGGTTCCACCGCCTCCCCGCCTGCGGGGCCCTGCGCCCCCTGCAGGGCATTGCAGGCATTGCAGGGAAGCGCCTCTGCAAGCCAGCAGCAAGCAGCAAGAGGAGGGAAAGCTGCGAGTGGCAAGCGGCGGGCGAACGGGCAGGCAAGTGGCGGGCAGGCAAGCGGCGGCTACACGGGCCACATGACAAGGTCTGGCGGGCCGGATTTGGCCCGCGGGCCTTGTCTCTGACACCCGTGCTTTAGAGTGTATTGTTACATTCGGGGAGACTTGATTCCTAGCAAAATCCAAGAACAAGTTTTATGAGAAAAATAAGCAATAATTTTCTGTACTGAAGGATAAAAATGGAATTGTTTACCAGTCACAGCAAGAGCCTGGATAGCCTTCTAGTCCTTGCTGGTATATACCCAAGTTTCTAGTCTGTGCTTAAAATAATGATTCTGATTATTATTTTTAGAAGTCTGAAGAAGTCAGCAGTCAAATAAAAAAAGCCCACTAACCTAACAAAAGTGAACCTCTGACTGCGTTCAGTGGAACTTACTCCTACGTGAATCCGTATCAGCCTTTAGAAAATCTTCTAGAGTCTTGATAAATTAGGACCATATAATCCTAATAACCCACAAAGAACAAACCATCAACCTACTAGGGTTGAAGGACAGGTCTGTTTCTGCACAAAATAGTTGGTTTTGGGGTCATTAGGAGGTACTCAGTGGTCTACAGGCTGCCCATCACTTTCCTGGTCCCGCTTCCTAGGTTTTTAGCTGTGTGCTGAAGCATTTGCTGAGAGCAGAGGGACCCAGCGCTAAGCACACAGGACTGGCAGAGGATTCCAGGTGAACTCTCCTTCCTTGGGAGGTTTTTAAGGAGAGGCTGGATGGCCACCTGTCATGGATGCTTTAGCTGAGATTCCTGCATTGCAGGGGGTTTTAACTAGATGACCCTTCCAACTCTAGGATTCTATGATTCCAACCCTCATTTGCACCAAGATGGTGTGTTTGTGTGTGTTGGACTGGGCAGATGTCCCTCCATTGGTCTTCCCATTCATCTTCTGTCCACTGAATGTACAAAGTGGAAAGAAGTGGCTACTGGTAAGACTCCCTACCTTCTGCCAGGCCTTCTAGGGGCAGGGCTACATCCCAAGCAGGTCCCACTGCTGTGGTGGGACACCTTCTGACCTAATGTACCGCCTCCACCTGCTGTGCCTCTCCAGAAGGAGATACTGAATTGTTCATTTCAACTCGGCTTACGTTAGGCTCCAATGCTAACCAAGCAACCCCTGACCGTCCTCCCAAAAACCTCCACATTGAACCATCAGAATAAAACAGCCAATACTCTTGATAACTGGATTCATCTCAGTTTAAAAGCTAATGCTGGAATGCGAAAAGAGGACGGTAGGGTCCATGGGCGTAGGCAGGGGGGGCAGGAGGGGGCAGCTGCCCCCCCCCTAGAAGCAAAAAAATTAATGTATTTTACAGACCATATCCAGCACTTTTCCCCTCCAAAAACTGAAGTGGAAAGGGCTTTGCTTTAGCAAGAGCAGCTAAGTCTCCGCTTGCTGGGGGGGGGGACACACAGCAGTAACAAAAACACATCAAATAAATAAAGCAAAGTGGCTACCAGTAGTTAAGCAGTTAAGACAATGGAGCATATATCCCCAGGCAAGATTCAATAGCTGACCATTTCACCCATTTCACCAGTGGGAGCTGTTAATGAGCATTCAGGAGCATTAAGAGTTCTATTGGCGATTTAATGAGGGTGCAGACTCAGGGGATTCAATTTGACTAAGGTGGCTCTGCAAGGCTAAAAAGAAGTGAATAAGAAAGGGGGGGCTGTAGCTTTGACAGACACAGTGATGTTTATAAAAAGCATTGGTGTTCCAGTCTGCCCCTCCTCCTGCATCTGTATACTGTAAATCAGGGGTGGCCACCTCCCAAGAGACTCTGATCTACTCAGAGTTTAAAACTGGGGGTGATCTACCCCCTTTTGGGGGGTTCAGGTCAAAGCTGTTGAGTTTTTTTTAAAGGAAGGGAAGCCCTGTTTTTTGGGGTTTAGGTCAAACTTGTTGAGCTTCTTTTAGGAGGGAGGGAGGTCCATTTTTGTTTAGGGCTTCAGGTCATAGTTCAACTTTTTTGAGGGAGGAGGAAAATTTTGGGTGAGCTTTTTTTAGGGGTGCCAGTGACCTACCAGTGATCTACCACAGACATCCAGTGATCTACTGGTAGATCACAATCTACCTGTTGGACGTGCCTGCTGTAAATCAAGCAGAGAGAAAGCTGCTTACAAGGCTCCTGTACATGCAGAGTTCCAGCATCCCAGCGTCACCCAGAGGCACCCACAAATATGAGTTATCCCTCTCTCTATTTCTTCCTTCCTTCCCTCCCTCTTCCATCTTTAATAAAATACGGGGGGGGCAGATAAGCCCCACATAGAAAGCCCATCAACATGGGGGGATGACTCTTTCAAATACGGTATTTACCAGTAATTGGGGGGGGAGGGGCACCTAGGCCTCTAGGAGTTGGCTGCTATGCCTAGGAGTAGGGCAATTCAAGAAAGCAGAACGATGCATATGGTATGGTAATATATCAATAGAATCATAGAATTGTAGTCGGAAGGGACCACAAGGGTCATCTAGTCCAACCCCCTGCAATGCAGGATTTTTTCCTAAGGTGGGGCTTGAACCATGGTTGAAATATTATGCTGATATGCAGCAACGCCTCGGAGCCGTCGTGGCTGCGGCCGTGTCTTGCCTCGCCCTCGCCCGCCCTGCCACCCCCTCTCGCCTGCCCGACCCTCCCGTCCTCTCCAGCCAAGCAGGGTAGCCGCCAACGCTACCAGCCCCAGAAGCACAAGGTGGCCGCTGCTGCCACCGCCACGATGTCATCAGGCCCGTTGGCCCTTTAGCCCCGCCCACTTTGTGGCCCCTCCCCTTCTGTGCCTTGGCCCCACCCCTGAACGACCATGGCTTGCCCCCCCCTAGTTTTGATCCTGGCTACGCCCCTGGTAGGGTCATATTAATGGACATAAATAATAAGCTATTAGTACTTCAAGCAACAGCAACGCAATAGCTAATTTAAAGTCCAAGAGGGGTTGTAAGACTTTTATTATGCATCTTGAAATTTGCATCTGTTTAATGCTTTTATTATCCTACCTGCTGAGGACAATTTAATAGACTGCATAATGGCCCAAGTTAACTGCCCTTAGAAAATATTTTGGTTGGTTTCCTGTGTTCCAGAGAGCTCCTGCACAATAAATGAACACGTTGAGCTTGTTTGATTAGCCCTTGTCTGAAACTCCTTTCCCCCTTCCCAGTCACAGTAACAGCTAAAGCTTATGTAAAGCTGTTACTTGGGAGGGGCTACAGCTTAGGGGCAGAGCATATACTCCTCTTGGAAAGGGTCTCCCATTCAGCCTCTGGCATTTGCAGACAGGGCTGAGAAAGACTCCAGAGAGCTGCTGCCAGCCAGAGTATGCAATACTGTGCTAGATGGAACAACAGCCTGACTCTGTGAAAGAATCCCTCAGTAAGGGGGGACGTATGAACAGGGGGACAGATTCACAGACACTGCATTAAAACTTTAAAGTGTGTGTGTGTGTGTGTGTGTGTGTGAGTGAGTGAGAGAGAGAGAGAGAGAGATGCCCATTCAGAACCAATTCATTTCATAACAAATAACCACAAGTATGACCCATTAATTTTTTCCTAGAGAATCTTACAACTTCCAAACATAACTGGAAACTTGAAGGAAACCACGAGACAGTAGTGGTTAGCAAGAAATGCCACAGTAATATGAAACCTATTTCTCAACCAAGCGTTTGGGATGCAGGTAAAATGGATTGCAGTTTTGGGCATGGCAGCACCTAAAGAAAAAAGGGGAACCCACATCCAGGTAGTATATCAACATATATTAACAGATAAGGGAAATATATTACAATATGAGAAGAAATGTAAACCGAATGCGACAATGAAGTAAAATAAATAAATTTTAAAATGTGTGTATGTTTTGTGATCAAATAATATAACTTAAAACTGTGTCTGTGGAAGCATTCAGGTATGCTTCATACACCAATTCACCATTATTTGAAAACCAGTTGACCTAATTCAATTGTTTGGCTGCAGAAACTCTTCTGCATGCAATGCCCCCCGCCTCCCAATTTATTGGCATGCTGAAACCTGATTGTATTGGAACTCAAACCAGCCAACAGATTTTTATTTTTTTTACAGATGCACATCTAAATTAGAATTTTGAGGAGGTGTATTACTGACTTATCATTTTATGTTAAAATATCATTGAGCTGGGAGTTAGCGTTCATTTAGATGTAGAAAAGCTGCTATGAACAATTTAAAATTAAAACAGCCAAAGCCAAATATAGGCCGCTAATTTCCTTTTTTTGCAACAAGCACTGTCCATAAAACCCGTCTAAAAGAAAGAGAGGAGGGGGGAAACATCTGTTGGAAATTTCCTTCACAGAAGATTTATCAGGATTTAGAAGGAAAAACATTATTGTCTCCACCAGCCAATCAATGTTGAATTCTCAGTCTTCCACCCCCACCCCACCCCCACCCCCACCCCCACCCCCATGCAATATGAGACAACAGTGTTAGCAAAATAAGAGTGCTTCAGAATGTTTGGGAATCAAGAGCACTGATTAGCTTGCGAGGAGGCAGTGATTTATAATATAGAGAATGAGTACAAAACCACTCAGTGAACATTTTGTTGCTGGTACCGAGCCATAGTCAACTAACAGCTGCAAACAAGTGTAGGAAGAATGAACATAAACACCAGCAGCGTGGGCTTCATTTAAAAATAGTCATAGCAATCGAGACACTTGATCCCAGATAACCTCCCCCCCCCCCCCGCTCGTTTTTGATTTGCTGCTGTTGTTGTTTCTTTCCCTTGCAAAATAATTATGAATGGGACTTTGCAGTCTGCCGCCATAAAGGCATTTGCCATTATTAACACATCGGTGGCGGCTTTCCCCCTCCTCTAAGGGTGTTTCTCGTCCTTCACATACCTAATGGTTTTGCCTCTGTCAAGACTTGCTGCGGTTTGCAAAGTCTCTAAGCTGACATGAACATACCTTTGGGCCAGAGATGCTACAGGGTGGAAAGAAGGAACTAGTTACAAGATGTGCCCCTGCTTTATCTGATGGCAACCACACATTTACAGTAACATCCACCTTAGGAATGTAAGGAGAACCCTGCTAGATCAGATCAAAGGCACATCTTATCCAGCATTGTGTTCCCACAGATGCCTATGGGAAGCCCATGAGCAGGTTCTGAGCACAATCGTAATCCCCAACAACCAGCATTCAAAGGTATACTGGTGAAATTTTGCACATGGGTTCAATAAGGTCCAAAAAAATCACTAATGTCAGTATATCACAACCCCAGTTGGTACACAGGGCAATAGGTGATCTCTCTGTAGAAACCAAGGTGCAGATAGCATACAGAGAATCAACCCAAACATCTTGTAAATCCTTTGTCAAAGAGAGCATGCAGTCAACATTATTTCTTCCTGTCCATTATAATGCTCTATATTTTCACTCCTCGGTTTTTACTTTGCATCCAAGTGCCCAGAGAGCGACATATGAAAGTGAGATGAAACACTATCTCACACCCATGCTCTTTGTGTTTTCTGAAATAAAAAGGAGTCTTATCATTCTGGTTAAACACACACACACACACACACACACGGCACTGACAAAGATTAAATGAAAAGAAGGTGAAACTGGGTGATAAATTCAAAGCGCTTCCACCCAGCCTGTGTAAATCTACATTTTTGGCACAAGGCATATGGTAAACACCAGGTCTTTGTTACTGGAAACATAAAACGCCAATGCTGTTTGTTTTGCCTGCAGCGCCAAGGCATACCTCTTCGCTCTTTTTGACTCTGTCTCTTCCTGGCCCCATCACACCTCCTGGTGCGAAATCTTTCCCTGCTTTGCACATGTCCTGATTATAACCACCATATGGTTGTTACAATTTCTGTAGCTTTGCTCTGCTTTACAGGCCACTGTGCTTTGTCATATCTTTGCTGCTCACCTTGTCTTACCATCTGATGCCCATCATCTGCTTAGCACACTGAAAGCCAAGAGCATTTACTATCTTTGCTCTAAATGCAGACTTGAAACAGCAGTCGCTGTATTCTTTGGAGGCCCGTGTGGAGTACTCTAGCACTTCAAAGGCTGTAGACTAAGCTGCAGAATGAAAGGTGCTCTCAGGTCACAACAATCTGCCTCATACAAATAGGCAAGACAACAGTCCTTCTAGCTGAGTACTGTCTACGTAAGAGGTGGAGAACATCAGGTGGAGAACCAGGGGGTCAAATGTAGCCCTTCCGGCCTCTCACCTGGTCACACCTACACCGGTCTTGCTTCAGAACCCCCCTTAAGTGTTGGCTGGAATGTGTCAATGATATCTAATAATGCCTCTTGGCTGCCTGAATGGAGGATAGAAAGAACTGTGTAAGTTTGTGTAGAAGCTAACCTACACAAAGGTAAAATTTACATTCATCACTCCACTCGCTTTTGCCTTTGGTGCTGCCCACTAGTGGTATGTTTCCACTGAAAGGTTGACCAGAAGGGACTACAGAGGGGGGGGACCTCCCTACCCCTGATCTACATCAACTGACAATGAAGCCCCATGGTTTCAGAGTAGGGTCCTTCCCAGCCCTACTAGAAGAGGTCAGGAGTTGAACCTGAGGCCTTTCATGAGGTCCACCACTGACATGCAGCTCTCCCCTTTAGTGGAATTCAACATGATAAAAGAGAGGAATCATAGAATCACAGGAAAAGAACCTAAGACATACTCTCCAACATTTCCCAAATGAAAATAGGGACGTCTGACCTATTCCTCCATCATCATCATCATCATTGCTACCTACTACTACTACTACTACTACTATTTTACTACTTATAGCCTGCCCATCTGACTGAGTGGCTCAAGCCACTCTGGGTTGATTCCAACATATATAAAAACATAATAAAATTTTAAACATTTTACAACTTATTTATATCCCTGAGCCATCCCTTCAGATGGCTCAGGGATCAGATAACTCTATACCCACCAACATTTCTCCAATGAAAATAGGGACATCCTAAGGAAAAGCAGGACATTCTGGGATCAAATCAGAAACTGGGCTTCTGTAAATCCTGGCAAATAGGAACAGTTGGAGGTCTGAGCAGAGCCCATCTTGTTCAGCATCCTGTTCTCACCAGACACCTGTGGGAAACTTGCAAGCAGGACCTGAACCCAAGACCCCTCTCCCCTCCTGTGGTTTCCAGCAACTGGTATTCAGAAGCATTACTGTCTTGGACCAAGGAGGCAGAGCACAGCCATCGTGAAACAAATGAATAGAAGAAACAAAATCCATTGAATTCTTGGTGTTGGTCCCACATGCATTAGTGGTAATTAAAGGGTTTTTTTCCTTTAAGGTAATGGGTAAATTTACACTATGCTACATCCCGAAGATATTTTGAATTTGGACTAGAAAAGGGAAGCACAATAAGATATTTACCGGGATCCCTTTCATCTATGCTTATTGCATGGATAGTTCATCCATTCTGACACTGGGGCTGTTTGGTGATGCAAAGGACAATGGGACTCAAAGAAACTGCTGCTTGTAACAACTGCCATTTGAGATCCTACAAACAAACAAAAATAATAGCAGGAACAAGTCCCTTCCAAAAACAATGGTTTCGCTTTCTTGGTCGTTGAAAAGAGGCTACAACACTGCAGATCACTGAATGCTGAGCAGCGATCAAGAGAGAACTGAAGAAGCTGCCCTCTGCCATTTATTCATCCCTTTTATTTGTATGCCGCTTTTCCACACACACAAAAATACTCAAGGAGAACAGGAGTGCATTTCAAATAAACACTTAAAAATAATAATAACACAGTAAAACAGTAACATACAAAAAACAGTAAACATACAAAAAACACACATTTCAAAACTATAAATATAACAAGATTCCATAAACAGCAGGCAACACCTAACAACAGAAATAACAGCAGAGCTTCCGAGTTTCACCTTAGTCCTTGAAATACCTCTCCCATGCTGTTGCTCACAGACTCACTCCTGCAGCAGCTTCTTATATGACTTCCAAGGGTAAGAGGGCCAGGGAGCTGGAAACAACCTTCCGATTATGTTGCTCCCAGACCATTGATCCATCTAGCGCAGGGTTTCTCCAAGTTGCTGTTGGAGTACAACTCCCCCCCTTCCCAGCTAGCAGGACCAGTGGTCAGAGATTATGGGAACTATAATCAAAAAACAGCTGAATACCCAGGTTTGGGAAACCCTGAGCTAGCTCAACACTGGGGAAAATATGGCCCCCTATATTTTGTTCGTCTCAAAACCCCCATCAGCACCAGCCCCCATAGACAATGGTTGGGAATAATGGGAGCTTTAGTCCCCAGCAACACCTGGAGGCCAACAGGTTCCTCATCCCTGATTCTTGCTCAATATTGTTTTGTATTGGCTGGCAGAGGTTCTCCTAGCTGGAGATACCAGGGATGGAAGCTGAGTCCTTCTGTATACAAAGTAATTCTATCACTGAGATACAGTCCATTGCTGGCAAACATCTGACTGGAGGCAGCGGAGGCAGGGAAGAAGTGGTGCAGAGACAGGGACTCTGATGGTGAATAACGAGTGTCATTATCCCACACCTGCACAGGACTCTCTGTTCATTCAACAACACACCTCCACAGTGCTGTGTAGGCTCCTCCTTGCCTCCAACCAGTCAGTCACCAGTAAAAGCACCTGGCTTCCTTACCTGTCAATTACTACTCAGCAGAAGCAGGCATTTACTGTTTACACCAGCTGCCATTGCCCAGAAATCAAATGCATGAGTTATTTGCTTGCTGAAATCGGCCTACAAAATGTCCACTGCTGTATGTGAAGTTCAAATGACTCTTATGAACCAAAAACATAAAAATGACAACCAACGACAGACTTCCAGTATAAATCCACTCCCTTCTCAATCTCTTAATCTAATTTTCACATCCAACGTATCTTAACAAGGCTTTGATATTAATCTCACCGTTTCCCCTCACTGCAACCAACAGGGAATCCTTACAGAATTCAGTAAAGCAACGTAGTAGCCTCATATCCACATGCAATAAGCCACAAATCTGTTTTGGGAAAACTACAAACAGACCAGATAACAAGTTTTCAGGATTGTGCTTCTTATTTATACATTTCAGGTGCTGGCAGGTTAGTAAAGCATGCTGTTTGCAACACCAAATTTCTACAGAGCATAATCCCCCTCCCCTTTTAAAAAACTGCCAATTAGCATCTCCCACTGTCAAAAAGAGAGGGTTCCTTAATTAGGAACATGAAAAGGCTTTAGAATCCTTGACACAAATAGAGTACTTGTTATTGTGAATGATGTCACACATCATTCTTCAGCATCCTCATATTCACTTTTCTTTCTTTAAAAGCAGAATGTAGGATTGATTTATGACAATTGTACTTTAGATGCAAATAGACTTCAGCTCTCCTTCAGCCTTGTGCCTCACATTGAAGCATGTTGCAGATGGTAATTGGATCAATGTAATTGTTGTTCTGTGTAAACTCAACTCTAATTAAGAGAAGACTTTTGGGGAGCTGAAATGTTGGCATATGTTTCTGTTCAGACTCCCAACAGCTGAAAATTCAGTGGTTCCTTCAGTTAAATTCCCACACAGACACATATCTCCCTCTGCTTACCCCATAAATCACAGTTTTAACCTTCAAGTATTTGTTCCGATTTCAACACGATAAGTGTCTAGTTCTGGTAAGAATATGATTTACATTAAGCCAATACAGAGTCATACCGTGCCAGAATGACAAGAACCAAGGCACAAAGGGGGGGGGGGCAGAACATTTTACAGGTAATAAAAGCAAATAGATGGAAAATATCTGGAAGAATTAGAGATTTCAAAGGACTATGCTACTGCAACTATAATCTGTAGGTCAGACCAATGGGTCATCCGGCCTCGTATTCTGCATCCCAACAACAGCCAACACCTGACACCATAGAGTTAGACTTAGAAGAAAACAGGAAACTTTCCGCTTTATTCTAACTTCCTGATTGGGGTGTGCACTCATTTAAGAACACATAAAAAATTAAACCCAAAGAAATCATAGGACCTGAAATTTCTCAACAATGCAACCATTATTGGTAAAGAATTAAATTAATCTGTAAGAGAGTTTTCAACTTCTTATCATGTGGGTGTCACACAAATCAAGTTATGGAAGAGGAATAGTCAGAAAATTTGCAGTGAGTTAGAATAACATGGGTCAGGGAACAGGAGAGAGGAAAGATGTGATGAAGCTAAGTGCAGATAAAGAAAGTTAGGAATGCTTAAAGTACTACTGGAATTAATAGGATTTTAGCTCTGAATTGTGGACTTCCGGTTTCAATTCTGAACATGCATTCCACTGAATAAATATGTTGCTGAACAAGCTACTTCTCCCTGCGATTTAAAATGTGCCCATCATTATCTGAATTTGCACCCTAAATGTTTTCTTGGATTGCAACAGCCCACCCACCAAACCAAATACAGTACAGCCACTGATCAGGTCCACATTTTTGCAGTCCAAGGCAGAAAGCAAAAACACAGGTTTTATCACAAGACCACAAGAAGAGCTCTGCTTGATCAGGCTAAAGGACCATTTAGTCTTGTGTTCTGTCCTCACAATAGCCAACGAGATGCCTGTGGAAAGTCAGCAAATGAGATCTGGATGCAACAGTGCTCTTGCAACTTGTGATTGCTAGCAACTGGTATGCAGAGGGATGCTGCCTCCAACAGAGGGGAAAGAACACAGCCATTGTAGCTAGAGACCACCGACAGTCTTATCCTAAATGAATCTTATTCTCCTTTAAAGCTTTCCAAGTTGGTGGCCATCACAATATCTTGTGGGAGCAAATTCCATAGTTAACTACAGGTAGGTAGCCGTGTTGGTCTGGATCGAAGTAAAATAAAAAAAATTCCTTCAGTAGCACCTTAAAGACCAACTAAGTTTTTATTTTGGTATGAGCTTTCGTGTGCATGCACACTTCTTCAGATACAGTGAAATGGAAGTTTCCAGGCACTTATGTAGAGAAGGGATGGGGAGGGGTGGGGATGGGGAGGGGGCATCACTCAGAAGGGTGGTGGAAATGGGTGATTGACTGACTGATAGCTGTTGATGACTGCAAACGACTGCAAATGGTTTTGCATGAAAAAGCAAGGGTTGAGATGGCTGAAGATCGCTTATCATGTATAATGAGATAAGAATCCGATATCTCTGTTCAAACCAGGTCCCTCCATGGTTTTGAGCTTGGTGATAAGTTGCAATTCAGCCAAAGGATAAATGGACATAAATCTGACATCAGGAACCAGAAGACAGAAAAACCAGTAGGAGAACACTTCAATCTCCCAGGACATTCTATACAAGATCTCAAAGTAGCTGTCTTACTACAAAAGAATTTCAGAAATAGACTGGAAAGAGAAGTTGCTGAATTGATTTTGCCTGGCGTTTGAACTGTGTGTTTCTATCGGTTCCTGTCTGGCAAGAGAGCGTTCCTGGATTCCTGGAGTCTGGTTGTATCTGGCTTATTTAATTTGCTGATTTATTCAGCTTATTGCTTGCTTTTGATTTTTAGCTTTCATTTACTGCCTTATTTAGCTCCGTTTTGATTCTCCCCCTCCCCTCCCTCCCCACTCCCTTCCCCTACGGCTCGGCCTCGGCTGGGGGCGTTGGGAGTCCCCCCCCCCCGCACAGGCATCCCACTTTATTTAAAGGGTGCACCCCCCTTTAGATTCCTTTAAATTCTTTAAATTCCCCCCCCCCGCTTGCCTTGGCTAGCCTGCTGTGGCTCTTGGTGGGCAAGGGGGCCTTGGTACCCTGAGGGAGCCTTGGCTCCTGGCTCCTTGCCTGGCCGTTTTCCTGCTGGGGCTGGGCTGGGCTGGGCTGGAGCCACGTGGGTGGTTAATAGGGCTGTTGCCGGCTGAGGAGCATTGAGGCTGCTTGCGCTCTGCTGGGGGCCTCTAATTTGGCTTATTGGGGGCTGTGGCGTTTGCCGCCCCCCCTGGGGTGCCTGCGGGGTGGGGGTGCATCATTGGGAGGGCGCCAGGCCGTTATTGTGCCTGGTTTGCACGTTGCGTCCGCCATTTTAATGCTTGCAACCCCCTTTGCTATTAAGCAGAGAGCTGCTGCTTGTGCATTGGGGGGAGCGGTTTGAGGGGGGTTGCTGGGTCTTTAGGACCTTGGGAGGGGGTCCCCTCACTTGATTCACCTGGGGGGCCTCTAGTTTTTGTGTCCTGTATAGCGTTTGTTTTCTGTTTGCATCTGTTTTAGCTGAGGAAAAATTTTTTCCTGGCTGCAGTTTATTTCGAGGCTTGAGTGCTTGCAGCCAGTTTCTGGGCGTTTGGCGCCATCTACTGGCCACGAGTTGTTACTACACCTACAAATTTAATTGCCTTTTCCCTCAGCCTATATTGAAGTCCCTTGAACAGGCTTTGACTTTATTGTGTTGCCTGACTAGCTTATTGGGTCATTTTAACTTATTGGTTTCCTTTAATTACTTGATTTAATTTATATCCTTTTATTTAGGAATCTTAATTGATTCAATTGGATTATAATTGGCTTTGACCTGCGTGGGCTTGCTTTGGTTAAGTGAAAGGAAAAAACTTTTACTCCTTGCCTTTAATTGGAGGCCTGAGTACTGCAGCCTACTTTAGGTTCTCTATGCCATCGGCTGGCCTCAAGGGGGTTATCGCACCTTGTTAGTTTTGATACTGTTCCTTCCCAATAGATAGGGAATACATTGCTTGGCCTGCGTTTTGGGTTTCTTGCATTGTTTAATTGGCTTAATTGATGTCCATTGTTTAATTCAATTTAATTTTAATTCACGTTAATTTAGTTTTCACGTATTCTGGGTAAGGATTCTATTTGGTTGCGTGGGTGGGAGTTTGGCTTTGGCCTGCGCATTTTCCCTCTCCCCCCTTTTAGGGGGGGGGGCCGGGGCGTGTGCCGGGGTCCGGCCTACACCAGCCTGCAATACAAGTCTAACTGATTTCCCTGGGGCCTTTCAGAGGCCTGGGTGTCCCCAAATATTTTGCAGTTAGTTTTGCAGATTGGTTGGGAAGGCTCCAATATTTGAGGGGTGGGGTGACGCCGCCTAGTGGTTAAAGTGGTAATACGCACCCCTGTGTGATTCCACGTGTGTTTGCTTGTTATTCCAAGTAGTTAATAGTTCAGGATGGCGGCCCACCCATCCACTTCAGGGAAATCTAAGAGGGTCATTAAGGGCGCTTCGCAGAAGCTGCGTTCGCCAGCCTCGCAGGCAGCGGGTCGCGTGGAAGCATTCATCGCTAGCATTGCTGGTGACCCACAGGCCCTGGCCCAGCTTGGATCTGGGCTTGATGCCTTATTACAGAACCCGGCCTCTCATCCTGCCGCCTCGACCTCTGCTGGTTTACCTCTGGAAGCAGGGCGGGAGGCGGCGACTACGGCCATGCCTCCAGACCGGCAAGGCCCAGACCCTCTTTCTGCCCCCTCTACCTCTGCAGGTGTATCCCTGGACCCCGGGCAAGCTACGGTGGCGGCGTCGCAGCCTCTGTCCCCCATGGCGACCATTCTGGGACTGCCTGAGACCACCACGTCTGGGCCAGTTGACTCGTCGGATGACGACTTCGTGGGGCCTTCTGGTGTTCTGATGCCGAATGCCTCTTCCACTCCTATGGTGGTGCCGGCGCCCCCTCCCGTCAAACGACGAAGTGAGGGGAAGCAGCCTCGGCGCACCAGGAGGGCGAGGCAGGCTAAGGGCAGAGTAAGTGGGCAAGGGCAGGGGGGGCGGACGGGGGCCTCCTCTAATGTTGTTGTTTCGCCCGTTGCTCCATCCCAGACTCTTGCCGTCGCCTCGCGGCGCGAGGGGCTTTCGTCGGCATCCGGCGAGGAAGCCCTCCCAGTGCCGGCTAGAGCGTCGAGTGGCGGAAAACGTCGTCACAAAAGTCGTTCCAGGAGGCGGGCAAAGAGGCGCAAGGACGATACCTCGGCTTCGACCACCTCAGGTTCGTCCTCTAGCTCCGAGGGTTCTGATCACTCTATGGGGTTGTACTGGGCTTACGGGGAAGTGGATTCTGGCCTTCCTCGTTGGGCCTGGGCTCGTCGAGCGAATTCGCATCGTGCTCGTTATGGAGCTGTTCAAGAATGTCTCGACGGAGAGTTGGTCCCGGAAACCACGGTTTCCACCAACAGTACTAGGGATATTATTCCGGGCAGTCACTTGTCCTCTAAATTGAGGTCTAGGATATTGGATGGTAAATATGTAGACATTTTTGATTTAGCTCCACCAGAGGAGGTGGTCCCTGAGCAAGAAAACGCCCTCGTTGGTACTAAGAAGAAAGGCAGGGGGAGAAAGGTGGAGCGGACTTTCGAGCGTTGGCTCGATTGTTATCAAGTTTTTTCCGGGGTAGTAGTAGCGGCATATCCCCGCAGGGCTCTACACCTTATCGTGTACCAGTCCATCGTAAGGTCAGCATATAACATGGCAGGGGAAGCGGCCGCAATTGCTTATGATGAAAGATTTCGCAGGCGGGCGTCAAAAATTGACACCGCCCGCTTTGACAGGAAAGACTTGGACCTTTGGACCACGTATGTGGCTCCGTCGGTTTCACGGAAACCCGCCGAGCAGCAAAGGGCTAAGACCCAGCCTTTTAAGGCGGCACCTAAATTGCGCTGCTGGGATTTCAATAAAGGAATGTGTCAGCGCCCGCGGTGTATTTATGCGCACACTTGTGACCGGTGTGGCGGTAGCCACCCGGCTGTTAACTGCTATGCGGGCCGGCGGCCCTTTCGTGGGGGTCGGGGAGGATTCAGGCAGGCGCCAAGGGGTTCCGCCCCTGCCCTCCCCGCTCCCCCCGCAGCTTCCACATCAAAGTGAATTGCTTCAGTTAGCTTTTTCTCCCATTAAGTTACCGGCCCTTAAACATTGGTTAGCCTCCTATCCCAATATTGAGGCGGCTGCATATCTTCGGGATGGTTTCTCCTTCGGGTTCCGGATTCCGATAGCTTCGGTTCCCCTGGCTAGGAATCCTAGGAACCAGAAGTCGGTGAGAGAGATGCACGAGGTCGCAAGGCGGAAGGTTAATAAAGAAATAGCCCTCCAGCGCATGGCTGGTCCTTTTGCGTCTCCGCCTTTTCCCAATCTGCACCTCTCTCCCTTGGGAATCGTCCCCAAGAAGGCTCCGGGTGAGTTTCGGCTCATTCATAATTTGTCTCACCCTAGGGACACGTCCGTGAACGACGTGATCCCTCCGGAGCTTTGTACGGTCAAATACGCTTCTCTCGACCAGGCAATTAAAATGATCAGAAAGTTTGGGCCGGGGGCCTTGTTGGCAAAATGTGATATCGAATCGGCTTTCCGATTATTACCAATTCATCCGCATGATTTTTGGTTGCTGGGCTTTCAGTTGGAAGGCGCCTATTATTTTGATAAGGCCATGCCAATGGGCTGCTCCGTAGCCTGTGCGGCCTTCGAGCGCTTATCGCAGGGTGAGAAGGCTGACATGAGGATGTGGCTGGTATTCCTGGAGGAATACAATGGGGTATCCTTGTGGCAGGATGTTTTAAACCTGCACAACGATTTCCAAGTGCACTCCGATGCGGCGGGTTCCCTGGGATTTGGTTTGTTTTGGAATGGCAGGTGGTGCGCACAAAGATGGCCCCCTGCTTGGCGGGACACTGAAATCACGCGGGATTTAACTTTTCTTGAGTTCTTTCCTATAGCAGTTGCAGTCCATATTTGGGTTGACGACTTCAAGGACCGCCGCGTATGCTTTTGGTCAGATAACCAGGCTGTGGTGACTGTCCTTGCGAAACAATCTTCTAAGTCAACTCGGGTATCGGCTCTGCTGCGGGCATTCGTGCTGCAGTGCCTGCGTTTTAACATTATTTTCTCTGCGCGTTTTGTCCCGGGCGTGGCCAACGATATAGCTGACGCTTTGTCACGATTTCAGATGGAGCGCTTCAGGTCCCTGGTTCCAGACGCACAACATCAGCCGGAGATTTTCCCGGATCGTCTTTGGAACCTTGGCAGCTGCTAGTCTTGCAGGGAGTAGCTGCTTCTGTTTCCCCCTCTACCCTGCGGGCTTATCAAAAAGCTTGGACTGACTTTTTAACTTTTCGCAGTCAGTCGCTCGCGGTGGAGGGAGCGGCCCGCCCCTCTTCTTCCCAGGTGCTTCAATATTTGGCATACCTGTTTCACCTGGGAAGGGCTGCCAGGACCATAAAGCTCCAGTCTGCGGCCATTTCATTTTTCTCGAAATTGTTTTTTTTTTAATAGGGACCCTTGCGCCAAATTTGTGGTGCGTAAGGCCATGGAGGGATGGGGTAGGCTTTGTCCTCCCCGTTCCCCTACCAGGAACCCGATTTCTTTTGATCTTCTCACTAAAATGAGATTGAAGCTTAGGGTGGTGTGTTGGTCTAAATATGAGGCCCGTTTGTTTTCGGCCGCCTTCTCAGTGGCCTTTTTTGGCGCTTTGAGAATTGGTGAAATTGTAGGGGGTCAGATGCGTCAGGGGGTGCCAGGGGGTTTGCTACTCCAGGACATACGTCTGTCACCAACGGAATTGTTAATCACGATTCGGAGTTCCAAGACCGACCAGGCTGGTAAAGGAGCAGTAATGCGACTGCCTGCTACGGGGCAGACGGGCCCCTGCCCGGTTAAGGACGTAGCCAAATTCTTGGCGGAAAGGCCAGCTGGGGAGGGCCCCTTGTTTGTGCATCAGGATGGTAACCCGATGACTAGGCTGCAATTTACTAGAGTTATGAGGAAGGTGATAGCGGCATGCGGTTGCGTGGCCGCTAATTACGCTCCTCATTCCTTTCGCATTGGGGCCGCCACTACGGCGGCCCACTGGGGTATTTCGGTTGATGCTATTAAGGATTTGGGCAGGTGGAAATCTGCAGCGTATAGATCTTATGTTCGGAAGCGCTCCTAACTTTGTCGTTTGTTTTCCAATGTTTTCCCAGGGCTCGCGGACGTGCACATATGGATGGTGGGACATTCCATAGTCCATTGGGCAGGCCTTCGCGCTGGCCAAACGCCATTGGGTCCTCGACTTGGCCTTCCATCCAACATCCAAGTGACCTGGATGGGCAAGAGGGGCATGCGCTGGGGGGAGCTTCTCCCTTTGCTGCGGCGCAAAGCCCTCTTGCTCGGGTGCCCGTCCGCCCTGGTGATCCAGCTGGGAGAAAATGACATCCCCGCTGTGGACCCGTTATCTCTTCGCCTGGCTATCCTACGAGATTTGTTGGAGATAAGGACTTGGTTCCCTGATACCGTCGTTTTTTGGTCCCAAATGTTGCAGAGGATGCAATGGCGGGGTGATATTCCTCCTCTGGCTGGGGAAAGAGCTAGGAAGAGGGTTAACAGCGCAGCATCCAAACGGGTGTACGAAATCGGGGGGAGTTTGATTCGTCATCCCGCAATTAATGTTAGAGCCCCGCTTTTATATCGGGATGATGGGGTTCACTTATCCCCTGATGGGTATGACATTTGGCTGCGTGATGTGTCTGAGGGTTTAAAAAGTTGGTTAGGTCTCTGAGTGTTGGCGGCAAGCCAGGGCTGGCTTGATTGGCGGTTAGGCTTTTGGTTGGTTAATCGGTTGGTAGAGGGGGTGGCACACGGATGCCTACCCTCACCTCCGTTTGCTCCATATAGAAGTATTCCGTTAAAGGAATCTCGGGGCTTACACTCTTGTCCTTACCATCCCGCCATTGGCGGGAATGGTGGGCCCAATTTTAAGAGCAAGAGCCTTGAGGAACATTCTTGGTGAAGGTGAGGAGGGAATGACTGGGCGCAGCCACCTCCTCACTCCCAGGTATGTTTACTTGACTTCCATGCGGAAGTCGGAGCAGGAACTGTCCAAGCGGACAGTGGTGAGTCCTGTCCTATGGTGACAGCTGACGTGAGTCCTGCCACGTGGGCAGATGAGGTGAGTCCTGTCCAATGGTGACAGCTGATGTGAGTCCTGCCACGTGGGCAGATGAGGTGAGTCCTGTCCAATGGTGACAGCTGATGTGAGTCCTGCCACGTGGGGCAGATGAGGTGAGTCCTGTCCTAAGGGGACAGCTGATTGAGTCCTGTCCTGGATGGACAGATGGGGATAGTCCTTCTTTAGGAAGGACGAGTGAATAACCAAAAGCCTAAGCCAACACTCGGATTAAATTGTGTATTTAATAAAGTTGTGGCCCTAAATTATTTGCCAAAAACCAAACCATAATTCTGTTGTCAGTTGTGAGTTATTTAAGGTAATTTTCTGGGAAGCCTCGACACACAAAGCGCTTTATATCATATAATATAAAGCGGATTGTGGTAGGGCTGTTAAGAAATTTAGCTTAGGGTTTGGTTTGTGTAAGGCCACAGCTCATGCTGAGTAATGGGGGGCGTGTGTATGCAAATTCCTTGGATCTGATTGGTTGGTGGGGCCCCTCTTAAAGCTGCGTCCACCATTTTCTGGTCACATTTTTGCCTGGCGTTTGAACCCCTCCCACCCGCCCTTTCTTTCTTGCAGGTTAGCACGACATTGCTATTGCCTTCGGGGCCGCCTGTATTCAGGGGTCAGTAGGAATTTTTCCAATTGGCTGATTGGCTGTGCCTCTTGGTTTTCGCCTACTGCGCTAGCAAATTGTCACAACTTGTTAGGTTGGCGGTTAGGCTTTTGGTTGGTTAATCGGTTGGTAGAGGGGGTGGCACACGGATGCCTACCCTCACCTCCGTTTGCTCCATATAGAAGTATTCCGTTAAAGGAATCTCGGGGCTTACACTCTTGTCCTTACCATCCCGCCATTGGCGGGAATGGTGGGCCCAATTTTAAGAGCAAGAGCCTTGAGGAACATTCTTGGTGAAGGTGAGGAGGGAATGACTGGGCGCAGCCACCTCCTCACTCCCAGGTATGTTTACTTGACTTCCATGCGGAAGTCGGAGCAGGAACTGTCCAAGCGGACAGTGGTGAGTCCTGTCCTATGGTGACAGCTGACGTGAGTCCTGCCACGTGGGCAGATGAGGTGAGTCCTGTCCAATGGTGACAGCTGATGTGAGTCCGGCCACGTGGGCAGATGAGGTGAGTCCTGTCCAATGGTGACAGCTGATGTGAGTCCTGCCACGTGGGGCAGATGAGGTGAGTCCTGTCCTAAGGGGACAGCTGATTGAGTCCTGTCCTGGATGGACAGATGGGGATAGTCCTTCTTTAGGAAGGACGAGTGAATAACCAAAAGCCTAAGCCAACACTCGGATTAAATTGTGTATTTAATAAAGTTGTGGCCCTAAATTATTTGCCAAAAACCAAACCATAATTCTGTTGTCAGTTGTGAGTTATTTAAGGTAATTTTCTGGGAAGCCTCGACACACAAACGGCGTTTCCGTGCGCTGCTCTGGTTTGCCAGAAGCGGCTTAGTCATGCTGGCCACATGACAAACGGCGGCTCCCTCGGGCAGTAAAGCAAGATGAGCGCTGCAACCCCAGAGTCGTCCACGACTGGACCTAGCAGTCAGGGGTCCCTTTACCTTTTAATCTTACAACATTTGGCTTCCCTGGATAGCCCCCAATTTTAGTTTCATGTGAGGGGGGGGGACTTCTCTTGATCCACTTTCTCCCTTACTTGCCTTTTTAAATAAAAATAAAAATGTAACCATTCCTCACAGGGGTTCTAAGCCCTGATAGGACATGTTCAGGGCTTTTTTTCCCCCAGCCAGAACTCACCAGAACCCAGTTCCGGCACCTCTCAGGTGAGTGTCATCGTCATGATAAGAGAACAAGGGAGGCGTTCATGGTGAGTTCATGGTGAGTTCCAGCACCTCTTTTTTCTAGAAAAATAGCACTGGGCACAATACATGGCTGCTTGGCTGTGTTAAGCTTGGTAGGTCACACAAATACTGCATGTTTCTGCGTTGGAACAACCTAAATAAATTAACAGCACCTTTTTTTAGCACAGACCATTTAGTGGCCTAGATAAATCCTCCTGTGCTAGTATGAAATTGTCTCCTTTAGAGTACAGGCAATTCCTCAGGACACCTTTGCAGAGCAGGGATTTATTATTTATTTATTTGTCCATTTTCTCTGCTTGTCTCGGAGCTCAGGTACTCTGAAATATAAATGCAGCTTTGCCTGCCTGCCTCCCTCCCTCTCTTTTCCTTGGTTATTGGTTTTGTGTCATTGTCATTTTCACATGACTGCTTTATACCCTTGCGTGACCCCTGTGTTCAAACTGTTCTCTCCCCATCTTGTTTTCTTTTGACTTTCCTTACTGCTTCCTTCTCATCTTACATTGGCTCAGATTTCCGACACATACTGTTATCTCTGAACTTCTTCATTTTAGAAAGGCACAAGTGGTGTCCCCCTTCAAGTATAAATTAAAGGTCAGTTTTTTAAAATAAAAAAAAATCCTGCTTGGGTGTGAAACCCCTATGCACACTTTCTCAGGGGCAAGTTTCTTTGTGTCTAATAGGACTTCATAGAAATGTGTTCTATGCATTGCAGCCTTATTTCTCTCTCCCCCCCACACCACTTCCCTGAAAACTTGTTTTTTAAAAAAGATATAATAAATGCTGGGACCCAAATATTTACTTTTGTGCCCCCAACAGCTTGGGCACATTTGCTGGGATTTTTTATTACCTTCCTCCTTTAAATAGCAGACCCTCATGTCATGGCACAAATTGCTTGTGAAACACCCATTTCAGATGGGTATTTGCCATGCATTAAAGAACGCTGATGCAAGATATAACAAGCCCACTTGAGTACACAGAATTAGTTGCATGGGGAGGGCGGGGTATAAATATTTTATTATTATTATTATTATTATTATTATTATTATTATTATTATTATTCAATTTAATAACAAAGGCAAAATTCACAAGAAATCCATTTCCTTACCCACTTGCCTCTTATAGAACAGTATTTTCCCTCCCAAAGATAGAGGCTTTAATCTGCCAAAGGCCATGTCAACAAAAAGGGCCGATGGTGCAATATTTTTATTTTGACTTTATTTTGACTTTTAAACATCAGATTCAGTATTTTCCTTACATTGTCCACAATATATTTATCTGGAAGAAGTCTTGCTTGATCTACCCCAATGAACTGAGCTATTCTACTAGTTAAAGAAGTTAACAATAATATTGGCTGATAGGATTTAAATTGAATGGCATCTTTATCTTCTTTTACAAATGCAATTATACAAGTCATTTTTATAAATCAGAAAGTTTTCCTCCTTTCAAAACTGAATTTTATCTGTTTCTCAATTTTAAAAAAATTAATTAGGGCAATAGCAAATTACATTCCCAAGGTGCTCCATTCTTAATGTTTTTAATAACTTTTGTGCAACTCCTCCAAAAGTACTGGCTTCTTCCAGTCTATGCCCTTGTGATAATTTGGTCGTCGTTATTTATTTTAAATAACAAAGAAGACTCTCTTTAGATGGGATTATTGTTGTTCTTTTTTTTCTTATCTTATTCTGAAAAGAATTTTGTAATGGCTCCTGGACATATCAATTATGAGTATTTATCTCCCCTAGGACTTAAAATATAATTATGTTTTTGTTGCTTTTTCAGATATCTTCATACCATCACTCTAGGAGAGTTATTATTTCCTAATTGAAAATACCCTTGCTTAATATGCAGTTGAGCTTGATTTTATGTTTCCAACTAAGGGAGCAATCCTAAACTCACAGGAAGGGTACCTAAGGAGCCACAGGATGTTGCAGAACAGCCTGTCCATAGTTGGAGAGGGAAGCCCATGGTCAAAGAAGGAAGTCCGGCCTTCCTCCATTGCAACAATGGGCATGGATGCAGATGTGAGCGGTTTGGCGGTGAGCATTTGCTCGATTGGTGGTTGGGCATTGGGGCAATCCTTTGTTTTGAATGGAGAGGAGGCTGTAGTCTCCGCCTGCCCCTCCAAACGCTGGGTATCCTGTTAAAGGGATCTAAGGGGGGGTGACCAGATGGCGGTCCCTGTGGGGGTCACCCTATTAGATGTAAGTCTTAGGAACCCCCACCTGGATTGACCATGTGTCACTTCCGGCAGGCGGGCCGGAAGTATTTTGATTGCCCCATGCCCAAGCCAAACCTCTTTCATCTTCATCAATAAAGCTGTGGCCTGCTTTGACCCAAAACCAGTCTCTTTGGTCTCTCATTATATGGGTCGGGGATGGGAAGTCCGATGCCTGGTCTGCAAGCAGTTTATAAGAAATGGGTGGCAGGCATTCCAAATAAGAGCACATCTCTAAAAAAAAAATTATAAGCTATCATTACAGTGGTGGACAAGTGGGGTTGCATCACTTCTAGTTTGGCCCTTAAATTTTGACACTGCCACTTGAGAATGGAAACACTATGGGTAGGGACCCACAGAGGCCTTCCTTGGAATCCAGTGTACCCCTCTCCCACTGTTCAGCTTGAAATAAGCATTCGAGTGTGCTTGGCTAGGGAGCACACAACATGTTCTCTGATTTAAAAATGTGCCCAGGGGCCTAAAAAGTTTGGCAAGGCCTTCTATGATAAATGTCCCACCTACGTCTTGATATAGGCAGAATCTCACCCATGCAATGCTTTCCCTCATCCACTACCTTGGGATTCTTGGTGCATTCCCGTGCATTTGTTTGCTAGATTACAGTATTGCACTGGCTAAATCAGCTTATTAAAACATTTTAACACAAAGTACAGTTTGGGGATTTCCTAATGCAGGCATGGTTTGCGAAATTACTTCAACAATACAGGTTTTTTTTTATCCCTCCGCACTGCAATATTTCCCCGGACACTGCCAGACACAAAGGCACACTTCCCGTTTCAATTTAAAATCCTTGAGCATCACCAAGGTTGTTTGAAAGAAACGAAGTTCCGGTTAAGTAGCAGGCGTCTGCTGACTATATTCGAATCATCTCTAAGCTGCAGTCGTAAGCAAATGAACACCACAGGGTGCGTATTAGTGAGCAGAATGACAGGTGGACGAAGTAGCAGTGAAAGGGGGGATAAAGACTGCAATCCCGTGAACAGTTGCCAAGAACCAAGTTCCACTAAACAATGTGGGAAGTACTTCAGAGGGAAGAGGATCAGGTTGCATGTATAATTACTCCTACCATCCAGTTTGGCGAGTTAGTGTTACGCCTGGTTCCTTGAACCATAGAGATGGAAGGGTCCTAGAGAGGCTACCTAATTCAACCCAGCAGCCTTGCTGAGTGCAGGAATTCCAAAGCTAGAGCAACACATCCATAAGCTCCAGGCAACCTCTGCTTCAACATTTCCAGAGAGGGCAATTCCAGAGAGGGTGGATTTAGGGCAGTGAGAGAGGTGAGGTTGCACTGGGTGGGTGCGCAACTGAGGAGGGTGCCTGTGATGGTATGTGGCTAGGACTATCATGAAGGGGCACTGTACTTCTGAAATTGCTACACTACTGGAACAAAACACATTTAAATTAGTGAACTGAAGTTAGTTCATGCCCATTAATTTCAGTGGGTCTTCTCCGAGTATAGCTTAGTTGGATACAACCCATGGTTACTTCAATCTGACATAGTTTTTAGTCCTGACAAGAACTGTGCAGCTCTGCAACTGGAATGCTATTCAGCTCATACGTACAAGTTTTCCTCTCTTTTTTTCAGAAAATGCTGAACAAAACTTAGGATGGTTTCACACACCAAGCTGTGGAGAGAATACTAAAAGCTTGCTCACTTTTTTGGGGGGGGGGTAATACAGTACAGATCATCTGATACATAGACTTATATTTCCTTTAAAATCTATTTTAAATATCTCACAAAGTAGTCATGTCTTCTGGAAACCACTTATGAGTCACAAAATGCAGATCTTTGCACATGGAGAACAATAATGGAGAATGGTAGGTAGCTGTGTTGGTCTGAGTCGAAACAAAATTAAAAAATTCCTTCAGTAGCACCTTAAAGACCAACTAAGTTTTTATTTTGGTATGAGCTTTCGTGTGCATGCATGATGTATCTGGTGAAGTATGCATGCACACGAAAGCTCATACCAAAATAAAAACTTAGTTGGTCTTTAAGGTGCTACTGAAGGATTTTTTTTAATAAAGGAGAAATAATTGCTGCAGGAGAACAGCCAGTAGCCAAGCAAGCTTTAAGCTACTGTAATGGGAAAACACCTCATTATAGTCATTTTTGAGAAATCCCAGCATGGCCCACATCACAGCTGCCTACACTCCATTCCCATGAGGATCCTATAAAACACGGCGCATCAGGAGATCCCCTCATTGTGCCATGTGCTTGTTGGCTAAACAGGGATGGTTTTGTTGCTTAGCTCTGGCATTATCCAGCTCTGCTCTCATTATGTGTACAATTTACTAATTCTGCAGTTTCTCTTAGTCAGGCTAGCCATTTGACAAACAGTTCTGTTCACACTAATGCAATTCTTTTCTGTAAGTGTACAAGCGAACAGGCAATTTTAAAAAAAACCAACGCATTTTTTTTCTTATATTCCATGCTTTGTTTTTCCCAATTCATATTTCAAAGAACTTCCCAGATTATGCTTCCAATGAGGGCTCTTTCAAACAGCCAATTTATTGAGCATTCATCCAGACTTGTTTGCACTACGTTTGCACAGAGGTTAGACTACAACCAGTGTGTTTATTGAGCATTTGCTTTGATTTGTTTGCAAGGAGGTTATACAACAAGCAGCAATCATTCTGCATTCTTCCTGCGTTTACTGGCAGGGTGTTTGTACATCTTCCAATTCATCATCAGTTTGTTCCACACTTTTCAAGGCATTTCCCCACCACCAGAAGCAGCCCATCCCATTTTGCCATCTGAGGCAAAACAGGAAGGTGCCACCACTGACTGCACCCTTCTGAAGCCTCGCTTATCCCAAGGTTGTGTGGTGGCTTCCAGAGAGATCTCACAGGAAGCCACTGCAGCTGCGTAACCCCGGTGGCAGCAGGGAAGAAGAAGAAGAAGAAGAAGAAGAAGAAGAAGAAGAAGAAGAAGAAGAAGAAGAAGAAGAAGAAGAAGAAGAAGAAGAAGAAGAAGAAGAAGAAGAAGAAGAGTTTGGATTTGATATTCCACTTTATCACTACCGGAAGGAGTCTCAAAGCGGCTAACAATCTCCTTTCCCCTCCTCCCCCACAACAGACACCCTGTGAGGTGGGTGGGGCTGAGAGACTTCAAAGAAGTGTGACTAGCCCAAGGTCACCCAGCAGCTGCATGTGGAGGAGCAGAGACGCGAACCCGGTTCCTCAGATTACGAGTCTACTGCTCTTAACCACTACACCACACTGGCACCACCCCACAGGATTTCACCGCCCGAGGCGGCTGCTTCAGCCTACCTAATGAGTGGGTCAGCCCATCACTTTCCCAGGTGCAAAAGTGCACTTTTTCAAAAGTGGATTTTTATTTTTATTTTTTTGCAGAGCAGTTTAATCCACTTTAACTGTGTGAATTTTAATTTTCCAGTAGGCACTTCCATCCCTCTGGGCAGTCTGGAAGCTCCCAGAGATTACATACTGTATATCTTTGGTTTATGTCAAATTTAGCTGTGTTATTGGCCAGCAGAGCTGCCTTTCTTAGAAACAGACTCCAGGTGCTTCAGCTAAAATCAAACAGGAACAACTTAATTTAAGTACAATATGGTAGCCCTGCTTCTTCTGTGGCCTCTAAGCCCACACTGGCTTCCTCCATCCACTCACCTCTACAGTTAAATTCCCCCTCACTGTACTTCCCCTTGACTCAGGATCTAAGTATATACACAGAGCCTATAGTGAGGCAGACCTCAGCTCATATGAGTCTGAAGTTCATAAACGGGTAATTCCATTCCACAATTCTGAACTTCTCCACCGTCACTAATGGGTAGCAGGAAGTAACACCCGGGCACAAGGCTTTGGGCAGCTGTTGCAGCTGGGAGGCAAACTTGAAGGGGAGTTCGCTTGATTATCCTTCAACCTGGTGCTAGAGGAGACTCTTGAGAGTCCCATGGACTGCAAGAAGATCAAACCTATCCATTCTGAAGGAAATCGGCCCTGAGTGCTCACTGGAAGGACAGATCGTGAAGCTGAGGCTCCAATACTTTGGCCACCTCATGAGAAGAGAAGACTCCCTGGAAAAGACCCTGATGTTGGGAAAGATGGAGGGCACTAGGAGAACGGGATGACACAGGACGAGATGGTTGGACAGTGTTCTTGAAGCTACGAACATGAGTTTGACCAAACTGCGGGAGGCAGTGAAAGACAGGAGTGCCTGGCCTGCTCTGGTCTATGGGGTCACGAAGAGTCGGACACGACTAAACAACAACAACAACCTTCAACCTGGAGCCTAAAGAGGGGACAGAATTGGGCTTGGAGGACATTCACTCTGTCCAAGCTCCACTGCCACCATCAGGGAGGAGACTCTCCTTCGCATTTAAACAGATTACAGGTGTGCATGGATTGGCCTTGCAGGGTGTTCTTCCTCTGAAGCCAATTACACAATCTCCCCGCCCCCAAACACCTTCACTGGTGAAATTTAGTGCTACGCACACAGTCACATTTTGTTCTACAGAGCTCCATTTGTCCCTTGGCTGCCGCAACTCATTTTATGCCTTGCTTTTCCGATTTTACTCATGTATGCCTGTGCTATACTAATTAACTGGAGACTTCACCTTCCTTCCATTTCTGATAGAGTTCCCTTTTGGTTTTTGAGATCAGTGCAAAGATTTCTTTGAAGCCGTGCCAGAGCTCTGCAATGGGGCTTCCCATTTTCTTTTGTATGGGAATGGCTTATAATTATGCTTCTAGCAACTGGTAGCCCTCTTGAACTCCTTTTTTTTTGTTTCAGTTCCTCTCTCTGTGCTAATTATAACTGTAGATTATTGTAGTCCACTATTCTAAAAATCTGGTGAGTCATTTATTTTCCATTTTTTAAAACCATATATCTGTTTGGTGAACGCACTGCTGTTGTGACTCACCTTAGATCAGGCTGTGATCCACTAGTGGTTCATCAGCTGAAGACCAGTGGTTTAGAGCAGTGTTTCCTAAAGCACCATGATAGAGTTTTAAAGGGTATTTGGCAGAATTTTTAAAATTACTTTATTGTATTTTTTTTTAGTGATGGAAAACAATTCAAAGATAAAAATAGTATTATTAAAACTACTCCCCAAATTATCTTCACCTGATAAGGGGTACATACCATTTTCCATTATTAGTAACAATTCCTTTCAGAATGTCTCCCCCTGCCAGGGCCAATGAATGCTTCCGGAGAGCTCGTAGGTGCAAAAAGACTAAAATGGTCATTGAGACTAAGTGGCAAGATCCAAAAGACCCTAGCCTCTGAATATCTGATGTGTCTGCACAAATCCTTTGAAAGCAACTCGTCCAACCAGGTTGAGATTACCAACAAATAAAAGCATCAAACCCTACTTGATTAACACCAAAGAACAAAAAAAAATCTCTGGTAGAACAGCGACACTGGTTTGACGCTGAGTACAGGAATGCAAAAAAAAGGCTGGCAGAGTATGCTGAATGAACCCTGGTGCTCCAGCTCTTGGGACACTCAGTAGAGAGAGGACAGCAATATAAGAACATGCTAAAAAGCCTGCCCCCCCCAAAAAGACTTTGAAAGACAGCAGTGGCAAGACTTGGATCAAGCGGCACCTGACCAAAGTACACTGGTAAGACTAAACTCTCAATTAGTCATAAAATCATAGAATTGTAGAGTTGGAAGGGGCCACAAGGTTCATCTAGTCTAACCGCCTGCAACGCAGGAATCTTTTGCCCTTTGTGGGGCTCAAACCTACAACCCTGGGATTAAGAGTCTCATTCTCTACCAACTGAGCTATGTGATTATTCTAAGTCTGGGCAACACTGGTTTAGAGGATAATGTGAATCGAAGTACTGTGTGTATTTGTAAGGAACAAGTTGCTAACTTGGATTGGAGTAAATAGTTCTGCCATATGAAATACATTTTTTGGCAGTTTTCTTCGCATCTCTTTTGTATTCTGTTCAGACTACTGACCCCCAAATTTATTACCACCAACCATTAATAAGAAATTCTACCCAACATCATATACACAAAATCTCATTAAAATTAAATTTGCTCCAAGTGAAATTAAGATTTGATTTTTGGATGTATTAGCAACTTGATAATCAGCAGCTTGCAAATGCAGCAATTAAAATAGTGTTTTATGCTTCGAGGATATGACCCATACCATAGAAGTGACATCATTTGCTTCTCATGACCAAAATCTAGTCTACAAAGCACTACTTCAGAGCTCTGCTGCAGTTCTTCCATATCCTTGGAAATAATCAAGGCTCAGAATTTTCCAGATTTGTCCAAGAACAAGACCAAAGGAAAACTTTTCAGATGCACAAGATGACGTGCGTCAAAGATGTACTCAGTTAAATACAAGCACAACCCCATTCAAATAAGCTTCATACATCCACACCTCTGAAACCTAAAATATGCAGGACAGATCTGACAGATGTAATTAGCTGGGAGGGCAAAGGTCAAGGGTACAGATGATGTTGGGAAAGATTGAGGGCACTAGGAGAAGGGGACGACAGAGGAGGAGATGGTTGGACAGTGTTCTCGAAGCTACCAACATGAGTTTGACCAAACTGCGGGAGGCAGTGCAAGACAGGAGTGCCTGGCGTGCTCTGGTCCATGGGGTCACGAAGAGTCGGACACGACTAAACAACAACCACCTTCCCTGTAAGCGTCTCATTCACTCTTTCTTCTTTATATCTCTTCTCTGTTTCAGACACTATCAAAATGCTATGCCTGGAAGACTGAGAGAGCCAAAGTACCCATAACATCACCATTTTACTTCTGATCACAAGGTTGTTAATCTTTGAAACAGGTGAAAGTTCAACAGGTCATGTTCTACCTCATCTTTTGTATGCTGGCAAGAAAAAACAACAACTTGCTCTTGAGAGAGGAGGAGTGGAATGTAGGAGGGGCTGAGCATGAGGGGGAAACCTTGAATTTCTGCAACATGTTAAAAACACATTTATTTCTGTATTTGCAGTTCTCACGCAGCAACACCTCCTTCACATCACATCACTTCACTGCCCAATCTGCTAATTTGCTTTGGTAATTGTTCTAAATTTGTACAATTGTATTGTATTTACAGATTCAGAACATCATGTTGGAAGGAAGCAATTTTTAAAGCACAGAAGTCTGTTTTATAGCTCATTAAATGCATTTACAGAACATTTCATTTTTGAACGTGTGCTGGTAAATGAAGCTTCCTGTCTGACAGAATCTAGCTTCCATTTGCCTTTGTCAAATAATAATCCAGGCCTTTAGTTTCATCTGATATCCAGTTCTCGAGAAATGGAAATCCATACTAGAGATGTGAAAGCTCAGAAATAACAACCATTGTAACCACAACAATTTAAAAGAAAGGAGGGAAGCACAGCCATATGACTTTCTGCCCTCCTTCCTCACCTAAACCCTGATTTGGAAAAACTTTTAAATGCTGCAGGAGGCAGAATTAGTGGTGTCGCAATGGGGGGCAGGGGCGGTGCGCTCCTGGTGGCATGTCTCCGGGGTGATAAGGCGGCGCCCCCCCCCACAGCGGCACAAGCAGCCCCAGATAAGGCTGCGCCCCGCCACGGCAGCACGAGTGCCCCGGCAGAGTGGTGTGGGGGGGTGACAAAAAAAGTCCACACCAGGTACCACCTGGGCTTGCTACGCCTCTGGGTGGAATGAAACATAGGGGAGCCCTCTTGTAAAATATTCTCTCTCTCTCTGTGTCTGTGTGTGTGTGTCTGAATGCTGAGTGAGTTACTTCCATCACACTTTGTTTAAAAAGGAATATATTTGCAACAACTTCAAGCAGCTGAATGTATTAGCTCACAGATCCAGAGCTAGCAATGTTAGTTGGTGCCAGCTCCAATATTTTGGGGGGGGGTGCTTGAGGCAGATACCCTGTGCAGATCCCCCCCTTTCTAAGTGGACCCAGCTTTTTCTTGCTGCTGCCACTGCTGCCCACTCACTTCTCCTCTCCCTTTGAGTCCAATCCACCCGGAGAGAGAAGGCAGCAAAGTCAGTGTAGGTGCTGTTTTTTTCTCCTTGCTTGTATCACTGCTTGGTTGCTTAGGCAGCAATGCCAGGACCCCCCGGAGGTTTGCAGTGGACCTCTGCCAAGATATGGGCCTCGTCAGTGCCCAACAATACCAACTTCTACCAGCTACCCCTGATGTTAGTGAGGATAGCAACACTATTATGTCTGATGAAGTCATAAGCAAACACGCTTAGGACTCAGTGCTGTGAAAGTAACTTTCCATTGTTGCAGGAATACAGAACAGGGCAGGTTTTTGGTTCAGAGGTGCAAGTGCTGTGCTTGCACTCTCATTGTTGCCTTTGTTATTTCATGATTCCCTCTGTATGTTTCCAGGGTTTTTACAAATTTGTTTCTCCTCTTATTGTTGTTGCTAACCTGAAAATCAATGCAAATGTAATTTAAAAATATAGCTCCCTTGTTCCTAAAGAAGAAAAAGGTTTTGATGAGGTATTCCAGTTTTAGAACAACCTCAGTTTCCCCCAAAATTAAATATTTTATTGTTATTTATTATTTATTAAATCTGCATGCTGCCCTATATCCTTAGATCTCAGGACGGTTCACAACATAAAATCATGTTTTAAGTACATATTTATCTCGGCACATGTTATCTCGATATATGCATATCTGAAACACACATTTTAAATCATATTTTGCGACATTTCTTGGAGTTGAGAAGAACATTGCAAAATTCAAAGAAGTGTGAAATCCAACAGATAATTACATTCCGATCCACACATTAGTCCTGGAGGTGTGAATGGTGTGCTAATAAAGGCATGAGAGAGAGAGAGAGCCAGCTGAGGTAATACATGAACTGGGTCTCCCATTCCCAGTACATTAGAATACAACTGCCCCAATGATCATTTTGGTTCCCTAAAAATTTCCATCACAACAATGACAGTTACATTAAAAGCCTCTTGAACTTTGAAGGGCACATGTTTGTTAATCTACTATGGTTCCGTGGAAAGCAGAACTGATTTCTTTAAACAATTTATTCAGGCAGGGTGAAAGCCTCACTAAACACTATGGGGCTTTATTCACAGTAGACGTGCATAACAAAATCCACTCTTAAGTTACAAACTGAATGAGCTCTGCAGTTGTGCTTCCAACAGTTATACCCAGAGTAGGCCTGCTGAAATCAATGGATATAAGTACGGTAACCCACTCAAAGTATGACTTAGTTGTATATCACCCTAAATGCTTATGAGTTGAATGATACACCCAAAAAAAGATATTTGTCAACCCCTAGTCAATTCATTTTTTTTCATCCTAGCTAAAATATGCCCCACCCTACAAATAAACAAATTTCTAATTGGCAAATATTTGTTCAGATAGTTTGATGAAAATTTACAATGAAATAAAAACATATGTAACTGTTTACATTCACTATGTCAACGCTCAGGCTGTATATTCATGGCAGATGATAAGTCACTTACCCATTCTGACAAAACACCAATTAACACATTTGTAAATACAATGTATTTAGTAGTTTCACTGAAGTGTTAAGAGTTTGGAGACTCAAAGTGACTGGAATATACAGGACATGCTCTATTTAAAATTGCATAGGAAGATGTCTTTACTATATTTCTGTGGCATTTGCTGCCTCGAGTCTCCTAGTGGAAGGAAGGCAGGATAGAAATTTTACAGTAAAATCTTGAAATACTATACCCAAATATATTTCCAGAGATCCTAGAAAATGAGCTGTGAAGTTTGTGTTGACTTCATTAGAACACTCTCCCTTTCATTTTACATTAGCAAATTGCCTGTAATTTGAGGATTATTGTAGGGTGTTAGGGCACTCAGGCAGAGTGCAATTCCACTTTCCACACATGTCTACTCAGAAGTAAGTCCCACTGGTTACTCCCAGGGAAGTGTACAGGAGTGCAGCCTGAGTGAGCATTTTTCACAATTAGAAATAGATCCATTAAACACAAGCAATGACTAAACATCTAATACAGTTTCTGCACAAGCAAGCTTGCTAAAAACAAACATGCACTATCTATGCAATCTTCTAATTTGGTATATATTTGAAGACCTACCATCTTCGATTCTTTGAACCCTAGTCAAAAGGCAACCATAAGTATGTTCTCCTCTAATAATGTGGATTAATGGAATCCCCCCCCCCCCTTTGAACCTGTGAAGATTCACAATGCACTAAATATTTCCTCACAAGTGAGTGAGTTCATGCTTTGTTTGAGAATGGTAAGTGCTTGTGGCTTTGGTAAAGAATATTCCTGATTCTCGTTCTGCTAACAAATTGCCATCGGTTGTGGAGAAAGAATCAGGGGTCAAGCAGCTGTTCTCCTGCTGATTGGTCATTTATTTTAAATTTAGTACATTTGTACCTTGCCAATCTGCCAAGGATCTCAAGGGACAGCATACAGCAGAATACCCTATTTGATCTGCACAACTACCTTGTTTGTAAGACTGAAGGATATTGATTTGTCCAAGGCGCCACAGTGAGTGTTATGACTAAGCAGGGATTGGAACCCAGGCCTCTTCAGTCCACCTTTTGCATTTCATCTGCTATTGGCTATGGTTAGTCTATACGACAACCCTACAATGCCTGGGGAGGGGGCATGATCTATAATTGAAAATGGGGGGGAAAGCACTTAAGTTTTAAATGCATCCCTTCCAGCTTCTTTTGTTTGTGAGCATTGATTTTTTTCCAAAGGCATCCATTCATTTCCCACTAGACCATGAAGTATAAAACATATAGGTGCTGTTTGTTATATATGGAAACATATTTATCTATTTTTAAGAAAGGCCAAACAAACCAAAAGACTGCTCAACCAGAAGGAATGCATTTTAAGTGTAGCTATCAACAGAATGCTACTATTGTTTTATTATATGGGGCACTTTTTCTTTGAGTGAGAAGCAACTTCGGGGGGGATAGCCTCTATATACAGTGGTGCCTCGCTAGACGAATTTAATTCGTTCCACAGGTCTTTTCTTATAACGAAAAATTCGTCTAGCGAATCCCATAGGAATGCATTGAATTTTTTTTTTGAATTTTTTTTGCCCATAGGAACGTATTAATTGAATTTCAATGCATTCCTATGGGAAACCGCGATTTGCTAGACGAATTTTTCGTAAAACGCATTCGTCTAGCGAGGCAACCTCCGCTAGAAAAAACCTTTCATTAAGCGGAAATTTCGTTAAGCAGGGCATTCGTTAAGCGAGGCACCACTGTACTTGAAAGGCAGATGGCTCTAGCCAGCTGCCTTCCACTCCTTCAAAGCCTCAGGGGGTACCATCCCAGGTGTCTGAGACAGACAGACAGACAGACAGGCAGGCAGGCAGGCAGGCAGGCAGACAGACAGACACACCTTCATGCATGCACAATTGCAATATTTGCATGCTGCGAAGGTGCATTTGGACACTAAAAAATAAAAAAAATGCCGGCATTTTGTCCCGTTTCCAGTACCCTGTTTCTCATATTTTAAGACATACCCATAAAATAAGCCATAGCAGGATTTTTAAGCATTCAAGGAATATAAGACATACCCCGAAAATAAGACATAGTGATAGGCACAGCAGCAATGCCGGCCGCGGCAGGAGGAGAAGGAAAAAAATAAGACATCCCTTGAAAATAAGCCATAGTGTGTTTTTTTGAGGAAAAAATAAATATAAGACATGTCTTATAATATGAGAAACACGGTAACTGTACTTGTATTGCATCAAGACACCCCAAGTCAGCAGCCTGAGTCATGCGATCTTTTTACAGGGAGCTTGGAAACATCACACTTCTTATATTAATAGATCTTTATCTCCAAGTACTGGCTGTCCCTCTCATTTCTCCACCTTACCATGTGTTTTCCCCCCTTCCTTTTTTGAAGTGTTATCTAAAGTAACTGTGACTATGACCACAGTGTTTGTCAACCAAGTTCTTTTTTAAAAAACAAAACAAAACCAGTAAATGGTGAAATCCCCAGACTGCACATCACTTTCTCTCAACCAACACAGAAGGCAATAGTCCTCCTCAGGAGTAAAGGCTGTGAAGGACAGTTGCAAAGGGTGGGAGGATGGCTGTCACACATTTAGCACCCCCCCCCATCACACAGCTCCTGATTTCCTTGTGTCCCCTCCCATCTTCCAGGGTCTTCCACTGCATGGGGAACCTCCGCCAGCAATAAATGTTTCCCCACGGCAGAAGTTAACAGGCGAGCCAGAAAAAGCTATACAATTATGAGGAGAGGGTCCACCCACTGCCTTTTCCTGCTCATGCTGCTTCTTCACAGCTTTTAAAGCCCAAAGGGAAGCTAATCAATGGTTCCAAAACTTCAAAACACGAGTACGCCTTGAAAAATTCCAGTGGTGTTTCAAAGACAGTATGCACGATTTCACATATACGTGCAGTGCACTTGGAACGTAGCCCCTGCGTAAATGGGGAGGGGGTTGCCTGTACACACTTTACCCTGCTATATGCATGTTTGCATCCATTACTTGAATGGATAACTGCATTGCAAAATTCAGAGAAGTGTGAATTTCAATGGATAGCTGTTTTGTTTTGAAAAGTGCAAACTAGGTGGGGTTCCCTTTACATGCAGAATGAATTTAATCCACCACCACCCCCTTTTAAAAGAAACACAATCCTACCCATCATTAAAACAGCCACCTGTGGGCCCATTATGGAGGATGTTAGGACAGCTCAGTCATCACAGTCAGGTCTGAGCAGTGCAGAGCCTTTCTGGACTCCTGGAGGCGCACTCTGTCCTCAGCACAGAACCAAGCAGTGACAGGGAAGTCCCCTCTTCTGCATGCAACACACAAAAAAATGCAGCAGGCTGCTGCAGAAGAGATCTTTTCCATCTCTGCGAGAACATAGAAAGCTAGTTCTTCTTTTTTAAAATAACATAGAGGGGGAAACCATTTTATGGGCTTATTTACAAGAATGGCTTCATGATGGACATTTTCCTGCCCAAAATGTTTATTTTTTGCAGCCAAACGTCCAACATATTTATTCTCAGATGCAGGAAAGAGTGCTAGGCAATTACTAAGCATATTCATTGCTGTAATCAAACAAACAGCAATCACATCATACCACAAAGCCCTCTTCCTACTTCATGCTGCTTGTCTCAATTGCTTGGAAGATCTCCCCTTCAGAACGAATTCTATGGTTCTTCCTTCATTGCATTAGCGACCATTATGTTTCCAGTGATGGGTTGGTGAATGTGATGCAGGTCTTTGCAATAAAGAATGAAAAGGAATTCTAAAATAAAACTTGTACTTCCTGTAAATTATCTGCTGTGTTCTACAACTCTCATTTGACTATCCTTTCCCTGTGTAAAACCACTTTCTTCACTGTGGTTTTTGGCTGACTTAAATTAAGCCACCAGGGAGTGGGGAAGATATCAGATTTTGCATGAAATTGTAAGAGAAATGAAATTTCAGAAGCTAGACATATCATTGCATAGTGAAGCTTCCAATGCAGAGGTGCTAGTATTTTTGCAGCCAGTATCAGGTTCCATGTATTGCTCTCACACACCGAGGAGAAAAATAATTTCCTCTAAACTGCCTGCACTTTCCTCCATCAAGCACTAGAGGCCAGTGTGCTGCAAACAGCTTGACCTGTTGCAGCAATATTGGATTTTTTGGGGGTAGGGGGTGTGTGGGATGGGGAAGGAACCATACAAAGTTAAAAATAGAAACCGACAGTGACTTTGAGATGCTTTTTGCCGATCAGAAAAGCTTTTATCAGAGTGCATGCACACATTTTATTAAAGGAATAGGCAAGCCTTTTTTTTTAAGACACTCTTCTTTTCTTGATGTTATTATTGCAACACTGAACACAACAGTAATGACACAAAAATGCACTAAGGTAAACTGGGTCACTGGGAGGCAGACTGCTAAATGCTGAAGAAGGTCGGCTTGCCATGGTTCCCTCTGACTGGAGTGTGCTGGGTGATCATCTTCTTCTCTTGGCCGACTTTAGTGGCACTTGAGAAAAGTGAAAGGCAAGGCGCTAAAACACGGTTTGTGCCGGTGGCTTCCCACAGGTAAAAAGTGCATCCGATTATCTGTCACACCTAATTGCCCTTGCCCTGCAGCTGGAATTAAGTGCACTTTCAGTGCTTAAGGCAAGTAAGCATCACCTCTGCTTAACTAGGAAACCCAAAGTTAATAAATTCATGCTGGGAAATATGTGACTGTCAGGTGTCGTTTTCTAAAATGTGAAAATATGACCTTGACATTGCAATGAGGAAAAAATTAACACACGTGCAAGAACCACGGCTGCCACACTGGGTTCACTTCAAATTATGTGCTTCTTAATTCAACGTGTTTGTTTTCCTTGATAAAGAAGGACTGACCCACAAAATTTGAACAGATGGGATTGGCAGTCACAAATGTGATCGCACTTCTGTGTAGTGCATGCATTTTTCTTTAAGAACTGTTGACCTTTTTTTAAAAAAACCTTCGAGGTAGGAACATACTACACTTAATGATTTATTCATTGAAGTTATGTTGAAAATCTTCACTGAGAAAACTCCCTCTAATATCAGATGGATTCTTGGAGTGAAACTGAGCTCATCCATATGGTACACTGCCTCTTTCTTAGTGGGAAATATTCCTGGATGATCTTAAGCATCACCCTTATTTCACTTCCGTGATGGGTTTAAAAAGCCACCACCAAGTTCCCCAATCTTTTCTCCTTTCATTCCCTAAAAGTTCACAAAGCAACTGGTTTGTAAGGGAGGAGAAAAGGTTAAACTAACCCAACCCAGGGTCCTTCTTGTCAAGGTAGTTTGTTTTAAGAAATATGGGGGTGTATCGTAGCTTGAATTTATTAATGCTTTTAGACATGGCTTACCATTATGTTCCCATAAATAAATTATAAAAGAGAATATTACTAAGTGCTTGTAAACATGAAGCAGTAGACCCACCTTCTGCAATGTGGTGCCCTGCTCCCACCATTCATTCATTCATTCATCTATAATGGGAGACAGTCGGGTGCCTTAAAGCTGTCTTCAGTCACCCACCATCTTTCTTTCCCCAGAGCCATTCCAGGAAATGAAGGTGGGTGCTTTCTGGAACTTCACCTGTAGAGTAATTAAGGCATGCCTTCCTGCAGAAGGAAGGAAGGGAGGAAGGGGAGCCTTCTGTCACCACTCCCTGGTAATCTTTATGGTGGGTAGAGCATGAGACTCTTACTCTCAGAGTCGTGGGTTCGAGCCCTACATTGGGCAAAAGATTCCTGTATTGCTAGGGATGGGACTAGATGACCCTCAAGGTACCTTCCAACTCTACAATTCTATGATAGTGGAGAGGGCATTGGAGCTGCCAGAGCTGAGAGAGAGAAAGAAAGGAGGAACCTGCGTGTGAGGGAGATGAAGGGTGGCTGGGTAAGAGAGTTATAGAGACTCCTGAAGTAGGTATACCAGCAATGAGGCAGCTATACCCGTTGAACATCCAAATCTGGGCACTGTTACACAGTGCACATATCCCGCCCACCCCAAATAAAAAGGCTGTACTCAAACTTTTGATTATAACATAGTGGCAGGACGCAGATTTTTTTATTAATTATAGTCTTAAGGCTGGCTTCACATTTTTTGCTGGTGCTGTTTTAGTTGCCGATTTACTGCCATGTTTTCATGTTTACTGTTTAATCTATTTCTCAGCTCTCGCAAGTTGCCTTGTGAATCTTATACCCCAAAAGGCAGAGCATAAATATTTGAAATAAATGAATAATATGCAGCCCTCCGTGTCACTCACAAAAGTGTATTTTAAAATGAGAACATACTGTAGGACGGCGACATATTTTCTAGTATTTCTTTAAACGAAAGAGCTATTGCCGTCCTGGCATTTAAATCAGTGGCAGAAAGGCTACTGCAACAGATCATCATCATGAGGCAACATAATAGGGGAAGGGGTAGGGGAAGGGGTAGGGATCCTGTGGACAGTCCTCTAGATGTTGCTGGATGTCTGCAAGGTAGCACCTAATGTGGCAGCTGGGGCAAAAGCAGAAGCTGAGTCAGAAAGTTCCAGTGCTGATCAGGAGAGGAGCAGTAGCCAGGTCAATTGCAAAGCAGACAAAACTTTTGTTACCATCGTCCTGGTTGGCTGTGCCACTGCTTCCCCCCTGAAGGGAAAGGAGAGATGCCAGACCATCCCTGGAGGACAATGGATCCACCCACCACTGATTTGCAACAGCTGGCCTTGACACCAGACCTCGGAGTGGGATGGAAATGGTTGATTCAATGTGAATCGATGTGGACTAGGAGGAGGTTGAGGTTATGCTTATTTGTTCATTAGTGGGTCAGAGTATTGCATTGTTTATTATTTGAGTATTTTTTGGATGTTATGTTATATGAAATATTAATGCATTATATAATTCCCCCATATGTATTGTATATCTCTTTTTTTTTTGCTGTCACTTGGAGACCTTTGGGTGACAAGCAACTAATAAGTCTAATAAATGAAAAATGAAACGAAATGTTGCAGAGCTCAACCCAGCCATGGTCTAGGGTAGCGTGGCATGCATGCAATCCCATAGGAGCCAAGGTCCCTTCAGCCACCCCTCCAATAAAATATTTGAGGGACCGCCCCCACCCCCAGTTTATGAGCATTGCCATTCAAATGGTGTGCATGCACCGCCTCTTGCAATCGATTATGCGGGGGAGGGGGCTTACCTGCCCTTCCCAACATTTTATTCAAGTTGACACCCCTGTCAGAGGTCCCCAAGCAGTCTCCCATCCAGTTACTGGCCAAATCCAGACCAGCTGAGCTCCAGCAGAGTGCCTGCATCACGTTCCTTCAGACCACACCCCAACAGCAATGTTTCAATTATATGCGTCTTCCAATAAAGATTATTTTAAGATGTGGGATGTTATAGTTGAAAGGATACATTATCAAACTCTCTTGCCATCATATTGACCTACACACTACACAGTACATGTTCCTAATCAGCTGCAACTGCAATCCAAGCCCAATGTGGGTGCTGAGGTCAGGGCCGGCCCTAAGGCAAGGCTGGGTGGCGCAATGTGCTAGGGCGCCAGGCTGCCAGGGGGCACCGTGCTACTGCGCCCGCAGCAGCCGCGCTGCGAAACGGGGCAGGGGGGGCGCCGGAGGGATCTTCGCACCACGGCGTCAGGGCGCCCGATATGCTTAAGACGGCCCTGGCTGAGGTTACCAAGAAAGGGAAAATATGAGCTTTGATACCCTGAAGTTGCCCCCCCCCAGCCGCCCCAGTAAAGGAAGTTGAGGAATGGATGTGTGCCACATCAGAAGGCTGAAAAATGATCAATGTCTGCAAGAGAATAATGGATTGATATAATCAAAAGAGAATTGATAAAAACAGAACAGCAAAGAAGATTAGCTGCAAGAACAAGAGAAACTGACCTTGGAAAACTGGAATAGAGCCAAGAAGTGAAGCTGGCTTTTTTTTTAAAACCGTCCATTTGCCATATTATAGTTTCTAGTGCAGTTTCTCAACAACTAAAATGGGAATGTTATTTTCTTTATATTCTTGGAAGTAGAAAATAATCTATGTACTGATTTAAGCTGTGATCAGACAGAGAGAAACAAAAGTTAAGCAAATGGTTTTGTGAATAAAATTGGGATGGGTGAAGAATGAAGAATCAAGCTAGATTTCATTTATTCTCACATATTTAGCATACATCTCATTATAATCATCATGCAGTATTTGAACAGCTTCTAAAACCACTTCTGATTATGCATATAAGCAGAGATCTTCCATTTCAGTTTCAGAAGCTGCTTCTTCTGGCTCCACCTCTCTACAGTTCTACAGCTTTTTATGAATGAAGAGCAATCATTGACAATGAATGGCTGCCAACTGCCCATTCAACCCCTTCTCAGTTTTTCCTTGCGCACACATACTACCAAAGAAAGATGCTGCACTATGACTACAGATGAGATTTCAGTACATTTTGCAATGACAGGATGTCCAACAACGCCAATGAAAGGAATTCAATGTCCTGCTAGCCAATCCAAATATAGGCTTAACATCACTACGCTTTTTCCAATATTCAGTGTTAGGCAAATTATATTTAAACGTGTCACCAGAATGTTTGTTTTATTTACCCAGGATTATCTATGTTAAGCTCTTGCATTTACAAGTATTATTTTCTGTATTTCATATTTATTTTTTGCTATTTAAATACTACCGCTACAGTGCTTTATGCACCATAGGCTGAGCATGCTGATTCAACCCCACCACCAAACACTCCTCCACTGCTCCTCTGTCTTTCATCCCTCCCCCTCCAAGGAAAATAAATCCTCCAAGAGAAGCATAGCAGGCAGAGAACTCCAGATATAAACCAAAGGGACCATTTGGCCTCGCCTTATGCAGAAAACAGCACTCCCTAAGCATCTTTCCTCAAAGGGACAATATGGGGCTGAACCCATCACCCCTTGTAGGAAATGGTGTTCAGAACAGTACTTTCCACCAGTCTTCCAGAGGAATGGCTGGGTTGGCTTCTTCCGTCTTCCCTGGAGCCCTCCTCAACCTGCCATCTACTCCCTAAGGCAGTAATGGCGAACCTATGACACGCGTGTCAGCACTGACACGCGGAGCCATTTTCGGTGATACGCGGCCGCATGCCGAGAAGGACGTTTCATCCTCAGCTACTGCACGGATCTTCAACCTCACTTCCGGCTGGTGACAGAATGCTGCAGGCGATACATCTCTGGGGGCTTTCGGGGCTTCCGGTGAGACAAGATGGCGGTCGGCATGGAGCCACGGAGCTCCTGAAAGTGACCAGCACTGCAGGAGCTGCCGGACGGACTCCCAAGCCACCCAAAGTGCCACCGGCACCGCCTGGACACTGGGGGGCCACCAGTGCAGCAACCGAGGAGCTGCCGGACCCCACCCCCACCCTGAGAACCTGACAGACGGCCTCAAGGCACTCCGGAGGAGGAAAAAGGAAGCCACGGCCCTGCTGCCGCTGCCTCCGCCCCTGTGGAAAGGAGGGAGAAAAGAAGGAAAAACAAGGCAAAGGAGAACAGGGGTCCGCTTGCTCCGTTGCCGTCCCTGTCACCCCCGCCTCAAGGGAGAGGAGGGGGCCCTTGGAGGAGGGAGAAGAAACCCGACCCCGACCTCGCTGCTGCCACTGCTGCCACCATCCCAGAAAGAGAGAAGAGACACCCAAGTAAGGTGAAACCCCTTCCCTGTTGCCCCGCCGCCGCGCAAGCATAGCCAAGTGAGGGGAGAGGTGGGCTGAAGAGGGCCACGAGGTGGCACAGGCCCAACCCGAGCCCATTTCCCCAGCGGCAGACCCATTAGAGGAAGGCCTGAGCCCAGAGTCCCACTGGGAAAGACATCTGGGTTTTGCCTTATTCCCCCCCCTTTTTAATTTTTTTTTTTTAAAAAAAACTTTAATAATTTTTTTCCTTCCCTTTTTCCTTTTTTTAAAGGGGAAACAGTATCTTATCTTACTTCAATAAGGACAACACAACTCCCTCACACTCCTACTTGCTGAAACCCCCACCTGCACCCTCATGCGTTCGCTGATCTTCTCATCTCTGGGGGCCTTGTGATCGCCATTACCAGCAACCACATAACCACAGCAACCATCATCCAATCTACTGTTCTGGGGTGTCGTTGATTTCTAATTGACCATCATTACTGACATAAGTGAGGGGGAGGCTGGGAGAGGTGAGGGCTTGTGCTATAAGCAACAAAAAAGTCACTAATAGGCAGGTTTGTTAAAGAATTCTCCCTCCCCCTCACTTATCTTAGTTCACAGCACCCCACACAAGTTAAATAATTTCAAGACCAACAAAAGAAACTGAATGACAGATGAACAAAGAAGTCACTAAGCAGATAAGTTAAATAATTAGTTTTTGGTTTATTAAATACAGTTATATATTACAATTATACATTTTGGTTATTTAAACTATAAATATCGTGAAATTATGATTTTTTTCTCTCGAAGTGACACACCACCCAAGTTATGCTCGGTTTTTTGGCGAATTTTGACACACCAAGCTCAAAAGGTTGCCCATCACTGCCCTAAGGGGAGGTGGTTTTTTTTTTTGTAATCATTGGGGGAGAGGGAAGGGTAGTGAGAGAAGGAAGTTTCTTACATCTTTGCTCTGTCTATCACACGGCTGATTGTGTCCATGATTTTCTACATTTATATAATTTTTGTTTCCTTGAACATAGTCAAAATGATTGCTTTGTGTTTTTCATCTTAGCTCTATTCATTATGTAAAAATGTCAGTAATTCCAGTTCTTTTGACCTATCATTTGTCAATGTTCTGACGCTGGGATGATTAGGCTGAGAAAGCATTCCCCCCCCCTCCTTTTTGTAAATGTCTGGAAGCATGTCTGACTGAGGCATTAACATTCCAAAGACAAAATAATAATAATAACACCTCAGCATCTCAAAGATCAGCAGATAGAAAAAGAACGAAGAAGAAGAAGAAGAAGAAGAAGAAGAAGAAGAAGAAGAAGAAGAAGAAGAAGAAGAAGAAGAAGAAGAAGAAGAAGAATCCAAAATGTCTCAGCTTGAGCGAGGATTCATCTGTAGGACTGCAGCTAACGATAGACTCATTATTCCTTATGTGCTCCTCAACATCTTTTGGGCGATCCTTCTCGCCTTCACATTCAGAGAGACATTTTAAATCATAGCTATTCTATTTCCATGGATGATGCTAATTTAGTTTGAGTCATAACTGTTAAAATATATCGCACAGCGTACAATGCTCATGTTCAACATAACAAATCACATTTGTTTGCACTGTACAAAATACTTTTAGTTCAGTTACCCTTAATTACGTCTATTCTGTCCAGTAGGAATTCACTCAGAGCTGCATTTAAACTTCAACAGGAGACACTTACTCTGCAGAATGTTTGTACCTGATGACTGCCAAATAGTGTGTCTCTCTAGAACAGTGTTTCTCAACCTTGGGTCCCCAGCTGTTGTTGGACCTAGATCTCCCATCACTCTTGGCTACTGGTCTTGCTTGCTAGGGATGATGGGAATTGTAGTCCAACAACAGCTGGGGACCCAAGGTTGAGAAACACTGCTCTAGAACAGCGTTTCTCAACCGCTGTTCCGCGGCACAGTACTGGTTGGTGTGCCGGGAGACGCTGGCGATGAGAAGGGCAATTTGCTGCCCTGTCACGTGACTGGCGGCCGCCATTAGGGGCGCTGACCCGCCGGAAAGGAAGCCGGCGGGGTCACGACGGGGGCGGGGCGAGCGCAGCTCTCAACAGCCACCACCGCGGCTGTTTGTCTCGCTCTCGCTCCTCTTGCTGGCGGCGCCTGGGAGTTTTTTGGTCGGCGCGGGAGTGAGCGGCCTCTTCGGCAAGGAGTCCTGCAGAAGGTGAGGTGCTCTTCTTGCTAGCCCAGGGGTCGACAACCTGCGGCTCCGGAGCCGCATGTGGGAGCCTGAAAAGGGAGCCTCACCAAGAAGCCCCAGCCCACACAGACAGGGACCGATCGGAGGTCGGTCCGTCGTTTGTTCCCTTCCGCTGCAGAAACTCCGCCGCTGGGGCTGCGCGCACGGGGAGAAGGCGGCGAGTGGCTCCGCCAAGGACATAATGCAGAACAGACCCGCAAAGGAACCCCTCAACAGTCTTTTGCCATTAAACTCCAACTTTTACACCATGCACTTTTTGCACCCGTGTGTGTAATGATTACGTCTCCCCTCCAAACTAAACTAAATATAGGGCGGCACAGAGTTGGTGTGCCGCGGGATTTTTTTTCTTGAACAAGTGTGCCGTGGCCCAAAAAGGTTGAGAAACACTGCTCTAGAAGCATAATTTCCAGTTGGGGGTAAAAAAGCAAAATAATCCAGTCAATATTTCCAAACAGGATAGCCTATTATCAGCCAGAGTACTAGAAAAATCTGGGTGTGAGTATGCATGCTTTCATTCACAGTGCCCTAATTCTGTATCCAAATCACATATACAAATTATTTATTAAATTGTTGAGAGCATTTACAGGAATCCAGAAGGAGAGGATATGCTGAAGGTAAGTTGAAGATCTATGTCATGACTGCTTAGCCATTAGATGGAGTCAGGCTGCTGCCTAAGGCAGCGGAAGCCCCCAAAGGCGGCACCCTCGTACCAGCGGCAAGTAAGAAGCATCAGCGTCAGCATCAGCATCACTTTTGGGTGAGATCACATCCAGGGCGGGGGTGGGGGGCTCTCACCCAAAACCAGCACGATCATGGTGGAGCTTCTCAGTCAGCGATGATCACATGGTGCTGGCAGGGCAAGGCAGCACTTAACCATTTCGCCCGAAGTGGCAAAACAAGATGCACCACTGCTGCTGCGGACTGTTTGTATGTTAAAATAACAGTCTACAATATTAATTTAAAAGGGTGGAGAAGAAGAGATTCACTAGCCCACCAAAAAGAGAAATCTATGTGATGTTCTATAGTTTGTTTTCCTTTTGTTTTAACGGTTTAATTTCTGACTTATTTATAGCGTTTTCCCCCTGTGTGTAGATCCAGACCAGAACAAATACTGGGAACTCTCCCCTTCCCCCAGATGCAATGAAGCAGAGTTCCACCAAGTGACTAAACTATATAATGAGACTAGCCACACAGATACTTGCTTTTGGATAGGGTAAGTGTGATTGGCTTTCCCCACCCCATATGTTTATTGGATTTGTATATATAAACATAAGACCCAGGTGGCGCTGTGGTTAAACCACTGAGCCTAGGGCTTGCTGATCAGAAAGTTGGCGGTTCGAATCCCTGTGACGGGGTGAGCTCCCGTTGCTTGGTCCCAGCTCCTGCCAACCTAGCAGTTCGAAAGCACGTCAAAATGCAAGTAGATAAATAGGAACCGCTACAGCGGGAAGGTAAACAGCGTTTCCATGTGCTGCTCTGGTTTGCCAGAAGCGGCTTCGTCATGCTGGCCACATGACCTGGAAGCTATACGCTGGCTCCCTCGGCCAATAATGCGAGATGAGCGCGCAACCCCAGAGTCGGTCACGACTGGACCTAATGGTCAGGGGTCCCTTTACCCTTTACCTTTATATATAAACATACATTCCTAAAATGAAAGAACAGTGAACAATTAACAACATATGACCACTAAAAAGCGTTACTTAAAACATTTAGCTTCTTGCACCATTCTTCCTGATCACGCACTTCTCCCCTGTAATTGGATAAGGTGCTGCTTTGTACATTTTAATTAAATAACCCGACTACTTACTAAATGTAGCTTGTAACGTATTTTTAAAAGAAAGAAGATAAAAGCCTTTCCTGGCTAACAGGGATTTGATTGACAGCACACATAAGGAATGACATAAGGTTATTAACTCCCCATTTTTTTTATTTGGGGTGCAGCCAAATTATTTTTGACTATTGGGTGGTGCCAGGTATGCTGTGGAGTTTGATACACTAAATGGCAAATGCAGGCTAACTATTGTGATCCAGGGGCTAGGTATTGAACTTCCCCTTTGTTCAAATCCCACATAAGCCATGCCTTGGGCAATTCACCATCAGTTAAATGGGCTGGTGTTGTGAGAACAATGAAAATAAAGACTTTAAGCTACAGCACACTTCTTTTATGTGCTCAAATTTCTCTTCAGTGGAGGATTCCTGGATTCTATGCAGCAAAGGGGTAACAGCTGAATATAATCTAGAGAGCCTCTGTGATTTACACTGCAGACTTGAGTTTATATTATTAATGCTTCCACACCTCCACCGCCCTCTGATTGATTGGCTGAGTGTGGGTGTGGCAGCCTCTTTTAAAAAACTCTGCAACCTTTTTACCTACTGATTCTCTTCTTGCAACTTCTCTGACCAGCAAAACAATCTCTACTTTGTGTGGCTCACACCCACAGTGTCCTCGCTCTTGCAGGGAAAAGGCAGCTGCAAATTGAAAGCCAACAGTGGCGTATCCTGCCTCCCAGAAAGAGGAGATAACACCATAGAAAAAGATTTCCAACAAATGGATGATCCTTTCTTCCACTTGCCTTTTCCAAAGTCTCGATGATGAGAAATTCTTTGTTGCTGGGATGAAAGGGGGTTAAGACAAAAGGAAAAAAGGGGGGGAGGAATTGCCTTGTGAGGGACAGTGAAACCTGAAAAATAAACCAGTAATTGTAGGGATGTGGAATCCCTCTACCTTCCTTTCTTCCACAAACTGCACTGTCCCAAGTTGTAGCTTAGATAGCTTAGTGACTGGGCTCAGCCAGCCCTTCCTTTGTAGGGCTATATCTAGCACTCATTTCTGGGTTCCTCCTTTTCTTCAAGATGCTGTACAAATTGTAGGCCAAGTGCATGTAAACACTACTCAGCGGTTGCCCAGCAATCATTAGTGCACTCTCTCAGCTGCTCCTGAGTTAACTTGCAAATGTTTATTTAACCAATTTGCATCCCACCTTTCAATATATATAAATATTTTCAAGGTGGCCTACACTATTAAAGCCACAGGAACCAATGGAACCTCCAATGCATTTCTTTTCATACCCTGAATGAAAGGCAGGGGTAAAGATAAAGAAACTACAAAGATGGTCATGATCCTAAGAAGCTAAGAGCAGCTCTTCTGGCCCATCTAAGCCGGCATCATGTTCTCACAGGGATACTAGGTATCTGTGGAAAGTCCACCAGCAGCAGCACTCTCCCAGCTTGTGGACTGGTAGTACCAGCAACTGGTACACAAGAGGCATACTGGCTCCAGCAGTGGATCTAGTCAAAGCCATCGTGACCAGTAGAAATAGACAGCCTTCTCCTCAGAGCCACCTTTCCCATTGGGCTTACTGGCGCGTTGTGCCAGGGCGCCGGACTCTCGGGAGCTGCACGGCTTTGCCAGCGGCCTCCCCTTTCCCTCCTGCACGCCTGCCAGCTGCACCCTGTCAACCGTATGGCTGGCGGGCGTGCAGCTTGCCTCCCAAGCCTCCATGGGAGGAGAGCGATCCCTGCAGAGGCTAAGGATGGAAGCTGTGCCCCGCCAACTATATGGCTGGCGGGCGTGTAGCTTCCTTCTCAAGCCCCCGCGGGAGGAGAGCAATCCCTGCAGAGGCTTGGGAAAAGGTCGACAACTCCGGGAAACGGGGGTGGGGGGGCGCCGGAGGAATCTTTGCACCACGGCGCTGGATATGCTTAAGACGGCCCTGCTTCTCGTTCATCAATTTGTCTAATCTCCTCTAAAAGCCATCCTAGCTGGTGGCCACCACATCTTGTGGAAGCAAATCCCGATGTCTAACTGTGTCCAGCAAGAATTACCACTTCCTGTTGTCTGTCCTCACTCAGTCATGCAGTTTCATTCGATGGGCCCAGGTTCTAGTATAATCATCATTGCAAGAGACACGTTTGGTAGTTCTGACTCAGGTACTTTATAACCACCCAACGTCTATTATGTACAAAGCTGTTCATACAAGCATCCATGATGATTTGCTCTATACTTCCACTGTCCTGAGGATTTCGCACCAACTGCGATGCAGGAACAGCCATCAAACAAAAATGCCTGTATTTTCTTTTCTTGGCTTTAGCATATGTTGGGTTGCAAACAATATTGGAAAGAATAAGCATTTTGGAAATTCGACAACTTCAATAGGTTCACTAAACCAAAACTTAAACAAATAAGACCATGGTTTGCATAATCTGGATTGCTTTGTATGACTGCTACTGTATTCCAGAGTAGGATAACTGCTAGCCTTAGTGAAAATGCTGGGTTATTATTACTATTATTACTGAAACTATGTCCCTGTTTGGTTCAAAAACTAAAAAAGTTATTGATTGTTCATTTCTCCTGGTAGTCTGAATTCAGAAAACTGGCTTTTAAAAAGCCTAAAATGAATATTTCATTATCACCTTTAATTATTTATTGTATCTTCAAAAATATCATGCACCCAATTCTGGTTTTATCTCTTTGCTGTACTGGTGTTCCAAATCTTATTATTAGCCCTTCATTAACTGCCCTTGCTAACAATTAGAGATCAATTGGCAGGACAGACAATGCAGGTTATGGGAGCGCCTTAATACAGTAGTCTAGTAGAAGTTATAAGAAATAAAAGACATAGCTGCCAAGTCTATTTTTCGCGGGAAACCCCCGTATTTAAACCCGTTTTCTGCTGTTATCCTAAATAGAGAAAAATTCTGTAAATCCCCTGGATTTCCTACCTGCCAGGGAGGCTCCTTCTGCGCATGTCCAGACATGCGCAGAACCAATTTTGGGTGCCGCTCTGCCCACGTCTGGGCACCGGAAATCGGGCAGCGCCGGCACCGGAAGTTGCTTCTACACATGTCCAGACATGCGTAGAAGCGACTTCTGTTGCAGCGCCGCTGCTGATCCCAGATTTTTCTTACCGGGAGTTGGAGGGTATAATAATAGATTTGTAAAGAAGCTGTGTATTTTTGCCAGCAATTAAATCCTTATTCTTTGGTGCTCAAAGCTTCAAAGCATATGCCAACTATTTATGAACACATGAAATACAATAGTGGCACTGAAACACACCAGACTTGCTTAAGGCCACATATTCTGATACACTCTGGAAGTTTAAGTGCCAGAGCTTCTCAGCCTTTTTTCCCTGAGCTAAAGGGATATCAATAAACTTTGATGGCTCCCTGCCACTCGGAACCTTTACTGCAGAAAACATTTTTGTCTTTTCAACCACTTCACGCATTTTGATGACCCAGTTTCAGGTTGCGACCCTTAGGGGCACAGCAGCACAATAAACAAGAAGACCTTATTAAATGGAAGTTGCAGGCTACAGTTTACAGCTGATTTGCATTGTCGGTGCCTGTGCAAAGCCACCAGAGTGTTACTCCTATTTCCTTCTTGTTCCTGTCAATGAAAATAAAATGGGTAAAAATATCGCGCAGTGAGTGCACACAAGCAGTCCCCTTCCCCCTCAAAAAAAATCAAGTAATAGTGATGCCACTGATAAGCTACAAAAACCGGTAATAAAACTATGCTGCAACTGCATTTTGCTGCAAGGAACTAGGTGCTCATTCCGAAAGGGTACACCCATTTTTTAAAATCACAAATCACATAAATATGCGGTGACATGTCACAACCTGCAAAGCTTATTTTTAACTATGGACACCTGTAAAGTTATTCCTGGGGAAAATCTAGGGATCAACACCACCTGACTGCATAGATCACAGAGGAGGAACCTCAAGCCTCTGTTGAAATGTGGCCCCTATGGCCCCTCTATACAGCCTTCAGGACTCTCCCCAAGACCACATTTCCTCTCCCCAGGCCATACCCCTTGAATGCTTAAATGGATTTGAGTGTGCCCATGTCTATGTGTACAGAACCCTCTTGAGTTTTGTGTGAGTAGAATGCAATCTATTGTACAACAATAAGAATCACAGCCATTACTGAGCCCACTTTGTCTCTGGCCCACTGACATGTGACCTCCAGAAGGCTCCTCAACCTTGACATAGATCAGGGGTGTCAAACTCTAATTCATCGGGGGCCGCATCAGCAGTTTGGTCACCCTCAAAGGGCCGGTAGTATCTGTAGGACTATGTGTCCACTCTTTATTATCATAAATTATTGTCACTGCATTCAATTATTACTGTTTTTTGTAATAATGTAAGTAATAACTAACATAGTCAGAATAATGGCAAGTAGATATTCAAATGTACAATTATTGTACAATTTATAGAAAAATGATTTTTGGTAACTGCACTGGGTGGTGGAGGCTCGCTAGGGTTTCATGCAGGAGCTTTGCAGAGCTACTGGTACCTGGAGATGCTGGGGTCCTTCTGCATGCAGGACAGATGTTCTGCCAGTGAGCCACCACTCTTCCCCAAAGGGACTGGTTGAGGTTGACTCACTGGAGCTGTTCTCCTGGTTCCAGGGTTTAAGGGCCAGAAGTATAAAGCAGCATCCTACCGTGTTTTCCCTTTTTTAAGACACCGTCTTTTAACTTTTTTTCCTCAAAAAAACACAGGGGGGCTTATTTTCGGTGGGTGTCTTTTTTTATTATTACTGTAAGTGGTTCCAGCAGCACGCGCAGAGGTTCATCTGGACCTGAGTCTTTTTTTCTTCTTTTTGGTACCAGGTGAAAACGTTGTATTACCCCAGACTTTTTAGATGTGGTTTTATGACCATGTTACTGCTGATTTTTTTTAAAAAAAAATATGTTCTCCTTTAAAGTTGGTTTGAATGAGGCTCGGGGTGCTCTGTGTGCGCTGCTGGGTGTCGACCCAAGCCCCTGGGAGCCGGCAGGAGAAGGAGGAGGCTTGCCGGGTCGTCACCCAGCAGCGCACACAGAGCGCCCCGAGCCTCCGGCGGCCAGCAGCAGCAATGCTCCCAGAGACTCGGGGTGCTCCACGCGCGCTGCTGTGTGACGACCCGACAAGCCCCCTCCTCCTCCTGCCAGCTCCCAGAGGCTTGGGACGGCACCCAGCAGCACGCACAGAGCGCCCCGAAGCCTCTGGAAGCCGGCAGGAGGAGGAGGAGGAGGCTTGCCGGGTTGTCACCCAGCAGCGCGCGCAGAGCGCCCCGAGCCTCCGGCAGCCAGCAGCAGCAACGCTCCCAGAGACTCGGGGTGCTCCGTGCGCACTGCTGTGTGACGACTCGACAAGCCTCCTCCTCCTGCCAGCTCCCAGAGTCTTGGGACAGCACCCAGCAGCACGCACAGAGCGCCTCGAAGCCTCTGGAAGCCGGCAGGAGGAGGAGGAGGAGGCTTGCCGGGTCGTCACCCAGCAGCGCACACAGAGCGCCCCGAAGCCTCTGGAAGCCGGCAGGAGGAGGAGGAGGCTTGCTGGGTCGTCACCCAGCAGCGCGCGCAGAGTGCCCCTAGCCTCCGGCAGCCAGCAGCAGCAACGCTCCCAGAGACTCGGGGCGCTCCGCGCGCGCTGCTGGGTGACGACCCGGCAAGCCTCTTCCTCCTCCTGCCGGCTCCCAGAGGCTTGGGTCGGCACCCAGCAGCGTGCGCAGAGCGCCTCGAGTCTCTGGGAGCGTTGCTGCTGCTGGCTGCACTTTGAATCCTCCTGCTCCTCTGGGCAGGAGGTGCTCTGTCTGGGTGCTCTGTCTGTGCTTCAGCAGCAGCAGCAGCAGCAGCAGCCGTTTCCAGGCACCGAGCCGTGGCAGGAGGAGGAGGATTCAAAGTGCTACAGAGCACTGCTGCGTCACTGAGGCTCGGGACTCTCCGTGCGGCACTGCTGGGCGCTGACCTGGCAAGCTGCCTCCTCCTTCTCCTGCTGTGGCTCGGGGTGCTCCACGCAGCGCTGCTCCAGCCGCCTTTCTACCCCCCCAGGCCCCAGCTGTTTGTCGGCGCTTTGTCGGCGTGGCGCTTCAGCAGCAAGGTCCCGCTGCTGGGTCCCGCTGGCTGGGGCGCTCGGCGGGCCACATGACGAGGTCTGGCGGGCCGGATTTGGCCCCCAGGCCTTGTGTTTGACACCCGTGACATAGATGATCAGAGCCTCGGTTCAGACATAACTTAATGCAGGTGCACATTGGAAGGGAAGGGATATGCATCCATCCCTTCCGCTGTATGAGAAACTCAGCTGCCGGCTATGTGTCCAGACTGATTCTCTGGATCGCAGGGTGTGTGTTAGGACTCTCATTCTCACAGGTTAAGGGTGTTTGTGTTTGTGTTTGTGTGTGTGTGTGTGTGTGTGTGTGTGTGTTTAATTTGTGATGAGATCCGACTTTTATTGTGATTTCAATTTTATGGGCCTTAATTCCATGAACTATTCTGTTTCAGGTCTGTAAGCCACCCTGAGATACATATTTTTAAATATATATTTTAATGAAAAAACAAATACTGAAAACAGAACTGTTGGAAAATATGAAGTGGAGCAGCAGATGACCAGAAATAGGAAGAAATTGATTACAGATTAGGGTTTAAAATGTAATACATTATTAGAAAGGGCAGAGAAGACAGCTGGGTGATGTGAGGCTCTGCAAACAGGAATCAAAGGAGCCATGGGTGGACATATAAAAGCTTGCATTTGGTATAGTGCAGGCACCCCCAAACTGCAGCCCTCCAGATGTTTTGGCCATACAACTCCCATGATCCCTAGCTAACAGGATGGTCATGGATGATAGGAATTGTAGTCCAAAACATCTGGAGGGCCAAAGTTTGGGCGTGCCTGGTATAGTGACCATGCAAAGAGTGCATTGAACCAGAGCATTTTATTGGTTGGTAACATAAAAGGTTAGCCTACCCTTTCAGAAGATCCCGCCCATGAGAGATTTTTTTTTTAAAAAAAAAATACTATCAATACTATAGCAGCACATGCCACATTTAGTGTCTGCATATTACTGTAAGTACCAACATTACATTTCTCAGCTGCGTTTGAAACCTAATTATTTCAAACTCAGTAGTAGGTAAAATCTTATTTCCTTTTAGAAAGATATAAAAGTCATTAATATTTTAGCAGTAACTACAGTACATTTAAATAGGTCCAATTAATCTGAACAGTATCTTGACAGTATCTGAATTCATTAATTTGCATTACAATTCTGGCAAATATACCGTCCTTTACAATGTTCTTTGTGCCTTTAAAGGTGAGGAAACAGCAAAAGGATACATAGACTAATCTTTTAATTTACTCCTTTAAAATCTATTAATGAAATACTTTCCAACTGCTTCAGCTTACTTGTATTAATTATGCATGAATAACTACATTCAAACCCAAAAAGAATACAGAAATGTAGCATGCTCTTTTTTCCTATACAGGTAGCTGAATAGTGTTGATATGGGTCTCCATCTTAAATTTGTGCTGCTCTCAATTTTTATCAAAAATTCAAAAAAAGTGGGCTTAATTTATATGCCTTTTATACATATGAATTTGCTGAAAGTGAGTGATGAATAGGTTTCACTGAGTTTGTTAAAGACAGACACAGAAAAAAAATAAGACAACAGAGACCGCAATCCTGTAGCCATTTAATGGACTAGCAGAGCAATCACAACCACATCTACTTAAGCCAATGGGACTTACTCCCACGTAAGTGGCACCAGAATTGCATCTGTGGGAAAGGGAAGGGAGAGCCAAAAGTGGCTGGACCTGTATGATCTAGAGCTGTATGATCTAGAGCTGTATGATCTGAGGCCACCAGCTTGCTAAAGCTAAGAAAGTTGAGGTCTTGTCAGTGCCTGAATGGGGGTCAGGGGAACGGGACAGCTTTGGATCCTTTGGAACCAAGGCATTTACAGGTCCTCTTCTTGCAGGCCCCCAAGGTCTGGCCCAGAGGTTCCCAAACTTATTTGTCCCCCTTTCCAGAAAAAAAATTACTCAATGCCCACTTGGAAATCTTTAAGCAAACAAACAGAAAGAGGCAGCAACAAATTAGAGTTCTTGTATGTGTCTATATTTCTATCCACGTCCTACAAAACAGTACATTTGCCATTGGCCGAATACGCAGGCAAGCTGCGATCCACTTCCTGAGCCTGGGTGAAGCCGAAAAGGGTTCACCCAAGCATTGGTGGAGGAACAGGAGTGCGGGAGGAGTGCACCGCCCCCCGGCAGCGCGATCCCGGTGGGGTGCCATTGCGGCTACCTCTCCACCCGTGCTGGGTGTCACGGCCCTGCAGGCGGCGTGCCATGCCCCCAGGATGCCCACCACGCCCCTCCCCTGCCTGCTCTCCGCCCCCCCCCCCAGTGCCAGAGCACTGGGAAAACCCCTCGCCTCCAGCACAAACGCTGGATCCAGTCGAGGCAATGTCAGTGTCCCTCAGTGGCACCCAACTTGGTGGTAAACATCATGACACAACAGATGAAACAGGTTTTTCAAAATTCTCTTATTTCTTTACGCTTCCATCACCTCCTTATTTTTATTCATTGCCCCCCAATTGCATCTAGGGCTACTATGGCCCCCTTGGATCACCCCAGTGCCTACCAGCACTGGAAAACACTGGTCCAGCCCAAGTGAGAATATGATGGGGAAGTAGGATCTGATATCACAGATCCAACCTATGCCCTCCCAGGGAGCCATGGGATTGCAATCTAAATGGACAAAAGCCTCAACATGAATGTCGTTGTTACATTGCAAACACATTTGCATGTTCTCAAGCGTATCTGTTACTTTTAAAAAGCATTTATATTCCTCTCCCCAAAAATGGCATCCAGCAAAGATTTAAAATCAAACGTTTACCTGCAGAACAATGAAACTCCCTATGAAATACACTCCACACACAAAACAAGGACTTTAAAATATATAGCAATAACAGCAGCTCAAACACCTTGAGAATCCTGTGGCCAAAAGGTTTTTGGAACAGGCAGGTTTCACCTCTTCTCAGGAAATCTGGAGATGCAATGCAACCCTGAACCAAACCTCCATGCTGGCATGGCAACTGGGTCCGGATCAGATCTGATGCTGTCAACCTGTTTGGGACACAGCAGACCCCAGGCTGACTCAGAGCCTGTCCTGCCCTCTGGACACATCTTGTGCTGGCCAAGAACCTGCCACCATGCCTTCTACATGCACAACCAATGGATGGATGGGGATGTCAGCCCCGTGTCACTCTCCCGGGCAGGCAGTGGGAGGCTGGCTGGTAGAACTGGGCAGAGGAACATTTCTGTTCAATCCAAATTCTGAACCAAGCCTATAAGAGGTTTGGATTGCTCTGCAAAAAAAGGCTAGCAACTCTGTGCCAGTGTCTTCACTTTGTACAGACACCTGGAGCAGGACCTGACTTGCCCTTTGCATACTTGTGTGCTGGACTGAAGGCAAAGGCCCCCATGACTACTATTGTCTAAGTTAGGCACTTTTAAAAACATTCCCCCCACCCCCAGCTTGTAACATACTTTATGACTGCAAAAAAAGGCTCTGCCAGATCTGCAAAACTCCATGGATATTGCTCAAGAGTTTTTTTGGAAAACCAGTGGGAGGTTTCTTATTGAATTGACTGAACTGAAGTTTCCACCCCAAACTCCCATTAAGTTTAGATGAAATCCTGCAGATCTGTTATCAGGTTGAGCAAGTCTGTATCTTTATTTTTGCATTTCATCATGATGGGAAAGGGAAAGGGCACACACTCTGGACAGTGACAGAGGGAGAGGGAAGAAACCCCAAAAATATATGAGCTACCAATTTCAAATTTGTTACAGTGATTAGAAATCTCCCAGTAACATACAGGGTTTTAATTCACTGAACTGCATAATATAACCAATCAATACTAATTACACTGCTAATGAATAACATTTACATTCTTTTCAATTGACCAAATGTTCTACAGTTAAGACATGCTGTGACTGAATAAACTGGAGTGTTTCAGAAGTATTTGTTGCGAAATTGTCCTAAAATTAATATTGTTAATTACCATTATTGCCTTCCAGAGAAGGATTAAAGACAGAACACACTCAACTATCTGAACAAAATGCATCAGTATCATGTTCAAAAGTCTTGTAATGCTTATCATTTGAATTCTCTCGAGCTGCCAGCGGGAACGTGGGTGTTCACAAAAGTGAGGTTACAGACAGAGGGCCTGCCCTTTGAAATGCCCTCCCATCAGATGTCAAGGAAATAAACCGCTATCTGGCTTTTAAAAGGCAGCTCTGCATAGGAATGCTTTACTGTGCTTTTTATAATTTGTGGAAAGCCACCCAGAGTGACTGGGGCAACCTAGTCAGATGGGTGGCAAACAAACAAACAAATATAACTGTTGCTGCTGCTACACAGGTGTTCTTCAGCTTTGCCCCATAATGGCTGACTTACTTTCCCAGACTCACAGCCCTGAGCGTCTTCTCTGTTGTGGTATGCTTGTTGTGAAGAAAGACAGCTCGTTTGCTGCTGCAAGAACAACCCAGGGGTTATTTATTTTTAACCAACCAGCTTGAACCTCCAAGGCTACCTCTTCTATTTCTCTTTGTGATCTTTGTGGTGTCCTTCAGATGTTGCTGAACTGTCATTCTCACCACCCCTGACCATTTGGAAGGGACCACAATGGCCACCCCTGCTTTACATTATGCCACAAGTGCCCTTTGGATGGGGTCCTCAGGGGCAACTTGACGAGAAGATGACAGATCTGCCAAACGCCTAAGAGACAGAGGAAAGAGAAGGGCTGCTAACTTTTCCCCCACCTTTGGCGGAAATCTTTCCCCCCAGCAGTTTGTTTCCTGATCGGTTTAAGGTCAGAGGGAGGCATGAATTAGAGGGGGAAACAGGTGGGTAGAAGAGATGGGAGCGTGGGTGCCTACTGCAATTTCCCCACCCCGTTTTATTGGAATTTGACATGGTAACATGAGGATTGTGCTCACCTCTTTTCTCTCCTCCACCACTACTTATTACAGGGAAGGCTGTATTAAGTTAGTAAAATGAAGACACACGTTCAATGAAGACACATTCTTGGTGGCTGCTGTCCAGGTTTGAGACATCCTTCTTTTAGAGGCCCAACAAAAGCTGTCCCAGAGTATGACTTGGCATCACTGCCGTTTTTTCCTTCCAAACAATCATTTAGTTTTTTGGAATGAGCATAATGGTTCTTTTAATAGCAGTGATATACAGCATTAATGTTTGTGATTGATTAAAAATTGATAAGCACCTATGTGAAATGGAACAAAATTATCAATGGCATGCCATTTCACATTCAGTTCTTTTTTCCATTTTATGTCTTACCCTTTATGTCTTACCCTTTGATACAATTGTGTCCTGCTCTGTGACAGAACGGAAGGTTCAAAATGGAAGAAGCAGCCACCATGGGCATGACTAGGCCAAAATTTGAGTCAGTGGTTGGAGCTTATAAGCTCTCCTTCTGGGCTCAACCTTTTATTTTCCATATAATCAGAACACTGATTGTGCACATTGATCTATAACAAACTGGGTTGCACAATGTTGCATCCAAGAAGGATAATATATTGAAGTTTAGGTAAAACATACACAAATTTTATCATGCCAATTTCTATCTGAAGCTCAAACAGGTAAGACATTTTTTAAAAAAAAAATCCTCCACTGATTTTTTTAAAAATCAACTCTATGTTCCTATATTTCATTTTTATCCACCCTGACCTTCAGAGATAAGGTATGCTTAAAAAAAAAAAACTAAAACCAAATGTGATTGAAGAGAACAGAAAGATCCATTGATAATCATTTCCATTTATGGCAAATCACCTCATAATGTTTTTACCCCACCCATTTACAAAAAATGGCTGGAAATCAAAGAGTTATTTACCCTCTGCTCTCTCTAATAATGAACACTCTTAGCATTCACAGGGCATGGAAAAGCTATTGTCAACAGTCCTCTGTCATATTGGAAACCAATGTATATCAAGTGATGCGACTGTTCACACTGTATCTGGCATCACTGCATTGCATAGTTTCCTTCAGCCAATTTGATTTCCATTCCAGGACTTCACCACAGGCATGTAGCTCTGTACCAACATCATGGTAATTAAACCCACCAGGGACAGCTTGGTGCACTGTCCAATCCATATGTTTTTCAACTAGAAAAGGAGCATGTGCATGACATTGCCCTTCAAAACACATAATCCGCCAAAATAGAAGCATTCCATTGGTGGAGATGGGGGGGGGGGGCAGAGAGAGCTAGAAGCAGAGTTTTATTAGATGCTGCCAATCCAACCATTAGGCTGGATTGTACTGTATATGTATTTCTGTTTTACAGTTTTATACTGATCTTTTGCCTTTATTGTGTTTTACCTTTTTATGTTATATGTACACATTACCTTTAGAGAATTTTAAAATATAAAATGGGCATATAAATATTTTAAATAAATGAAGTAAATTTGCATACCTTTCGACCAAGGTATAAACTATAAGTTTAAGTCGTGCTTTGTGCCACAAAACTTGAACGCGTCTTCCAAACAAGCCACAAAGCAAGAAAATATGAGTAAATGCAGTAACTGATTAATTTCATTCCAAGTCAAAAGCAATAAAACAAGAATAAAATGTAGAACAGTAACAAGATTTGAGACTAAGCACGCAAGTATTTTTGTATTAACCACAGCAAAACCCAACACAAATCTGAATTTTCGAAACGCTGTTTAACCGAATAAACCCTGAATTTCAACCCCCTTTTCCACAACGTTGGAGCACACTTATAAATCCATGCTCAAAACTAAGGAAGGGGTGACAAACCCAATAGAGCACTTGGCTAATTCTAGACTCTGTACTTAACTGGTGGAATGCTCTTTAGATGCTAATGTGAGTTACTTCACTTACTTCAAAATGTGGTATGCCCAACCTGGTGTGTTCTGGACATTCTGCTGGGGGTGGGTGGGCTGAGTCAGTCCTGCTGCAGTTGCCCACCCCCACCCCCACCCCCGAATCTCATTCTGCCGAGCTGCCCCCTGCCCCCGAGCCCCGTCATGATTGCAGCACTGGACCCACTAACATGGTCTTGATATATAATTAAGACGCCATGCATCTTGGCAATGAATTACTTGGGCATATTTTGTGTTCCTCTCTCCAGCCCTTTAAAAAAGGTTTTTAGAAACAGCAGCCGTGGATAAAATCTAAACCACAAGACTTTGGGCCTAGCTTCCCAACACTGCCCTCACTGGCGGTTTCGAAGAAGGGGTGGGAGAGGCGAAGGGATAGTAGCAACAGATTGGCTCTATGGCTGCATCAATGGGAGCATCAGATTAGCTCCATCACTGCATTTGCCTCCTCACAGCCACACTACCTCCTCTTCCTGATAACTGGCAGTGACCCTGGCACTGAGAAGCCAGCAGAGTTGAGACTGCCCTGCTCTGCCCTGCCCCACCAATTGCTACTGGAGAGCATGTGTGGGGTGCTGGAGGCTGCAATCAATTCACTGAGAATAGGAGAGGGGACTCTGTACATGCTTAGGATACTCTCCTTTATTGTTTTCAGATTTTGTTATGTTGAATTCTGAAACTGCTGAGGTTAAGTCCTGCTCCTCTGTTTCTCTCCCTCCCTCTTTAAGGAAACTGCAAGTCAGGAAATCTATTTTAGTGCTGATAAAGCCAGGATGACTCTCTGCTCATGGCTTTATCCCCCCTCCCAAAAAATGCTTTAGGCAGCATGATGTCACAGCTCTAGGACATGTCTTTCAAGAATCAATGTACCTCAGTCTACAAGGATCTTTCTATAGCAACTGAGGCACAACTGGGTGTCCAAACAAGTTGTTATAAAGGAGGCAGATTATTAGAAAGCTCTGATCACTTAACATCTGAAAATATGAAATATTTTACAAAGTCTTGAAGCTGTATAACAAACAATTGTCACTTCTATGGGATATTGAGGTTGTATATCAAACCATCGTCTCTTCTAACTACCCACTTACAAAATTTTATGAATAATGCAAGCTTAATGGAAGCAGACAAAGCATATTGATACGTTCAGTTGAAAAGCTGGCACGGGTCATAAGAGTCTTCACAAAAAAATAAAACAAAGTCAGATGAATTTAGCAAAGGTATAGATGCAATTTGGACAGCATGCCAATGATAACGGCATTATTCACAAGGTATTATAAAAGAATGGCAAGATTATTGTTAGATGGGTAAGAAAGGAACATATAGTGCTGGCCTGAGAAATGATTTTGCCAGAAGAATTCTCATTCTTCCTCTATGAAATACGCTTTAAAAATATGCTTTGGCCTAGCACATCATATAAAGTGAAGTTCAGATTCCCATAATTCCCCTGTAGCTACTGTGTAGTTACATTAGCCAAGTTAATTTCTGGCAACCAGACAGCATCATGCATCATGCTATCAGGACTTCATGTTCCACTCCATAGAGAGGCACCCCTGATCTACTCTACAAGAGATCCAGACAAGACACATGGCCAAAGGAGAGTGAGGCAGCAGACAGAGCCTGTTCCCACATTGTCGAACGCAAACAAGCACTTAGAAACAAGAGGTGCCACATAAACACAGTATGGGACCCTGAACGCTGAACTCCGTGCATTTAAACAAACGCAATACACTCATGATCAAGCAGCTATGAGCAATTTGCTCAGCAACACAGGAAAAACACCAACGCTCCCTGCAGTACAAAAACATCTCCTCCAGGCAAATTTAACAAGTAACCAGTGGCCAGACACTCTGCAGAAGTGGCACCTTGCTGGTGTAAGTAGTCCCTGCTTGGTTGAGACACCGCTGTGCCAGCCTATTGCCACACCCAACATTGCAACAGCCAGTGGTATCACAGCCGTGGAATGGAGAATTAACGTCAAGATGGAAGGCATAAGACCGCACCACTTACTCCCATGACATGTATTACAGAGAAGAAAGGAACAGATTCCGAAGGGGGTAGCTATACTACTATGTCATAGCAAACAACCACAACAACGCGTGATAGCAACAAATGTGTTGTGTTGTGCAATTTGTGACCTACAGGCCATTTTCTCAGATGCTTTTCATAAACTCGGCTCTAGCCCACAATGCAGCATCAGGTGAAATGTGCTCTAGCCTATGAAAGCTCATGCCACAATAAATCTGCTTCTCATTAAGATGCCACAGGCTAGCAGAGTATTCGATACAAAGTGCCACCAGTAGGGAAAGGGCCAAAGGCAATAAACACAAGCACTAGGGTAGTGGGGACCAATTTCATGAAGGTGGAGAGAGAGAGAGAGAGAGAGAGAGAGAGAGAGAGAGAGAGAGAGAGAGAGAGAGAGAGAGAGAGATGTGGGATATGAAACACAAGAGCAGTCCCTAGAGTGGACATAAAACATCCCTAGAGTGGACATAAAAGGGGATGTCTGGACCAGCCAATCGGAACTTCCCGTTTCTCCTAAGCTGGGACAGACTTCCTCTGCATGTGACTAGAAGTGGGCGTGACTTCACCTGTGCAGGTAACAAAAGCATAGCACTGGCCGCCATCTCTCTCTCTGACCACATTCGTCGAGGAAGCAACATCTGCTTAGCCTAATATGCTCTCTTGGCTTCCAGCCAAGGGGCTGTCTCCTTATGGGATAGTTTCCAGGTGATGTTATTTTTCTAAGCTAAGTCTGCCTTCTGGGATCCAATTGTGAACAGAATGTGTGAGTTAACTCTTTTTAAACTTTTATAGAAGACTGTGTCGTGTCTTATCTTTTATGAGGGAATAAGGGGGAAATACCAGGACAGTTGGGTCACGGGTGGCGCTGTGAGTTAAACCACAGAGTCAGAAGGTCGGCGCAACGGGGTGAGCTCCTGTTGCTCAGTCCCAGCTCCTGCCAACCTAGCAGTTTGAAAGCATGTCAAAGTGCAAGTAGATAAATAGGTAGCACTACAGTGGGAAGGTAAACGGTGTTTCTGTGTGCTGCTCTGGTTTGCCAGAAGCGGCTTAGTCATGCTGGCCACATGACCTGGAAGCTGTACGCCGACTCCCTCGGCCAATAACACGAGATGAGCACCGCAACCCCAGAGTCAGTCACGACTGGACCTAATGGTCCCCTTACCTTTACCAGGACAGTTATTATAGAGGCTTTAGCGAGCCTGAGCAAACACATCCGCTGTAAGTTTAAAAAGGGGAATGTAACTCTGCTAAATTGTGGAACCTGTTAACACAAGTTGGAAAGGCTATAATCAAACAATATATCCTCTCCTGCATCCCTTAACATTCCCACAAGAGAGAGAGAGGAGAAATCCATGGCAAAGACCAAAACCAGAAAGGGGCAGCTGTACGAATGAGCAATTCAGACCCCGACTTTTGGCCGAAGCTGCCAATGCAGAAGTGAAAGTTGTGTGGAATAAATGGTACTTAGTGTGGCTATGTGTCCTACTTTGTTTGAAGGGATTGTTTTTATTGTTGATGTTTTTACTGTGAAATTGCTTTGAAGTATTTTATGCGGTGCTATTTTTCTAGAAAAAGAGGTGTCAGAACTCACCATGAACACCTCCCTATTTCTCTTATAATGGCAATGGTGCCGACGTGAGAAGTGCCGGAACTTAGTTCCGGTGAGTTCCGGCTGAAAAAACCAACAACCCGATTTTATGGGAAACAATCCATAGGTGGAATCAGATAAGCAAATCATCAGAACACACTGGCAAGCTACTTTAGGAGACATATGAATCTTGAGGCATTGGATCCACTTCACTCAGATCTCAATGTCTCCATTTAGCAAAACAAGTTTTATAGTAAATGAAATGTATGTGCAATATACGTGCCTGTTTCTAATATAGAGATGGGGCTTCTGTGTTGAAGAGTGGTGTTATAAGAGTTTGAATCACTGAGCAAAGAAAATATGTGATCTTAAGCACACTTCACTTAGAAACAACTTCCATTTAACTCAATGGGACCTGCTTCCAAACAAGCATGCATATGAAGCTCAGACTGTAAGAGCAATTCCAATAATACTTTCAGTTTCATGGTAAAGGGTAAACCCTTTCAATGTCTGTGGGTTGATACTCTGATTTGTTTGGGGTTGTTTTAATTCAATTAATCAAAACCACACCAAAGTTCAAAAATAATTGCTGAATCTTCCATGTCTATCCCAAGAGAAAATACCATTCTACCACCGCAGCCCAGCGGTGCCCTCTAAGGTCATCATATTTAATAAATACAGCAGCTTCATATTTGCTGGATTGTGGCCCAAAACTAGTTCCCCAGGAAACTGCTAGTCCTGCAAGAGAAAACTCATCTCAATTTTACATTATGAGCCACAGCTTTTCAAAGTCACTTGGATCGTCAGCCTAAACTTAAGTGATCTTTCCCCTGTAATTTCATAGAATTGTAGAAGGCAGCCTCAAGGTCAAGTTAATATATGCAAATAGTTGTTCACAAAATGGTTTTTTCCCCTGCCTTGAATAATTCTACACTTTGTCTTCACACTTTACTCCCACGTTCTAGGTTCTCTCTACTAGAGGGTTGGCAGCAATGTTATTGACAAAGAAAAACATGTTTCAAAAATGAAAAGGGAAAAGCAAAAATTCTGCAGACCCAATGCATCTTAGATAGGAAAACAGCTAGTTCGGTCGACAGTTAGACCAGTGACTTTTCAGACATTCCATACCACAGAGAAGTAGCCTCAATATCAAACCCATAGCAACTTTTCTGTACTGGTCCAAGTCATAATGGGAATTTTTCAGAGTGTGTATTACCAGCCTAAGTACCACACTCTTCCGTGTATAAGACTAGGGCTTTTTTTACGTTAAGGTTATGTTTAAAAATTGGCCTCGTCTTATACACGGGTAGTGCATTGGGGGCACTGGGGATTGGTTTCTGCCACGAGCAGGAGATTGTCTGTGGTGTTAGTGTGGGTGGCTGCGGGAAGGGCTCTATTTGATTGGCCACTGCAGTGGCAATAGGGCAGGTGATTGGACGTTAGGTGTCTTCTGTGTCGTGTGCGATAGTAGGAAGCGTTGTTCCATCAGGTGAGTGATTTTCGGCAATCCCCCTCCAAAAAAAAGCTCAACAACATTGGCCAATCTCCCCACATTTTCTAAATTTTGAGTCCCCCAAATTAGGGGGGCGTCTTATACACGGGGGCATGTTATACACGGGGAAATATGGTATGTAATGCAGGCAGGGATAGTCCAAGGTGTTTTGCTGGATGAGGTAGAAAAGCAAATGACACCCCCCACACACACACACACAGTTGCCCTGTAAGTCAAGCAGGGCCGGCCCTACAGCCAGGCTGGGTGGCGCAGGACACCACAGCGCCGGCCCGCCAGGAGGGCGCCGTGAGCTGTGCCCGCCCGCTGGCCGGCCGGCCGGTCCACCGGTCTGCCGCGCAGCTGCGCCCACGGCAACCGCGCTGTGCCTGCCCGCCCGCCGCACAGCAGCGCTTGTGGCAGCCGCGCTGCGCGCTGTGCCCGCCCACCACGCTGGGAAATGGGGCGGGGGCGCCGGAGGGATCCGTCGCTCCATGACGCCAGGAGCGCTTAAGACGGCCCTGAAGTCAAGGTGCAGAGTTAACAAAACTGACCACATTCTTTTGGCCCCTACAGAAGAGAATCCTATAAGCACCTCTCCCTGGGAGTAAAAATATTAGTTATTGTCTACATCTCAATTTGATTTGCAGTTTTAAAGTTATACAGTAACTGAGACAGAATATAGCCGGTGTTAAGAACATTTAAACACTACATCAAGACTGCCTTTTTGTGGCAATGCTATTACCTCTCTTTAAGACTTGCAGTTTCTGGTGTTCCTATGCCTGGGCCAGCCCAATAAATTTTGGCACCTGAGGCAAACCACAAAATGGTGCCCTCCTCCATGCCAGGAAAGCAGGAGTGAAAATCTACATCACAACAAGGGAGATAAAAATCTGCATTGGGATCTGCTGTCCTTGTAGATCCAGCCGACGGGGCGACTGCCTCACCTTGCCTCATGTGTGGGCCGGCCCTGTCGTGTGCACTTTCCCAACAAGAATAATGTGGATCTTGAATTATGAAACACACACACAGACACATGCTCCCCAATCTTGCATAACGCATCCAAGCCAAATCGCTCATAAAAACAGACTGAGTGGGATGGCTGGCAATTACCAAAGCTAAGGAAACAGTGTAATTTGTTTTTGGTTCTGATAAAATACCAGCGACACACAGCACCATCTTATACACGTCTGTTCAGAAGTAAGCCCTACTGAGGGCAATGGTACCCAGGTATGTGTGTATAGGATGCATCCCCAATTAAGAGGTGCACAAACCTTTATAAACAAAGATAGAGGACAAGAGGTAATTCTTAGCATGGTGTGAGTAATTTCTGCATTCTATATATGACCTATCACTCCACCAGAGCTCAAAAATCTTTAGAGGGAGATGCAGAGTATGTGGTATCTAGGGATGAAAGGACCTGTCAACTCATGTTCTATCAGTTACCAATTTTTCCAGTATTGAATGGGGTTCTACACATTTCTGTAGTCATTAGCAATTTTTTTAAAGGAAAAAAAATCCTCAGAACAATTATTCAGCATTTTTGTATGAATTTGTTATAATAAACATATTTTGTATGCAGTTTTGACTATACACTGATGCTGGTAATTTATTCTAATATAATGTGTATTTGTTATTTTCATTAATATATAAATTTTAACGTACTCTTTCCACTAATATTGGCATTTTCATGAACACTGTTTGCTTCGGGAATTTCATTGTAAAACTCAGATTAGTGCAAACTTTGAAGGACTGCTGTGTTTCAGGCCTCATTTTGATAGATTTGCACATTTGATAGATTTGGCTTTAAATGCAAACTGAATCAAAATTGTCCCCCATCCTTAGAAGTATTTGGGGTATCACATAAAATATTTTGCTTAAGTTCATATCATAAATTTTCATAACAAGTTTCTCTTTTAACTCATGCATCGCTTTGGAAGCTTTATATTTTATACACATCATAAAGGTATTTGGCTATGTACTGTACAATACACGATTGACATATTGTAAGTCGTAAAAATATAAGTGTTTGTTTCAATCTGTACCTAGACTTTTATAATGTAAACGTACTAGGTTAGAAGCCCCAGGTGCCCTCCAGATGTTGCAGATTCCATTCATGGTGAATAGTGGGGGTGATGGGCATTGTATTCCAGAACCAGGTTGGGGAAGACTGTTCTAGAGCCTTCTCTCTAGCACATGGGACAAAGCTGTACAGGCCAGTTTGCTGTTCATGTTGCTGCTTTTAAAATCAAGTTCCTTTATCACAGAGTAGCAAATAGCACAGGGAAGGCTAACATGGTTCCCCTCCAAATTTTTCAGACTACAATTCCCATCAGACCCAGCCAAGATACCCAATGGCCAGCAATGTTGGCGGTTACAGCCCACAACATTTGCAGAGGACCAAATTTATGACCTCTGGGCTCGAGTTTCAGGTTAGGATTACAGAGGCCAGCATTCAAATCTCTACTTGGCCACTCAGTCACTATCTCACAGCCTAATTTACCTCATAGGGCCGCTGTTAGGACAAAATGGGACACACAATCTGACCTAAGCTCCTTGGAGAAGCAGCAGACTATGAATTTGATTAATGAATAAGAATTATAGGATCACGCTGCTGCGGAAGGAAGTGAGTCAATGGGGCTCCTCCCCATGAAATACTCTTAGGTTCAGGATGCCAGGTAGTAAGTACTGTGATAAAATGCTGGTGGACAGCGCTGTGTCTGCACAATTTCAGCTGAATAGTGCCACCTCTATGGCAGCGCATTTGCCAGAAATACACCAGCTGAGCAGTGGAAATTTGTTTAAAGCCCTGCTGTAAACAGGCTGTCCTCTAACACGGCTTTGAATTATTTTTAGTCATTACAACATGTTCTCAAGGATTTAAATAAAACTTGGGGAGGGGAGAGAGAAATCTGGTTGACATTATGATGGTTTAACAATGCATAAACAGGCTTCAAAATTCAAAGGAAGAGAAAAGAGCTAAAGTTCAGGGGCATTTACCCAACACCTAGTCAGCTTAGTACATTTTTATAACAAAATGCCCCTTCAATCTCAAAGCATTCTTTTGCTTTAGAGCAGTTTTATACTCAGAAGGACTCAACCCAGTCTGAGTATTTATGACGTCACCACCAACAGCTAAAAGACTGGATGTTTCTACTCAATCCAAACATTCCCAGAGCCGCCCACTAGCTGTTTCCCATGGCTGGATCCCATGAGTCTCTGGAAACATGTTGATGATAACCATGAGGCATTTAGACCATGAGGGTATGATCCATACTTGCGTCAGTGGCTAAGGTTTGTTTGGGTGCCCGCATATGTGTGTGCTGGAACAGTGAAGGTGACACTGTTGAGAAGGTCCTCTTCCTAGTTACATCCCCCTCCCACACACACACAAACACTACATTTAAAATGGCAATAAATTTAAGCACAGAGCCTCCAAAGAAGGTATTGAAAGTACGGGTAGTTTCATAGACAATGTGGTGATCCTTAATGACTCTTTATGCTCACAGACAACATGTCTTTGTGGCATTGCTGGGGGATTGTGGTGGTTTCCACACACTCTCTTATACAGAGCCAACAAGCTCTCTCCCTATTCTCTCTCTATATATATATATAGAGAGAGAACATCTCTAGTTGTAGATGGATGGAGGTGCTTATCTAACCTCTAAGCAGGTGGGTCACAGCTGCTTAGTTGGAGGGCGGGAGGGAGGGAGAAAGCACTGGCAGGATTTCCTCCATAGGTTTGCACTGTGCCCCCTCCCTGCCCCCTCAATTCTCCCCTTCCCCCTCCTGTTAAGTAGCAAGCACTTACCTGCTGGGAGGTCAGGTAAGTGCTTCCTCTCCCCCAAAAAAGGGCATACAATTGTGCCAAAATTCACTGCTTACCTCTCGTTGGCATTAACCACAAAGGAAGGACAGGTACAGAAAGGGGGGAAATAGCAAGTAAGAATAAGAGGCAGGGTTAGGAAGGGGTGGCTGATGCGAAAGGGGGTTCTGTGTTCTTACTATTTGCACAGATCATGAGCAGGACATGGTAGGTTAGTAATTATAGGGAATATGTTTCTTTAAAGGAGTGCTGTATATATCCCAAGCTCTACATTTACCTTGTATAAGCAAAGCACAGAAGACCTTCCGATCAATAAATGTCACACCAAAATCCAATCATTTGAAGAAAGTGCACAGAAGCAGAGCCAAGGCAGACACTCTTGCAAATTGGCAAAGACTATCCAACTGTGGTGGGCCATTTCACACAGCCTGTCAGGAAAAATGTATACGCCTTCCCATTCAAGCACACATTGCAGGGATCTGCAGGCAACCATCAGAAATCCCCAGAGGTGTGAACCCATATATGACTTGTGTGTTTGACAATGCAATCCTAAACATGTCTACTCAGAAGTAACTCCTAGTTGCATTTGCTAAAGAAGAGCAACGACAAAAGGAACAGGCAGATTTATTGTGGGGATCGTACAGGCACTTCCAAACATTTCCTCCTTTTTTTGCATCTTGGAATGTCAGTCAATCAGTTTTATTGCATATAGCCAAATGCCTTTACCATGGACGACAGAGAATGAAAGGACACTTTCATCCAAAATCATACAACCTGTAGCAGTTCGCAACATAAAAATTTTTTTTTACAACATTAAAACTTAAGATTGGAGTGCATTCACATAGCTCTGGGATGAGCTTCTTGGCTGCCAGTACAAATTTGGTTACCTGGTGTGTAATACCGGTATATAAATATTTATCTGCTAGGAGTTCAACTGTCACTTCCTGTGTGGATCGACCCGGAAGCCAATTAAGAACTGGCGATATAAATTTTCCTCTGGGTGTTGTATACAGGGGGCAAATCAGCAGATAGTGTGTGATATCTGTACCCTCGCCTCCAGCTTCTTATCTGCACTGGGCTGAAATCACTGAATACCCACTACACAACAATATCCTCTACCTGATTTCATCCATATATACATTTGTGATCCATATGGGGAATTCCCCAATATCTCCCCTCTAAATATGCTAAGGGAATCTGTTGGAATCTTAGTTCTGCAGAGGCCCTGCATAGTTGTGGGAAGGTCAGAGTCTCAAGGTAACAGGACCTTAAGTGATCCATCTTAATTTGGGGGTACCAAAAAGAGTATTGGGCGGCAATGATGGATACTCTGTCTTGGTTGGCATCCTGATCAAAGATCCAATATCTAAGGTCACGCGGCCTAAGTAGTTCTCCATTTGAAGATTATAAGCCCTAAACTTATATTGGCACTTTTGTGCTCAGCCCCTGTCCTTAGTTGCTCTAACCAACAGAGCTTAGTAAGAGTATGTTCCTCAAAGGCATTTAGCCTGCGCCAGTATCTCAAAAGATCAATTCTGGCTGCTAGCGAAGGGAGGCCAAACTCAGCTCTGAGGTGGGCTGCCGGTGTCCCACAGGGAAGCCCCAAAATCTGCCTCATAAATTTATTTTGCAGGACCTCTATTTCAATTTTAACACCAATTCCCCATACCTCAGCCCCATAGAGCATTTGGGTGGTGATTTTAGAGGAAAATATCTTAATAGCTGATTAACTGCCCGCCCTTTGAATGAAAGAACCTATATAGCTGCCCAGTAGAATGACCAGATATTAGTTTAATTGATTCCAGATGGGGTATCCATGGTGATTTCCCATCGATAAATAATCCTAGATATTTAAAACTGAGCACTTGATCAAGGGTGTGACCTGGACTTGATAGTCCTCTGGCCAAATACAGTGACCTTGGTTTTATCGTAATTAATTTTTAGGTGCTCTTTTATACACAGCTGTCCAAATTAACCAGCACCCTTCTAAGTCTGATTTTATTCTGAGATAACAAAACTAAATCACTGGCATAGAGCCGAATTGGCACTTTACGATTCTTAAGGGTGGGGGGCAAAAAGGATGGGGATGCCATATCAGGGATGAGATTGTTTATATGGTAATTAAATAGGAAGGGTGCATCTTGGAATGAAAAAGTGGACATATCAAATTATGTAAATGGAGATGATGCACAACACCCTTTCCTCAAAGGGAAACTTTAGTAGTACAACGATGACCTTTCTCTGGACAAATGAAAAATGAATAGATTCAACATAAATCATGGAATGCTGTTGATCAAGTAATACTTCCTCCTTGCTTAGTGCCGATTGCTGATAAAACAGCTGTTTTCAAATGAAAAATGAGTTAATAAATCAGGAACACAAGCCGAAACTGGAACTTTTTCATGGCACTCAAGTCTTAAATTATTAGCAACATATCACAGGTGCACCTGCAGCCCATATAAATAGCCAGAAATTACTCTCATAGTTGCTCTGGACTTCAAAAGGACAGGAAGCTAACACTTTCAATGTGTATGCCTGAAAGCTGAAGCAAGCATTTTCACTGATGCTGGGTAAATTACAGAAAGGCAAGGTTAGTGGTTTAGAATTAAATAACCAAATAGGGACTATAAACAACTCCACATAGCCCCCAAACTATGCATTTTTAATCTGGATACCAGGAATATTTTCTCCACATTTAGCAAGACTATGAGAAACAGAGCAGAAAGACCTAAAGCATCTCAAAAAGAAGAAGAAAGAAGAAGTGGCCAGAATTCTGCAGATTCCTTTTTATAGGGTGAATGGCTGGGCTTACATCAACTAGGGCCACTTGCATATCCCGTGCAGGCTCCCCCCCCCCCAATATTATGTCAGCAACGGAATCATTATCAAAGTGAACTGAAGCATTCAAAGAGAAAAAGTGGCGCTGAACTCCCATTTTGCTCCTGAGAAAGGGGCAGCACTCATAACATCTCCCCAGCGTTGTTTGGGTTCGAATTATTAGCTGCCCCTTGCTTTTTTCTGAGATTTCTCTTACTCTGAAGGAGTGCTTTCAACTCAGTGCCACGTAGCTCCCTGGTTATTTCTTATTTCATATCATTGTAGTTCCACTGAAATCATTAGAGTATTAATATGACAAAGAGTTGGCCGGACGTAAATCACACTAAAGCTTGAGTTAACTCTTTATTAGCAGAAACACCATCTTCACAGACTTGGCTAATGAGCACAGCAGCTCATTAGGTCTGGCCCCATGAATCAGTTGCCGAGACTGAAAGTCCCCACCTCCCCATGATCTTCTCTGGGGCTTTTCCCAAGCAATCAGAGACTGTGCCTGCATGCAGCCTGTCACTGTTCTGCCTGCTTCAGCCTCTTCTGGTTCTGCGAGTCACAGGGGGGGGGAGGGAAGCAGCAGGAGGAGACACCTATGACTCTTCACCAGCCTGACTCACCTCTGCATCTTGGCCTCCCTCTTCCCACTGACCTGCTGCAGCTTCTGCCTCTGTTTCTGGACCTCTCTCTGCCATTGACTCGCCCAGCTCACTAAGCCCTGTTACTTCTTCCCAGTCTTCTCCCTCTGACTGATCATTGTTGTCCTACCACCACTTCCTCAGCTCTGAGCCTTTTTCCCTTGGCTGGTCCCCAGCTGGTTCCTCCCACTATTCCTCTGTGTGACACAATATGGCAGAGCTCTCCAGAATCCTCTGTTTTGAACAAGGCCAACCTCAGCTGCCTTATTTCCCACACAAGACAAAGCAATAAAATGTACAAACATGCCATATAAACGAGATGATGACGATGATGATGATTTGAATACCCAATATTCAAAACAGAACCATCAGTGGGTGGGGCATCTGACTACTAAATACGGGTGCTGAAATGCCATGCAGGTTTCAAGTATGAATATTTCTGTAATCAGGGTATTTTTAAAGGAACAAATAAATCTACAATCAAGAATGACCTAATATGCTCTGTTATTTGTGTTGGCATCTCTGCTTGCGAAATAACATCACAGCTTGTGACATTGTGCAAGCACACTTCTAAATATATACCCTCCTAAGTGTGCTGTGCTGTTGCAGCAAGGCTTAGGATCAGAGCATTCAGTTTCATCAAATCTTGCACAAAGGCTTAGTCATTGTAACTGTATGAGGCCAAGGTGTGTCTGGGGTGGGAGAGAACATGCTTTTAAAAAGGGGGGAAATGAGCCCTTAGTGAAACCTCAGTGGTTCACATTCTGCCATTTGACCCTGTCCCTCCCCAACAACAAGCACAGTCAAGAGAGATTGACACTTTCTGGAGTTATGAGCTAACCCTATGCACAAATTTCACACACACAGACACAAACGCTGGGTCACATCTCTTATTTACCAAGATGCGCATTTTGCACAATGCAGCCCCCTAGGAACAAAAGAGTGATAGCCGGGAGGAAACATATACTGCGGAAATACTCGTGCAAAAGACATACAGAGCTCCTGTCTTTCCTCATTACCTCATACAACTTTAATTCCTAAAATAAATTGTGCAGGGGTTAAGTGATGACCTTAAATTTGTCAAATATGCTACTACTTCTTTTTACTAGAGCTCCAGGATTTACCAACCAGAGCCAGGTAGGTGCAAAATACACAGAATTAAAGAAGTCTGAGCACAGTAATTATCCATAAAACTCTACTTCTGGTTACAGGGCTGGCCCAAGACATTTTGCTACCTTAGGCTGCCCCAACACATATTCTAACACATGCGATGGGACAATATCTTCTCATTGAAGGCTGACTAAAATAAATTTTGTCTCAAACATATATGCACTACTATTTTTCAATAGGATGTATATGTACTGTACTGTTTTTCAAACATATGTAGGTGGTTGTTATGATTGATAAAAAGCAAAGCCATTTAAAACCATTACTAAGTTCATAAGAGTTTGTTGTTGGTATGCATTTTCTCAATTAATGGGGCCTAAAATTACAACAATAAGTGTGTGTGTGTGTGTGTGTGTGTGTGTCCATGAAATTCTTTGGTGTGAAAAAGGGGGTCCTTGTCAGAGTTGGGAACCACTGTGGTAATATATATTGTAGCCAATGCCTTGTATAGAATGTATTTAGTTCCACTGTTTCATGGCACTTTGGGGAACTGTAGGCCTCTGAAGTTGTCATCAGAATTGAAATAGTTGACACAGAGGTCTTCAGCTTCTGGTTTACTGCAGGTAGCGTCTTCAGCTCATTGCGCTCACTGACCGAAAGCGGGCTGTCTCGGAGGAGACAAAAATAGGAGTTTCCAAAAGACCCGTTCATCTGCAAAGTCCTTGTGTGATGCATAGCACAGGGCTCCTGGAGATTCAAGTCATTGTGTCATACCTGTGTGTTGTTCGTATTGTCCTACAGCTTTTTAAAAAAAAAATAGACAAAACAACAACAACCCTACAGCCATCATGGTCCATTCAGATAGATTGGGTTTTTGGGTGCTCAGATCCTGACTGCTATAAACCTTTAAACTGCAGGGTGAGGCTGGTCCTGCAAACATTCAGCAGGAAACTTTCTGGCCCCTCACTCAAAGACTGGAAAGAGACCATGATGCAAAGGCAGAGAACACACTTTAAAGTCCAAATCATCTTATATGTTCAATGTCTAACATTTCCCATGAAAAAGAACTCGTAGCAGGGCTGGGAAAGACCACCACCTGGGATTGGGAAATCCAAACCCTGTCAAAGGAGAAAATACGAGGCTCCAGCCTTCTTCAGTCACAAGCGTCCCACTCTGAAACTTGATTCTCTTCCCTTGGTTTCCACTGCTGAAAAGGCAAGCTGCTTGTCAGCTTAGACATTCTTTTTTTTAAAAAAATGCAGTTTGCTTCACTTTAAGCCATTTTCTCTTGTCCTTTTCATGATGCCTGCCTGCAAGTGCAAACACTACTGGTGCTGATCCAATAGACACTGGGTATTTTGACTTTCAAAAAGCTGTTGACAAAGTCTCTCAGCAAAGACTCCTGAGTGAGCTTAGCAGTTATGGAAGAAGAGGTGAGGTCCTGCCATCAATTAGTAACTGGTTGGGAAATCAGTGTGCAGTGACTGCGAAAAGGGTGAATTCCATGCTAGGAATCATCAGGGACTGAAAATAAATCAGCAGGGATTGAAAATAAATTTGTCAGTTTCATAATGCCATATAAATCTATGGCACGGCCGCACTTGGAAAAAAACTATACAGTTCTGATTGCCTCACCTCAAAAAGGATATTGCAGAGTTTGGAAAAGGTTTAGAAAAGGGCAACCCAAATGACAAGGGTTTGCAGCAACTCCTCTATGAGGAAAGGTTACAAAATTTGAGGATGTTTAGTTCAGAAAACAAAGCATGTAAGAGGCGACATGATGGAGTGCCATGAACTGGCAGGACTATGGGGAGGAGGAAGATGATCCCAGCGAGGAGTGAAGCTGGGATTGGGACACACCAGGGCAAACTGGGGTTGAGGGAGGAAGTACTCACAGGGTGATGGAGAACAGCAAGGGATAGAGGTCAGTGCACAGGAACCAGAGTAGCAGGACCAATCACCAGAACAACCCCTGTTCCCACGAACACAGTGGGCCCTGGGGCCTAGGGAACAGCAGGAGGGACTCTCTAGGAGGCTGGTGCAGGCAAGGGCTCACTAGCTCTGGGAGGAGGTCTATGAGTCCTCAGCTAGAGTAGGTTCAGAACAGGTGAAGGTCTCATGCCTCATCAAGCCCAGATGCAGCAATCAGCATGCAAAGTGTAAAAGGAAAGCAGAGCTGAGGTGCTGGGTCTGCTCAGTCCCTCGGAGGCTCTGCTGAGTGGTTGTAGCTCCTAAGCTGTGGTGCTCCTACCCCACAGAAGTGCATCAGGCACCATCATTATACAGCTTCCCAATAATGCTGAAGATGTGCCTTTTTACAATGGCATTTGACACTTGAGTATATTTTTTAGGACCCACCTTATTCTGTGATTTTAAGGGTTATTTGTTTTGTAAACTATTTTTATTATTGTGTTTTAATATTGTAACCCTTCCCCTGGGACCTTAGGCTAAAGGGCAGGCAATAAAACAAACAAACAAAATCACAGCTTTAAGAGTAAAGGGGGATATACACTGGTTGAAACTCTCTCCTACAGCATTATCTCACTCGTGTCTTTATCTATCTATAAAGTTACTCAACATCTTTCTAGGTCCTGAATTACTGAAAGTGATTATATGCATCATACACAGAATGCCACGACATACATTACATATTGATCAATCCACACGGAAATGATCCATTGCAGTAAATTGCCACCACAAAGATTAATGTATAATAAAATAATGTTATCTGTTATCCATAGGGAGATTATGGTGATTCCATTTCTTACCCATCCTTCACCATAAAGTACCAGGGCAGGTTACAGCAATTTAAAAAACACAATATTAAAATGAGTTTATGCAGTGGCAGATTACATTTACTGAAGTAGACTGTAAGATTAGGCTTACTAGTGATATACTCCTCCAAGTACGCATTAGGGATAATATAAAGGGAAAAGCATAAGACATGTTGGCTGAAATCATAGATTAGAAAAAGCTAACATCTGTGTTTCACCCCTTGCATTTGGCTTCTATATCATGTGTGTGCATGCATGCTTTTCATTTCCATTTATTTAACATTTACAGCCCACTTAATATTTTAAATTCTCTAGCAGTATATAATATAAACAACTTTTCATATAGTTATAATCCTAATCTGTATTTACCTTGGCAAATAATTTCAAAAGATTGAGGGGTATCTTCAAAACATAATACATCAACCATTTTTGCCCTTATCCCTTGTATGCAGAAGGATTGCTTCGTCTACAGTCACTAAGAATTAACATCACAAGTTATAAAAGTGCCTTAGAGTCACCATCCCCAAATGTAATGGATGGGGTTTTCCAGAGCACTTAGCATTGACCTAACTTTGCTGCCAGTGCAGCCTTTGGTAAAAACGCCAACTGACTTCACTTGGAAGGAACTGAAGGAAGCACTGAGCGCTACTGAAAACAGCCGCATTTCCAGATTTTCCTGGTGTAGGCTTTGTACTTAACAGCAGATAATAAATATACCCACTGCCTCTGAATATCTTTAAGCCATACTGTTAAGTCAGATATCTGGGTGGAGATCTGCAGCATCATTTGAGATCCCCTTGCTAAGATGACAACCAGCACCAAAGGAAAATGCAGCTTTTACGTTTTTTGATGCTATGGCTCAAGAAGACACCACAATACAAGGATGGGGCTGCTTGCTTTGCTACACCAGCAATAGTTGTCATCTCAAATTCCTTCCTTCCTTCCTGCTTCTGAGTTGAGACAATGGCCAGAGCACCAAGTTCTTTGAAAGAACTCATTTGAAAGAGGGAGTTGGAAGAGTGATGCTTTTACCCACTTTCCCTTTTGGCTCTTAGATTATTTTCAGGGCTTGGATTAATATCTGAATTCTACCCAGATCTCTTGGGGAATTAATGTTTGTGCAAGAACTCTCTCTTCCTTTCTGTCTCTTGAGGGGAGCGGGTGGTATCTGCCCACAGCACTCAAAAATCCAAATGTGCTCATTGGCTGAAAAAACACTGGAAATCCTTGTAGATACACACACGCACGCACACACACACACACGCACACACACACACACACACACACCTTTTCTATTTTTCCCCTGAGGTTTTGGTTTCTCTTGGAGGGAAGAGGACCAACATGCAATATAGAATAACTAGATCAGCTTTCTCCTGGTGGCCTCCAGGCATTTTGGACAACCACTCCCATCATCCCTGACCACTGGAAGCCAAAGTCAAAGACCTCTGGAGGTCCACAGGTAGGGGAAGGTTTGAATATATGGTCAATGTACAAAGCACATTTTCACCCACAGATACATCAGAAAGACAAGTTTCGAATCTTCTCCCAGGTCTGTGCACTTTAAAGCAAGTACTTGTTGGCAATTATGTACCTCCCTTAACTCTTGATGAACTATGACTGCTTAGAATATTTTAAATATATATTTTATTCCAAAGCTCTATCATAAATAACCTTAATGCGGTTTAACCATATAAAACTTATTAAAATACAGTACTGTATTTTACTGTACAGCAAAGTAAAACTAGTACTAAAATTCATGCAAAGCTAACAGAAGGAAGCTTACTATAAATATTAGACATAATGTTAGAATAGAGGTGGTCTAACATTAAGTCAGGTGCGGAGGAACACTGCCTTTATAAGAGTACCTTCTCTCACTACAGCACATGGGCATTTTGGTTTGCTGGCCCAACGAACTGGATTTAGTGGACATTTAGACTTTTCCTGTTATGGCTGTGGAGCCTAAAGATTACAATCAGCCAAAGGGCCGGTAGGCAACACCACTAAAAGCACATGTGTATACATGCTTGCTTGCACTACCACCCTACTGTCATCAAAAAAGAGTGAGACAAATGGCAGGTGCATGTCTGCTGGATTTGGTTGCTAGAGAAGTCTTACTGCATAGCTTGACCATTCCACAGAACATAATAGACACACCTTGTTTTGAAAGCTAGCTTACTGCTCTGCCCAGCTGGTATTCTGTGGCTAGATTGTTGATGGGGACAGACTATTGCCAGCGTAGAACTGTAGTGCTCAAAAGCTTGTAGTTTACAAGGCCCTTAACAACTTGGATCCACAGCACCTTAAGGACCACCAGATTCCGTATGTTCCTAGCCAATCATTAAGGACTTTGTGGGAGTCACTGTTAGTCCCCCATGGCTCAGGTGCACAGCCAATATCTATCTTGGCTGTGATTCCCAGAAAACCTGCTCCATACCTTGCAGGCCTTTCCCCCCTGGTCTGGGAGGTTGAGACCCTGACTGACTCCAGCTACAAAAGCTGAGGCTGCTGAACAGACTCTTGGGCTGGGGTGTTGTTTTGGGTGGTGGTGGTGGGGTTGTTGTGTTGATGATGTTGGCTTTTTGTACCTTTATTTTAGATCTTGTTGTGATTTATGTGGAAACTGTTCAGTTTGGTTGTGTATTTTTTTAAAAAATATTTTATTTATGGTTTACAACTGCTTTGGTTATGTTGTAGTTACGGTAAGTATCTTTTTCATGTTGTAAGCCACCTTGAGCATGGTTTGAATTGTGGAAAGGCAGCATACAAATAAAATTATGTATATATTATGTATACATGCATCCATCAGGAGTCAAGCCAATGTTGTGGAACTTTCTTGCAGCTGAGACCAGATAGGCCCCCAAAAAACAATCAAGCAGTGTATAAGTTTCATGAAATAAATAAATATTGAACTTCCAGTGCCTACTGGAGACTTCTTTTTTAAAATAAATAAATAAATGTATCTCTATTGTATTTATTGAGTTCACTGCTTTAAGACAGTTGTAATTGAGTGGTACATAAATTGTTAAATTAAATTAATAATAATTAATGCACATTGATGCATATTAATTAATATGTAATAAGTTGCTACCCTGTTCGGATTTTTCTCTGCAAACAATAAGCCAGCACAGCTCTCTACACTTTTCAGTTTATTTCATTTGTTTCTCCTACTGCATTTCTATCCTTATTTGCTGCACACAAACTGCTGCCTCCTCCTAAGGTGCCATTTTAATTGGGGGGCCAGCGCATTTTGAAGTTCATTTTACCCAGGTACAAAATACTATAATGTCCACCCACCCCCACCCCAGGTGCTTTTATTTCTGTTGGCACTGATGCACTAGATGTGGTTTCATAGGTGTCTCTGGTAACAACTTGATACAGTATTCTCTATGACTAGCAGCACAACCTTAACCATGTCTGTGCAGAAGTTAAGACCTACTGAATTCAATGGGGGCTTCCTCCTAGATAAAAGGAATTAGCATTGCAGCCTAAATTACTGATGAGTGACACAACACTCCCATGCCTGTGCTATTTCAGTTTTGCTTAGTTTAGTTTAGTTATTTAGGAGCAGTATAGCCACCTGCACAGAAATAAATATCTAGACAATTGTTAAGGGAGACAAAAGCGTAGCCACTCCTTCTCTATTAAGGTCAGGCAGGCAGGATATTGCATTATGCCACTGACACAGTTACTTGCAGGAGAATCACACCATCACTAAAATATATGGTTTGGGTGACTCTGTGGAAAGCCCACGTAGGATATATGGCCGGAGAGCATCACAAAGGCCAGGGAAACTTCCTAAATCAGCATGAGTAAACCAGACCAACGCTTCCAATATAGCTAGCTATGAGGACAAATGTGGCATTATGCAGGATTAAATTAAACACATTTTTATTTTTGTAATCCAGAACAGCAGCAGCAACTGAAAGCAGCTTTGGACATTCTAAGAGGTGCCAACAAGTGAATGCAAGAGTGCATTGTTACTGGCTTTTGACTCACTGGAAGACTGGCTTGCAGCACCATCTAACTTGTCTCCTCTCAAAACTTTCACTAAGAAACTCAAAAGTTTCACTAAGTTCAATGGGACTTACTCCCCAAAAACTGGGCATAGGGTTGCAACCTCAATCAATGGCTTTTCATCTTTAGCCTGGCAACCTGTTTTAGTTTTGTTATCACAAATTCGTGTGAAATCTTTCAAGTTTCCCAGAGCTCTGCATCAGAATAGATTGCATGCAAACCAGGAGGGGCGGGTACAGGAGAAGAGAAAGAGGAAAACTGGTTGGTGATAGCACCATGAGTACATCTGGTAAGAGTCTTAAAGCACAATGCAGGAAGCAGTAGCATACATTCATATTATTATTATTATTATTATTATTAGAATTTATATAATCTATGCCCGCACGTTTCAGTGCTCTGCAAAAAAGACCCATTTGAATGTCTGCTACCTCCTCCCACATTTTGCCTTCAGATCAAAACTAGGGGGGAGCATGCCAGCCACGCCCCCCAGCCACCCAATTGGCTGGCTGGCGATGATGTGGCCGGGATCCCCCAGGAGGCGTGGTCAACGTCCACGCCCCCCAGAGGGGAGGGGGCTGTTTCCAGCCGTTGCCGAGGCGGCACACGGAGCCACCTGCGCTTGCGCTTCTGCCTCGCCCGCTCCTTTACCGGCAGCGGTGACTAAAACGAGACAGCAGCAGCGAAGCTGCTGGACCTGGACCTGGACCAACTTTAGCTCACACTCCTTCAAGTCACAGCAAGCACAGCACAGAAAGTGCTGCCCCACAATGCTCCACGGCACCTCATTTGCATACATGCAACCTAGCCCAGGTCCCCCTCGGCGGAGGCAGCTTCGCTGCCGCTGCTGCCGTTTCGCTTCAGCCGAGCAGGCCGAGACGGAGCACAGCTGGCAGCGTCCCTGCCAGTTTCGTATGGGTCAAGACAGCTACGTTTACTGTTTTACTTGCTTCTTGACTAAGCATTGTCCTCAGTGACAAAAAGCAGCATTAGAAACTCAGATATATAATCTAATCGCCAAATGGCACCATGAACTGTTTCTCCCCACCCCAATGAGATGAGTTATCATCATCATCATCATTTCTATATTGCTTTATATTTTAAAGAACAAATCTCAAAGCAGTTTACAACACATAAAATTGTCAAATAAATCCAGAATAAAACAAATTCAAGCTTCAAGGAAAATATTTCAGATCCTTCTCTAAGTGACATTTTGCTTTCCCCAGTCGCCAGCCTGGCATCCAGAGACCTTCACATGGTCGCAATTGGACCCACAGCAGTCGCAAAACACACCTGGCACCTAGCTAATTTCCAACACTGCCAAGAAGAATACAATAGTCATTTCCCCAAGCATCTTACCCACAAAAACAGGGACTGCCCATGAAAGTTCAAGTAAAACATTCTTTCCCCAAAAATTATTGTTCTCTAAGGACAATAATTCTTATTCCTTGAAGGACCGCAGGCAATGCTTCCTACAATATAACATAATGTAATGTAGTACTTCTCCAACAAGAACTTTGTGGCCCTCCAGATATTGTTGAACTATGGCTCCCATCATCTCCCTGGCTGGTTGAGGCTGGAGGGAGTTGGAATCCAACAGCATCCACAGGGTGCCAGGTTCCTCATCCCTACCATAACATCACTTTTGGGGCAGGCCATGCCACACAAAAACCACCTTGCAGGTGGAATTTTATCGACCTGAAGCTAAAGGAACAAGGCTAGTACTGTAAGAAGCTGTCATCCTTATTTGCATACTATTCTAAGTTCTCCCTCTTTCCTACTGCACAAAGTACAGTAGGATGATGTGCCAAGCTTCTCCTGAATTGCTCTTGATTCCAGAAGGGAAACGCCCAACCGAAAGCCCACTTTCTCCTACCTGATGCAGCAGCACCTTTATTATTACTCAGATGCCTTTGAACAAAATTTGTGGCTGCACAAGCCTAACGGAAATAAGTTCTAGTTACAAGTAGGTAGCCGTGTTGGTCTGAGTCGAAACAAAATAAAAAAAAAATCCTTCAGTAGCACCTTAAAGACCAACTAAGTTTTTATTTTGGTATGAGCTTTCGTGTGCATGCACACTTCATCAGATACACTGATGAAATAAGTTCCTTTTGGTACCACAGCCCTTTTGAACACGTAAACTCATCTAGCTTTAAAGTACAATCCTCAAAGAGGCGTGTTCTGCTGTGAACGTTAACTTTCCAGAGGCGTCCTCAAATTCCTTCAATGAAAGCTTGGAAGGCTCCCACTACAACCTCCTGGAATAGATTTTAAATACTGAGGGCCAAAATGGCAGAGCAGAGAGCAACTGTGGCCAAAAAAAAATACTTTTCTTTTCTTTCTTTTTGCAAGCAGGCCACAAGTCAAGTCTGGAGCTTGGGAGAGCACTTCTCCAGTGCCTGAGAAGCTCTTCCATGATGCCTCAGTGAGGATATACCGGTATCTTTAGTATACCTGGCCAGAAAGCAGTGCAGCAGGAGAGAAGCAAGCAAGAGGGCAGTTCTGTCTCTCTGCTCTAGGCAGGCTCACACCTGCTTTGGCCCAGGTGTGCTACCAAAACCCACCGGCTATGCTGCTTGCGGCAGGTGTGGCACAGGTTGCCTGCCCCAGTGCTCCCACCAGCAGCATGGTGCAGAATTTCATTTAAATGGCCTTGGGCCTCACACCCTCTGCCAGCCTCACGTACATTGCAAGGTTGTCATGAGACTCACAAATAACACCTTTTTTTGTCAATGCAGAATACAAAACTAGCAGCGTTCCTTTAGAAATCTATTCAATACAATGCCGCCTTAAGCATGCCACAAGGAAGCAAAGTCACTGTTGAGGGCTGGGCTGTTGATGTAGGGTGCTGTGTTAAAGGGTGCAGCAGAAAGTTTAAATAGTTATAGGTGAATAGTAAGCGGGGGTTAAGGGAATGGACCAAACGCCTGTAACATTTCAGCTCTCCCGTTACCTTTCCATCTCTTTATTTATAAAGACATACTTTCGTTGTTACATTGACATGCACTCTGATACTCTTATTCCTCTCCTCTCCCAAGATTACCAAAAGAAACATCAACCACACCCCAAGGGTTCCAAACAGCTGCCTTCCGTTCTCACGGCACCATAATCCTTAAACAGCAGCAAAGTCGAGCCATTTCGTTCCCAAGTACTGGCTCTTAGTGCCACCACTATTGCAGAAATTCAAACCCCAGTGCAGATCAGAGGAGGAAGAGGCAACGCCACAATGAGAGACTGACGCTGTCGCCCCCCCCCCCGTCCTCCCGCTCCATCACTCGCAGTAGACAGCATAGAAGTTGAGAGCCTGCAGGGATTCCATATTTCCCATCTATTATAGATGGCACTGCTAGCAGGGGGGGGGGGGAGAGGAACAAACACCAGGACTTGCACCTCAGAAGTCATTGTTTGGGATTCAACCCAAAGAAAAGAGCTTCCCCATATGCTTACACACCTTTCGTGAAAGCCACTAAACCTGATCTTCCAAATAAACACATGGAAGCAGAAAATCCACTGGGAGGAAAGGGGATGTTTTGAAGACCAATAGGGGGGGGGCTTAAATATGAGCTAGAAGGGTTGTGTTCTGCAATCTAGACTGCCCTTTCCATCCCCAAAGCAAGCAGGCCTCAAGTATAAAGAAAAAGCCTGATCCCCCTTTACAGGCCCAACTACAAATCTATTTTTATATAGGAGGTATCAGTTTGGAGGTAACATTAGACTCGAACACACTTATTTGCAGGAAGAATAGAAAATATAGTCATGTAAGGCACCAGATGGGGGTAAAAAACGAGGCTGAGGAAAGGAGAAGGGATGGACTGGAGAACACCCAAATATGGCATCTACCAACACTCTGATTTACACACAAGCACACACAGACACACACCCTTTTGCAGCTTGCAATCTAGAGCCTGTCAATTGCCCAGTTCCACCAACAGGCATATATGCACAACCGTTGTTTTTTTGTGAGGTAGCGAGACATGAAATTCTTTGCATTTATCACATAAAAATGCCTCTTTGTATCTTGAATGCATACTTGGCCATCTCTCTCTTCCTCCCTGTTTCGGCATAACACACCCCAGTGAAAAATGTTGTTGCTGCCATTGTTTTAAAGGGAGGGAGGCAGGAGGGAAGAGAAAGACCCACCCCAAAAGGAGAATTCCTGCAGGTGGTTGATGTTAACAACAAGGCACACACATACACACACCACAAGTCCCACGGCAGCTGGGCTGGGCTCAGTTTCAACCAGGTGGGGGCAGCACGGACTTTTAAAGACTGCCTAGGGAAACCCCACCCCATCGGACCCTCCCAAAATAGGCAGAGTTGTTGTTATTATTATTATTATTATTATTCGCAGAGGAATTCCTCTGAAAGGGTGAATGAGAATGCCTGTCGTCCAGCCTATCTTTCAGAAGCACATACACATGGCTTGGCCCCCCATTCATTCACAGACCTCGCCTTCCTTTGCCTTCCGGTTTACGCATCGTCTACCCCCCCCCCACGCCAGTTATTTAGGAGAGGCCATGGAAGACGGTGCAGGAAGAGTTTCCAAGGGAAAAGCATAGGAAGTTCTATGAGGAGTGAGGGAAAGGTACCCTGAGTGTGACCCACAAGCAAGCATGAAAGCACCCCTCTCCCTCCCTCCCTCCCTCCTTGCGCCATTCATAAAAAAGTCTGCCTCTGCTTCAGTGCCTCTCCTTCCTCGCCCTGTCGAGAGCACCAGCTCCCCCACCTTCCTTCCCTCCCTCCCTCCCTCCCGCGGCGAAGGAGGGAGTGCATGAATGGAGTGCGCGAGGGAGGGAGTGGATGACTGCCTGCCAGCCCGGCCTCTGGCTTACTTGAGCATGGCCTCTTCCTTCTCTTCCTCTTCCTTCTGCCGGTCCATCACAGCCATAATAATGTTCCTCTCCTCTTCCGTCAGGTGGCTCAGGTCAGGCAGCTCCTGCATGGGAGGAGGCACGGTGGGTGGGCGAGGGCCGCGGGGCCCCAGCGAAGCCGGAGAAGAAGCCATGTCCCCCCTCGCCTCGCCAGCACCTTGACACCTTTGGGCAGCGGCAGCCCGAGCACGCCTCGCCTCCTCCTCCTCCTCCTCCTCCGCCGCCTCTTCTTCCTCTTCTTCCTCCTCCTCCTCCTTTTACACGGGAGTCCTCTGATCATCAGCAGCAGCCAGCAGCTCTCGGGAAGCGGCGGCAGGAGAAGCAGCAGCAGCAGCAGCCACGGCAGGAGAGCGAGAGGAGGAGAAGGAGGAGACCCAGCCTTTCATGGTCGCTCGCATCCACCCCAACCCGGGCTGGCTAGTCACGGAGGGAGCTGTCTTTGTTTTGGTCCCTTCCTAGGAAGCGCTGGGGAAGGTGCTCCGCAGCCCCGGGCAGCCCATCCTCTCCGGCGGCGAGGAGCAGGCAGGCAGGCAGGACCGTGCAGCCAGCCAGCCAGCTCAGGATTACAGCTCCCAGGCTCTGTGCACTGTCAGGGCTGGAGGGGAAGGGCGGATGCTGCTGCTTCTGCTCTGCTAAAATGCTCCACTGCTGCTGCTGCTGCTGCTGCTGCTAGCACGGGAGCGGAGTGGGAGGGAGGGGAGTTCGGTGTCAGTTAGGCGGAGTCCAAACTGCTCCACTCCTGGGGGATGCTGAGGGCTGTCTCTTACAGACAATACGGGCAGCGTTTCGTTCCAGGGCGTGCACCCCCCCCCTTCCAGGGCACCTTTCTTGCAACCGAGGCGGTGGAGCACTGGACTTAGATCTAAAGGAGCAAAGGTGGTCAATTTTGTTGTTGTTGTTTTTGTTGTTGTCGTTTGCTCTTGGAGGCTGCGATTATCCAACTCGGATTTATTTACCTGCGAGCAAGCGCCCCCGCTTCCCCGCCTGCTGAAATCCAACAGCCCCTCTTCTTCTGATTAGAAACAGGACTAGGAGTAGGCAGCAAGGCTAAATCCTAAAGCATGCTTGATTCGACATAGCCCCCATCCCACCCCCCCACCCCCGCTGAAATGAGTGGCTTGAAGGATCATGCTTAGGATCAGGTTGCACACTTTCTTGGTAGCGAGCCCCACTGAATTCAGGTACAGATGTAAAGTGTTGTAGGGCCCAGGCTGTAATCCTAAGCATACTTAACATGAGATAGGCCACACTGAAATCCAGAACAATTGCTTCCTGGGATCAAACCTTGGGTTTTGCGTTGTCGTCCCCCCCCCCACACACACCTCTGTAGCACACCACCTTTATGTACAGTGTGCCTGTGAAGATTATGTGGGGCCAAAAGATAAAGAGACAGTTTTAAATGAAATGTGCATGCTAGCCAAGGATACCAACAAAGAGCCTTGTGGCACCTTAAAGACTAACACAATTATTATGGCACAAACGTTCGGGGAACAGAGTGCATTTCATCAGATGTGATGAAATTATCTGCAGATGATTTGGATAGAGCTTTAACACATCATAAATGTGTTAAACTCTGTGTTGTTTTTGCTGCAATCAACTAAGATGGATCCCCCTCTGGAAATGAGAGCCACTGTGTATAACTTGCATTCGCATTGCTGACCAGGAGAATAAAAAAGCTGGTTACGGCTAGAATATTAACCCAGTCTATACAGAAGAAATTCCTGTTGAATTCTATGGGGCTTACTCCCAGATAAGTGGGGTTAGGCTTGGAGCCTAAAGCATCCTATCTAGAAGGAGGGCAACACCTTCTGTTCAAATCGTAGGTTAGCCTTTGATTTGTTTGCCTTGGACAATTATCAGCCTCGTATGCTCATCTGTACATTTGCTGTCACTATTTCAAACATGTGTGGACAGAGAAAGTGGGTCTCCTTTGTTCTGGGGCCACACAACTCAGTTGTGAAAAACATTACACATTACATTTTGTAAACATTCAGCAAAATTACAGAACTTGAATTGCAGGGGGGGATTCAAATCAGGAGAATATAAATTAACATTCTCCCCCAAGCAACTTTATATTTGGATAACTTGCCCCACTTCATTCACTTTTAGAATGTACTCTTTGCCCAAGATATCTCCAGTTTCTTTGAAAAAAACCATCCCCACCTGTAGCCCTGTATCAATATTAAATCCCGTTTTGTATTTTATACTTAAGTGATGCTTATACATTTTTTCCATGAAAAACACTTTGATGTATGAAATCACATGAAACATGAATTTACTTCATTATACTGTATAATTGCACAGCATCTAGAAGGCATAGTCAACAAGGGCTTTTTGGTGCATAGACCATCAAACAGTGGCACCCACTCCAGCCTCTGCCCCCTGCCACTGCCAACCATCGCCTTACCCAATCTGGCACTCCAGTGGAACGCTCAGGCCCCAGCTCAGTCACTGCCGCGGGGCCTCTGTTGAGTCCCACTGCGGCTGCAGACGTGCTTCTGGGGTGCATTCGCAGCCACAGCAGGCCCCAACAGAGGCCCCATGGCAGAGGCGCAAGCCCCAGCCCAGTTGTCAACACTGCGCCAGAGCACACACCCTGCACTGCGCCACCATGACGTCGCAATGTGGCACCATAATGTCACGGCAGGGGCACGGCATGGGGCACATGCACTGGTCACCCACAGGCTGGAGCCACTGCCATCAAACATGACCTGTGAGTCCTTTTCATGTGGGGCCTACCTGTGCACATCACTTCATTATTATATAAAAGCAGCTTTAGGAAGAGGGAAGCAACAGGTATAAGGTTTACTTAGCCTTTTCACCATCGGTTACTTTCCCACTCCAAATGGTTTTGTAAGCCTTGAATCCCAAAGAGGTGAAGCTGTTCTGCTGCGGCTTGTGATTTAGAACGGAGATGTTGCAAGCCGAAGAAGGGCTAAGCAGCCCTACGTCCTACCGCTTGGTTACTCTGAATTCCCTCTCCCAACACTTCTTTTCTTGAAAACAAACACACACAGATTTATGCACAGTGTGTAGAACTACAGCAATGTACTCTGTGTGGCACTAATGCTACCCTTGAAGATGGCTTAGCTTCAGTTGGCTCAAAATCCCCTAGCCAGACTCTTTACAGAGATTTGGCACGTATTGCATGGAACTCAAAAATTGTTTCAATGATGTTGGCTACCAGTTCGTTTCCAGGCTCAATTCGAGGTGCCAGTGCTTACTATTAAGGCCCTAAATCAGCCCTCTAGATATTTTGGACCACAACTCCCATGAACTCCAGGCAGAATGGTGCTGATGGGAATTGTAGTCCACCTCTAGAGGGCACCAGGTTGGTGAAGGCTGCCATAAATGATCTGGGGCTAGGCTTCTTAAAAGCAACCTCACCCACTTTGTGTGTTCTGGTCAGCATCTGAGACCCTGCTATTTCAAATGGGTGGGCAAAACAGACGGACCCTGTTTAGGTACCACAACTATCAAAGGAGGCCAATCTGGCTCAAGTGTTGCTTGTCCTCTGGAGACCAGTGAAAACTTGGATCTTCAAGAATTGCTTTGTAGCTTAGTGTCTTGCTATGAAGTTTTCTCGATTTTTTATTTAAGCTGATTATCCTGCGGTATTTTGAATGAGTTTTATTTATTAATTCATTATGTTTTTGGAAGCTGCCTTAGGGTTCCTGTAATAAATAAGGGCTTATCCACCCTATACCTCCATTAATTCTCTGCTGTTCACATGATGTTCTCTTCCAAATTACTGTCTTCCCATGCTTTCCCCTCCCTCAATTCATATTTTCTCAAACAAGGAGAAGGTATGAAAAAAGATTGGATTGAGGGAGGGGAAAGTATGGGAGGGTAGCGATTTAGAGCAGAATGTCATATGGGCAATTAAACAACAAAATAAATGAGCCCTACATTCAAGTGTAGTTAGCTGCTAGGACAGGATTTCTCAGACTTGGGTCTCCAGCCTGGGTCTCCAGTTGTCCACCATCCTTAGCTAGCAGGATCAGTGGTCAGAGATGATGGGAACTGTTGGAGACCCAAGTTTGGAAAACCCTGAGCTAGGGCAAGGATTAGAAACTGCTAGCCCACTGGCAGGATGCAGCCTCTGAAGCCTCCTTATTTAGGCTGCAATACCCCCTACTCACCCTTCCTCTCCCCACACTGCTGTTAGAAGGCCTTTTCAAGCCTCAATGAAGTGGAGGAACCAGTTTTTATGGGAAGTCACAGGTGGAGATGGGTTAAAAGATGTACAATTGTTTGTTTTCCTCCAGAAAATTGAGAGTGGGGTGATGGGGAGGGGGAATGGGTGGGTGGGTGAGTGAATGAAGTCATGCTTTTGTTGCTGAGGTCGTATAACAAGACACTACTGAGTGCCCTGTATGGTTTACCACAGGGGTCCCAAAACTAAGGCCCGGGGGCCGGGTGCGGCCCAATCGCCTTCTAAATCCGGCCCACGGATGGTCTGGGAATCAGCATGTTTTTACATGAGTAGAATGTGTACTTTTATTTAAAATGCATCTCTAGGTTATTTGTGGGGCCTGCCTGGTGTTTTTACATGAGTAGAATGTGTCCTTTTATTTCAAATGCATCTCTGGGTTATTTGTGGGGCATAGGAATTTGTTCATATATTTTTCGAAAGCACGTCAAAATGCAAGTAGATAAATAGGAACCGCTACAGTGGGAAGGTAAACGGCATTTCCATGTGCTGCTCTGGTTTGCCAGAAGCGGCTTTGTCATGCTGGCCACATGACCTGGAAGCTATACGCCGGCTCCCTTGGCCAATAATGTGAGATGAGCGCGCAACCCCAGAGTCGGTCACGACTGGACCTAATGGTCAGGGGTCCCTTTACCTTTACCTTTTTTCAAAATATAGTCCGGCCCCCCACAAGGTCTGAGGGACAGTGGACCGGCCTTTGCTGATCCCTGGTTTACTAGAATTGTATTCCTGTACCTATTGATCTGGGAGTAAATACTCATTTACTTACACCTGAGCATATATACATGTAGTACGGCACTGTGAATCTCATACCATAAAGCATGGCCAAGCTGTCTCCTCCTGAGTAGAACATGGTGTGAGATGCTGATATCTGCAATTTTTCAGACATCACACAGTCATCACCCCCTTACTATTTTTATGGATTCAACACATATTTGGCTACCATTCACCTGGCAAGCCTACTTGTTTTTCGCCTCACAATGTGCTTGGGTGCAAAGTAGGCAGCCTGGACAAAATGTGATTCACCAAGCCAAACTCATTCCAGTGTTCATGTACTGTGGCCTGCAGTTTTGTTGGTGTTTGTTTGTTCTTGACAACCCCTTGTCTTGCTTTTACAGTGCTGGGCAGGGGTTGCATTTGGCTGGGTGGGTCACAGGTTGTTCTGGTCAGTTACAGTAGCATCTCTTAGAAGGCCTCTCAAGCCTTCACAGAAGCAACATCCTCTCACCTGGAAGCCATGCCCCGTACAATGAGGGAAGAGGCAGCACTGATGCTAATTATACAGTGGTGACCCATCAAACAACATACACAGAAAGTTATAGAATTCTGGACTGCACCACTGCAGATGGAGGGGAAGCTATTTTTAATGTCGCCTCCTTTCAAATCCCGTACATCCAACTAGCACATCAAGGAGAAACCTGCACTATATATTTATCTCAGCTGTGTAGTTTGCTGCATGGGATAAATTTTATTCTTGCATTTCTATCCTGGGGGAGGGGGAGCATTCAGAAACACCTCACACCCCTATGTCTGCAGTGTGAAGTGGTACAATCCAGAATTCTACCACCTCAGCAAGGCTAGCCCAAAACATTTTGCTGTCTGAGGCGGAATATTCAGATGCTGCCTCTGATCCTCCTATCCTGTATAATGCAGATCCACAGTACCTGTACACATGAATTAGAAACAAAAACACCATTTGAGTGAGGCTCTTATTTGGAAACAGGGATTGTGAAGATCAGGGATGCTTTGGCATAAAGATGACATGAAAATATCCTGTTAGAGTCAGAAGCTTGGTTCCCATGTCACACTGTGCCAAACCATGGCTTAGCATGACTGATTGAGTATCTAGCTTCCTGGAGAGGAGATTGCAGCCACTTCACTCCTCCCCCAGTCATTTTGCTGCAGCACTGAGCTGAGCTGAGCTATAATTTGGTGTGTCTTCTGAACCTGGGCTCATGGCTTGGCTCTCCCAGACAAACCTAGAGCCATAAACCAAGATCAAACTTTGGTTATACATAGTTCATCATGGTTAACCTAAAGAAAGCTAAATTAATAATTCAAATGACAAAAGGGTGTTCCTATATGCTACAACTTCCTGGCAAATAGAAGGGGAAGAAATGGAGGCAGTGAGAGATTTTACTTTCTTGGGTTCCATGATCACTGCAGATGATGACAGCAGTCACGAAATTAAAAGACGCCTGCTTCTTGGGAGAAAAGCAATGACAAACCTAGACAGCATCTTAAAAAGCAGAGACATCACCTTGCCGACAAAGGTCTGTATAGCTAAAGCTATGGTTTTCCAAGTAGTGTTGTATGGAGAGCTGGACCAAAAAGAAGGCTGATCGCCAAAGAATGGATGCTTTTGAATTATGGTGCTGGAGGAGACTCTTGAGAGTCCCATGGACTGCAAGAAGATCAAACCTATCCATTCTGAAGGAAATCAGCCCTGAGTGCTCACTGGAAGGACAAATCCTGAAGCTGATACTTTGGCCACCTCATGAGAAGAGAAGACTCCCTGGAAAAGACCCTGATGCTGGGAAAGATTGAGGGCAATAGGAGAAGGGGACGACATCAATTGTCATAATGCCTAGAAAGGCTTCAGGTTTCTTCTCAAAAGTTTGTCTGGACCTTTTTTAAAATTCGTCATAAACAGTGTTCCAGAATTTTTTTAATTTTGTCACAACCCCACCACATGTGGTACATCGTTCCTTCCCCTTGATTACACCTCCAGCATAGATTTGACTTTGATTTATATATTTTGGCCAATTTGCTGGGGGTCATGTACCACCTATATAACATTTTCACTAAGTCTTCTTTTATTGTGTAACAGGCTGTGAATTTTAAATCTTTTTTCCATAGTCTTTCCCAATCCTCCATCTGTATGGAGTACCCAAAATCTTTTGCCCATTTGACCATCACATGTTTGATCTCTTCATCCTTGACCTCTCAATCCAGCAGGAGTCAATAGGTTTTTGATAGTTTTCTTTCTGTTTTGTAGTAATTCTTTTTCTAATTTTGATGTTCCTTTCTCAAACCCAATTTTCCTATCTATTTTAAACACATCACTTAATTTGTGATATTGTAACCAATCCATACAGTAATGTCTGATTTCTTCAAAAAAAAATTTTAATTGAGTTGGTTATGCTCTTCCTTTAAAATTTCTTTATAAGTTGCCCAATTTGATTCCATATGCTTGCTCTACACTGAAAAAGCCTCTAAAGGTGACAGCCACCAAGGTGTATTTGGCTCCAGTAAGTTTTAATATCTGTCCCAAACTCTATATAGAGATTTTTGAATTATATGATTTTTTAAAAACCCTATGTACTTTCGCTTTATTGTAGCCTAGGTATGTGTGTCGTTCCTACCTATTTAACCCCATGCCATTTCAATGCCATGCCACCCCCCTCCTCCATTTAATCCATATTTACCATTTCCATTGTTTTTGTTTTTACATGGCAAATCCAGATTAAATGGGGAAAAAATAAGGGACAGCATTTTGATCAGGACAGCATCATGTGGAGGCTGGGAAAGAAAAAAACACCTAGCACGCATAGGCAGCACTAAGTCCAATTAACTTCCCACAACAATAAGTCAAATAATTGTCAATTGCTGCCTTTTCATGGCACTCAGAATTAGCTGCTTGAGGCAGACACCTTACTTTGCCTAGTGGCAGAGCTGGCCCTCCTCTCCCTTTGGGACAACTGTCAGAGGTTTAAAAAAAAATCCTTCTTCCCTGTGATCAGTCTGATGCCAGAAAAGTGTCAGTCCACCTCTTCAAATGGAAGTTGCACCTCCTTCTCATCTCATTACACATCCCAAGAGCAGCAGTGCAGTTTAAATCCTCTTCAAAGCAATCTCTGTTATTGTGGCTTCATGTTTCGGGCTGCTGGTTCACTGTGTGTATGGCTCAGTTCCTATTAACCATCCTCTCTACACAAATGTGCTCCTGTGTTCCTAACCTCATGCAGAAATTCAGTAGCAAGAGATGGTCCTCAGAAATAAGAGGATATTATACACAGCTGATACCCTGCGCCTTGATTTTTAAAAAAACCATCGGCACTGAGCCTATGGTTTCATTTTGAAAATGAAATGTGTTCCTCTTCCAACAATGGAATCCCATTCTTCAGAAACAGCTTGATACAATGTCCACAGAGATACCACTCTAGAACCCCTCCTCTTTCCAGAACTTTAGAAGTCACTCACTACATTTGAATTTTTATTTTGTCTTTCCTCCCATTGCAGAGTGCAAAGATTCTTTTTTTATATGTGTGAAATCTCAAAATACTGGAAACCTTGCTGGATTCCTTGGAAATAGCGCCAGCAGCTTAATTCTCCAATTTGTAGAAAATGTGTGGCTCTGTAGTGAAAGAAAGAAAGAAAGAAAGAAAGAAAGAAAGAAAGAAAGAAAGAAAGAAAGAAAGAAAGAAAGAAAGAAAGAAAGAAAGAAAGTCCCAGGGAATGCTTACAGTGTGTAATGCTTCCTGCCTTGCAGGAAGGTATCAAATGTTTTAAACGATGTTTGCTGGCAAAGTCATATATAGGTGCTATATCTTGTGATAGAGTGCATTAACATGGCACCTGGCAAGCTGAGGTTTAAAACCCTTTCCCATGCAGCTCAAAGCACTAAACCTGCTGCCAATAGGCCAGCAATTAGCCTTGTCAACATTCCTCCCAAATAAAAAAAAATTTAAAAATCCCAGCTCTGTTATAGCAAGCCTAATTGGCAGCAAGCCCCTGATTCCCAAGATAGAGCAGCTATATCAGCAGCAGGGAGGAAAATGAAAGCAAGGAAGAAACAGGTGTCCAAATTGTTTCTGTGCAGGGTAAGAGATGTGAAAGGCTTTCCTCTGCACCTAGGGCTCAATCACTGCAAACCCAGTTTCTGCGTAATCTTTAAACACACACTGCACAGACCATTTCAAGGCATCACTGAGGATTGTGCAAAGGAGGGATTTTTTCTCTTTTATTTTTTAAAAGTGGGATATGGGTTATAGGCAGCAGTCATGAGCTACAACAAATATATATGTCTGGCTGGCTGGCTGGCCTGCCTTATGTATTAATTTTTATAATGCATACATTGACTCTCGACAAAGTGCTAAAAACAACATGTAACCAAAAGAAATCTTTTCTGAGCAGTGGTGGAATTGGTTCATTTTAGATGGGGATGCTCTTACCAGAGAGTAATGTGCATTACCTTGCTCACTTGCAGCCTGGTGTATTTGGGAACCCTCCTGGTCTTTCCACTGGTGGGGTGGGGTGGACTTCTGCCAAGTCCTCCTGACCTGACATCACTACTGCTTCTGAGCAGTGACCTTCTACTGCAGTTTCAGATCTGGACCACTGTTCTTAGTAAGCGTTTCAAGCAGTATATGTATCAGACTAGAGGAAAGCCACAGATGGAACTACCTTTTCAATAGTATTTTCGCAGAGTCAAGCAATGGATTTGCACAGAAAATCAATCTGCCCATTCAAATTTCAGCTAGTTCTGAGTCTGCTGTCATTCTTTCAATATTCCCAGTTGCTCATTTCACTTTAAGGCTCTGGGTGTTTACATGCTTGCAATTCCATTTCATGCATGTGTTATGGGGCTTGCAATCTTAAACATGTGTTGTAATATGGAGTGTGTGTTTTGCTCCATATGTTGTATTTAATCATGGAATGAATTATTATGGTAAAAAATAATATTTCAAAATTACACACACACACACACACACAGAGAGAGAGAGAGAGAGGGAGAGGGAGAGCGAGAGGAGAGAGAGCTTTTTTCTGAGGGGATGCAGGGGTATGCATACCCCTAAACATTTTGTGAATCTAAGTTTGGCCTCATTGAGGGACAGTATTTCAATATGAGTAGGAAAATGAGAGTGCCCTAAACATTTTTTAAACAAAAAAAGCACTCTGTGTGTGCATATATAGAGAGAGAGTGTGTAAATAAATCTGGATAGTTCCAAAACCTCCATGTTGATGCCTTTTTGAGGCATAGTGAAAGATGTGTGACACAACTTATTGTTTAATAAGAAAAACCTTCCACTTATTGTTGGAAAGAAAGATCATCATGTTGGTTGTTACTTGTCTTGAGGGTCCCATTTGTGACAAAAAGACAAGATACAGATTTTTCATAGAATCATAGAAGGGACCATGAGGGTCATCTAGTCGAACCCCCTGCAGAGCAGGAATCTTTTGCCCAACGTGGGGCCTGAACCCACGACCCTGAGATTAAGAGTCTCATGCTCTACCGCAGCGTTTCTCAACCGCTGTTCCGCGGCACACTACTGTGCCGCGAGACGGTGGCTGGTGTGCCGCCACGTGCGGCGACGAGAAGGGCGATTTGCAGCTCAGCCAGGCGGCAAGCCACATCCCGGTACACATGGCTGTTGCGAAAGTTGCCGTCCAGGGCGCTCTGCACGTTCGCCTCCCCCCAGATCTCCAGCAGAGCCCGAGTCTCCAGGTCCGACCACAGGAAGCCGTGCGTGTTTGTGATCATCCTGGCAGAGGCGGCCCGCCCACCCGGCCAGCTGCGATCGGACGGGAAGGGGCGATCAATGGCAGGCAGGCGGGGGCCAGCCGCCCGCCCGCCTCGCCGCAGCCCCTCCTCCCGCAGCTCCCCCTCTCAGCGTCCCCGGCAAGGTGGCAGTTGCGGCGGCCGAGATCCCATCCCTTCTCTCGCCTGGCTTTCTTCAGCCTCGTCTGCGGCTGTCGCTCCCTCGCCTCAGGCGGCGGGAGCTCGGTGGTGGTGGCGGCGGCGGAGGGGGCTGCGCTTCGAGGCCCATCGCCTTGCAGAGGCCGGAGGCCGCGGGGCTCGGAGAAGAAGCGGCGGCTGCCGAGAAGAAGGGGGGCACCGAGGCTGAGCAGCACCGGCGCGGCCTCTTTCCCCTCTCTGCTCGCTCCCCGGCGGGCCCAAGCCGGCCCGGCGTCAGCAGCACGCATTGCGCTCCAGCTGCCCCCTCCCCTTCGTGTGCGCGCACACTCACATCCATACACACACACACACACACACACGCCAGTCGCCCAGGTTCACACACAAAGCAGCGAGGGTGTCTGTCGCACAACTTCAGTGGTGGTGGGAAGAGGGGGGCAGGAAGGCGAGAACAATAGGCAACGGTCTCCTCCCGAGGAAAAGGCGTCGCGTACCTATAGGGCGGCACAGAGTTGGTGTGCCTCGTGATTTTTTTCATGGAACAAGTGTGCCGTGGCCCAAAAAAGGTTGAGAAACACTGCTCTACCGGCTGAGCTTTCCCAGTTTAGAGGCCTCAGATAATTTTTTTAACTAATACATTTAAAACCATCTCTCTCTGATGAAGCTTTGTTGTAAGCCAATACTGGTAGAAAGGCAAAATATGTGGTTTAAATTTGGGGTGTGTGTGTGTGTGTGTGTGTGTGAGGGAACTTAACTAAGGCTTCTGTTATTGAATCTAAAGCTTGCAAGCCAGCTTTTTAAACCTATGGCTCTCATGCAGTGTCTCTCTCCTTGGAGCCATTTTGTTCCATGGCAAAATACAGTTCCCCTTTTGTCATGTTGATTGAAGGGAAGTAGGTTAAGATATAAACATGGGACTGGTACTCAACATAGCCATTGGTCTATATGGTGATGTGCAAAACTGGTGCAGTAAGTAGTGAAGTTTGTATGGGGTGCTGTTGCACCAACCTGTCATCTTTAGAGTGCAATCTTATGTGTCTACTCAGAAGTAAGCCCCACTGTGTCCAATGTTGTGTGCAGCCTTGGAGCATAGCTGCTAAGTTATCCCTTTTTTTAAGGGATTTTCCCTTATGCTGAATAGGCTTCCTCGCGAGAAAAGGGAAAACTTGGCAGCTATGCCTTGGAGCCCTACCTGTGAGACTCAATACAGTAATGCAGCTTGCTAAACCCTGTGAAACAAGGTTGTTAAGATCATTTATAGGTCAATAATTTTCAGTCCACATCAAGGCTGCTTATGTCAATCATAACTACTTTTAAACACCCCAAGTGATAAATGTATTCTAGCTTTTGGTGCTGCTAACACAAGTAGATGAATATAGCATCAAGCCAGCAATGTGTTGACAGTGTATCTATTTAAATGCAAGGTGGTTCTGAAAAATACAGGAAATGTTATACACACTGAGCCAAGTCATTCATTGGTACACTAGCACATATGGTTCTTATGATCACTCGCTGTTCTAAGACCCCCTGTTAGACAACCATATGTGTTGGCTAAATTCCCTAGGAGCGAACGAACTGTATTGATGACAAACTGGCTTCCTTTTCTCCAAATGCCCTTCGGTTTCTTCATTTACGTCTCATTTATAACTTTGGTTTTATGTAGCTGTTTATATCTAATGTTACAAAATATTAAGGTACATCTACGTTTTCCTACCGAAACACACAAATATAAATATAAACATTTTTAAAGGAGTTTAATCATGATAAAAGGAAAATATAATATTTGTCTTTAACTTGCACATGTTATTTTACAAAACAATTCCAGGTATTAATGTAATTATGATGGAGGATTGTTTGTCACAACAAGTATCCACCTAGGTTTTTTAAAAAAATCTTCTGTGTTAGCACCTACACATGCAAATCTCCAGAAACCTCAGCTTCTTATGCCAGAGCAATAGATGTATTATATTTTTTACAAGTGTTTAAATATTTCGGAGGGAGGGGAGAAATCTGGTCGTATCACCAGCTGGCAGATGGTAGGCCTGATCTGGTACCTGAAACAGCGTGGCTCTATCAAAGGTTACTTGAAGAGTGATATTATTCAAAACTTTGTGTTCCCTGTGTTACTTGTGAGAATGTATACATGTGCATGTATATGCATGATTTGGTGTGTGTGCTATGTGTGGACATGTATGAATGTGTAATGTGTTGTTTATGGGAGGCGGGTCCTTCCACTTTTCACATGGGGATGTGGCTGTTGGGCTGAAAAGACTTCCCCAACCCTGGTATACAAAGAAATGAAAACAGCATATGATGGCCTCTAGAATATCTCAGTCTAGAAAGAAGGCTATTATGTCAGTAGACTAAAGCCAGAGGAAGGAATCTTAAACTGCTTCCCCACCTCTATTTTATTTGAACTTTACAATCTAAATGTCCTACATTTTCTTTCTACACATTGTGAGCCTATATTATGCTAGTGCTCTACGGTTATTATTTTTCACATTCTGACATTTATTGACCACCCATCAAAAACATCCTCTGGGCAGTTCACACAAAATTGAGGACAATAAATTATATAACAATAAAGAAGTTAAAACACTAAAATCAATACAATTATCTGCATTAAAGGGGGGGGAGGAAACAGCACAAGAGGCACAGAACCATTCTACAATAACAGTTAAAACCCAGTTGCAGGTAGGTAGCCGTGTTGGTCTGAGTCGAAGCATGCACACCATGAAAGCTCATACCAAAATAAAAACTTAGTTGGTCTTTAAGGTGCTACTGAAGGAATTTTTTTATTTAGTTAAAACCCAGCTAAAAATAATTCCATGGGTGTTCTGAAGAGCCTGGGAGAATAAAAAAAAATCCCACTGGTCTGAAGATCTGAAGGTAGATGCCAGGCAAGCCTCACTGGGTAAGCAATCCAAACTCAGGGTGCCACCAGTGAAAAGGCCCTCTCCCTGGGGGCCACCTCATTTCTTTAGGCAGGAGACCCAGGGGACTTTTGTAGCTGCAACTGAGGTGACAGTTCTTGGAATTTTAGTTTGGCAAAAGCAGGCTCCTAGCTTAGCTGCTGAGACTTTTCCCCTCCACTTTTTCTCCACATTGTGTCAAATCTATCTACACTTCACAAATCTCCCCTTACCTGAAGCACCAGGCAGTTCATAAGTAGATGATGTAGCTGCTTTGCTGATACACCACTTTGGTACCTTCTGCCTGAATCCTGGCAGTACCTAGATGAAGCTATCTTGCTCTCTGGAACTAAAGCAGAAATAATCAGTTGTGTGTGGACATCCCCAAAACCACCCCTCAAGAAATAATTCACATCACAGACAGAATTTTAGTTTTGGGTTTTTGGCATGAATTTGGCCACAACTTTATTAAAACACAAAATATGTGAGTGGTTGCGTAGGCATTGGTTCTCCAAATGTCCCCTAAGGACAGAATTAAACTAGCCTTGTCAACAGGGGAAACCCTACAGGGAGAGACAGGGGGCCAGGTGCGTTGGCCCTCCCCTCAGGCTCCAGGGGCTCTCGCGCAGCCCCGGCCCCCTACTGGGGGTTACGGACTTGCATCAAGCCCCTGACTTCCTGACCAGAATTTCCCCAACTCAGGCTTTAACTTTTGGGGCCAACACAGTCAACAAGACCCCTAATACAACCACAATAACCAATGCCTAACCACCAACCTTGCAAGTTGTGACTATTTGCTATGCAATAGGCAAAACCAGATGGCACCAGCCAATCAGCCGAATGGGAAAATTCCTACCAGGCCCCTGAAAACAGGCGACCCCATGAGAGGCACAGCAAGGTCAACACAGAGGCCTAGAAAACAGGGAGGGAGGGTGATCCTGAAAACGCAGCCAAAGAGAAATCACAAACCTCTTGTTTGCCCTTTTATACCCAAATGGCTGAACTCTGAAATTGCAACATGCATTTTCCCCCAACTACAGCCAGAGGCCAATCAGAACAGTGGCCAACTCTTAGCCCCCACCCAACAAATTCAGGGTGGTTTGTTCTGGCCCCCACCGCAACACGTGCTCTCCATGATGGAGAACCCGCTTTAGTTTCATCAGCAGATTGGCGGGCGAGGGGAACCCTTAATTCCAACCAGCACCACAGTTGAGAACTGCACCCTCCCTGACATGTACCTCTGCCAGTTACAGGAAGCAAAGAGTGAGCAAGGCAGTTTTCTGGATGGGTAAATATATAGCCTGTTTGACCTCTCATTTTCTTTTAAACTATGAGTGGGGAACCTGTGGCTGTCATGATGTTGCTAGTCTATAGTACCCATCAGTTCAGCCACACCATGGCCAATGGCCAAGGATGATGGGAGTTGTAATCCAGGAACATCTGATGAGTCACAAATTCCCCACACATTCTAAACCTTGAGACAATTGAAATACAATCCTATATATACCTATTGAGTTGAGGTAAGTGTGCATAGAGTTGAAATGTTATTATATTTGTTTTTTTAGCGTTTTTTTTTTAAAAAATATTGATGCTTATTATATTACCTTGAATATTATCCCCATTATATGTGTGTTCCTCTATCCTAGTTTTCAGTCAGGAAAGTAGGCCAGGATACTATATTTTGATTTACCAAAGCAACAACAAGAGGCAGAAGAAGATTTAAATACAAAGTACAATTAACGATTGACTTGAATATAGGCCAAGTAGTCTTAATGGTTATTTACAGTATTGTAATTTTTAAGTATAGGTTTAGAATCTCTACACTCTGGTGTTTTTGTTTAGATATGGAAATTAGGGCTGTTGTTATTTTATATTGGCTTACAACGCTTCATCACCCTTTAAAAGAAAAACCTCCTCTACAAAATTCAGATTTGAGAAGTATAAATAAATATTCTTTATTTAATTGCATATATAACTATCCCTCCATTTCAATATATATACCATTGGTATATAAAGCTCTTAATCAGCTTGGGACCAGTTTATTTGTGGGATGATACCTCATATGTGCCCACTTCAATCTGCAGAATTGGCACTGTTACAGATACCCACATAATACTTGTTCTGCAGTTGTCAGAAATCGATCTCTTTGTGTGGCAGCACCTACACTTTGGAACTCCCTACCTATTGACACTGGGAAGGCTCCTTCACTGTTTTTTTTTTGGGGGGGGGGGTGACTGCTTAACACATTTTTGTTTAGGCAAGCCTGTCCAGACAAGTAGAAGTTGATGTACTTTAATCTCTTTTTAGTTTACTGCTGATTTTAACTGTTTTAAAAATGTTTTAATTACTTCCTTTTAAACGTGTTTACTGATAATCTCAATATTTATTGTTAACCGCTTTAGATGTTTTGTTACAATCAACATACATACATACATCATTTTATTTGTATGCCGCCTTTCCATGGTTAAAACCATGCTCAAGGCAGTTTACAGCATGAAAAAAACCATAATCACAAATTTATTTATTTATTTATTTATTTTTAAATTTTAAAAACATCTACAAATTTAAACAATATATAAAACACATCAAAATGTGCACAAACTGAACGATTTCCATATAAATCAAAATAAGAGCTTATAATAGAGATACAAAAAGTTAATATCAATAATAGCAACAACCCTCCCCTAACAACAACAACAAAACTGCTAAAAAATAATAATACCCCAGCCAAAGAGTTTGTTCAGCAGCCTCAGCTTTTGTAGCTGGAGTCAGTCAGGGCCTCGCCCTCCCAGACCAGGTGGGAAAAGGCCTACACCACAGCTATGTGGTATATAAATTCTGTTAAAATAAACGTGTTGTTATTATTATTATTTATTAAATTTATATACCATCCTTCATTGGAAGATCACAGGGTGGTTCACAACATTAAAATACATGATGAGAACACAAAATACATAATAAAAACAAAAACAAATCAATAACCCCCCTCCCACAAACACAGCTTCTAAGAGGCCAGGGTGAGCTGTGAACCTATTTAAGCATTAGACTGCATATATGCCATACATTGAAACAGAGCTGCAGCTCTGTTAGGAGTAAACTACAGTTCCCATGATTCCTTTGGGGGAGGCGGTATATGGTTTAAGTACAGTATATGGTGTGTACAGAGCTTTAGTCTGGAGTTGCTGGTTGGAGCAACGTTCAAATAATGCCTTGGCTCTGCTTGGAGCTATCCAGGGTGCTAGCCACCTTGTTAGTTTGCCTTCCATGCCTTGGCTTCTGGTTTACCTCACCTTATATATCTGGACCTGTGCTTTGCTTCATCAGGCCTTGAGGAAAATGACCCCACGTTTGATCTGACTTTGCTCCCCAGAGCCTAAACTGTGAATATAAATTGGTATCCTTGGACTCTGACCTTAGCAAATGACCCCACTTAAGCTTGAAGCCTCTCCCCTGGCCGGAACAGTACAGGAACTAATGACATGAGTCCGAAGAGGGGGGGGGGCTTTATACATGATTCTGAAATTCCACTTCATCTCAAAAGTGGTTTGTGAAAAAGGAAAAGGAAAAGGAAGAAGAATCAGACAGTAAAATTGAAGTCATATTGTTTTCTCGTTGTATGTTGACACTTTAATAACATTCTCTCATTAATTCTTGTATAGCCATACACACCTTAATATATTTGCTCGGCTTCAACAGGGGAGATGGCCTCTTCTGTGGTGGTGCCTGGACTTTGGAACAGGAATAGCTGGTGCAACTAGTCTGGCACTCCTATCACTGCCAGCCTTGGTGATGCCTTGCCATGGCACCACCCAGGGCCATCTCAAGCATATCCGGCGGCATGGTGCAAAGATCCCTCCGGCGTGCCGCCCCTTTCCCAGAGTTGTCAACCTTTTCCCAAGCCTCTGCAAGGATCGCTCTCCTCCCACGGAGGCTTGGGGAGGAAGCTGCATGCCCACCAGCCATATAGGTGGCGGGGTGCAGCTTCTATCCTAAGCCTCTGCGGGGATCACTGTCCTCCCATGGAGGCTTGGGGGGGCAAGCTGCACGCCTGCCAGCCATATGGTTGACGGGGTGCAGCTGACAGGCATGCAGGGAAAGGGGAGGCTGCCAGCAAAGCTGCGCAGCTCCCCAACTCTTGGGGCGCCCCTGAGAGGTCGGCGCCCTGGCACAACGCACCACTAATCCCAATGGGAAACACGGCTCTGGCACCACCTCAGTAAATCGCAGTATTGCTGGTGTCAGGATGGTGGCTCCATTGTACTGCAGTGCACAGACCTCTCCTACTTTGAAATGCCCCCCATAAGGAGGTTTTCCTGGATCTACAAGTTTTTTACTGCCAGGTGAACACATTCCAATATGCTCAGGTGTTTCAGACCGGAAATTATTCTTACAACTGTTCTATCCTCTGGGGGTTTTGGGGGGGGGTGTTTTGCTGTGTTTTGCCATGCTTATCTATTGCTTTTAAATTGTACCCCAACTTTGTGCAACTGTTATTCACACTTTGGAATAACATGTATCTTTCTATAAATGGTGGGCAACCACGCCATCACTGGTGTTCAGAATGGCAATATGTATCAAATACTCGCTTTAATCTTTTTGGATTTGCCTGTTTTAGTATAAAATGAAACATCTACTCTGGATCTGTTGGATATAAACCCAGAGTTCAAAAATCTGCTCAACTGTGTAAGTATTAGTTGGGCTTAGTCTGGGGATTGTGGGCGGAGGGATCTCTAATTGTCCCTGGACTCCAACTCCCATCAGCTCTAGCCAGCATAGCCAATGATCAGGGATGATGGGAGTTGTGGTCCAACACCTACTGGAAGGGCCTGCTGGAGCGCCAGAGAATTAGCCACCCATCTTTCAAATGCATCTCTCAATCTGTGAACCTCAGTGGGAGCAGTACAAGGAAACAAGCTAGTAAGGTTGTGAAAATGAGTAAGGACTGGATTTGTTAGGCTTCATTTCTGACTGAAAATACCATGGGAATAATTAGGAACACAGGCTCTAAAACATTACACGAATCATGTATCTATTTCTCTTCTGTGGGATTTGTACAATTGGATTATGATGCAGCTGCCTCTGAAATATATGGCAGTTCATTCATCCATTTGGACCAGTTGAGTGAAACTCTTAATATATTTTGCCTAACTGCAGGATGACACATCAGCACTTGGGTTGAAAACATTAATGCCAGAATGGGTGAAATGAATAATCTTTCTGTGGCATTTTGTAGGGGGCAGGGTTGGTACTGGAGATTACAAGCTGTGAACAAGCAGTTCAGTCAGTCAGTAAATCTACAAAATGTTTGATTTACTTCTTTAAATTCTCTTTGGATATTTATTTACTTAATTTTTTTTTCTACTGAATGTATTCAAAGCAGCCGGCAAAAATCAAAAAAGAAATTGCAAATCAGAATATGATAAAAATAAAACAGCCATTCAAAACCAGAGCCCAAAATTAAATATCAAAACTGTTCTGTCCCCTGCCTTGAAACATGCAAGCAGGGGTTCTTACTTCTAAGTAATAAAATTACTAACTGTACAGGTTCAGCAGCTGACAAAAGGGCTCAGGAGACACAGCTCGGGATCAGGGAAGTTCAGAACTAGACAGAAGCAGAAAACAGCCCAGAGAGTTTCCACAACCTGCTCAGCAAGCTTTCAAACACCAGACCTGGCACACTCCTTCTGAAGACTCACTCAGATTCCAAACACATGCTCTGTTAGGATGAGTGGCTATGCTCCCATCTCCAAAGGTGGCACCTGGTTCTAGGTAACAAGATTGCACCTGTCTATTCAGGCTCCTCTTCAGTCACAGCTGCCTCCTGTTCATTCTCCCCCCCTTGCTGAGATTCTCCCCAGCCTCCACTGAGGTTCTCTGCTCTACGGGAAGATCAAGGAGGGGGGTGCGGATAGGCGGCATCCCTCCTCCCTATTCCAAAGTGACTGAAGTTTGAGCAGAAAAAGATCTTCCCCCTCCTCCAACCCAAGTTCTCACTATTCAGCCCCCATCCCAATTCTTCCTCCTTCTGCATCAGATTCTGCCAATCCAAACCCAATCCTGACAGACCTGAGGAGCTCATGAGAAACACCTGCAGGGAAATTGTAGATACACTGGGTTGTATCTGCTGGTGGCTTCGTGATAGCAACTGTTTGTGTGTTTGTTTGTTTGTTTGTTTGTTTGCTTGCTTGCTTGCTTGCTTGCTTGCTTGCCTGCCTGCCTGCCTGCCTGCCTGCCTGCCAACTGCCTGCCTGCCTGCCTGTTTCCCACTTAGCACTTGTGTCTGTAAGAAGTGTTAGCCGATTTCCACCTTTCCTACTACAGACACCCACACTATATTCTGCATAAGGGGGCATGGTGAGCCACAAAAATTGGAAGTGCTTTTTGCTAGCAGAATGCCAATATTGGATACAGCCCCAAATCCATATAGACGCCTGTGACAGAAGAGAGAGAAGAAGAATGACTGACAGCAGGGGAGTCTGGTGGAACTTTGGGTATGAATGACAGGAGCTGAGCATCTGTGGAGAATGACGGTTGAAGGGAGAGCCAGAGGAGATTAGGGGAAGAGGAATGAGGAGGGAGAAGGAACAGATAAAAAAAGCTGCTGTTTAAATTGGGAGATGGGTATGCCAGGTTGCAGTAGTAAAATTTTATTATTGTTTATCATGTTGCCATTTGTTCTGGCGTGGCTATTTCCTATATAAAAGGTAAAGGTAAAGGGACCCCTGACCGTTAAGTCCAGTCGCGGACGACTCTGGGTTTGCGGTGCTCATCTCACTTTATTGGCCAAGGGGGCCGGCGTTTGTCCACAGACAGCTTCTGGGTCATGTGGCCAGCATGACTAAGCCGCTTCTGGTGAACCAGAGCAGTGCACGAAAACGCCGTTTACCTTCCCGCTGTAGTGGTACCTATTTACCTGCTTGCACTTTCGAACTGCTAGGTGGGCAGGAGCTGGGACCGAGCAACGGGAGCTCACCCCATCACCGGGATTCAAACCGTCGACCTTCTGATCGGCAAGCCCTAGGCTCTGTGCTTTAGACCACAGCGCCACCCGTGTCCCATTTCCTATATAGAAATTATATTTAATGGTCTTAAATAAATGAAGGTGTTTTTGTCTAGGTGGATTCTAGGAATAACTAGTTTCACCCCACATATCTTGTGTGGCTAAACACCAGAGGTCAGTAAATGTCTCAAAAATTCACAAAGCACAAGAGACTGCACTTTCTACCCAGTTCCTGTTTGCACTGGCTCAGTCACTCCTGCATTGAACTCCTCTCTCCTGCTCTGAACAACAGGAGAGATGCAAAGAAGTTCCCTCTGTGAGGGAGCGCTGAGGTGGCTAATGAAGGTGCTTTTCCACCCATGATAGGGCTACTGATGTGGGCAACATGCCTGCACCATTTGGTGGTCTTGTCTCCTTTTATGCTTTTAGATGGGACAGCCACTTTTGCCATGCCCCATGGCAACCATTTTGTGTTATGCTACTTCCCCACAGCTGCCATTTTGTGACTGGTGCCCATGGCACTCGAAAATTCCAAGTGACTCTTGGAACATTTTGAAACCGCTTAACATTATCCAGGGAAGGTGTTTTGGTTAGAAAAATTTCCATCTGCTGATGAAAACTGAACAGCCAGTTTGATCTCTGCTCGGACCCGGACTCAGGTTGGCTACCAGTACAGAACAACCCTGTTATCTCACTTAAAGACGGCACATAGCATAAGGCATCCTCTGCAGATATGAAGAGATTAGAAGGACCATATAGACCAGGGGTCAGCAACCTTTTTCAGCCGTGGGCCAGTCCACCATCCCTCAGACCATGTGGTGGGCTGGACTATATTATGCCCCACAAATAACCTAGAGATGCATTTTAAATAAAAGCACACATTATACTCATGTAAAAACACCAGGCAGGCCCCACAAATAACCCAGAGATGCATTTTAAATAAAAGGACACATTCTACTCATGTAAAAACACGCTGATTCCTGGACCGTCTGCGGACCGGATTGAGAAGGCAATTGAGCCGCATCCAGCCCACAGGCCTTAGGTTGCCTATCCCTGGCATAAGATAAGATAAGATAGATAAGATAAGATAAGATAAGATAAGATAAGATGATAAGATAAGATGATAAGATATTCCGGTCCGTCGCGCTGGTGGAGTAGGACGCAGGGACTTCGCGCTCCGAAGTCCCTGGCTTCGTGGAGGGGGGGGAAGTCCGCAGAGCGAGCGGACTCCCCGAAAAAACACCGGGTAGAGAGTCCCGGTGACATAGCGCCCAGCTGCCTGCTCCAGACGTGATTCCTCCGCTGCCCGAGAGCTCCGTAGAGCGATCGAGAGCCAGCAGAGTGGAGTCGCGGGAGCCATTTTTGGGTTTCATCTTACCTCCTTGAAGTGAAGCTCCGAGTCCTCAGCCTGCAAGCGGCGGATTCTTCCAAGAAAATAAAAGACTTTTACAAAGTAAGTCAAATCTTTATTCGGACTTTAAAAATTTCAAATTTGAAGATAGGAAGAGATTCTAAAGCAACGGAAGCCGATCTCTTCCAAATGGTCAATCGGGAGGCGCATTAAATATTCTCAAGCCGAAAGGGGAAAAGTTTTTTCTGGATTGTGGACCCGAGAGAAAGAAAGACTTTTCCAAACCTTCCCAGCCCCCGGTGTCGATACCCCTTGAGGTTCAGCAGCAACAAGGGGAAAGACGTTTTGACAGCTGTCAAAAGCTGTCAAATTGCTAAAGGTCTAAGAAAATCAATTTTACTGTTGTGGATTGTAAAAACTGATTGAAAAGGATTCAGAAGTAACTTAAGTGGAATTTAAATTTGAAATGTAATGAAGTTAAAGACAAAGGATAAGATCAGCCAAGATGGAGTCGACAACGTGGTAGAGAGGAATTTTCCAGCACCCTTTGGCCCTTATCTCTGGTCTGCCTGTGGTTAAGTGAACTATGAAAACAAAGTTTTCTCGAGCCTTCCAGGAGGCTGTGCTGAACTATCTACAAACATGGGAAGATATTTACAAGGAACGGCAATGTTTGAATCCAACAGAAATGGAGAATGAGGTGCAAGATCAAGATTTAGAGGACAATTTTGATTCTGAGATTGTGTGTGAGGAGCAACAATTTGAGGATAATTTGGAGATTGATTTGGACCCAAAAAAATATGTGTTGGATGATGAAAAACAAAGATCTGAACAAGGAGACGAGGTCGACAAGGAGAAGCAAAGTGAAGAGAAGATTGACGGAAATGAAAATCCTGGAGAGACTGAAATGTGGAGTGGTGTTAGTGAAGGGAGGGATAGGCAGGAAGAGGGGGGAGCAAAGGCCTGGAAGTGGAAGTGGGAAAGAACTGGTGTGGGGTGAAAACTTTAGTTTAAGGTTTCTTTTTTGCTTGATGAATAACGGTGTCTGAATCTTGGCCTGCTAAAGGATATGCTGATCCAATTGGGGGAAGGGGCATTGGGAGGGGGGAGGGAGAGAGTTTTAAAAGTTTAGGGTTAAGAGTTTTCTGGAGGGAGCAGAAGAATGGCTGAGGAAATATGTTAGAGTTTGTTTTTGAATATTTTTGGTGATTAGAGAGGTGTCTGGGTGGAGAACTGCCTGTCTCCCTCTCTTTACTCTTGGCATCCAGTGGCAGGGGGTGTCTTGAGGGGAGAGGGAGGGGTGGAAGGAAACCCAGTCACAAAAATGGAACCTTTTGACTGCTGAACCCCTCGGGTTACCCTAGTGGCAGGAGGGGACTCAGAGGGGGGCAGCATGAAGAAGGAGGAGGATTAAGTTAATATAATAAGAATAAGATTTTGAAATAGAATAGAAAACCCGCCATAATTAATTAAAGAAGTTAGGAAATCCAGGAGGAAGAGAATCGTGGAAGCCGCAAACAAACTGTTAAGAAAATAAGATTTGGAATTTATATGTCCTTCTTTTTCTTTTTTCCTTTTTTCATGTTTTTTCTTTTTTTTCTATTTGTGGTTTTGTTGTTGAGTTACATTGAAGAATTAGCTGGGGGATAAGCCAAACCTCAGAGATCCTCCGCCTCTGTCCTCTCAGTGGCAGAGGGGGGAGGAGGGGGGAGGCCAAACCCAGCTTAAAAAGGAACCCTTTGTTTCCCAATGCCCATGGGTATCACTGGTGGCAGAAGTGGTCTTGTGGGTGGAGGGAAAATGAAGGGACAGAGTTTATTGTATATGTTTTGTATGTTTTGTCTTTATAAAAAAAAATCAATAAAAATTATTATAAAAAAAAAGATAAGATATCTTTATTGTCATTGTCCCCTTGCGGGAACAACGAAATTACTCGGTTGCTACATCCACTCAGATCAAGCATTCTGCATAATCCAAAATTACAAAACCTAATTAAAAACAGTAAATATAATACAAATAACAAATAAAATAAGATGACTTCAAAGTCCAGGCTTTCCATTTAAGGCCAAAAGGCTCTAGAGAAGAAACTGTTCCTGAGACGGCTCGTTCTTGCCTGCATAGTTCTATATCTCCATCCCGATGGCAGGAGCTGAAAGAAATGGTGACCAGGGTGCGTTGGATCTCTTGATATGTCTAGTGCTTTTCTATGGCACCTGGTGGTGTAGATTTGTTCTAAGGCGAAGAGTGAGCAGCCAATAATGCTCTCTGCTGTTTTAATAATTCTACACAGTTTTAATAATTCTACATATAGGCTTTGAAATGGAACATGAACCAGTTAAGTCCACACTACAGTCATGACTTGAAACCTCCCTGATCCCCAGATCAAAGCACTAGCAACCTGGTGTGTTTTGTGGGCTTTGGTCCAACATAGTATAACATGAGACTCTTAATCTCAGAGTCATGTGTTTGAACCCCATGTTGGGCCAAAGATTCCGGCATTGCAGGAGGTTGGAACCTCCCTGTTGTCCCTCCCAACTCTACAAATCTATAATTCTATATCTGAGGGAACCCCTTCTGTGTTACGCATGGGATTGCCTTTGAAGCTGCTACGTGGGAGTGCATGATGAACCCTCAACTGGAGACAGTGCAGCTGCTTTGTCCATTCCCAGGCTCAGGTCAAAATGCTGGTTTTGACTTCATGGCTTGTGGCTCTCTTCTGGCTGGTTATCTCCATATGTGCCTGGGCTTGCTTTGGATCTTAAAATACTTGTTGGGGATAAAACAGGCCTAGGTGGTTTGGTGCTACAGTTTAAAAGTAGAAAGGTTAAGCAACCTCTTCCAGCACATATTATTATTATTATTATTATTATTAGTCCTTCATATCCCACCCTCCTTATGCCACTTCACAACAAAAAAGGCATGTGGGCTTAGACTTGTGAGTTCAGTTGCCTAACAGGATATTCTGTGTATATTCCTGTGAGCACCTTTGAGAGAGGAAAAGGTGCTGGCCTAAAAATGCACCGCAATATCAATAATTGAGCAACCCAGTTCTGCTCAAAGTCAGTACATGAACCACCTCTACGCTGCCGAGATGTACCTTATGCATCTTTGCAATCTATGAAAAACAGGTGAGCTATTTTCAAAACTTGCTTTGACATTTATTGTTGCTGGCATCATCATCAATCAAAATTGTGCTAGGAAATATGTGTGCCATACTGCATCACAGGAGACCCCCCATCTCTCACTGTTTAACCCAGCCTGCCAGAGACTGATGTAAACTACGAAGAGACATGCCCAGGAGGATTTCCCTCGCAATGCAGTAAGGCTCAGAGGCTATACATAAGACTAAACAGAAGCAGAATTATGTCTTTGCTGGTTCCAGGTATTTCACCTCTGGATATGGGCCTGAAAGACTGAGGAAAAGTTGGGGGGCATCATTACTGATCACGGGGCGTGTCAATTTTTCATCCTTAGCTTCCTGAGCCAACATGAGAATTTTTTTAATCACTGAATTGGAATCTCCTTTGAACAAACCAATCATGTGAACCTTTCATCACAAGCGGAGATCTCAATTCAACCTGCCAGCTGCTTAAACCACTTTGGAGAGCTTTGCATCTGCATGCAAACAAGTAATCGGCACATGTAATAAACAGCTCAGCTGGCTGACGAACCATTAGCCAAGATCTATTTGTCCCCTCCCTCAACAACAAAAAAATAATCTATCAGTCGGCTTCATGCACCATGAATTAGCTGTTAGTAATATGAATTATTACTAATAATTCAGTTGCATGAATGAGCGATTAGTAATATGAAGACAGCACAGACTTACATCTTCCTATAGGCTAAGAGAATAAACTCTAAAGTAAAAAAAGTCAACAGCTGTTTAAGGTGCAGCCAGGAGAAAATGTGCATTGCATATCTTGCTAATATGCTGTCAGTCAAGTTAAGTTTATTTATAGATCCCTATTTCTGCTACTACTGCACACTCTGTGGGTTAACAACAGACACAGCAACATAATAATTAAGTACAATAACAGAATAATTAAATTCATTATAAAAATGAATGTTACTGAAATAAGGGTAATATTCTTAGCATTTCTTTTTTTAAAAAAATTATAGAATAATTGAGCATGTTTTCATGATATAAATGAAAAGTCAGTTATTTAATTGCGTGCACAGAGGCTTAGGGAGGGCAGCAGGACAGGCAGGGTGCTACTGCTGCAGCCTCTTATTGTTGTGTGCCTGCCCGCAAACACAATGAAGCATGTTTGTCCATTCCATATTGCTAGTAGTGGAGGAAAAGACTGGAGACAATGGACACAAGTAAGAATGGGGTAGAATTTCAGTTTGAATTTTTATGTGAGCCTACTTAGCCCGGACTTCCTGAACCAGCAAGCAAATCTAAATGCTGTTATTGTTTGAAATTTGCACTTCTCTTTATTTTGCAATGCAGTCTACCCGACCAAAAATAAGTCTACAAAAATGTGTCTTGTTGGGGGGAAAGGGAAGGAATTAAACAATGATGGAAGACAAGTTTTCAAAGTTAAACATTAAGTAAGTAAATAAGTATCGGTATATAAGAAAAAGTAACACCCTCTCTCTTTAGTTGGTAGGTAAATTTATTTGACAATGCGACAATCAGATTTTGACTTCTATAGGGCAGTGGTTGTTGCAGTTCTAGAGGGTAGAGAAGTTAAAAATTATAGAAGCCAGGCTAATCAGCAAACAGCACAGAAATTCTCAGTCAGGGGGTGTGTGTGCTTGCAAAAGTTGAAGTTTTAATTGCCTTATTTGTTTCTGAGTGGCAGTAACATTAGTACTTTGGTTATCTCTGACCGTCTACTCCATCACTGTAAACACACTGGGGTGGTGGCGGAAGGCCGACTAAAATGCAGATACAATTCCAAATAGCTCACTGGAAGTGAATCTTAATTTCTGTAGTGTGTAATACTGCTACTTGGGCTCAAACAGCCAACTGTGGGTATTTGCTAGGATATTTGCTATGCCTAAGAACTTAAAAGCTACCATGATGTGGATTCAGGACTCTGCACCTAGTTTTGAGATCATAAAAAGATTCAATAAGGGCTCGATGTGTCTGCCCAGGCAGAATAAACAAACCTGAGGAGATTCCAGGGAATTTTTAAATTTTCCTGTATGTAGAGTTAACCTGCAAATTAATGATGATCCTCTGCGGTCTATTTGTTCCTATTTTAAATAATATTTTCTGCCAACTAGTTACCATTATACAAGTTATTCATCGCCTCATCCATCTATTACTTTATTTTCTAACAATCTGGTCCCATATACATTTGCAGAGTGTTTCTTTTGCTGCCATATAAGAAGATAAAAATCCAGGCCTATTCTTCTGATACTTTCTCAAAAAAAAAAAGGGAGCTTCTGAATCTTTTCTTTGGAGTAGCTTTTCCATTTCTTAAAAATGGGAGGGTCAGAGTATCGAGAGGCCTCCCTGCATGCACCTCCATGGCCCAAAACTAATGAGGAGTTGTGCTTGCCTTGGTTTCTTCTTCACAACTACAAGTCAGCCTCCACTCTCTCCAAAGCAGCGTACTCCAAAGGGTCCCTCATCCACATATAAGACAAAACTATTTTGTCACAGGTTCTCTCAGACTTAAAAGAAACCTTGCTGCCTTTAATCTTGTAAGAAGAACCCTTCAGAAGAAAGGTATACATTTCAGAACTACTTATACCTTTGGGCCTAGTACTTCAAGTGGCAAAGGAAGGCTGTTCTCCTCTCACACTGATGAGGATTTTGAACCATGCTCACACAGGATGGTGAAGAAACATGAGGGAAGACTATATATGCTCTTTTAAGTTTTTCTTTTCTGTCACTTCTGGTTCCCACAGAATATTCATTCGGCCCTTCTCCTTCTGATCTGCTTCATTAACATATCTTACAATCTTTCCTTGCTCTTTGTTCCTATTAATAATATTCTCTCTTAACAATATATATATATATATATATATATATATATATATATATATATATATATATATAATTACAGGTTATTTCTCCTCAGTAGATATATTGCTTTATTTTGTTAAAATCTGATCCAATGCTTGGAAGTCCTATGACATTTTCTGGACATTACTGTGCCAAATAAGTGTGCACGGGATGGCAGTTCACAGGAGCAACATTCCCCTCATCCTTGACTTAACAAGGACCTTGATCCAGAAACAGGAGTTGGAGAATTATATAAACATAATACAGGAGGAGTAGAATAGTGGTGGAAGAGAAAAAGGGCCTTTCTACTCATTCCTAGTTGTAACAGCTGCTTACCATGCCAGTGATAGAAAGAAATGGCAAGCTGCTTCTGTCTGAGGCATTTTCACTCAAAAGAAATTCATAGAAGTTTACGAAAGCATTTAGTAAAGACCTCAGAGCCACAGACCTGCAGCATTGCATAAGCCTGGCATTTGAAAGCCATGCCTGGGAACTTCCAGACTGTCACTCATTTCTTGTGGGATTCAGTCACATCCTGGCAAATTCAGGCTGAGCAATTTACCGTGAAGCTGACCTGGAGCTCCTGCAAAACAAACCAGCTTCTCCCAAAAGTCCAGGCTTTTTGAGGTAACAAAAGTGGCGGGAAAATGCACTTGGGAAGTGTGAGAGAAAATGTTGCTTGACGCAACAACATCTAATCTCCCCACAAACAAATCAGCATCAATGTTTACTAAATAGCCTTCGTAGTCTAATCTCTCTGCAAACAAATCAGGCTGGATGCTCATTAAACACAGGTTGTCTAGAAGTCAGCCTTGCAATCTTTAAAAACATTCATGTTCAACAAGGCATTTGATGGCTGGAACAACCTGCTCCTGGCAATCTTGAAATTAGCAGCCGGGAGCATGTGTGATTGCTTGGAAATGTTTTCAGGTGCTTCAAATGGTTTAAATTTCTTTTTTAAAATGTATTGTTTTGTTGTTTACTGTCCTGGGGTTCATTGTCATCAATACCATCTTCACCACCACCACCTCTTGATATGAAGGTTAAAAGGAAGGGGCTGCAGATGCTTGTGGGGGCAGGATCTGTGGTCAGTGATGTAAAATTGCTGAAGCAGAGAGGGGGTACCTGCAAGAGAGAATTGTTAAGCTGGGAATGGCGAAGCATCTCTCTCCTGCCCACAGATTTCTCCCTTGTAAGCACCCACATCTGCAAACTAGCACTACTAGGGAAGTCATGGTCTAAGACCCCATATTTCACTCAAAATATCTCACTCTAGATTTGGAGCTGAGGACATCTCCAACAGGCCATAATGGTTTTCTTTCCCTTTTGACATCCAGGCTGTGTGGCAGGCCTAAAAGGGAGGAGGGATGCCATTCTGAAGTGTATTTCAAAGGATTCATTTCCTCAGCGGATAGAATTTCTGGGTTCCAACCATATCTGAGAAAGAAACTGAACAATCCTATCTGTGCTGTTTTCCAAACCACTGGCTACTTATTTTGTGCCATATATCTGGCACTGAACTGTAGCCAAAAGGCATCTTTTTAAAAAAAAGAAGAAGAAGAAGAAGATCAATACTTCCTACAGTAAATGGTATATTAAATGCACAGGGATTTGAATCTTGCTCCTGTTGGCTTTAGCTGACTAACCCTTGAGTTTGCAGGAAAGATCACATTGCACTTAACATTCCTAATTTCCTTTGGCGTTGATGGGGCGATCATTTTGAGATCAATGTGAGGGCTATCTCAGTCTCAACAAAAGACTTTGCCTCTATTCAATTTCTCTCATAACCTTCTATCTTATTTTATATATGATCATATAAGTGCTTTCCATTAGGACCAGCTCGAATTAGTACCTGTCCCTTAGGATTGTTGGTAGTGTTCATGAAAGAACCATGATTTTCTGTCTTGGAGAAATTGCCCGTCTTCCAAACATCTTGTCTTCTAAACTTCATTTTCATTTCTTTTTTTTAATACCGGTATTTGTACCCTGATTCTCCAGGGAGCCTAAAGCAGCTAACAATAACATACCAAAATAGATTACAATAATGTAAAAAAACAAAACCCCAAGCAAAACAAAATGGCTCTCAGTGCCAAACAGCTGGTGTGTGCTGAGAGCCATCACTCTGAAGCCTGTCAGCAAGCAGTTTGTGATGCCGAGACCCATCCTGTCTGAAAGCTAGCCTCTCCGCATTAATCAGCTGAGTACCAGTCTTCATTGAGCACAGGTTTAAATGGCTCCACCCACCTGTCAAAATTGATCTGCGGGATTATGGTGGTGAGGGAAGAAAGGATCTGGCCCACATGCTGGATTGCTACCCCATCCTCCACCTCAGTCTCTGTCCTCCATCCATATAAGGAAGTAGCATTTTCAGGGTTCAAGGACACAACCTTGCCAGAGATAGCACTCCAGGAGCTTGCAAAGCAGAGCTGGTGTGAGTATGGCATGAGGAGATAAGAACGAGGCTGGGGAGTGTCTAGAGGGCACAATAAAGATGGATGGAGGGCCACATTCACCCCCCTGGGCTGAGGCTCCCCATTTATGCTCTAGTGCAGGCATGTCAAACCTGCGGCCCTCCAGATGTTTTGGACTACAATTCCCATCTTCCCCAACCACTGGTCCTGCTAGCTAGGGATCATGGGAGTTGTAGGCCAAAACATCTGGAGAGCCACAGGTTTGACATGCCTGCTCTAGTGGAATGCTTGCCTAGCTCTTAAACAAAAATATTAAAAAGTAACAACCATTGCAAAACTATCCTTCCCCCCACCCCCAAGGCTTTTCAAAGAGATTTGTCTGTATTTTCTAAAAGCAAGAAGATGTACAGCAATGCTCAACCCCAGAACCAGCAATAAGTCTGCTTGATTTGGAGGAGAGGACAGGATCTCAGGCCACTGGCACCTACTTAGATACGTGTTAGTGGGAATAAACAGTTAAGCGAAAAGTGAGTTTTTAAAATCTCTGGTGAACACCTCACCGCCCTCTGCACTGCTTCATCTAGTGGGAAATGTAAAATCTGAGAGACTCCAAAGTCTGCTGAGGGGCATGCCATGAAAGCACACACACACACACACACACAGCATGAGTTTCCTCTGCAAGTCTTAGAGCTACTGCTGGATGGTACCTTCCTGAAGAAATCTCATCACTGGGAGAGTGCTTTGTGGTATTAAAAGTCCAATTAAAACAAAATCAAATAGTTTCATTAACTGCAACAACCAAAAATTATACTGCCAATTGCTTTCTTCTCATTTAAGGGCATTTACATCTGAATGACTTTTTTCAACTGTGTGCGTGTTTGTAATTAATGCAATTACAAGCTGGGGATCTTTCCCCAAAACTTAAAAAAAATGGAAAAGGAATGTTATCAGTTCTTCTGTTTTAATTGAAATAGAGTTGTTTTCAAGCGTGTGGTGAATTATGTAACTTCCATTATTGGAACAGAATATTTGCACCCTGTAATAAGTCAGCATCAGCATCTGGGTGTGCGCCTCTTCAGTTTGTAAGAAGTTTGTAGATCCAACATCAATAGCTTAATTTATTTAGCTTACGTCTATTAATTACTTGTACTTTCACTAGTTGGAGCATCTTATGTAATGATGGCAACAGCACTGTGAGTCAGCTGTCTGCTTATCCCCTCCTCCTAAACTATTTTTTTCCAGTCAGGAAAGGAAAGACACTGTCTACAAACTGAGGTGGTGGGGTAGGGGGAGGTAATGGGTGGTGTGTGAAGAACTTGCAACTTTCCACCTGGAAGACTGACCTGCAGGTGTCTCTTCCCCACAAGAACAGCAGTGGCCCAGAGAAGGACCAATGGTTCTCCTTGCTGTGTGAAATCAGCAGCCATTATGGCATGTCTTTTCAGACCTATATGTGTTCTAACAGTCCAAGGTCTGACTCCTTCTGGAAAAGGGAAATTCCTGGTGAGGGACTTCTCCAGCCAGGAGCCCAGCACTCAAGGCAGCTTCTACTTCTCAAGGCCGCTTCTGCCTTGGATGTTGCCAGCACTGAGGAAGAGGTCCTAAGGAGCATGTGACCCCGGCCACAAAGAGGACTGGTTCCTCAAGGCAATCTGTCTCAAGGGGTGATGCTCTCTCTGGGGGACCCAGTTTGGGAAACTCTGGCTCAAAGGAGCTCTCTGCTGATAGTCTGCAGTCCAGGCTCATCATCTCCACAGCTGTCCTCTTGCCTTTGAGAGCCGCTCCCAGTCCTTGGCTCCTGGTAACAACTGATGGCACCATGGTTTTCCTTATCTAGCTGGTTCTTCCTCCTCCCTGTCAAAGACTTAATTGCTGTTCAAGGTTCGGGCTATCACAACACTCATAGCTGCCATCTGGTGGGCATCCCACTAATTACACAATATTGCTTGAATTTTTATTTTTATTTTAAAGAATAACAACTGCCCAGCTCACCACTGCGGCAGTTAAGAAGCAGGTAGTAACAGCAGCAGCAGTATATGACAACTTAAGCAATTTTTTTTGAAAAACAAAATCATGGCCTTTCCTTACAATTTACTAAATGATACAACATAAGATCGTGTGTGTGTGTGTGTGTGTGTGTGTGTGTGTGTGTGTGTGGATGTAACAGAAGGAGACCTGACAATAGGATCAAGCAGAAGTTAATTCAGCCAAACAAATGCATTTTAAGATGTTTCTTAAAGGTTGGGCTGCATTGAATGGGTGCATCTCTCAACAGGTAAAGCATACCAGAGAAAAGGTAACCAAAGAAAATACTTGGACAGGGGCAGTGGGTAGAAGAAAAATGGAAAGCAAACAAGAAAAGTCCAAGAAACTATGAAAAGGCACAGACAATGCATGTACTGAAAAGTTAAGAATGAAACCTTGAACCCAGAGATAGCGGGGAAAATCTCTGCATGCCCTCTTCCTCTCTTGCCGCCAGAAGGGATATAAGGTAAGAAAGAGAAGCAAAGAATTGCATGTCCAAATACAGAGAGAGAGAGAGAGAGAGAGAGAGAGAGAGAGAGAGAGAGAGAGAGAGAGAGAGAGAGAGCTGAGCAAAAAACAACCCCTAAAGTCCAGAGCATGAGGCTTAAGATGAGTCCAACCAAAAAGCAAATAATTGTAAAAAGAACAAACTAATGAACAAGCAGTTGTCAACAGAAAGAAGAGAAAGAATCTTGATGAGATGAAAAAGCTAAACAAGACCAACGTTAGCATTGTGGAAGATGAGATGAAAAAATGATAGATGATAGATAGAGCACCACACTATAAGATTTGTAGCAGTAGGAATGTCTGAGGATGTGGAGTGGCTCTCAAAGGAAACAGGAAGGAAGAGGTTGGGACAAACAGTGGAAGTGACTTTGACTAAGAAAGCTTAAGGAGATAAAAGAGAGTGACAAAGAGGATTACATACAAACAGGAGGCAAACAGTAGTAAGAAAAATAAGACTTTTAAAGCAAAAAACAAAACAAAAAAAACCACCTCACAAAATAAATAGGAGGGGGAAAGAGCACAAATTTATAAATGGAGAAAATCAGACAACAGATGGAATTTGAACCATGAATGTTCAGCAGTACAAATGTACAAGCCGGAGGCAGCACAATTAAGGAATGAGCCAAGGCTGAGCAGAGCAAGAATGATGAAGATGAAAACTTATGAGGATCACACAAATGAAGAATGGATGCTATCACAGACTTACAAAACACCAGCACTAGTGATAGATGGTGTAGAAATAGGAAACAGATTTGAGTTAGCTGAATGGGAAAAGTATCAGGTCGCAGGAACTGAAGCTTCCTGAGCCGATTACGATCTGTTGGTGAAGCAGTAGAACTGAACACCAGAGCAAATAAAATCAAATGATAATCATAAAGGGAATGCGGAATATTAGAAAAATCAACAGGTAAGCATGAGGAAGTGATGACTTAATCATGACTTGTGAGCAGCAGAGGAAGGAAACAGGGAAAGATCAAAGTAATAAAGAGTGGGGGAATAAACCCGAAGGATTCTGAATCAGCTGTTTGATCAATGTGCACATCACCACCTAGTAAAACAGCAGAAGAAAATGGCAGAAAAGATTAAAGCCAGACTTCAAAATCAGCTTCCCCCCCCCCACTCCAAAGTAGACATTGAACCAGGAGGGTGGTACATAAGAGCGACAGTAACACTCACTGGAGAAAACAGTCATACAGCATGGGATTCAAAAAATGGGAAGGGCGGGGGGAGGAATAGGAGAAAAAGAGTATCTTGGAGAAAGAAGACGTACACACACACAACCTAAGAAAGACAGAGAGACCAATGAAAAGGAGAACCAATGGGAAGTTAACGCAGCAAAAGTAACCCATGTCAGAAGCAGAGATCCAGGTGTCAGTCAAATGCATAAGAAGTGAAACAAAAAAAAGCATAAATAATGAATTACAGAAGCGTAACAGATACCTTGATAAAATAGATGGAAAGAAAATAAAAGTGCAAAGCAGGGGAAGGTGGCATAACCATGACTAGATTAGATTATGTTGCATCAAAGCATGTGTTGCCCCACACTTCCTGGTGTGTTTTCTCATCACTTTCCTCATTACAAAAACTCTGATCTTTTGTGGGAAGTGGGCTTCTTGAGCCATAGTCCCCGATCAGCTTTAGCTGTGCAGCCTGAATTTGCTAGGATGGGATTGAAGCCCACACCGCAGACTGTCTAGATTAGAAGCATCCTATGTGTGTTGCTGGAACATCACCTCTTAGCAGCAATAGTTATTGCTGGGGCAATAGAGGATGGGTTGGATTGCACTATCATAGCCTTTATGTTTGCTTTAAGGAAGTATTCTCAAGTAGTAGGCAATAAAACTGGGCGAAATGGGTAAGTTAGGTCCTTTGGGCAAATGATAACTCTCTAGCAGTCTGTTGGGGTTTCCAAGCAGAAAGGTGCAGCTCACCTAGAGATAAAGGTTAGATTCCAACTTGATGGCTCTGTGGTCTCTAACATATATGCAACATAACCTCATTACAGTACTTTGTGTACAGCAGAACTGCTGGAATTGACTCCTGTCCTGATACCAACTTAAAATAGAAGCACTGTATATGTTAACGTATTGTGCTGAAAAGAAAAAAGAGAACAACTATTTTTGTTCCTGTCAACACTAATTAGCACATGATTTACAGCCACCTGGCACCTTTTGTCACAAAACTGAATAAATAAATTCAAATTTTAAAAAAGTAATTGCACACCAACCTAATCACATAGCAGTCTGAGATCCCCCAGGGGGTCCAGGAGGGTCTGTGTTTCCTTTTGGAAATGAGGCACAGTAGAGACTGTGGTGTCTTCATGAAATATGGTTTATTTACACAGCTATACAACCCGAGTCTACGATGGAGGGGTTCACAGCATTAAAGCCTCAAAAGGGGAATGCTTCTTCCATTGCTGTAGCCTTGGACTCAAACAGAAATCCAACATGCCTCTCCCTCTCCCTTTCCTGTTTGCAGCTTTTCTTCCAGCTTCTGGCTCACAAAACTCCACTCAGGCCTTTTGTCTTTCTAACCAATAAGACAGCTGAGAGAGAGCAGGGTTGCCATACGTCCAGATTTCCCTGGGCATGTCCAGAATTCAAACGATGAAAATGGCGCCCAGGAAGAATTTCCAGAAATCAGCTAAATATCCGGGGAAACCCAGATGTATGGCAATGGGGGTGATTCCTTGCTGAAAATGTCTCAAAAACTGAAAAATTGGGTGTGTGTGTATGTTTAGTGGCTCAAAAGCTGTTCAAAAGCAGAATGGCACTGGCGCCCAACTAGATACTGGCAGGAGCAAGACCCAATGGAGGAAAAGCAGTGCCAGGGCTGCGAGAGCCCTTACACCACCTTCTCAAAATCAGGCAGGGCAGGGAAGGGTCCACCCTTCCCCCTAAAGAAGCTCACAACTCAGACTAGATTTTCACTTTTGGAAGGGAGACCCACCAATTTGTCATAGAGCCACTTCCTTTGTTCCCTTAACGACCATACTGAGTGGGACATTACCAGGCTGGCATGGCTTTTCCAGCAATTGAATCCAGGCTTGATCCAGGAATTAAAGTAGGGCTCAGACATACAACCTACCCTATAACTTGGTACAATATAAAAGGCACATAGAAGTAGAAGATAACACGTGAATTAGTATTTTGCCTTTCCTTGTACTGTAGTTTGTTTTCAAAATCTTATTTATTTCTGTGGATCTTTCTATGCTTCCCAAGATGGGCATCGTATTTTCAAGGCATATCTGCAAAAGCAGATCTGGGATACTTGCAATAGCAAGTTTATCTTTTGCATCCTTGTTACACATATGCAATTGGTTAAATTACATGATGCCCCAGTTTAACGCACAGGTCTAGCAAAAATTGCACACTATTTCTCATTCAAAGGCACAGAGATCTAGCTTAATTGCTCATTGTTCCCCATTTAAAACCAGAGATCTGGGTTAATTACACATTGTGCCCCATTTGGTGCCAGTCTGGATCATTATTGTGCATTGCATGCACAATTGCTCAACTACACAACTTGTACCATGAATAACAATTGTTTTTTCTCACAAGCTCTCATTCTGCCAATACATGAAAGGGAAGAAACAAATATCCTGGGACTTCTCTGATCCTTTATTACATTGTTCTTCTGAGCAGTTTATTTGCAGCTGATCTGATTGTTGGAATGGAGAAAGTGTGGTATTTGACCTTCTTTTTTGAGAGCCAAGAAACAATTACTGATTCCCTAAGTTGGGCTCTTCCTTTGGTCAGAGGAAGCACTTCCCAGGCATGATTGAACGATCTTAAAGAGACAGGAGGACACAACATTCTATTAGACTACAGATAATAGGTTTTGGTTTGTTTCCCTGCAGCTAGCTGAAGGCATTTGGAAAGAGGGATTGCTGTTTGTGGCATGTGCAGTCATCCTAGTGCCACCTCTGGTCAAACAGATTTTAGTGGGGCTTGTATTGTTCCAAAAACCTATTCGGCCAGAGGCAGGAGAGGCAATGTGTGTGCCATAAGGGAATTGATCTCTATTTCTCTCGCAATGCTCCTAAAAAAAACTATTCTTTATTTCCAGCCATAAAAAAAAGCTTGGCACACACAGGCAGACTTTTGAAGCATCCCTGGTTGCAGACCCTCCGACTGTCCCTATTTTCCAGGGTCAGTCCCAGAAGCTAGAATATCAGACTTTTCCTTAGGACATCCCTATTTTCATTAGAGAAATGTTGTAGGGTATTGAGTTATGTGACCCGCGACACAAGGAGATAAGTAACTATGCAACCTTTTGAAGACCTCAGAAGGCAGCCCTATATGGGGAAGTTTTTTAATGTTTAATGTTTTATTATGTTTTTATTTATGTTGGAAGCCGTTCAGAGTGGCTGGAACAACCCAATCAGAAGGGTGGATGATGATGATGATGATGATGATAATAATAATGGAATATGAAATCCCTATTTTCATCAGAGAAATGTTAGAGGGTATGTGTTGGGACAAGAGAGAGACACAAACACCCAGGTGCTTTACCAACATGTGAGGGCCTTGCAGAGTTGTGTCAGCTACTTCGCGGTTATTATTAAAGCTACCCTCCATTAATCATTTAGAAAAATACAAATGAAGGCCAATATTTCTCATAAGAGGCATGGATCATTCAGTACTGGAAATTTTCAGCACCATATTTCATTTCCAGGAGCATGGCACTTGTTAACAATGGCATCTAGTGAGAACCATATTCTCTCTGTATTTGGGGATTGTTGTAGGCTTCCAGATTATTTCTCCATTAGCCTTGCTCTTTTTCCTGTCTAATTGATGGGATTTCAGGGTTGCAGGGCTGCTTCCTATACACTAGTTTGCCAAAAGCTTTGTCTTTTCATTTTTAAATATATCCACAGCCCTGTAAAACTCTTGTTCTGCTTTGCTCACACATTGTGCAGCTGGTTGTCATGGAGGCTGCTACACCAAATATGTTGTACCTTAGATATTTCTGTAAGATGATTGCATATTATTCTTTCAATGAAAAAGCCAGTGAAAGCAAACAGAACATTTCAGGTTTGTTTTTATTTATTTATTTATTATTGAATTTCTATACCGCCCTTCATCCGAAGATCGCAAGGCAGTTCACAACCTAAAAATGTGTTGTGAATTCTCCGGCAGCAGGATTCACTGATGGGATGATCCTGGCTCAGGAAAATCAGGCTGCCAATATGAGAAGTGTACATTTGTTCAGGCAACATGTTTCAGAGAATCAACTGTTGAGTGGAAGATAAATCACCGAGTTTCAGAATTATATAAGACTACAAAGTTAGACCTTCTTAAGAGGAAATTGATGAGAAATGAGCGATCTGTCATATGTACCAAATGAGAAAAATGTCTTAGGTATTTCTTTTATCATGCACACACAGGAAATTATAGAACATTCCTTTGCGTTGATAACTTTCCTGGATGGCAGTTTTTACTGTTTCTAAAACCGAGTTTAAATGGCTATTGCTAGGCAAACAAAGCCATTTCTGCAATCCTTAAAATAGATGGGCTGGGGGTTTTTTGGGGGGGGGGAGTCAGATGAACTGTGCTAGTTGAAAGCCAACAAAGAGGGTTGTGGTTGGTTGGTTGTTTTTTTTTTTTTTTTTAAAGGCAAGGTCAGTGCCAGCACTTTTCAAAAGCCCCTTTGGGATTCAGTTCAGCAAAATTAAGGTGTTTTGTTTTGTTTTTTAGAAAAAGAAAGGGGAGAAAGGAATCAAGTATATTTTAGAGAAGGCAGTTGCTTTCTTGACATTTTTTTAAATCACCAGACTGTTGAAATCTATCCACAAAGCTACTTATTTAAAACTTCCCCTTTGTGCCACTTAGAATGATGCTGAAAAACATTTGATTGCATTGAATAAATACTGTCTCTGCCAAACCCTAAATAAATTTAATCTGGAAATGTTTGCATGCAGTGAAATGGGACAACAGAGAGTAGGAACGAACCTTGTGGTGCTTATAATGAAGCTCTTCGTATGCCACTGAAGTGGGCATGACCATCCAGTCTCATTGAAGACATATGTAGCTCAAGCATCTCTCAAGCAGGCAAAGATTCAGCTGCCAGCTCTTTACCTTTATACTGGGAAGGATGTTTAGCTATGGAAGGTTAGGTTGCGATGGAGACCTGCCAGGAAAAACGATGACAATCCTGCCATTCTCAAAAATTCTGCTCTCTCCAAACTGTATGTGCAAAACATATCTGTGGGAAAGCCTTCTCAATGCAAGAGTCAAAAGTGAAAGGATAAAGGCTGTTCTATAAGAAATACTGTACAGAGCTCTGAAACTGCTCCAACAAAGAACAAGCTGAAAGGGAGCCTTTATATAGTAATAACAGCAGATGCAGCCTGATTGTTAGCACTAGCACTGCTGCAAGATGCTGGTTGACTCAAAGGGGCCCTGCCCTCTCCAGTAATTTCCTACTGCAGTGGAGCAGGGGGAAGTTTGAGTCTTCCAGGGTTGTAATACAGTGGAGTCTTCAGAGCAGGCATAGGCAAACTCGGCCCTCCAGATGTTTTGGGACTACAATGTCAGAACACGCCTGGGGGGCACACGCAGCCCCCGGAATGAGACAGACCTCTCCGGGCATCATCCTGATGAGGCGAAGCCCCGGGATGTTCTCCAATCTTCAGTCCCGGTGCGCTGTAGCGACACATATCAAAGTATATGTGCAAACTCTATCAGCAGAGTATAGCAGAAACGATCATGGAGAGTGAGTGTATCATTCTAAGTGATTTATTAAGCAATATATACAGGACAAAGCAACCATGGCGTCCTCTCACATCTTCTCCAAGAGAGAGAGAGTAAAGAAGTTACAAAACTACAGTACAAGCGGAAGAGATAAGACTGGCTTCCGTTCTGACACTTTCCAAGCCTGGAAAGTAAACACAAACATGTGATATAGGAATCACACATCCAGCAACGCACGAGTGAAATGCTGACATACAACTCACATCATTCCCAGCTAACAGGACCAGTGGTCAGGGATGATGGGAATTGTAGTCTCAAAACATCTGGAGGGCAAGTTTGCCTATGCCTGCCTCAGAGTAAGAGGTTGGCACATCCTCAGGCTGACAGGCAGGGGCAGCAAGCACCCCTGGGACTTGGCCCTACATGCCATTCCGCTTCAGGTTTAAGGTCCTCACCTTCACCACCTGATGAAGAGGCATCAGACTCCTGGTCCTTGACAATGATAAAGCAGCGGTGTGGGGAGAGGACCCTGAAGTTGATGCAGGTAAAGATATTGAGTCATATCATATGACCACACAAAGCTGTGGATCAGAAATGGGAAGCCTGTGGGCCCTCCTCTGCTGCTGAACTACAGCTTCCAAAACCCCTGACCATTGTCCAGGCCAACTGGGAGTTGCAGTTCAATGACATCTGGAGGCCGCAGAGACCTGCTATAGGTGAATGACAAGGAAGGAGTGCCTTAAACTCAGCCATCACGTGAAATAAGCCAAGGACATATTGGGACTCAGGTTAACTGTTTATATTACACAGGATTCACTGTTATTATGCAACCAAGAATAACATTAATTATTCTGATTTTAGACTTAACCCTGAATTAATTGAACCACCCATTCTTCGTTCAGAATGAAGACATGCTCAGCAAGTTCTATTCTTAAATACGTCATGTCCTCCTTAACACCTTCCCATGAGTATTTGCGTAGGAAGGCTTGTGAAGTGTCTCTTTGCTGAAGATTCCATAACTATACAGTGCTTACCTTTACAAGGCGGCCTCTGATCTGTAAGTGTGAGGGACGCCATGATTCAAACAGCCCCACTTATAACAGTTCAAGGGAAATAAATGAGTGAAACACTAAAAAATATTAAATGGCGGCAAAGTTCATAATATTTGAGGTACACCTCAAATATTATGAACTTTGCCTCCATTTAATATCTTTTAAAGAGAGAGGTGGATGAAGTGTGCACAAGTATGTGATTTACACCTTAAGATTTCACACACCATAAAATAATATTTTATTGTGAGTTACTTGAAGTCTCTGGATATCTAAGCACAACCCTGACTACATAAATTCAAACCTATATCCTTGAAGTATCAATTTAAAGGGGGAAACACAGCATAGCCTCACTTCCCCCAATGGTTTGGAGTAAGGAGGAAATCCAGATCGCTCAGATAATCATATGTGTAGGCAAGTGGGAATATATTTTCAAGATGAATGGCTCAAAAGGAGTTGGTACCCTGTTTCTCTGAAAATAAGACATAGCCATAAAATAAACCATAGCAGGATTTATAAGCATTCGAGGAATATAAGTCATACCCCGAAAATAAGCCATAGTGTTTTTTGTTTTTTTTTTAAAGGAAAAATAAATATAAGACGGTGTCTTATTTTCGGAGAAACACAGTATAAAGAGCCTGTGGGAAAGATAATGTCAATTGCTTTCAATGTGATTTCTTTTTCTTAACTGAATTTTTAAAATGGATCAGGTGCTCTGAAAAATCATTACAAGGCTGCTGTGTGATAACACACAGTGTTAAGTTGCCCCCACTGATTATCGCAGTGCCAAACCTGATCATAGCTGAATTCTCGGATTATAAACAACTTCTACTACTAACTTTTAGCCCAGTGACCAAAAGGTGCTAATTACACATTCTTCTTATAACAAGGCAAGTCTATCAGCAGCCTGTGAATCCCCCCAAACTTGCTGACTGAATATAGAATGGCCTGTCCCTAATGAATACAAGCTGAGTTTGCACTATTTTCCATGTCAAAATCAAGTTATTTCCAGGAAGAAACAAGGAGCTTAAACTGAATTAGAATATTGCAGCAGTATGAAATACAAAAGGGTGCTGTGCTATTATCAGGGGTGGCTGTCAATCTGATTTTTTTTTGCCCTTCTCATAAACCAGAGACAGAAAATAGATAAGCTCATTTATATTATAAAATGCTGAAGAGGTCAATGGAGTACTGTGCAAATCAAATTCTAACTCAAAAGACTATGTGGAGCAATGCAATTCTGATTTCTTGTTCAATTTTGGGCACATATTGTAACAAGACAGCGGCAAGTCGCACAGCACCACACACAAAATCTTTAGCAGATTCTTCCCCTGAGCTCACAACACTGTGATCTATTTTTAATGGGTAAGAAAGTTACTCATTGTTAAAACAAGATTGATCTCATATTCCGTTAAGAAAGCAGCCGCAGAGACCCTGTAGTCCACGCTTTCAAGTTTCACTGCGGTTGCTTTGTCCTGAGTACCATCATTTTATTTTCAGGAACACAGAATGTTTTAGGGTTGTTGAGTAGGGGGGTTTCTGGGGGGTGGTGGTAATGAAAAAGTTCTTGGAAGTTAACAAAAACATTCCCCATAAATATGATTTCTATTGTACTCCATGACTAAAAGGACAAAAAATGACAAGAGACCTAAATTAGCACAGTTTCTGTGGACACCAGCCTCATGCAGCAAAAAATAAAATAAAATAAAAATTGAATTTTACTTCAGCATTGGCATCAGGACACCTGCAGGCATCAGGCTTAAGTGTCACAAGTGGCTTTGTCCATCCACACCTCACCACCGTTCTTCACCCATCTTCTGCCTGAGGCAGACACGTCATTCTGCCCTGTATAGTATACACCAGTGTTTTGTTATATGGTATTCTACAGAAGCCCAAGGCCAAAGGGGTTCTGTAAAGAAAAAAGTTGCCATGGTGGGCAAGCATGCATAGTGTGTGATTTCCACTGAGCTACAGCCATGGGGATTACCGGTAAATGCACTATTCAAGCAATTGTCCTGGGAATCCTTCCCCTTCTTTCCTTCCCCTCGTTGTGCTTTCCAAGGATTAAACTTCAGTAGCGGTTGATGAGGCAGCAGAGTGTTGTTTACCTGGCTTCTCAATAACACTGCATGTTGCTGCTGGTTACTGAGAGGGCGAGGGGGGCAGCTGAACCAATATGACACTCCCTGCTGCCATGCCTCTACCACACCCAACAATGTAGGTAAAGGTAAAGGGACCCCTGACCATTAGGTCCAGTCGTGACAGACTCTGGGGTTGCAGCACTCATCTCGCGTTATTGGCCGAGGGAGCCGGCGTACAGCTTCCAGGTCATGTGGCCAGCATGACCAAGCCGCTTCTGGCGAACCAGAGCAGCACACGGAAATGCCGTTTACCTTCCCGCTGTAGCGGTAACTATTTATCTACTTGCACTTTGACGTGCTTTCGAACTGCTAGGTTGGCAGGAGCTGGGACCGAGCAACGGGAGCCATAGCTGCCAAGTCTCTCGTATTCCCCGGGAACCCCCCGTTTTTCCAGCCGTTCCCAGCTGGAAAAACGGATTTTTTTTTTTGTTTTTCCCCGGTTTACTTACCGGCCGTGGGAAGCTCCTTCTGCGCATGTCTGGAGTCTCTGGACATGCGCAGAAGCGATTTCTGGTGCAGTGACCATTTTGGAACTGGGCAGAGCAGCATCGAAAGTCGCTTCTGAGCATGCTCCGCCCAGTTCCAAAATGGCGGCAGCGCTACTTCCGGTCTGCCGATCCCTTATTTTTCCAGTAGGAACTTGGCAGGTATGGCGGGAGCTCACCCCGTCGCAGGGATTCAAACCGCCGACCTTCTGATCGACAAGCCCTAGGCTCTGTGGTTTAACCCACAGCGCCACCCGTGTCCCTGCAACAATGTAGTTACGGGAAGGCAAACTGGGCTGTTGCCTGGGGTGGTCAATTTGAGGAGGAGACACCTCACGCAAAAGCTCAGACCAGGCTCTGGAACTGGCAGTTACCACACTGGCCTCATGGGTCAGCAGTGGGGCAGGCAGAGTGACCTCATTGCACCAACTAAGGACAGTGCCCCCCACTCTGAAATGGGAGGTGTCACAGCTACAGAACAGCCTCTCCTAAAATAGAGAGTGTTTCTGTCCTAAGTATGGCATTCCTCTCTGATATTATCCTCCATGGCAGTCACAGTTATTCCTCTGTGGCAACACTGGTGAAAATGGCTCATAACACATAGCATTTCTGGCTTGTAACTCTTGTTTAGTTCCGGGGCACATGCATTGAAATGCAGTTAAGTTAGGATGGTTTTGCTGGATAGGCTTTTTGCTTGCTGTTTGCTACTTTTGTTTAGGACTTAATTGGTGGAGTTTATACAAGAAGTAGGTTTCACTCATTAAATAGTTCATTAAAAACTGTATACCTATATCTCATATCTCATTTTAAACTTTCTCGGTGGCAAATCATGTTTCTCAACAAATTGGCACATTTAAAAATACTATGGTACAGACGCCCAGCAAAGCTACATTTTTATTTCAAATATGGGAGAAATTCTTACATCTACTCTAATAAAGCTGAGATTCTCTCTCGCGTTCTTTTACTTTTGTATCGTTGTCTACATTTCTAGGTCATTCTAAAATGATGACTTTGTTACCTTCCTGGCAAAGTTCTGTAATTCAGAGTTTCATTTTATTCTGAAAAGGGGTCATGTCATTCAGCCTGGATCTAACATGTCAGTGCCACTTAGTATTGTGTTTCTTCTGACCTTTTTTTTTTTTTAAGGTCCACCAAGTAGTGGTGCATTTTGTGTAAGGAGAGTGGTGGGAATCTTCAGGGCACCTTCTTCAGTGTACTTTATTTTCCTGTTCCTTTTGTAAAATTTTGAGGGCAAGACATCTCTTTTTTTAGATTATATTAAACTTTCCATCCAGATAGCAAAGGACAGGCATCCAAACTTTGCAAAGTGTCTGCACTTGCCAGATGGGAAAGACTTGGGCTTCCTATGGTTATAACTATCACTGGAGAGAAACAGTGATTCAACTGATAATTTATAGAACAGACCCTGGAGATATGGTTTGTGAAATTGCCCCAGTAAAACTTTATTTCTACAAATTCACTGATTCTTTAGCATGGGAGAAAGTCCCATTGAATAATACATGAGGCTTACTTCTAATTAGACATGCACAGGACAGCACTATTAATCTCCAATTTCTTCTCCACCTCCCAAAAAAGCATGATGTCAAGGACTGCCTTTTAAAGGAGTGGGAAACTTTTTCTCCCTTCTCATGGGCCAACTTTGGCAGACGGGCAGGTCAACCCAACTTTCAATCACTTGGTTGCATTATGACATTACATGATTGACAAATGGGTATCCCACTCACTTATTAAAATCCTTTCATGGGAATTGACACCGTGACATGGACGGGAGGAAGGATCCTTTTGCAAGCGAAGGCAACAAAGGAGCCTTCTCCTGAGTGGTGCACTTGCTTGTAAAACTCTCTTTTTTACTTCCTTCCCCATTGTGTGAGGGGGAGAAAGCTGCATTTTATGAACAAAGGTAGAGTGCAGGAGAAATCTCCTCCATTCCTTTATCCCCATGCAAATGCATCCTGAAGTTCCAAAACACACCTTACTTCCTGTTTTCGGGGGTGAGGAGCATTTCTACAAGCACTTAGCTGGCCACTGTGAGAACGGGGTGTGGACTACAAGGGCTATTGTTCTGATCCAGGGGTCAGCAAACTTTTTCAGCCATGGGCCGGTCCACTGTCCCTCAGACCTTGTGGGGGGCCGGACTATATTTTGAAAAAAAATATGAACGAATTCCTATGCCCCACAAATAACCCAGAGATGCATTTTAAATAAAAGGATGCATTCTACTCATGTAAAAACACCAGGCAGGCCCCACAAATAACTCAGAGATGCATTTTAAATAAAAGGACACATTCTACTCATGTAAAAACATGCTGATTCCCGGACCGTCCACGGGCCGGATGTAGAAGGCGATTGGGCCGCATCCGGCCCCTGGGCCTTAGTTTGGGTACCCCTGTATCCAACAGGGTATTCTTAAGATCCAAATTCCCTACCCCTGGTTTAAGCAGTGAGTGGAAAGACACTGCCTGGATACAGGTTTCATCCACATATGCACAGTGGGGTAGATCTGGAATACAAGGTCTTCATACTCCAAGTCTACTCACTGTTTGTTCAGTTGAAACAAAATAAAAAAATTCCTTCCAGCAGCACCTTAAAGGTAAAGGTAAAGGGACCCCTGACCATTAGGTCCAGTCGTGACCGACTCTGGGGTTGCGCGCTCATCTCGCATTATTGGCTGAGGGAGCCGGCGCATAGCTTCCAGGTCATGCGGCCAGCATGACAAAGCCGCTTCTGGCAAACCAGAGCAGCACATGGAAACGCCGTTTACCTTCCCGCTGTAGCGGTTCCTATTTATCTACTTGCATTTTGACGTGCTTTCGAACTGCTAGGTTGGCAGGAGCTGGGACCGAGCAACGGGAGCTCACCCCGTCACAGGGATTCGAACCGCCGACCTTCTGATCAGCAAGCCCTAGGCTCAGTGGTTTATTTTTGGTATGGGCTTTCGTGTGTATGCACACTTCTTCAGTTATTTGTAATATTTACTTCCTCCCCCCAGTGTTTGCTTAGATGTAAACCCTGAATAATTCAATGGGACTTGCTGCCAAATAAGCAAGCATAGGACTGCAGGCTGATTCAATATGCCATTGGCATATGAAACCTCATAAAATAAAATGTTATCTTGTAAATTCATTGCATGGTAACCTCATGATTATAACTGGAATTTATTAACGCCCAAGTTTGCCCTGACAAAGAAACCCATGGCCAAATGCACAACTGTGTGGGGTAGGGCTGGGCTAGGCTGGTAATTTTCAGAATAGGCATTGTGCACATCCTCATGGGTCAGTGACACACCTTAATTATTCCTTAGGCGTGTTCCAAGGCTGGACAGTCAAATTGCTTCTTCAAATTAAGGGTTGAAAATAGCCCTGAAACAATAGTGTAACTACAGAAAAAGAAATAAAGTAACCAACAGTAAAGGCACTTTAACATACAGTAGTGTAAATGATAGGGGGCGGTGAATAGGGTAGAGGAGGAAAATCTCCAGGAATTGGTTATGTGAGCAAGTGCAGGCTGCCTGCATGTTAAAATCCTCCCTATGATCTACGAATATTTTTGCTAGGATCTATTGGGTTTTCTTTCTTGCTGTCGTCGGCTGCCCAAATCCCGTTCAGTGAGATGCAGTCAGCTTTGAACTAACCACCTCTGCCTCCTGCTGCTTCAGCATTCTCAGTTTGTGGAGAGGAGGAGGAGGAGGGAGAAACCAAAGTGCGAGATAAAAGCAAACACCACCCTTCTGTGCAGAGAGAGAGAGAGAGAGAGAGAGAGAGAGAGAGATGCGCACCGGCCATCTTTACAGCTGGCGGTCGTTTTGCTTCAGTTACGTTGAATCGGATGGGATGGGTCAGCCATTTTCGTGAGGGGCGGGCCTGAAGGCGGCAGCGGCCATTCCAGTTGAGGGCAGCTTCGCTTCAAACCCATTGAAACGGAGGCAAAACGAAGCGGCTCTCTTTTCTAAGGGCAAGGGTGCGAAAGGGGAGTTGTCCCCGCCATGTGATCACCCCTCCTTCCTACCTACCCACCCACCCTCCGTGGAGCTCTGGAGGAAACACATTTCCCTGTAAGAGGAATATTATTTGCAGCCGCTCTTGGCTTCTTCGGTGCTCTGCTTTTAACGATTTTAAATGCTAGGGCAGTCGGGAAAACAACCACCCGTGAGTAAATCTCTGGGAGAGGACGGCTAGTTGCAACAGGCCGGGAGAATGGATGAATGAGTGGATGGGGTGGGAGCTTTCCTTCCTTGCTGGCTTCCCTCCAGCTTGCTAGCTACTCGGGGGAATCCACACGTTCCCAGAGTCAGACAGTAAGTGTTTAATAAGGGAGACGTCACAGGTCGCCTAGCAAAAACCCTTCGCCAGTGGGAGGGCTTTGAAGGCTGGGCTAGAGTAACAGAATTGCAGAGTTGGAAGGGACCTCAAGGGTCATCCAGTCCAACCCCCTGCAATGCAGGAATTTCAACTAGATCATCCATGACAGACCTATGCTTTAAAAACCTCCAAGGAAGGAGAGTGCCAAGGGAGACCTTTCCATTGTGGAACAGCTCTTACTGTCAGAAAGTTCTTCCAAATGTTTAGTCGGAATCTCCTTTCTTGTAACTTGAAGCCATCCGTTTGGGGCCTCGCCTCTGGAGCAGGAGAAAAGAAGCTTGCTCCATCTTCCACCTGACAGCCCTTCAGATATTTGAAGGTGGCTATCATATCTCCTCTTTGCCAGGCTAAACATACCCAGATCCCTCAACTGTTCCTCATAAGGCTTGTTTTCCAGACCCCTGACCATCTTGGTCACCCTCCTCTGCACATGTTCTAGCTTGTCAACAATCTACTTAAATTATAGGGCACCCAGAACAAGACACAGTACTCCAGGTGTGGTCTGGCCAAGGCAGAATAGAATGGGATTATTACTTCCCTTGATCATGGCACCATACTTAAGTTGATGTAGCCTAGAATAGTATTAGCTTTTTTTTTTTTTTGCTTCTTTCCTAGCCCTGGCCTGACCTAAATTTCTCAGGTGTTCTGATTTCGGCATCATGTTGTGCTTGCAGCTTAAGGAGGAAATAATGCACATCTTGCAATATCCCCTTTCCTCCGTGCAATGACTCCACGGGGAAATACATCATTATTATGAGTGGTATTCAATGCTAGCTCTACTCAGAGTAGGCCCAACATTGACACTCATAGACATGACTAATTTAGGTTCATTAATTTCAGTGGGCAGGGCTGGCCTGTGTTGTTCCTTCCTCCTCTTCCTCCACTGCCTCCTCCATTCATTCCAATACTGACCTTCACTTCCCCCATAAAATCTTCACTTTTCCCCTCTCACCCTGAAGCTGATTTATACCTCCCCTCTCATTTCAACTGTGTGGGGTTGGGGTGGGGTGGAGGATTTTGTAGTTTGTCTTAGGTGCCCAAATGTCTTGGGCCAGCCCTGTCAGTGGGTCTGCTGTGAGCAGGACTTAGTTGAATCCCATTCCTTTGGTTGTAATCCCATTCTTATTAGGGAGTAAGACTCATTGCGCACTTTTAAACTGGCCTGCTTAGGTCTACATTGCCTGTTGTTTAAAGGCTTTCAGCAAAGCTTGTTTGCAGTGGGTGGTAAAATTCTACTTGCTACACTGCCCTGATGAGTTCTGTGGCTGTGTAGGGGTTCTTCCAGGCGACCTGTTTATTGAGCATTCACCCTGATTTATTTGCAGAAAGCTTACATGGATTTCATACTATGCCCAGTCTTTACTGGGTGCTTGTGGGGAAGCTGTAGAGCTATGAGTATTCATCCTGATTTGCTTGTGCAGTGGTTTGACGTACAGTATTTGCATTAATCAGTCGTTTATCCAACAGCATTTCGTGCATTTCCCCATCTTTTTCCTAACAGCAAAATGTTTTGTTGTTGTTGCAGCACTTTAATTGCACAAACTCAGCTTTCCAGTATGTGATTGAATCCCTCACACAAAACACTCATAATCTGGAGGCAACCCTGGTCATCCAGACCTGTCATATGTGCCTATGCATTCCACGCCATTAAAAACAAACAACTTTACATATTTTGTATGTGACACATTTTTTGACAAGTTCCCAAACATTACAAATAAACTGATGCTGGCTAGAATTCTAAAATCCACTTGTATTGGCAGAGCTCCACTTGTGGCAGAGTCCCCTTCAAAGTCCAAATAAATATATCTTTTCTCAGAAATAAGATCTGTTTCTCTTGGTATGGAATACACAGTAGCCAGCCACCCCAAGAAAATACCACGGAAGGATCAAATACAACATTTTAAATATAAATAGGAAATATTTAATGGATGCAGATTTACTTATGTGCCTAAATAATTTTCCCTGAAAAACTGTTTTTTTATTATTAAGTACACATACCGCCCCAACTTCCAATGAAAGGATCAGTTTAACTCTGCTTACTTCATTATGGATTTTCCCTCAAGGGAGTGTGTCTGTATCTCATTCCTGTAACATAAATTCGCACAGGAAGAGCTTTTTCTGTGGCAGACAATGGTATACCAAAGCACTCCATCCCCTTTTGTGCCCATGCCTAGATATTCAGTAGATGTTTTTGTAAAAGTATTCGGCTACAGTTTTTAGCACTAGAGTTACAGCATCAGTTGCACTGATGAAAATCATACTGTTGAAAGTAGCCTGATTTAGAATTTTACGCCCTGGAAACATACATGTCTCCATTCTTTTCACCAAGTATTGTAATTCTGCAGAGATAAACTGGGATTGCTCATGCCATGCGAATTTGATAGGCACAGACATTGCAGAATGAAGACACTGGGTTATGAAAGCTTGCCCATCGATAGACAAGCTGCTCTGAGCTTCACACAGCAGCCTGCAGATATACTAATTCACCCTGGGTCTTTGATATGATAAATTAGTGTGAAGGAGAGGTGCCAGTCACCAGTCATACAGCTGGCATTTGCAAAACAGCCATAGGAGAGCATCACTCCCCGTGATGTTCCCGAATGTTTTGGGAGCACACGTATCTCCCTCATACTTTCCATGAGAATAATAATTAGGATGCTGATGAATTAATTAATCGGATTTATTGATTAAAGGCCTTTTTGACTGACTAAAATGTAGCCCACCTAATCAGGACACAGATGTTTCCTCCCTCTTAATGTTAATTATTAAATGTTCCTTTTTAATAACTCTGCATGGCAGGCATCATTATAGATGAGACCGTTCCCTTCCTTTAAAAGATGCTTCTCACAAGATGGTGTCTGCTACAACAGATTTATGTGGCATCTGAAAACAGAGAAAGAGAGAGAGCGCTTTCTTATCCCTACAAAATAAATATTTTATGTACATGCAAATATATGCAGATGTAATTAGTTAAAATTCATACCGCCAGGGCTTCTTTTCAGCCAAAACTCACCGGAACTCAGTTCCGGCACCTCTAAGGTCGGGGCCATTGCCATTCTAAGAGAACAAGGGAGGCATTAATGGTGAGTTCCAGCACCTCTTTTTCTAAAATAACAGCACTGCATACAGCTAATATATTGAAGCTGCAATTCTGTACTCACTTACCTGAGAGTAAACCCTTTTGCCCTCAGTAGGACTTAGCTCTGAGCAGACTTGGTTAGGCTTGCACTGTAAGATTTCTCTAATCTAAAAAACAATGTGGGCTAGAATTATTGAGGCAGCATATGAAGTGCTTTGATTACTTGGAAAACATGCTGTGTTGGCTAAGCCTGTGTAATACTCTCTCCTCATGAAATATTGCGTGTTTTCCTTCCTCTTTTAATCAGCAATATAAGTCCATTTAAACTTAACAGGAGTAAGACTGCACTTTGAACCCTCAGCTGGTAGGAAGATTACAGATAAGGAATTCCTCACATGCTGAAAATGTCAGCATTGTACAACTCTGATAGGATTTTCAGGGTCAGGAGATGTCCTGCGAGCTATGTGGTTGCTTCGTGAGTGAGATCTAGGCAACAGCCCACCCCATTTCCATAGCTGAGATGTGGAATTAAAGGAAGTTTGCAGGCAGTATGCTTTGACTTTGTCTGTTTTGTAAGGGATGTTAGTTCTTCTCACCGAGTAACAATTCTGTATTTCTATGCAGGAAACAACATGAAGCCGGTAATCGTGGTTCATGGTGGAGCTGGTCGCATCTTTAAAGATAGGGAAGACGGGTGTCGTTCTGGTGTCACCAGAGCAGCGCTGAAAGGTTACGGTATCCTTAAACATGGAGGGAGTGCATTAGATGCAGTTGAAGAAGCTGTGGTAGTAATGGAAGAGGATCCACATTTTAACGCAGGTAATTTTGTGTGAACTTTCTGTGGCCCCCATGGCCTCTGGCCCAGTGGTTCCCAACAGGTGGTCCGGGGACCCCCAGGGGTCCGCGAGCTATGCCAGAGGGGTCCTCAAGATCCTATTAGAATAAAAAATATATTAAATATATTTCGTATGATAACAGATTTTTTGTTTTGGCCGCTTCCTGCATGAGCAGAGTCTAGCACAAAACTAGAATTAGATAGAGGCAGTAGTTCTGCTGTATGCCGCAAGGACTACAAGAAACTTGGAGATAAGGCAATGAAAAAGATCCTTCCATTTGCAACCACATATCGGTGTGAGCAAGCATTTTCTTCCATATGTTTCATGAAAAACAAATATAGGAATCGGCTCGACATGCGGTCGGATTTCAGAGTGAAAGTTTCAAGTTTGGAACCTAATATTTCAGAAATAATGGACTCAAAGGACAGATTTAACTCATCTCATTAAGAACTGAAAATTAAAACTAACTGTATACTGATGGAGTACTCTGTTGTAACTGTAAAAAACGTATAAATATAAAATATAAAAAGACTCTTAATTTGGCTCTCATTTTTTAATTTTAGGATTAGGAATTAATGGGGGTCCTTGTCACAATAGCGGCTCGATGAGGGGTCCTCGAGAAAATTTTGTTGGGAACCCCTGCTCTGGCCTATTTCCCATGTCCCAATGGAACTCAGCTTCTAAATAAGCCCTAGCACAGATAACTGAAACAACCATGTACTGCTTCTCTTTTCGCCACTGCCTCCTCTTTCTCTGCTGTTTACCTGTTTCAGATTTTACACTTCAGGCACCTCAGGGCAGCAAACGGTTGCCTTAAATATAAACAACAGAAGTTGTCCCTGTGCATGAAGGAGCAGGGCTTTATTATCAGTTATGGAATTCCCTCTCCTGGGATTTGTTGCCTTTTAGGTCCCAGTTCCAGACATTTTTATTCTCCCTAGCTTTTTAAATAAAATGACATTTTTAGATCTGATGGAAGAGGGAATTATATTTTAAACACTGGAAGTGAGTCACCCATTTGGCTGGTTTTGAAGAGAATTTTTTTATTTTAATTGTGAGGGTATGCTTGGGGATTAATTATGAAATTGTATTTTATTGTAATTTCTCAGTGTGAACCATTTTGGGATATATTTGTATGAAGGGCAGTATCACTCTGGAGATGCAGCAGGTTGCCCACTATGTGTACTTTCTGCAAACAATACGTTTTTGTTTCAACAATCTTTTTCATCTGGATGAAAAAGTCCCTGCCGTAGGTGTTCATTTTGTATTCTTATTTAAACCCATCTTCAATTTTTGGTACTGTTTTGAAACTATTTTTTATCTGTTTTCATGGTATGGTTGCAAATCTCCTTGAGACACATGTAAAAGTAGAGTAATAAATTAAATAATAACAGTAAGATGCAATAGCTTTAGGAAATGAATAAATTAATAAGCATCAGGTCTAAAGGGAAATGTATTGTACTTGTTCCATGTTTCCAGTTGAGAATACCCTTTCTTACTTTCTGCCTGAATGAAGTTTGGTAAACAGCAGGAAATATTTTAAAATCAATGTCTCCATCATGATAAAACTGATACGATTTTGGCAGGATAGATCCTTTTATGGATTCTTCTCATTTTTACATTGACAATTCCACTGGATTGACTTGGTAAACCGGCAGCATGGTATTAAACAGCCTAACTGGAATTTTGGAATTTTCCTTATGGACCAGTGTGGCTCCCTTTCCTTTTTATGAGAGGAAAGGGTATTTATGTGCCAGTGATTCTCAAAACATGACTGAGAGAGCCTCATTCATTGTGGGGAAGGGGTTTTTGTTGGCATCCCTTTCCACTCTCTGCTGCCTATTAACCAAAGCTACAGACAAGAGATTGGTGCCAGGCCACAGTACAAGTGCCACAGATCTGGACAGAGGTGTCTTTGCCATAGGGCCTAGTGGCGCGTTGCGCCAGGGCGCCAGCCTCTGGGGGGTGCAACCAGCCACTAAGCCCTATGCTGGTCCCGCCACCACACTGCACCTCCTTCTCCTTTTCCCCGCGCTGTGTGTGTGCTGGTGGCGAAGCCTCTCCGGAGGCCGCGCTCCCCCCTTCCCGGCCCTGCGGTGATGGCTCAGCTGAGGCGGAGCATCGAGGCCTCCTGCCGAGGGGGAGGCGGCGAGCACGGCGTGCCTGTTGCGGGACGTGGCGGTGGCAGAGGACGAGGCCATGGTCGGGGCCTGGCGGGAAGGCGCACCGCGCTCCCCAGGAGGCTTCGGTGCTGCTCTTCCCCGGCCAAGGCAGCCACTGAGGAAAGTGCAGGCGTGCGTGTGGGAGGGTGGGGGCGCCCTAGGGATCCCTGCACCAGGGCGCGAGACAAGCTTAAGACGCTACTGGAGGTATGGAAGAGCTGAGTGATACCACAACTGACGACAACTGTCTGTGCGGCCTCCAGCTCTGTGGCATTTGTACTGTGGCCTGTTTCCCAGAGCAATTCGGTTACTTAAGATGGAAGTAAAAAATGAAGGTTGGGAGAGTCCAGATCAATGTCTTCAACTTTGTGAACAAATTGTGCCATTTTGAAGTGAGACTGCTTTATTCTTTGAGAACCAGAACTAGATGAATTACTTACCGTATGTGGTTTAGGATTGCAGTCATTATTGCACATAAGTCAAAAGCAACCCCTCTCCCCAATTTTTGTAGCAGAGGGGGATGGATGATGTTGACTATGAAGAGCTGCTATTAAGCCATCACAAATCCCTGATAACCTTTCTGAGATAATCTGAGTTATCACCAGTCGATGACAACTTTGACATTTAGCAAGCTTATAAAAATGTAGCGTTTGTGTAAGACTATCTCTCCTTTTTTTTTGCAAGATCCTTCCATTCTAAAATTAGCAAAGCTTTTGTTTGAGAATACTTCCTCTTTATTCAGGAAAATTCGGTATTTTGGTACCTTGTTAGTAAAAGTACTTCATATTTCCGCTGGTGCTTTTGCGGGGGAAATGGCTAGTATGTGGGCCTGTAGTTGTGATTGCCAAGCAACCAGCTCGTTAAATTTTGGCTACCCCCTGATGTATAAGGTATCCAGTTCTGTAGTCACTCATATCTACATGTGTTAAGGCTCATAAAATATACAGAGAAAATGAGCTGTGCAAAAAAGATGGGCGTTGAAACATACCATGCAGATGTTATCTTCATAAAGGACAAAGCAGTCCTACTGTCATGTTGGGTGAATGTGATGCTGCAGGAGCACATTGGCAACATTAGTAGAGCATGGAGAGGTTGAGGAATGGCTACTTTGTCCCTTGCTCTTGGAAAATGCGCCAAAACGGTGTTATCCTTTCTGATTACCCCAAGAAACCTGCAAGTGAGCCACAATGTTCTAGGAAACACTCTTCATCCCACTTGCAAACAGGGTAATTGGGAAACAATAAGACAGAGTCAGTCTTGCTTATTTATTATGTATTTTGTGTTTTTATCTTGTATTTTTATGCTGTCAATCGTCCCAAGATCTACAGATGAAGGGCTGTATGCAAAATAAATAAATAAATAAAATAAAATAAAAGGGGGGGGGTCGCTGGTGTCAGGTGGAGATTTTGAGGTGCCATTAAAGGGCTGCAAGTGTTACTCCCCCACTCCCTTTCCTTAAAATGCAGGCACAGAGTATCATTTGGAATGTCTTCCTTGGGCAGCACCATTGCACCGAATCATCCTAAACCATAGCATCATAGAGTTGGAAGGGACCCTAAGGGTCGTCTTCTGCATTTGAGATATAGCTTGCTGAGCAACTAAATACACTCTAACTTAGCACTGCAGTTTAGGAACTCAGGCTGATGGCTTGATTTAAAGACAGCAAAAAATGGAAAGGTTTTGCATTTGTGGGGCTTTGCTATAGCTGTATGTATACCACGGACTGTAGTGACATTATTTATTTTAGCACCTTGTAGGAGAGAATTCATGGTTGGTAGGCAGGTGGCAACAAAAATCTGCTTTATTGTAACCCACATTTTTAGTGTGTTTTAAGGATCCACAATTGTTCACCTTTGTTTCATTTGAATCAGGTTCTGAACCTTCAGGACTGTTCAAGCTATGCTAGAAATTCGTGGACTGTATATTTAAAGATTCCAAATTATTGTTGTTGTTATTAGCTTCTCACACACCCTTCACCGTGAGGTCCCAGGGTGGGTTACAACAACCTTTTAAAAAAATCAGTGTTGAAAATAAAGTTACAGTCAAGAGAACAGGGTGAGTCTTAAAATATATATGAGTTGTCAAAGCTCAGGATAATGAGGTCCATCTTCCATTTATGATGAAAACTGCAAAATGAAGGTGCCAGATGCATCTCTGTGAGGAGGCTCTCAAAGTAAGAACATGAGAAACTATCACTCAATACAGTGCTCCATTATTCCCCATCTACTTATGCACTTATAGTTGCTTGCCTCATATAGTAGTGATACTTAATGTATTTTCTCTCTCTGTTTGATTGTTAGGTCGTGGCTCTGTGTTAAATGAGAAGGGTGAAGTGGAAATGGATGCCATTATCATGGATGGAAAAAATCTAGCCTCCGGAGCAGTATCTGCAGTGAAATGTATAGCCAACCCAATAAAGCTCGCTCGCCTCGTCATGGAAAAGGTAGGCTGAATGTGCACTTGAACAACAACCAAAAACACACGATAGGGATGGAAAACCAGAGGCCTTCCAAAGGATTTTGGATTCCCATCTGCCCCAGCTGGCATGACCAATCATCAAGAATGATTGAAAGTGGTGTTTGTTTTTGTTTGTTTGTTTGTTTGTTTTTAATACAAGAAAATATCTGGGTTCGACAGACACTCCTTCAGACCTTTCAATCTCTTTTCTTTTTGGAGAAGAGGTTCTGACAGACCATAATGTGTGTTCTGTTTGCCATCTTTTTTCCTTCCTCAAAAGCAGCAGTTGTGGACCAAGCCTTTTTAAACCCACCATGCCCATTCACTACATCATTCTGCAGTTTATGTTTAATTCCAGTACTTCGTTGTTCAATGATGTCACTGCATTACTGATTTTAAAATGTCAGAAGGGACAAGTTGCGCCAAGGTTTCACTTTGCGGAAAAGAAAAAAGACAGTGTTTGCAGGGTTCTCTCAGGGGAATTTTGAATCCTTGAGATCCCCCAGTTCAAACAATGTTCTATTTTGACAACAAAACCCCCCAAACACTTCATGGTCTTATTTACCTGTTTTCTGATTATAGTCATGGCTGGACGTTTTTGGAATTTTCCTAATTTTTGCATCCTTGGCTTTCTAGTCCTGACTTTAGAGAGCCAGTTGGTCAACAGCTGCAGAAGAGGCAGATCTGCTCTGTGGCAAGGAAGTGAAGAAAGAAGCTGAAAAGGCACTGATTAGGCAGGCATTTAGCAAGCACCATTGAAACCCAAAGACTGACATACCAAGGCGCATTCGACAGTCATTTTGAATGACCCTCATATTTATTTTGAGAGATCTAAAGGTCCTGGCCACATTCAGCAGTTCATCACTAGCTCAGATGTGAAAAAGCTTTTTGCACCTGCACACAGCCACTTCACCCACCCCTTCGTGTGTGAGCAGGGAAACAAATCAGGAGCCCACAGTGAACTCTAGTTTACTGTTATGTCTGCATCAGGAAACTATGGTTAATGCCTCTCTATGAAACCATGGTTTGTATCCTTACTTGTTCAGAAGCCAAAACACTTTCTTTTGCTGAAGTTGTGTTTCTCACCTGCGACTAGAAAATGGGAAGCTGCCTTTCTCTATGATATGTATCTTGATCACTGACACTTCATTAGCCCGTGCTGATCTTTCTTGCGATGGTGCACAAGAAGAGAGGCAAGTAAGAGGCAAGATTATAGTAATGTATAAAATTATTCATGGTATGGAGTAAGTGAATAGGTAAGTCTTTCTTCCTCTCATAATTGTAGGTTTGGTGGTGGTGGTGGAGGTCTGTTTTATGTTTGAACTGGGTAAAAAAATTAAGATACTTTACACCCCGCCAGGAACACTCCAAACTTCAATATTTTGTTGCAAAGCCCCATTGTGAGTACAAATTATGCTATTTCTTTTCATGCAGCCTAATAATGCAAAATGCATTTTCCCCATGTGTGACCATTTATTTATAAACTTAGGGAGACTTCTTTAAGCCTTGAAAGTAATCAGAAATTTAAATGCAAATATATAATCAAAGAATATCAGGTTAGGAATTTTTTTGTTTCAGGTCCTCTTTGAATTTTACCATTCTGAACAAGCAAAATAAATACGTTTCTCCAAGACTTGGTTATCTTTTCGTGGCACAATATTGGCTCCATCTGGTGGCCAAAGCGTATTTCTTTAGATTTTGTCTAGCAACACCCATGAGCATAGCCTATTAAATAGTCTATTGAGATACATTTCATTAGGCTGGGCAGACTATTTCCTTTCACAAGTGAATAATTCCTCAGAAGTACAGCTCTCTTAAATGATTGCTTTTCGAGCTTTACCAAAATTTGTGGTGTGCTTTTCTTATTTGCAGCAGGAGAGGAAATAATTACTTGAGAATAAGTCCCAGGAGAGTAGCTGGACTAGTTCTTTTAGCAACAAAAAGTCAGTGCACTTTGGCATCTTGGAGACTAGCTAGGTTATCAGGTATGAACTTTCACCAACAATGGTTCATTTGGGCAGCAATCCTGTATATGCATAATATTTGGTGTAGATTTATTTATTCTGATCAATAACCAGTTGGGATAATCTTTGATTTAGCCCCACTGAATACATTGGAATTTGTTTCTGAGAAGGCAGGGCAAACATAGGATTGCACTTTTACCAGATTCAAGAATGAGTTTTTGAATGCATAGGCTGAAAATTAAGGTCACATCCATTTCATTGGCTGTTTATGCAGGAAAAGCTCCCAGTACAAGTTTATGCCCTGTATTAACAAGGTGAGAACTCAAAAAATAGAACAGACTATGATTGATGGAACACTGAAAATACCATGGGGGGAAATGATGCAGTTGTGTGTGACATCTGAATAGCAAAGAAGCAATCCTTTCTTGAGCTGCCTGCTAGCCCTTATACTAAATAAATTACTGTATATTCCTGCATATAAGACTATTTTTTAACCCAGGAAAATCTTTTAAAAAGTCAGGGGTCGTCTTATAGGCTGGGTCGTATTTCTATACGGTAGTTATTGCTTCCCCAATGAACATCAGATATTATTCTGGCTTTTTGGCAAATTTCTTAGAAGGCTCCAATCTAGAACAGGTTTGTTGTACTCAGGTTGAACTGAAATGAATATGACAAGCTGGTGCTTAAGATTAACGTAGGTACCATTAATTTCAATGGGTTGATGCATGATTTCTTCAGATGAGGGTCGTAATGTATCCATTTGAAGGTCAACGGGAACTGTAATCAGCATGAACTGTGGTTACTGATGTATGTTTGGTAAGCAAATAAAAGGGATTTCCAGTGGCACATTCACACGGTCTACTCTAAAAGCCAATTCCAGGCATTTGAAAAAGTGCCAGATATAAATCTCTAAAGTGTGGGATGTAATCCACTGGGAGCAGTCAAATACAACATTCCTTGTTTTGCTACAGTGGACATGCAAGGGGATGTTTGGTCCTCCAGCCAGTTGAAACGTCCTTTTCCTCCTGGCCTGGAGCATCATTCCTTGCATGTGACTAGTGGGTGGGCATGACCTTGCTTTCCAGACCTGGTAAAAGGCCAAGGCATGCTGCTACTCTCTCTTTTCCATCTTCTTTTCTTCCTGCGAGCTTCCTGGAATGAACTGCTGGCTGCCAGCCAAGCAGTCCCCCAGGTCATCTCCCTTTTGGGATAAACCTGTTAGTATAAGCTTATAACTTTAAGCCTAAAGCCTGCCTTCAGGGATCACACTGTGCTCTGCCTGATCGTGAGTAAACTTGCTTTTTATTGCTTATTAATAATCATTATTCTTTTAGGAGGGATTCAAGGGGTCTTGCCAGGAAAATATTAGAACACATTTCAATCTGGACAAGCCAGATGGAATTGTGTATTGTCTTAAGAAACTCACAGGTGTTTGCAACTAATTTTCTGCATAAAGGGGAATGTAACCTCTGCTAAGTAATGGAACTTGCTAGCGCAAGTTAGGAAGGATATTAATAAACAATATCTCCTCTCCTCACCCTGAACATTCCCACATAAAGAAATAGCATGGTCCCTTAATATCTATTTTTACAGTACTACCAGTTACCTTTAGATCATTTGTGATATTAGCCAGGAATGAAGAGAAAGGGCTGTAGCTCATTGGCAAAGCACACGTGTTGCAATTAAATGGTACCATGTTCAAATCCTGATATCTTCTCTCCAGAAAATATTCCTGTTTGAAACACTGGAGAGCCACTGCTAGTGTAGAAGACTGGCTGGGACTGATGGGAGTTGGAAGCCCACAACCTCCCTTATTTCTAGAGCAGACAATACTGGAGAAAATGGACAAATGGTCTAACTCATTGTAGACATCTTCCTATGTTCTAGCTATGGAATTGGCCCTGGAGATTGTTCATTGGCTCCTCTGAGCTAAGATTATGTGTCATTTCCTGTCAATGCACTTTCAGTGGTTTGTTTGTGTGCTAAATATCTCCATTCTATGCAGTTTCTAGTGTTGAGTTCCAGGTGGGTTTGTTTGTTTGTGTGTGTGTGTGTGCGCGCGTGTGTGTGGTAAATTTGGGAAAGGGGAAACTGATATAACCTAATGTCAGTGTGATTTAAGTAGGCATAATAAGATATAGGACTAGATTTTCTTGAATGACTTTCACTAATAAAATAAATAATTTTAAAAAGAATTGTCATGATTCTAGCACAAAAGGTAAAGTGTGTGAATTTGTATGTATTTTTTTAAAGAATAAGTATCAAAGTGCATTCACAGAGCCATATGCCTGTTTTTAATATCTATTGTCTCCTCTATTTATATTGTTTAGTGGTGGTATTATATATATATTGCATCTAAGATTGCAGCCCTATTTACACTAACCTGAGTTCAACAGTAAGTCCTATTGAACATACCGTAGTGTGGTTTACTTTTGAGTAAATACGCAAAAAGCCACAGATACTGTTGGTACTTTTTTTTTTTACAAAAGCAGAAGAGGGCAGTATTACACAATGTAAATGTTCAAAACAAAAAAAGAAAGAAAGAAAAGAGCTGGAACATTTCAGTCATGTAAGAGTAAACTGACTCCATTGTCCTGCTTTGCAAATGATAATATATGATCCAATCACAGGTATGCATCACCTGACTATTTGTATTGTCCTTTATTGGAGACTGAAAACTCTTCCTTGTTCATACTTCGAGAGAGGAAAATTCTCCCGAGTGTTTCTTGTCTCGGAAATAAGGAGATACTTTTGCTCATTTGACACCAGAGAATTGGTCACTATGTGGGAAACTATAGTAACAGAGTAATGCGTCTCCATATGTAGCCGGCTCCATGGTACTGTTTTCTGTATGTAAATCTCCAACCAGTCTACTTTGTCAAGAGGTTCACTAGTTGCAAAAAAACCAGGAAGTAGGGTGCAACCTGTAGCAATTGATGCGATTTCCTTATGAAATTGCCATCAATATAACACCATGCGACAGAAGCCGAGCAAATGAAAGGCAGTACTTCTGCATGCCTAAAAAGTAGCTGTTTTATTTCATATCCAAGTGTGGCTTCTTGCATATGCCCTGAAATTGACCGTAGCTTGATACCACGGGACAACTTCCTCTGACCATTAGCTGCGCCCCTCCACCTCCTTTTCTTCCTTCATCACAATCACAAAGAAACACACTTTCCCCCTTTTGTGCCTTTGCATCCCTCCCCCACTAGAACTGAAGAAGGAAGACAGAATCATTTTGCTACACAGTTCCAGCCCTATTGTTAGAAGTGGCCACCTCAGGTAGCAAATGCTTAGGGGCAGGGAGGGGTTATGTGTGGCAGGAGGACAAAACTTTTTGGGCTGCTCAGCCTACCCTGTGTAAACCTACTGCCATCAAATGTGTTGTCTCCCTGCCAGTATTGAAGTAAAATTAAAGTGCCAATTCAGTCGGCGCTTGTACAGTGGTACCTCGGGTTACAAACACGATCCGTTCCGGGACGTAGTTTGTAACCCGAAATGGTCGTAACCCAAAGCGCCATTTTGCGCATGCGCAAAGTGCAATTCCCGCGATTTTGCGGTGAAAATACTTTCGGGTTTGTGGAGTTTGTAACCCGAGGTGTTCGTAACCCGAGGTACGACTGTATATGGAATGGTGGTGGTGTCACCCTCTCCTTTGCCTCAGGCAGAAAAATGGCTTGGGTTGGCTCTGTTAATACATCAAGGGCAGTATCTTTCAGGGGTCGGATCCTGGTCTCTTCTATATGCGAAGCCTTGCACAATTGCAAATATAGTTATTCTTTAATGGGCAGTGGATGTAGATTGCTTTATTAAAATCTACATCTCATTATGTCCTTAACCTCTTGGCGGTGTACACTTTGAAAAACACAATATACATATTCTAAAAATATATCTGTGCTGCTAAGATTACATAAGATTTATCCTTGGCATTGTTCTTTTACTTCATCCAAATCTTCTTTAGTCATTTGAAAGCCAATGTGTGGAGGTTATTTCATTTCATTTCATTATACAGTGGTACCTCTACTTACGAATTTAATGCGTTCCGAACAAACATTTGTAAGTCGAAAAAAAATTGCAAGTCGAATCCCATAGGAATGCATTGGGATAAAAAATTCGTAAGTCGAAGCAACCCTATCTAAAAATTCGTAAGTAGAAAAAATCCCATCTAAACCGCATCCAAGATGGCGGACGGAGCTCCATTTGTAAGTAGAAAAATTTGTAAGTAGAGTTATTTGTAAGTAGAGGTACCACTGTATTTCTATGTCACTTTTCACTCGCATGAGTCACAAAGTGGCTGAATATCACTGAATATCACAATTGCAGCATAAATCATATAAAATAATTAACAAATCACCAGTAAAACAACCACCTTCTGTAAAACACTGTAAAACAGAACAACTTAAAGAATAGGGTAAACAGCACAACCACAAGAAAAGTCATGTTATAAAATTCACAAAGCATTACAGGACTCATAATCCACGAAGCAACATTAACAACATTAACAACACAAGCAAACTAAGCACTGTCGAATTCACACACATGCTCTCCCCATCATCAAAGGTCCACAGGAGCAACATGCTTGTCCAGCTATTTCGTTGAGTAGCTGCTTATTGTATTTTATCTCCTTCAGACAGACCACATGTTGTTGACGGGCCAGGGCGCCTCTGCCTTTGCTAGAGGCCTGGGAGTTCCTGAGGTTCCTGGAGAGAAACTGATCACAGAAAGGTCACTGGAGAGATGGAAGAAAAACCTTGAGGCTGATTCGAACCCTCAACAGTTTCAAAAGCAAGTATAAAATGTTGGGTGTTGGGGGCAAAATCCTGCCCACTTGAATAAATGATATTAAAACATGAGGCGAAATGTGAGGCTACTCACATTTCACCTCCAACATTTCTCCGATGAAAACAGGGACACCGCATTCCATAATGATAATTTTGCTGTTTATACCCCACCCCAGCCACACTGGGCAGCTTCCAACATGTATAAAAACCATAATAAAACATTAAACTTTTTTTTTAAAAAAACCAACCCTTCCCTATACAGCAGGCATCCCCAAACTGCGGCCCTCCAGATGTTTTGGCCTACAACACCCATGATCCCTAGCTAACAGGACCAGTGGTCAGGGAAGATGGGAATTGTAGTCTAAAACATCTGAAGGGCCGAAGTTTGGGGATGCCTACTATACAGGATTTCCTTCAGATGACTTGGGTGTCTGATAACTCCATACCCTTCAACATTTCTCCAATGAAAATAGGGGCATCCTAGGGGAAAGTGGGACATTCCGGGATCAAATCAGAAACCAGGATGGCTTCTCTAAATCAGGGACAGTCCCTGGAAAATAGGGACACTTGGAGGGTCTGTACTCAAGATGGCAATATGCAATCTTCAGATTCAGAGGCAGGATACTTCTGAATACCAGCTTTTGGGGAGCAATAGTGGGGATTGGACTCATTTCCTGCTCGTGAGTTTTCCAGAAACACCTGACAGGGGTTGGTCAAATCCAGCAGTGCTGCTTAAAGTTCTCATAATATATCCCCCTGTGCTGGTCAAATCTCTGCAAAACATCCATTATGATTTTACCTGCAGACCTGCAGCTTGTGAAATTTGGCCTCCCCCAAGGATGCATGCCCACCAGCTGTTCGCTGCATCTCTGGATTTGCTGCACCCAGCCCATATTCCCATAGGCCACAATCCTATACGTACTTACCTGGTAGTAAAAGCCTCATTGAACTCAACCTGCAGTCTTAATTTTTTGCTGGGAGTAGGGGAGGCAGCACTGCATCTGAAGGCCCGATCTACTGATTAATTGGGGGTGGGGGTGGAGGATTCTTTCAATTGCACAGAAGTGCTTTAGGTTATTCGGCCACATCAGCTGTTCAATTGAATGGTCTCCGCCTTCTTTTAGACTTGGAAAAAGACTGGTCCTTCAGCAGATTAAGTGCAAACTCAGAAGTGCATTAACTCCCTTTTTTCTTCTTTTTTTAATGAATTCTTTGGACTGAAGATTTCCGTTGATTTTTTTAATACTTGGGAAATGCTACCTGTGAGACGCTGTGTTCTTTTGGCAAACGCTCTCCAGTCTTCAGCTAATTGTTTGAAATGCTATTTTTGGCAGAGACCTTGGAACAGTTGGAGCCGTTGCTATCGACTGTGCAGGAAACGTTGCTTGTGCAACATCAACAGGGGGACTCACGAACAAACGCGTCGGCCGTGTTGGTGATACAGCGTGCATAGGTAGGGGAGTGTGATAAATGGAAGAAGAGCCAGCCCCTCCTTCCCTCCCTCTCTTTCTCATATAATATGTATGATATCAGTCAAATGCATGATAGCAAAGGCTGTGATCTAAAGAACCAGTATGACGGCTTGCCATTCCTATGGTAGCAGTTCCTGCTGCCAAAGAGGCAAGCCACTTTTAAAAAAATGGAACAGTGAAAGTGGGAAGTGCTGGTGCAGAAACAGCAAGCAAAGTATTGCGCTTGCAGTGACACTCCATGCTTGAATGCACATACAAACCCGAGTTTAGTGAATGGTATGTTTTCCTGAGATGATGGCTTTGTAACTTTTACATCCTGTGCAATATACTTCTATATAAGATAGGTAGGGAATGGAAAGACGAAGTATTTGGAGATTGCTTGGTTGAATACACTGTGTTTCTCTTGTAGAAACAGGCTTACAGTAGTTCTTGGGTGAGGAAGCAGCAAGGGGTGTTAAAAGGAGCCCAGGGTGTATTTATAGACACATAAGGAAATTTGCACTGAGAACCTTCACTTTCTGCCTCCACTTGAAATTCCAGGAAGATATCTATTTATCAGTTCATAGACTTTGAAGGGGGGGGACATTGCTTTTGTTTTAAATTCTACTGACATTCAGGCTACCAGCAATGATTACTTGTAGATTCAGAGCCAGTGTAAACTTAGCATGCAGATTGAAGGGCGACTTATTAGCAAATATATCATCTGCTTACTATGCAGCTGATCTAAACTTTAGTTTTGCAATTTGCAGGCTGAAAGTCAATAATGTGTTTGTAAAATACTTCTCCCCAATACCACCAAATAACAGGTCTTTGCTTAACTTTAGTAAATCTTCATTCATTTTGTTTAGACTGTGTTTTGTTTAAACAAGGAGGCATGTATGTTGGGTCTGGAGAAAGGACAATTTAAAAAGTAGATGATTGTCCAGAGTGCAGCACTCCTGAGATATTAGGAGCACCATGTTAACATTGTTCAGTCATTAGGATTCTCCTGTTAGAAGATTTTGCTTGGTAGTTCAGTGTATGCAGGCAACCCTCAATAGATTTGTTTCCCATCTTTCGAACACCATCCTTTCTTGATATGTTTTGAAGATTCTCCCAAATATTTAATAGCTCCATTAGCTATTGCAAGAGAGGAAACAATGCTCTTGATATCTATCCACAAGAAACATCTTAAGAGTTTATTCATATTTTTCTGTCTTGTCATCACCAGGTCTACCACTTGGCTAGCAAATCAGTGTGACAATTCCAACGTTTAGTTAAACTAACTAAATTCCAACGTTTAGTTAAAAGAGAAAATGAGTTCTGCTTAGTTGAAGTTCCTGTGGCTGCAGTGATGTCCGTTGTGGCTTACTTTTATGAGCTAACTCATCAATGTAGCAAGTAACCTCACCAGTGCTGCTAGCCACAGGGTGGTACAGCACTGATGACGTGTACCTACAATACTATCCCCTCAGCCCTCATAGAAACTTCATCTGAACACTAGTGGAACTATGGTGGTACCTTGACCAACTGGAATAGATATTTTGGTGGTCAAGTTACCCAGCAGTAATTTGACTTCAGGAGTAATTGACGCTTAACCCTTACCAATTAACAATGTCTTATCGAAGTGCAAATGAACCCTTGCTCCATATTATTAGTTAATTCCATTGATGTAAACACAAAGTGTACGCCACTTGGGTTCTTCTGGTTCACATAAGATGGGTTGCTTTTGTAACGGGCTTATGTACAATTGGATACATCCTTGTAGTTGATTTGAGATGTTGGGTACTGTAAATGCCAGCCCTTGACTTTTTCGCTTTTTGCTTTTTGATCAGGAAGTGGAGGTTATGCAGATAACAATGTTGGTGCCACTTCTACCACAGGCCACGGAGAGAGCATTATGAAAGTTGTTTTGGCAAGACTTATCTTATATCACATGGAACAAGGTAACGCCAAAGGTCTCAAAGAACACAGAACTGGTACTGTATTCCTGACAGATGTTGGTGGGAGTAGGTTGTGGTCCGTTATTTCAAAGTTGAGAACACATACTGAGAAGGTTATTTGAATAGTAGTCAAATGTTGTGATTGGTGGAGCGTTGTGTCCAGATGATTTAAACAATGAACCTTCTGAGGACTCAATTTGTGCACTGGAGCATTATTGTGCTGGTGTGCAATGAATAACAAACAAAAATTATTTCATAGTTGCATGCAACAAAGTGCTGATTGCTTTTAAAAGCTCAAGTACAAAAATACTATGGCATCTTAGCTGTTGCATACCAAAAAAAATATAGGCTTTTAACTGTTGAAGGAAGCGGGTTGCTGCTGATTAATCTTATAAAACCCTTTAAAGCACCACCAGTTTCTCTAACTTCTATGTTAAAAAGGAAGTCACGTGAATGAAAATAAGTAGGCTGGTCTATGTATTGATCTGTGTATATTAAGTAAAAGTGTGACTATGGTGAATAGCTGGCAACAAGGTGTTCATGTGGCTGTAATATAATCAGGCTATGGATGACTCTAGAGAGCTTTGCCTTCTATGTTATCCAAACTCTCGATTTATATTACAGCCTGTAAACATAATCAGCTGACCTACTTCTCCTGAATACACTTTCAGCTGCCAGCGTGACCAGACCACCTTCTTTATTCTAAGCTGTAGTTGCAGACTGCAGATCTGTAGGATCGCCATTTAACTTCTGACACAAAACTTCACAGAATTTTAGATTCATATATGTATAGGAACTGTTAAATGGAAAAAGGTGGATTGTATTTAAAAAGTTCCAGGGAGGTTATCTGCAAATCTCTGGTGTGTAAATATCATGGCACAGGGATCTTTCGCCTTTATTTCAGCGTCCTTAACAAATGGCTCTGACTTAATCTACTGATAGAAAGAGTAACTGTATGAATCTGGTTTTGGGGTCAAATGCACGCCAAGAAAGCAGTGAATATACTCAGGGAAAGACATTAAGCCGACACCATTTTCAAGTAAGGAATCATGTCTTTATTGAGATACTTCACTTTTCCAGCTGAACACTGTAGTTGCAAAGAAATCATCAGGGCCAACAAAATGCAATAATATAAAGGACAAGCACATACAAAAATGGTATGTGGGATCCGATTGTTTATGTTTAAAAACATAAACAATATATTGCTCCATTACACGTGTAACGGGGGAATAATCATGAAATGTGAATTACTTGCAACAACAAATCGTACAGAACTTGCAACCGCAGTGTGTGGGTTGTTTAACTTTCAAACAATATAGGCATCAAAGCAAGCAGTGTCTACTCTACTACACTTGAAAACCAAAAAAGTACCATTGGCATTTGGAAATGTAGATGGAGGTCACAATTGTCCATACCACCTTTAGTCTTATTAAAATAAAGAATAATCTCATTCTTGTAGGCACTGAAGAAAGGGGAATCTACAGTTGATTACATCCTTGCACTCTTACTTGATTTTGGAAATGTGCACAGTAGCTTTCAGCCCCTCCTAACCATGCTACATAATACAGGCTGCACAGTACTACAAATGAAGAGCAGGTGCTCCATTGAAGGGTAGAAACTGAATGATCCTTTTTGCAATAGTTGGAATGTCTAAGCGTTATTATGGCAGCTGTTGCCTGGATGGAAATAATCCTTCCTGTTAGTGTTTATAAAGGCTGGGCTTTGGTTTCTAAGTATGAGAATAGTTTCCATTCTGGGGTATCTGGGTTTCGTTTTTATGAAGAGGAAGGGCAAAATCTTAAAGCAGTTGTTATGCTTGTCTGAGTTACAATATGACACCTGATGCATTTGTAATACTTAAGGCCAAGCAATATACAATGCACCGGTGCATCTGAGATTATAAATTTTGGATAACGACATGAATTTTATTTGGCTTGTTTTCTATGCACTTGCACACAATATTGGTTTTGTTTACAGGGCATCATGTCATCTTTAAAACTGATTAAATGTTACTGCTGTCTCTGATGACATGCTTAAATTGTACACTTTAACTAAACAATTTCTGAAGGTCTCAATTTGTGAACCTAGCAAAAGCATTTATAGATATATATAAAACAACAGTGACAAAATAATCCCACAATGATACTTTGGTTTGTATTGGGATGCAATGATATCATAAACCCTGGTGATAAAGATTATCAATGTCCTTTGAAGTCTTTTTTTGCCAATTTACCAACAACTAAAACAAATCCATATATAGGAGGCCACATCTGAAGACCGGACAAAGCACAGAATGGTTTCTATGTTGTTGTGCCCCCATGATACAATTAGGCCCATCAGTTGTATCTATCACCTTTTATTTCCCTTTCTTTTTAGCAAAGGGAAGAAATAGAAAGTCATTTGTGGTATTCTGTCAATCATTGCAACAGCTGGCCAATGGAACTCAGTTGTAGAAAGGCTGTGGAATCTCCTTCATTTTAAGGTATTTAATAAGAGGCTGGAGGAATGATTCTCAGGAATAGCAAGGTATAGTGAACATAGCTAGCATTTGGACTAGGGGGCCATAAACCATCTGGCTTTGATTCTGTAAGTTGGTGTGCTATTTGCAAAGGGAGTTTTGCAACGTCTTGTTGGAGAGGGGTCAGGAATTCTCTGATAATTCTTTATTGGCTGTTGGGATCCAAAAGCTTTCTTAGATTTATACAAGGGGATTTGGTTATCTCCGTAGAATTCCCCCCCCACACACACACATACAAAATCCTGTTTTAACCTGTGTTTGAAACACTTGTTTCAAAAGAAGCTTGGTAGGCCACTGTTTGAGTAAAAAACAAACCTAATGACCTCTTATACTTATGGAGCTACTCACATACTTACTTGGATCATGCCCATCATCTTTAAGAGATATTATATGGATGAATTGTAGCTGATGCAAAAGCCTGTTATCGGCTAATCTGGAAAGATTCACGGCCACTCCTGAATTGGTTTTGCTCAAAATTATTTAATTTCTCATGTGTTTTTGAACTCTTCCCCCCCCCCCAGGAAAATCACCAGAAGATGCTGCTGATGCTGCCCTAGATTGCATGAAAACTAGAGTCGGGGGATTGGGTGGGGTCATTGTGATCAGCAATTCAGGAGACTGGGCTGCACGATTCTCCACCCAGGAGATGTCCTGGGCTACAGTCAAGGATGACCAACTGCACTGTGGCATTCATGCTGGGGAGTGGCATACACAACCTGCCGAAGAAGCTATTGGCTCCCTGGGATCCTAAGCAGAAGTGAAGGAAGTGGAAGTAATGCAGCACAATCAAGATTATAGACCTTTGTCGGAAACTGAATCTGTTATCCCCTTTCTGAAAGGACCTTCCCACCAAATTCCAGTTCAGATATTCATAGTGCTGGTCTTTTTGCAGCCAAGCTAAAATCTAGAAGGAGACATAGTGGACTTAAGGATGGCTTTTGTGAGCATATATAAGCTATCCAAAGGTTTGGTTTCTTAGTCACAAAACTGAATTGCAGAAAAGTGACTATGCACATCTTATATTGAAGGCAGCTTCTCCTATAATGTAATTATGCTGGGAAACCAGTGTCCATAATAGACCAAAAGTAGTCTGGTGTCCCAGATCACAGTTTTGTTTTTATCTTATGTGCCCATGTCATAATCCTCTGTATCCCTCCATCATGCCTCCCTTGAACTGCTCACCTGGGCTGCCTGCCTGCCTGTATCTCTGCCCTCTGGATCTCTCCTACCCACCTTTCCCGGGCCACTTGCCTAGGTCATCATCCTGCCCATCTTCCAGTTCCCTCGCCTGGGCCTGCATCTCCATCCTCTGGATCCCTTCTACTCGCTTTGCATTGGCCGTCCACACTGCTGCTTGTAATGCCACTTGTCTGTTTATGGAAGACAATCTTACTCGGCTACGAGTGACCACAGAAGAAGAAGAAGAAGAAGAAGAAGAAGAAGAAGAAGAAGAAGAAGAAGAAGAAGAAGAAGAAGAAGAAGAAGAAGAAGAAGAAGAAGAAGAAGAAGAAGTGAACTGCAGCATGATAACATCCCCCCTGTGGTTTTATTTTTATATACTGGAGAGAAAATCTTAGAGTTGGAAGGGACCTTGAGGATCATCTAGTCCCATGTTCTGCTCATTTCAGGAGCATTTGTTATGTAAACTTTGAGAAGAACTGGGATGATCACAACCATAGGTTACTCCCAAATGCTGTAACTGAAATATTAAGAAATTTGCTTACATTTTTTCCCTACTTACAGTCAGTACAGAAAAGAAAGTAGGGACATAATAATTCTCATGTTTAGGGAAACATGCAAAAGAATTAAAAGTTTTGTTTTGAGATAGCAGACTTCTTGAATAGATTTCATTTGATTGTATGACAAGTCAAGGGCTAAGTCAAATAATATGATAGGTGTCTTTCTTGAAGTAGTATATTAATTGCAAGAATAAGCTGCTGTGCATAAAGTTGCACTAGTGTTTATATGGTAATATGTTTTTTGAGGTACTTATAGTACCGAAATAGAAATTTACAGAGTGAAATGTATTTTCTCATGGTAATACTTACAAGGAAGATGCTTCATTTTTAGGCAAGGTATTTGTAATTTTATCCCTTGCTTTTCTTTTTATTCTTTTCATGCTAATGTAATCCAGTAATTTAAGTCTTATTTAGATATTGCCTTGATCCCATACCACTTTTTCCATCTGGGAAATAATCAATGCTATGTTGATGCACAACATGTTCTTATGAAAATAAATGCCAATAAAATCTAGTACGGCATATCTTAAAAGTAGACTACTCATGCGTGCTTTATGGCTCAAGTGTATTGTTTAGCAAATCAAATTTCCATTAAATGACACACACACACACACACACACACACACAACATTTTCTTGCAGAACAACAAAAATAGATTCAAGTTTACTGTTGATAAGCCTTTCACAGAAGCAAAAATAATACTGTGATTTTAAAAAATGAATATTTACAGCACATGGCTGGAGGACTCCTTTTATCTGTGAAATATTAACAGCCATCTCTTTGCGTAGCAGATTCCCCCCTCCCACTCTATTAAAATATTCATTTTTAAAATTAAGGCAGTGATTTTAATTGTAGAACCTGTGGTGTGCCAGTTCATACTTTTAACAGGATATCCTCATAACGGGAGAACATACCTTTCCTTGCCTTTGGATTTGTTCAACCTTGAGAGGCACAATTTTAACATAATATGAGTTGGAGGGCTCCTTCCAAATTGCACTAAAACAAATAAACATGATACCTCTAATTAGGGAGGTGCCTCTGTCGCGCCTTTCAAGATCCAGCCCTGTCAGACTTGCGTCACATCTCCCAAACAGTCACATCCTCCCTAGTGACAATGCCTAATGAATTCCTAGGACAGGCCATTCCTTACATTCATTTAACTTGGCAGTCATCCAGCTTGGTTGCTGTTGTGACTTCTTGGCTTGACTTGCATTCCCTCCCTGCAAAAGTCCAGCTTCCTGTCTATCCACATAGTTGAGACCACAGTACACAAAATATCTGCATGTCACCCCCCTTGGGATACTTGCCTTTTCTTGCCCTTGTTTCCTTCTTTATCTGCCCCTTCCCCTTTCCTCCCTTTTCACAGCAACTTGCTTTTAAACCTTGGAAATATTGCAAAAGCAGTATCTGGCATGCTGGTGTGGGCGGGCGAGTTCCATATTGCTGTGTCTTGCTGCATTCTTTAGTCAGTGTTCCATGGCAGAATGCCATTTCACTCATGGTTTAGAAAATAAAACATTGCATAGAGGTTGATTTTTTTCCTTAAATTTCCCACTGGCCAATATATAGGTGGAGGGAAATCCTCACAAAATAATTAGGAGGAGAAAAATGTATTTCTGATTCCCTCTGCCCTGCTCACACACCCTCCCCTCCCCAGTTTTCACATGTCTTGGCTCTGCCTCTTTGCTGCTGGATTCTGTACTATTGTCAGATTTTTGCCTTTTAAGACTTAGGAGACTTAGGATATCACCAGGATTTGCTTTGGAGTCTCAGGCTTTGGGATCGAAGACTTGGTAACCCTGTTCATGAGTGAATTCGCAAGATACTTCATTTTTGTTTGATTTATATGACAAAATTCAGTGGGTGGTTAATTAATAAATAATTCCTGGTGCGTCTCAGATTGTACTGCTGTTTTCGCAACATCACAATAGGTACAAAGGTAAGGAAAAGAGAAGAGGAGGGGAAATCCTATACATGTTTTTGGACATATCTAATGAGTTCCCTGGTGTTCTGAAGTTCCTAAATCTATTGGCAGGTGGATTAGGAGCTGACTTGACTCAATAAGCATCCCAGGATTACCCTTTCTCCTGAACTTTCTGGATTCAAACTGTATTTGATTGCATTGCAGATCCCCCCCCCTTCAAAAGTCCCATTTTATTTTATTTTTGCACTTACCGATGAATTATCAGCGCCTTGCTGTGTTGTAAATAAAATGTATGCATCAGTTCTTGAGCTCACACTTCTGACCCTTTATCTGTACGGCTTCACTTAGAGTTTAAACCATGTAATGCGTTGTAGCATGCAGCTCATTAAGTACTTGGGTGCACTCAGACATAAAGAGCATTGCCCATTATGCATGACTGGCAACATAGCAAGCTATCTGCTTAGCAACACCGACCCTCACCCGTTGTTCCAGTGTGGAGGACCTTGCTGTATATTTTGCATAATTCCAGTTTAATTGGAATAGTTATGGTGTGGAGTATGAACTAAAGCACAGCCAGTGGTCATCCTCCATTACTTGGTGGCAATAGATCATTTAGACTTTGTGTTTATTGTGCATTCATGACAACATCTGGTTATGGCCCAAAGTATACAGCAGACTTTATTGCTGTTTTAATATTTTCAGTGGTGGGCTGGATTAGGGCCAGCAAATGTGAGTCTGAATCTTGGCAAGATGGAGGCCCTGAGGGTGGGTGGCTCCCAAGTCAGGATCATTGGTCAATTGCCTGCTTTGGACAAGGTCATACTTCCACTGAAGGATGGGGTTTATAGTCTAGGGGTGCTCCTAGATCCAACTCTGTTGCTAGAGGCCCAGGTGACCTCAATGGCTATGAGCTTCCACTGATAATCCCATTTTTTGACTGGGATAACCTGATTACCGACAATCATGCACTGGTAACATCCAGATTAGATTACTGCAATGTGCTGCCTGTGGGGCAGCCCTTGATGTTGGTCTGGAGGCTGTAGCTAGCGCACTGGGGCGGGCTGTATTGCTCCCATGTGTTACACTCCTACTACAGATTTCCACCAGCTGCCAATTAGCTACTGGGCTAAATCAGCTAGGAATCTTGCCCTTAGTGTGGTAGAATGTACTCTTCGGAATTCCCTTCTGTTACGTAATAGACCATTCTCTTCCATCATGCCTTTTAAGTGGATATCTTTATTCCAGTCCGCATCTGCATTGGAACTATTTTAAACTTTTTATATACGGAATTGTTTTTAATTGTTTTTACTTTTTTGTTTTGTTTCATAGATGTAACTGTTTTGTTTTTATAATTGTATGTTTTATTGTTATAACCTCTCATGCAGGCATAGGCAAACTCGGCCCTCCAGATGTTTTGGGACTACAACTCCCATCATCCCTGACCACTGGTCCTGTTAGCTAGGGATGATGGGAGTTGTAGTCCCAAAACATCTGGAGGGCCGAGTTTGCCTATGCTTGCACTCATGGGACCCTATGGTAAAGGGCAGGTAAAAAGATAAAATCTAATAAAATCAATCAATAATGAAAATCAAAGCTGTACCTCAGCATCTCCTATGTTGCTAGAGGAAATAATTGGATCTTTGCAGAAAGCTAAAGTCATTACAGTAGCTTGCAACCTTTCACAAACATGTAGAAACTGGATGTTCAGAATCTTAGAAACTAATGAAATAGGGAGTTACAGTGTTCCCTTTAACTCAATCAATGGAAAGTTGCTTTAGCATCTATAGGTAGTATTTCTTTAGCTTTAAAATTGAGATTGATTCCACAAATATTGATGTTCTGAGCATTTTGGATCCCACAGCACCTTCATAGGAAGGAATTGGCTAGTTCAGATAGATGACAGGACTGAGACAATAAATGGGTGAAGCCTCCCCTTTAGGACTATATCAACTCAAACTAGAAGACAAATGCTCACACTTGTACAGTAGTGGTATTTAACTTTGAGAAGAGTCTCACTCATTTTTAAACCATCTGTGGCAACCTGTTGGAAGGGCTGCCCAGATTTGGGAACTTACCACCATATGCGGTGGAGTCATAAAAGGTGAAAACATTATGGGTTGCAATGTTACCCCACTTAGCGTTCTTGACATTGATGTGGCTAATGCAGGCCTAAATTGCAAAGAATTGAATCGGCCACTTTTTAGTGGCAGCACGTGTAGTGAGAACCCTGGCCTGAAAAACACTAGAAGGAATTTATATGGACAGGTGGTATGGACAGGTATGGCAAATTGTCATCTTGGAAAAGTTGAGCCATGTTATGAAGGTGTCTTGAGGACAAAGTAAACATGAGAAATATTTGGTGGTTGGGCAGAATGTTATTGTGTACACAAACCATTGGGAACACGGGCAGCCATTTGGCCATTTGTTCTGTTTTTGAAATGGATAAGTAATGAAAACGCTGCAAAATGACTGCGAAACTTTGGCACTTGTTTGGAGTGAATTGGACAACGTTGGATTTCTGGGTGTTAATAGTTTTGATGTATCAATTACTCTGTTTGGGTAAAGGTAAAGGGACCCCTGACCGTTAGGTCCAGTCGCAGACGACTCTGGGGTTGCGGCACTCATCTCGCTTTACAGGCCAAGGGACCCGGTGTGCAGCTTCCAGGTCATGTGGCCAGCATGACTAAGTCACTTTTAGTGAAAATAGCCTGTTCCAATAGTATGGGGAAAATAGAATGTGTTTTTGAATGAGAAACTTTAACTTTTATTTCTCAGTGTCTCTCCAAACTAGAAAAAAATGGGAAAGGGAGAGGAATGGTTGCCATTGCCCTAATTTTCAAGTGTGTGTGTGTGTGTGTGTGTGTGTGTGTGTGTGTGTGTGTGTTTGTAAATTCCTCCCTTGGGCCTTCAGAATGACATTTGACTGCATGAAATAGGCATTTATATGCATAAATGCTGAATTAGCATTTGTAAAAAAAGGATTTGTAAAAGAAGCCTCTTGAAACATCTACATTTCAAACTAAGATAGACGGTGGCAGAATTGTTGAAGAAGCTATTGCATTGTAATCATCTGTGAATTAAGAATAGTCACAAAACAGCTATGATTTCCATTTATTTAACAGCCTTCTTGCTAGCTTCAAATGGAACAATGTGTAAAATAAAGTAAAAAGTGGTGACTCTTCATTTGTTTCATAAACAGGTCGAACAGTTGTGTGTGTGTGTGTGTTTAAAAAACTGAAACAAAACCCCTGCTACATGCAGTAGCTTTATGTTTGTTTGTCTGAGAGCCAAAAAGCTGCTAGGCGTACTGAATTTGTGACCACCCGAAAAGAAGTTTCCTTAGCAATTACAGGCATGTGAAACTCAAAGCTTCCTTTCCTCCTCATGTGACCTTTTCCCCAACCAGTTCAATAGCAATGAATTCCAAGCACCCACGGCGTTCATGAATTGATAAACAATGCTTTGTCAAGTAGCCCAAGCATTTCTGCCTTCATTACTGTGAAATTAGAGTTTTATTCTCTCTCCTACACCCTTCCAGACTGGTCCACAAGTGCATTTTCTTTTGAAATCAAATAGCACCAAGCATGCAAATACTGTATATGTGTGGGAAATGTCCAAGCACGTGGGGCCTAAAAGTGCCAAAACTGCTAGCTTGATTGCGCCTCTGCTGTTTCTTATCAATCGCTTGGCATGTGCTCCATCCTCTCCTGTGCAACATTCAAAGTCAACATAGAACTAAGCTGCTGGTGGAATCTGTCTTGTCTTGCCTATGCGAAGTGGATAGAGCACAGCTGGTGCTGCAGTCACTTTGCCCCCTGTGCTTGTAAGTAACAGACCTTGCATACTCCACAGGGAAGAAACGATTGGTTGCTGAAGAAATAGCAGCAACTACTTTCAGAACAGCATTTCTCCTCCTACAGCAGCATTAATAGTTAAAGGGTTTCATGGTAGGACACTTGGGTCCTGCACTGCACTGCTTCGATTTAAATTTAACTTCTTTGCTTGAAAAGGCAACTCCAGTTCACAGATTAACAGAAACAAAATACAGGCTTGGGGGGTGCAGTTTGTCTGAGGCTTTTATTGGAGATCCCTGTTAGATAGATATTTAGAGCTAAGTCTCCACTGCACTAGACATCTAACGCAGTATCCTACCATTTTAAATGGACACGGCTTCCCCCAGAGAATCCTGGGACCTGTAGTGCATTAAGGCTGTTGAGACCCAGGCCACTAGGCTTTGTAATATTTAGTAAGCTGTGCTGGAAAGTGGCGTATGAAATAAGGAGCGGAGTAATCACCTGCTGAACTGTTTGCTTTACATGCAAGGTGTGCTACACTTTAAAAAGGTACCTTATCATAGAATCATAGAGTTGGAAGAGACCACAAGGGCCATCCAGCCCAACCCCCTGCCAAGCAGGAAACACCACCAAAGAATTCTTGACATATGCCTGTCAAGCCTCTGCTTAAATACCTCCAAAGAAGGAGACTCCACCACACTCCTTGGGAGCAAATTCCACTGCCGAACAGCTCTTACTGTCAGGAAGTTCTTCCTAATGTTTAGGTGGAATCTTCTTTCTTGTAGTTTGAATCCATTGCTCCGTGTCCGCTTCTCTGGAGCAGCAGAAAACAATTTTCTCCCTCCTCTATATGACATCCTTTTATATATTTGAACATGGCTATCATATCGCCCCTTAGCCTTCTCTTCTCCAGGCTAAACATACCCATGTTTTATAAAAGACAATTTTTGTCTTATAAAAGACAAAAATTGGGGATCATCTTATACACGGGTGGTGAGTGCACAGGGGCTCACGTTCAGGCTCTGGTGCAAGTAGTAGGCTCAGGTTTTGGGCTCTCACCCGATTTCTTAATTTGGGGTTCAAATTTTCTGTCTTATACACAGAAAAATATGGTACTCATATTTTCTCCCTTCATAAGAACAGAAGGTAGGTTCAGAAGTTACCATGAAGATGATGGTTGACCAGGTTGTGCATATGTGGATGACAGAATAGCTGGAAGTAGAGGAGAGATGAAGGGATGCGGGTGGCGCTGTGGGTTAAATCACAGAGCCTAGGGCTTGCCGATCAGAAGGTTGGTGGTTTGAATCCCCACAACGGGGTGAGCTCCCGTTGCTCGGTCCCAGCTCCTGCCAACCCAGCAGTTCGAAAGCACGCCAAAAAGTGCAAGTAGATAAATAGGTACCGCTCCGGCAGGAAGGTAAACGGTGTTTCCATGCGCTGCTCTGGTTTCGGTGTTCGGTTGTGCCAGAAGCGGCTTAGTCATGCTGGCCACATGACCCGGAAAAACTATCTGCGGACAAACGCCGGCTCTCTTGGCCTGTAAAGCGAGATGAGCGCCACAACCCCAGAGTCGTCTGCGACTGGACTTAACTGTCAGGGATCCTTTACCTTTAGAGGAGAGATGGGAGCTGAGGGTGTCAGAAGTATAGGGAACATAGGTTGTATGGCAGAGGAGGAGCTAGAATCTGTGAAAGTGGTGGAGAACAGGAGTGGAGGCAATGGCTTTAGGATTTACAGAAGCATCGGAGAGTGGGATGGAGTCAGAGCAAGACCCTGCTGAGGTAAGGGGACCCCTGAACATTAGGTCCAGTCGTGACCGACTCTGGGGTTGCGCGCTCATCTCGCATTATTGGCCGAGGGAGCCAGCGTACAGCTTCCAGGTCATGTGGCCAGCATGACAAAGCCGCTTCTGGCAAACCAGAGCAGCACATGGAAACACCGTTTACCTTCCCGCTGTAGCGGTTCCTATTTATCTACTTGCATTTTGAGGTGCTTTTGAACTGCTAGGTTGGCAGGAGCTGGGACCAAGCAACGGGAGCTCACCCCGTCACAGGGATTCGAACCGCCGACCTTCTGATCAGCAAGCCCTTCATATTCCAAAAAGTGAAAATCCGGACACAAAAGTTGTTGAGAACATGCTTGTATGTGTGAAGGATGACATTAATGTGTTGGGAGTTTTTTGTGCTGATAGTGCAGAATGACACTTCAATCTATCAATTGTCTGGTAGAATTTAATAACATGTGACTCGTGTTCTTCATGGAGAAACATGCAACCCTCCTCTCTTCTGAGCCTGTATTACTAATACCTAAAGAAACAGCTCACACAAAGCAGCCTCTTTCCCTGTCATGTTTCTTTTAAAAGAGCTATTGTTAAAGTGCTTCATTCTGGAGCGCTTTGATTGTTGTGTTATGTACAGAACACACTGTAATTAATTTAACAACAGGTCCTTTGAAGGTCAAATTGCCACTTTGAATATCAATGTGTCCAATGTACTGAATGCATTTAGGGGCACTCTTTGTATCTTGCACCTCTCCTGAAGTGTCTGATATACTGGTATATATTGGGTCACTTGTGGGGCAGTTGACCAGGGATATTCAGTTTTCTTAAATGCAGTTTTCATATTTCACAATGATTTGCAAAAGTAACACACAGTAGACATAAGGTAACACAACAGTAGACAAATTATGCTTTTGGATGACACAGAATAGACAAAATTATGCAAATTTATTTTTATTTATTAAGTTTGTATCCCACCCTTCCTCCCACAGGAACCCAGGGTGGCAAACAAGTCATAGAACAATAAATACGATTCCAGTACAGATGCAGATGGGGAAAGCTCTCTGTTGAAAAAGCTTGTTGAAAGAAGTTGGTGTTATGAGTTTGGAGGTGCTAGACTCACCAAAAGTCCTGGGTACAGTAGGGGTTAGAATTTAATCAATACGTGGGGTTTTAAGCGGGTTGCCAGACACAGGGTTTAGTGAGTGTTAAAATATAAGACTAGCCAGTTTCCCATAAGGAACCATTAATGTAGGCAATGCTTTGTAATGGTCCTTTGGCAAATCAAAGCCCCTGTGCCAGATGGCTTTTTGGAGGGGCTTCCAGATCTGAGTTAGTTAGAAAGACAAAGACCAGGGTTTGATGTGGAGCAGGGTTTTCAGTATTGGTCTTGATGTGAACTGAAGGGGAAATGTAGCAGTCTGTGAAAGTCAGCAAGTTGCAGTGTCACATCCATGCCTGGTGTCTGTTTGGATCCAAGGCTGCAGCTATGGGAGGAACCAGAACTTCTTGGGTTGTTAATGCTATGAACCCCTCTATCACAGGCTCAGGTTGTATATATGTGAAGGAAACCATATAACCTAAAGACACCACAGCCTCCGCTGTGCCTCATTCCCATAAGGAAACATGGACCCTGAGTAAGCATGCCTGGAATCCCTGAAATCTCACATTGCTCAGAGATTGGGGTGGCATGCAACAGTGGTGGTCTTGGGTATGATGTCAACATACTAAATATGTTTGTGTGTAGTATTTATCCCTTTTAAAGGCACATAGTACTAATACGTACAATGCTTGTTTTGTTAAAATTTTTGACAAGAAGTATAATCTCTGGCGGGAGTCCAGTCATTTTTTTCCTGACCATAAGATCTCTGCTTTGCTGCTTTCTTGAATACAGAACTATGCTTGTCCGACTCATAGTCATAACAAAAACAGCTTCATTTCCAAAAGTCTGAAAGTGAGTATTTGTGTAAACAGAAATATTGCATCAACTGTTTTAGGCCCATGAAAAGTGGGAGACTATATATAGCATGTGACTTTGCTGATTAATATTTATATGCAAACATACTTTGCAAGACAGTACCAACATGACAGGGGAAGACTGCTTTGGGTTAAAGACTACCAGTGACAATATGCAAGCAATGTTTTTGAACTAGTCCCAAGGTCACCTTTATGAACCTTGTTTTATCCCAAATGGGGTCCATATGGACTATTTTTCCTCTCTGCTTTCATTTTAATTATGTAGACACTGTTTTAAACAGTGACCATTGTTTCCTCTTAGTTATTTTGTCTGGAAATATACCAAATATTGCCAGATATTCCAAATATCTACTGGAGAATTTTCAGAGTGTACTGTAAGCAGGTGTACTTAGTCCTCTTCAAATGAACATACAGTATAATAGATACAAAGCATACACCCAAGAGTGTTTGGGGTTCCAACAATGCATACAGATTTGTCCAGGGATGCAGACATATAATGTTCTGGTTAAGGGTATTCTAATGTGGAAATAACCATAATCCAGTAGTCACCAGTTCTGCAAACATTTTTTTTTGGGGGGGGGGGAGGCTGGTAATTGTGGGAGTGCAAGTGCTCTGGAGATCAACCTGTAAAACTGAAGAAACTGATACTTTTCAAATACCATCCAGTGTCTTTTGCTCATTAGTAGTGTAATGTATGCAGTCTTAATTAAATCTATTCAAGTTTGCGTACTGAATCAGAACAAGAGTGTATTTCCTTTCCTGGCCTCCTACGCAGCAACTCTGATGCAACTTGTATGCCTAGTTTTTCAAAAGTCTTGTTTAACCACTTCTTACCCTTTTGTTCCAGTTTTTCCTCACTGCACCATCGCTGTGAAACACTTAGTGGAGGATGAATTTTATTCACAATTCATGTATATATGCATGTGAGCTCAAGTCCACTGCCTACTTTGTATTTGGGTGGTGACTTTTGGTGGCAAATATATCATCACTTCTTCATCTCGTTGCTGCAAAGATTTTAAGTAGCTTATGGCAGATTTTATTAAGTAACAACTTGTTAATTAAGGAAAGAATAAAGCTTCTTAGACATGGAAAGTTCCTTGCTGTCTAACATATTAAAGGACAGGTCACTCCGCTTAATATTCTACCATTCTAATTTCTGCGACATTACTGTAATAATAAATGATGATTACAAACTTGAGAAACAGCAAATTCAATACTAACTTGTACTTAGAGTGTTGTACACAAGCTTTACTTATTACAAATACAAACTCAGCTGTTGGTTCTGTGAACAACAATTTGCATGGATTCTGTCAAGTTGTTGAAGTTTACTGTCATGGAAACAAATCCTATAGCTTTGGAAGACGGAAGTCAAGATCAAATAATGTGTATTCAGGCAATAAGAGGTTTCAAAATGTTTGATAGTTTGGCCATATGAACCATTGTTCCACTTTCCTCTGTTGGTTTGATGTATACTACTAACACCCTCTTCACTCACAACTCCAGCCATATGAGTGCCACTTTCCCATAGTGCCCTCTCATGTAACTGAGATATGTTTATGACTGTTGCAATCATGTCAGATTTTCCACACCGAATTAACATCCTATCAGGACTGTGGGTAATACCCACATGATCTGGACTGCCCACATTTGCTGGATTTACACATACTACAGCCACAGAAAGAACCACAATGACCTGATTTGCACAAGGCACCAAACCATGTTTTATTAAACAATGGTTTATCAAACCGTGGTTTGCCTGAATTCTTTAATGTTTAATGCCAACAAACCACAACCTGAAGCTATGGTTTGCTGTTGGCTTGTGAACCTTGGTTTAACTGGGTTGGTGTTATGTGTGGTCTTGGCACACTTTGTTAACTACAGTATTTGTTTGGCCAGCCAGCCACAGATGTTTTCCAAGGTACAAAAGCATAAGGCAAGAGCACAGTAGTTGGAAAGCAAACCAAGCTTTGGAGATGCAAACTGTGGTTTGCTAGCAGTATGTGCAATCCACGTCAATGGGTTAGCATGTTTTATGCATCCAAGTGAGTGAGGAGGGGCTCAATCTGTCTTAGATATCTACTGCAGTATGTTTGGTACCATAGTAGCAATTTGTTATCAGTACCAATAATGTTGTCAAATGTTTATGCACAGAAGCTTGGTGCCTTTATCAACCATATGAAGGTTCATACCAACTACTTTCCCCTCCCTACAACTCCATATTAAACCATTTGTTACGTCCTCCCCTTAAAAAACAAGCAACACGTTTCCCTACACAGTGAAGAGCACGGTGTAAATATTTGGTGGTTTTTGTTTTGTTTTAAAAATGATTTAGTAAATATACCCACTGCATATCTACTTAAATTGTTTAGTGAACCACTCAGTGTCACAAAGGCAGTTTACTCAGATTCTGCAAAACAGCATACTCAATATCCCAAAAGATCAAAATATTTATTAGAATTTCAAGGGGTGGGAGTGGGGAAGAACCTAAATTGAATTACAGAAGTTAAAAAAATAAAATAAAATTAATCCCACACTCACTCAGATTTTGTCATTCATTATACATTCCTCATTCTCCATTTGCCACGAAATTCTCAACTGTTCAGGACAGCTTTAATCAACCTACTACACAAAATCCAGATTTAGGGGAAGCGGCTAATTTCTGTCTTGCACAACTAAGCACATCTCTTAACTTACTTCCTCGACCCTTATTCAACACCCTTTCCTCTACCCTTAAGAAGATAGTAAGATCAAAGACCCGCGTAACAACACAACGGGTTTCAGTAGGCACACGTTCTGTCTGAAGCCAGACGTTCTTGCAGCTCCTCACCCTCATTACATTCCAGCCGTGTCCTTTATTCGCCCGCGCGCGCACCCACCCGCTCTGCCCACCGAAAGCATTTCCAAAATAAATACCGCCACAATCAGCAACTAGTACGGCGGCGGCCGCCTTTCTCTGAGCCTCTTCCACAGCTGCTCGACCCTATTAGACCACCGCGGCGGGAAGAGTTCCGAATGGAACAAGAGAAGGGAAGAGTGAACATTCTATTCCCTTTCCTACTGGTCCGCGGCGGCGGGACTCTCCGGGCTCCCGACGTTTCATTGGCTAACGCGTTCCTCTTCTTCCCACCCTGGAGCTAATTGGTGGAGCTTGAGCGTGGAAAGGATGGAATCCCGGGTACGAGGCGTGCATATGTGTATGTGTGGAGGGCTCGGGGTGCAAAGCAGAAACTGCCCCTCCCTGTTGGTCATCACCTGCAACAAATACATATATACACATACACATATATGTATATTCTCACACACACATTCACATATACATATATATATGGGTTATGTATAATGTATATGTATGGGTTGGGATTGGGAACGACTTTTAACAGGGCGCGCGCGCGCGCACAGACGCACTGTGCCTGCGTGAAGGCGCTTCTGTGTACACCCGGGAAGGCGCGGGTGTTTGGAGGGAGGGCGCTGTATTTTCTTTGCACTGCTACGCAGGGCTCCCTCTGAAGGGGATTCGCGGCTGAAACTGAGGGAGTTGCAGCTGTCAAGGGGAGGTGGAGAAGGGGAAAGGGGGGGGGGGTCCTGTAGTTGAAGCAAGAGAAACAAAGAACATGGCGAGGCATTACAAGCAAAGCGAAGAAGAGGTGGAGTCTGAGGTGACGGGAACCGAGTTTCTTCCCGCCCCTTGGGAAGCAGGCAGGCGGGGGGAGAGGAGAAGAAGGGAAGGCAGTCGGAGGGGAGGACCGTGGCAACCCGGCGGGGCTCCCGGATGAGGAACAGCGAGCAGGGGCGAGTTTTGTTTGTGGCAGTTTCGGGAGGAGGAGAAGGGGGCTGCACGTGACGCGTTTCGCGCTCAAGTTGCGCGATTTGTTTCATTTCTCCTTAAGTGCAACAACTGCAAATAAGAGTGGGAGGGAGCGCACCAGGATCCGTCCCTTGCGGAGAAGAGACTGAGGCTTGTTGCAGCCGTCCTCCTCCTCCCCCTCCTCCCCCTCTTGGCTGTGGGGGAAGAAGAGCGTTGTGGGGCGAGCGGGCGGAGTGGACCCGGCATGCCAAGGGGACTCTGCAGGAGCTTCAGGAGCCTCAAGTCGGGCAGAGAAGCGCGGGGCGGACTGGGTGGCGTCGTCGGGCTGCCCCGCCTCTGCTGCCCCGCCGGGACCAGCGGGGTTGAGCGCGAAGAACTACGCCGCAGGTGGAAGGAAGGCTGCCGCCGCCGCCGCCTTTCTCCTCCCGAGGGAGGCCTCTCTGTGCCGTCCGGGAAGATGCTTTTGGAGGAAAGAGGCCGGTCGCCGGACTTCTGTTCCTTTGCTGCGTGGCGCTGCAAGCCGTAGGGGCTGGGAAAGTCGCCTTTTTCCTTGCGCGCGGGTGCCGAATAGCCCGCGCCTTGCTACGAGCAGAAGGCGAAGGAGCAACGTTCCCGAGCTGCATTTTTGTGCGGGACAAGACTTCCCGGGAGCTTGTGTGGCTGCGAGGGGTGGCGGGAGACGGAGCTCGGGTGCCCTCCTCTTTCGAAAACTAACTTATAGTTGATCTGGAGAGAAGAGGAGGAAACATCATCGCTTTCCCTCCCTTCTTTCTGACTGCTCTTAACTTAGGACCCAAATAGCAACTGTGGATCGCAAGCAGGGAGAGGTATTAGCAAAGGGATAAAGCAAATCATGTCCCCTTCCTGAATAGTAGTAGATCAAGCGGGAAGGCTCGAAATGACTAACCTTAAGTTTGTTTTGTTGTTGTTACAGCGATGAAAATGGCAGGCTCTTACAAGTTCTGGAGGTGGATGCATAACGGGAGTGAGCTGTGCAGGTGCAGCGGCAGGTATTGGGGAAAAGGAGCGAATAATTGCTACCTTTCTCTTTTTGAAAGGGGTTCATAGGAGCGGAATCAGCTTCATCAGCTGTGCTTGGGCCCAATCCTATGTGTTTACTGGAATGCCCCATTGAATTAGCTATAGAGTTTACTTCAGAATAAGTGCACGGAGAATTGAGTGGGAGGCTAAATTCTGAACTCTTGTGGTGGGAAGTCAGTAGTTTTTCTTAGCAAAGGTTGTTGGCTAATGTTGTTGGTGGGCTTATGTGCAGCAACAAGGGCTGACAGGGCTGCTACGGTACAAGTACATATGAAATGCCTCTTTTGTATATAAGCAAGCAATTCTGTATTTAGGGTATTAAAAAGAAGCCATCTTGTTGGCTGAAGTGTGTGGAAAATCTCTCTAGAATTACCTTTGACTTCAATTGTACAGCTGCAATTGTTTGGTTGTTTGGTGTAGGGTCTGTGTTATACTTGTAAAGAGGAGTGAATGTTTCTGAAGTTCAAAATGCAGCTTAAGCTGTTTTGTGCTTCCCCCAGTCCCTCAGAGATCAAGGTGAATCTTTTCTTTTTCTTTTTTAAAAAACACCCTCTTAACGTTAAGGAGAACTTTAATACCACTTCATGTCATTGTTGACCTTGGAAGCCAGTTCTAATGGGTTTTCAGCCCTCAGAGGCCACTCAAATTCATTATTCACATAGATGGTTTACAGTCTGCCCTTGGGAAAGCATAGAAATATGCTTTTGAACCATTTGTCCATCTTGACATGGTAGAACAGCTCACCCCACCCACAAACTACATTAAAGGGGAAAATACTAAGAATAATCTTCTAGCAAATAATGTATTACCATAGTTAAACTCCCAAATCTTTTTTCCAGTCCATCTATGTTAAAGATTATTTAACATACACCGCTTTTGCGGTATACAGATACAACTCTGTCACCTGCTGCTTGATTCAGCAGCATGAAGATATTGTTAGTATTTGGGGAGCATGCTACATTGGTTGTTGTTATTATTATTATTAATAATAATTATTATATTATTATTGCACCAACACGGTGCTTCACTTTTGGCCAATGAAATGCATGGCTTTTCCTAGAAAAGCGTGCAATAAGTTGAGTGCTTCCTGAGAAGTTTGACCGAAACCAAAATATATTTTATGGCAGCAGGGTTTGTTTTTTTAAAAGTACTGATAAGTTGTATTGTTTTACATGATAATGTAGTTGGGCACATGTCAGAAGTTGTGTAGTCCAAACCTCTTCACATCAACATACTATTTCTCCAAATGCCCAGTGATCTTGGTGCAAAGCAGAAAGGGGTGCCTTGGTCTACTTGATTAAGCACAGTTAATAAGACAGCTTCACAGCATTCTAGCCATTCGTATAAATACTAATTACTCTTTTGCAGAAAACAGTGGTTATCTATTCTGCATGTGCATACACAAACTTGGTGCTCATAGAACTTTAATGTAATACGAGCATTATAGAGTTTGAAGATGCCATTACATACTGACCAAACTTCAGAAGACTTTCTCTCCCCCTCAGAAGTGTTGACATTTAATTGACCTTTGAAGGCTCATTCTGTTAATCATACTCAAAGCACTAAAGCTATGGTCCACTGATCTGGTGTTCTTCCATTTAGCCGTGTTCAGCATATAAATTCTGCAGCATAATTGCTACTTATTGAGCAAGAGTTTCTTTTCTTTTCTGAAAATGAGAGAGGCTTGCTTTGCCTCAGGCAGGGCACTTGTAGAGTTCTGATTCCAAACTGCTTTCCTGTCATTAGTTGGAGGGTGTGGCTTCTAGTTAGGAAAGCAATGGAAATTCTTGCCTGCTTAAACTGCTTTTTTATGCTTCCTGAAACAGTTTGCAAATGGGTAGATGGATAACCTTGAAAACTTGAATGTCCTCTGTCTTGCATAAATTGAAGCATGTGTTCTAAAAATGACCCATGATCTGTAATCTCTCAGTTTTTATTTCCCTGGGACACTTAGTATTACATTTTTGAAGGAGGTTAACATCCTGAGTGAAAACAATGCAGTGGGGGGAGGGGAAATGTTTATGTTAAACGTTCCAACTATATATTTAAATAACTAATACATACCAAACATATGCATCTTCAACTTTTTCTCAAGACTTGCCAAAAACCATATTAATTATCATAGATAATTTTTGTGTGCAGGACAGTTACTGAGCAGTTAACTTGGCATTAGTTGTATTACAGAGGCAGAACTTTTGTCTGAAAAGCCTTTGCTTTGTGTTTGAACGTATTGGAGTTTGTGTGTTTCTCATTTGAGAATGGAGCTTGTTTTCTGTATGTGTCTGTTTTGTGTGCCTTTTATTTACTGGAACCTTAAAAAAAATACTAGCCAGTCAGTGGCTGGTTTATTAAGCGACATAGTGCTTGTAGATCCGATTCCTAGTTAATTTGCCAGTGCAGCTGAAAACAGAGGAGGCTGGTTTTATGTGAATAGATTAATGAAACCTTAGGGAAGGAGAGGTTGGATTTCTAAGTAATTTTGCTCATACAAACCAAACCCACAAATATAGAGGGTGGAGACGAACTTGGAGACAGTTCCCAAACTGTAGATTTGTTTGGCGTTGCTGGCAACTCTACCCAGGCCCCAGGGTAATAATTTAGTGTCAACATGTACATACAGAGTTAGAGGATTATGGTACCAAGGTGATAGATGTCTTTGAAATACCTTTACCATCTGATCATATAACTTAAAGCACCAACACATAAATGCATAGCATGGTCATTAGTGAATCAAGAATGTTAAGGGTCTAGGTCTCAGTTATGGAACTCCACATTTGCGGGCCCTTCAGTATTAGCTGGGCTGCTAATGTTGGCACGGAACTTGCTCTGATATCAGTAGTTTAAGTGAAGTATGCATAACGACCTCAGGCATCACTTCAGTGGCAGTGCTGCTAACTTTAAGCCATAAAATAGGGATTTCCACATCCTGTTTGAGGTACAATCTCTGACTGAGCCGTGCAGCGCCAACAGTTTGAAGTGTAGGTTCTGCCACTGCAATGGAGATTGAGTTCCCCCACTTGGCCAGCTTCTCATTCTCTTGCCTGGATTTTTGTTAAGATACCGGTACTTGTATTCTGTCCCCTTCAAAACCATTGTGTTTCGGCCATGTTTAGTTATTGTTGCATCCGTGGAGATGGGCTTATGCCAATTGACAGCCACTTCAGCATGGATGTGGAGCTATCACTGGTTTATGAGGTTTTGAGCATTAGGGCTAGATAATACCAGATTTGAGGTGTAATATAAAATTGGTCATAGGCTCCCTGGTTAGAGTAATAGTAAGCTGAACAGGATGATAGTGTACAGCGTACATAATTAACTACGGGAACTTGCACAGTCCTTTTTTCCATTAAAACTTGCTTTCTCCTGTCTGTAACTTGAGCAGGTTTACCATTAATACAGGAAAATAAATCTGTTGGATTAATCAAAGTCTATAGAAATAAGCTTTCAAGAGTTTTATATATTTGAGATATCATCTATTCATTTGTTATATTGTATACGGCCCTCCAGGATTCCTAATATGGCCTATGAAATCAATTTTCTCAAGCCATGTATACTAATCTGACATCAGGTATGACATAGGTAAAGCTGCAGCTGCTAAGGAACAGTTGGGAGCCTTGAGAATGCTCTCCCTATTGTTCCTTTCAAACGTGGCTTGAATTTGGTGCACTTTAAATTTGGTGCCACTTATGAAATTGGACGGAGTTCTTGAAGCCACCAACATGAGTCTGACCAAACTGCGGGAGGCAGTGGAAGACAGGAGTGCCTGGCGTGCTCTGGTCCATGGGGTCACGAAGAGTCGGACACAACTAAACGACTAAACAACAACAAAGTTGAAATTGATGCTGAATGCAAGATATTTGGCCTGGAGTGGTCACACATGGGAGCTCCCTAAAGGATCCAACCTGACGGCACAGTTTGCATGTGGCACCAAATTACAAATGACTCTGAATGCAAGCCGTGCTTTCAAAGGAAGAATTAGGAGTCTTGTCCTTTTGCTAGCATGGCTTTCAGTTGGTGCTGTTTACATTTGGTCCCGAATGCAGGCTGTGTTGCTTTGGCTGGGGCCAGGGCCATCTGACGTCATCTGATGTCAGGTGGTTGACTGGTAGGTGGTCTCTCCCACCTGTTAAATGTGGCATGTAGACTACTCGCCCACAGACCAAACAAGGTTCTTCAGCCCAAGTAAAGTATTGGAGACATAGAGCTTACTTAACTAAATAGGTTGAAATTTTAAACTGCCCTAAGCTAGCAGTTATTTCTCTTTGGATCTGGGTATATATCATATGTGGCCACTTTAGATCTTCCCATGTTCCATTCAAATCACGGAACGTGAGTACTGTGAAAACACATCATTCTGTGGTTTGATGTGTTACAAAGGAATGTCTATTGTGCCTGGATGGTTGGGTGGGTGGGTAATTAACTAGTGAAAGTTTGTGTTGTAGTAATACCTGCAGTCCCTGCTAGAACATTTTTATAAAGCAATGTTCATCTAGATCAGCAAATATTGAGCTGTGAGGCTGGCTCTCCTAAGGAGGTATGGATAATTCCTTGGAGAGGTACATGAACCCTATGCGTGTATTGATAAGAGTACATTGTTAGAAGCTGTGCCTAGTTTCTTGTGCTGATAGTAGATGGGATGCTCTAGCCCAGGGGTGGCCAACTCCCAAGAGACTGTGATCTACTCATAGAGTTAAAAATTGGCAGTGATCCACCCCATTTTGGGGGGTTCAGGTCAAAGTTGTTTAGCTTTTTTTTGGAAGGAAAGCCCTTTTTTGAGGGTTCAACAAAGTTGTTGAACTTATTTTGGGGGAGCCAGTGATCTACCACAGGCGTCTAGTGATCCACCGGTAGATCACGATCTACCTGTTGGACGTGCCTGCTCTAGACCAGTAATTCCAACACGCACAGAGGCTTGTGACTAATGAATTTATTATGGCACAAGCAGTCATGGACAAGAGCCCATTTCATCAGATGTGCTCATGTTCAGACACTTGCACCCCTCCCCCCCCCAAAACCTGGATGGTAGTATTCATTTTCTAGCATTCCTCCCTGTTTGCCTGATCTTATTGCTTTAGCTTTTATATTGCTGCCTCGGAGTGTAATAGAGAAATGGGCATTGCAAGCCAAACCATCTGCTTTTTCTTGTCCTGTGTTTCTGGAGGTGGCAATGGATGCATTCCAAAAGTGCAGTCCTACACAGTTACTAAGAAATAAGCCTTATTTAGTTCAAGGGGACTTGCTCCTGGGTGAATGTGTATAAGATTGCAGCCTAGTATACCTTCTGTAGAAAAGGTAGGCAGATAAACCTTTTCTCCTTCACAATGTTAAAATATTGGAATTCATCCTGCTGGGCAGTAGATGCATTTCAACAGCTTTTTTTTTAAAAAAACACAAAGTTATGTTTATGGCTGAGCATCTGTGGTTTTTTGCATGTTGATATTTAAGCATGGCTAAAATGCTTTTCCATCTAATATACAGCAAGCGTTAATTCTGAATTGCACTGAGGAAAAGGTATAATATTAACAGAACTTGAAGTACATGACCTTGAGAATATAATAATGTCAGTGTTCCAGTTGGTAGGTCACATTTTTGGTTAATTAACCATGAGAATGTCCAGGTTTGTTGGCCATAGGTTGTTGCTCCTCTCATAGCTTATCCCATGTAATATACTGAGTTATACCTGTGAAGAGAAACACTCTTAAGTTTACTGAGTTTTCTAAAAACAAAAAGCACCCTATAATATAATAGTTTAAGTGGGAAGAACTTTCTTACATCTCATGTGGGGCCGTAAATTGCATTGTACAGTCAGTCAGTCAATCAATCAATCAATTAATTCTTAAATTTTGGGGACTTCAGTTGAAGTAAGTTATCCCCAAGGAGTTGGTTGTTGGCTCAGTATGTTAAGAGCTGATGATTTACTGCTAGACAAAATGTTATGTGATCCACAGTGAAGATTTATTATACTGTCAAAATTATATAGTAGTTGCATTTGTTTGTATTGGAAGTCTACTCTGAAGAACCTTGAGGACCAGAACATTCATTACTTTCAAATGGACTTAATAGCCTAAATCTGTTCAAGTTTACTCAGAAGTAAGTTCCATTCTGTTTACTCCCAACAAAGTGTGAACAGGATCGAACTCTTAAGAAAACTAGCAGCTACCGTGGTCCATTAAGTATTTCCATATTTAGTTAGAGAGCTCCTATTTTATAATGCTAAACACCAAAGAAATCTGAAGTGCAATCTACACACGTACCAGTTGATAATTTGGTATAAAAGTGTTAAATGCAGGATTTGAATTGATGCTGAACAGGCGCAACACATTTATTGCAAGGGAGTTCTATTTAATGCAGGCGTTTATTGGTGCTTTTCTGGAGTTTCTTTGGTAATTTCAGGAAATGTGTTTTATGTAGAAAGAGGCAGCATTCTGGTTCCCATTTCAGTAAATAAGTCAAGAACAAATGAAATATGAGTCCCTTGCGAACTATGGTTTGCAAATAAGGACCCAGCCTCTCTTGTCTTTCCTTTCATTGGTGATATTAACCATAGTTTACTAATTTTTATTCAAAGGCAGATTACAGCTAGTATGTCCACACACTCACTTGGTAATAGAGCACCATATTCCGTGTGCTGCTCTGGTTTGCCAGAAGCGGCTTAGTCATGCTGGCCACATGACCCAGAAGCTGTCTGTGGACAAACGCCAGCTCCCTTGGCTATAGAGTGAGATGAGCGCTGCAACCCCAGAGTCGTCCGCGACTAGAGCTAATGGTCAAGGGTTACCTTTACTGTTACTATATACATAATAAAGGTTGGGGGTTTTTACTTTTAGCATGCACATGATTTCACAAATTGCTTTTATAGCCCTCTGGAGTTTCAAAAGCAAGTTTATGTATGAGGTGGTGATCGCTCTTCAAGAAATGCAAGACCAAAGCCGGGTTAGGGGTGCAGAATTCTGAACATTATAATTGCAGACCATTATAATTGTGAAGATTCATGCAGAGAAATATGATTTTAAAAACTAATCCAAATTAAACAGCTTTAAAATGCAGTAAAGACATGTTTCAAGATGCTCAGGGGTCTGATTATGGTTTAATTATTTGATAATAAAAGTTGCAAAATAAAGTGTCATAAAATAAGTGCATAATACCCATTAACTCTGCTTCTTGGTGTTAATGGTACTTCTTTAAATTTGTGTGAATCACATATAATTGCATATAACATGCATACAAACTGCAGTCTTGGATAGTAAATGCATTAGCCACCATGCACTGAAGTGAATATTAGATGACTGACAGCTTGACAAAATTGGAAGTGGGTCATGCAATATAATCTTAAGCTTAGAATACTCTTCTTAACCAGAGCTTAACTGAGTTTTGTGAGCTTTCCTACCATTTATTAAACTCGATTCAACAGTGGTATAGAAAAAAAAATCTTCAAGTCACAGGATCTTCTTCAATTAAATGTTGAATATGTAATGAAAATTTTGCTTTTTTTAATTTTCTAGGAGCAAGTGCAGCATTCCAAAGATATGTGGCCATGTGATGGCAATTCAAATGAAAAGCCTGGATTCTGGTAAGTAAAGCTTTTATACCTCTAGCATCCAAGTATTTCTCAAATAGATTAACTAATTTTGCTCACATAATAAAAAATGGATTTTGATAAATGTAATCCATGTGTGCCTTTCTCGGGAGCAAAGTTTGGAAGCATTTGGTTTACCATGATAAGGCGATACTATTGACTGGTATCCCAGCCATATTCTTGGTAGCTTGGTTGCACTGCCTATCAGTTAATATTTGAACTCAGTATTTCCTAAAAATTACTTTTAAAGAGTGCTGTTGCATAGTGAAATTACAGTAACTTAATTTGGGGAGTGGGTTAGGGTGATTATTATAATTATAATTTATTATTTATACCCCCACCTATCTGGCTGGGTTTCCCCAGCCACTCTTGAGTGGCTCCCAACAGAATAATAATAATAAAGCAATCAAACATCAAACATTAAAAACTTCTCTAAACAGGAAATATTTTAGTAGCTAGCAAATTCAAACAGAAATCGACACACACACACACACACACACACACACACAGAGCAATGCAGGAGAATACGGAACACTGTAATACCATTGTCCTGCATTAACGGGGCCCCTAATTATACTGTGAAAACTAAGCAGTTTAGATGTGACCTTGCTTTGACTTTGATACAGATATAATCTATTTGATGTCTGAGAGGGGGCCATACATATGGAAAGTGAAATGCTGTGTTGTTGACACAATGTCCTTCATCTAATGAATTCAAACAACCAAGAACTTGTAATCTTTCAACAAATTAGAGAGATACTATGCCTGCAGAATGAGAAGCTAATCTTTACTCTGTGACAAAGCATAATTAAACTAAAATAACTTGCCTCTACAATGACTGACCTGGGCAGAGTGTCAAAGCATGTGGTGTGTATATATTCAGTGTCTCTTTGTGCTTTGTGAAACTTCAGTATTTGCACCTGATCCTACCTCATGTAGGAATGCCACGTTTGTGCCTGTCTGCAGTGTGTAGGCCCTCAAACATTCTGTTTGTAACACACTGAACTGGGCACTATGGCATGAATTCAAAGCTATGTTTGAAATCTTTTCTAAGCTAGATAGAGTGAGGGAAAGTTGATCCTTGTCTGGAGTGGTATAGGGATGCCAACTGCTAAGAATTCTTGGAATGCACAGCACTGAAAGTTTGCTTTGTTCCCTTAGTGACTTGACCCATTGAGGAAAAAGCGGTTCCCTAGGAGGTTTTAATAGCTTAAACTTTAGTAGTGAATAAAAGGAACCAACTCCTATATGATCTTAGCTTGTTTTCACCTGCTGTCTGAAAAATGAATTTTCTTAATCTTCATGTGGAATAACCCAACCTCGTACTTTTGACAGAATGATTTGTGTGAGTTATTCACGTTTATCAGTTATAATACTGCAAGTTCCTGCATTCCAAATAACCACAATGCTCTCACAAGCCAGGTTTCTTTCAAGTCTCATTGGGAATATTTTAGGTATGGGTCACTGACCTGTCTTCATTTTAACCAACTGATTTTCAATAATTGACTGGAAAAACTCCGGTGAATATCACTTCCCTGTGTGAGTAGTTTTGTTTTCTAACTGTTCTTGCCTTGTGTCCTTGTAGCCAGGTGGGCAGCTGAGTGGAGTTTACGGTTATAACAAGCTAGGAGTAAGGTAGGATAATTTGTTCAGATGTTACAAGAAACCATGGTTAATGCAAGATGAGATCCACAAACCATTGTTTCAGACTGTGCTTTGTTGGCTACAGAAAAAAAAGAAGAGTTTGTTGACTGTGGACATTCAGATAATCCATGCAGATAATCTGACAAACAGATAATCGATAGCTGAGCACTGCACCCAAACACAATGCATAAGTCTCCATTATTCTGTCATGCAAAATAAAGTAAATCCTTCATCAGTAACTCTGGAATTCGCATGGCTTGGAAGCGGGTAGCATGCAGCACCTGTGTTTTCATTTCTTCTTTGCAAACAAAGCAGATTAGGTGAGTTGAGAAACTAGTTTTATTTAGATAAACTTAATCCTGTAATATTTCCCTTCTGTGACTTGTGTTCAGGTCTTTCCGTGAAGCGTGCTATAAACTCTCTTTTCTCTGACAAAGCAAACAACAGGGTTGAATAAAAAGCACGCAGGTCATCTTGAGTAATGTGACTTTACTCACTTGGTTTTAAAGCAGGGGTAACCGACATGGCTGAGCTCCAGATGTTGTTGGACCACAGCTGTCACCAGCCCCCATGTGCTATTGCAGTGACTGCCTTGATGTGGTTAGACTGTGAACTGGGAAATCTCTGGTTCAAATGTCTCCTTGGTTAGGAACTTGTTACGTAGCCTTACACAGATCACTTTTTGACTTTTGGTCTGTAATATGAAGAGAGCACAGGCCTATTGCACATGCCTCTTCTAAAGTTGATGAGTAAACATTGAACACTCAGGACTAGCATTATATAAAACCAAACATATAGATGTCCTTAGAAAACCACAGAAGGTGATGCAGTAGTAACTGTAAAAGCGGTAGACTCATAATCTGGGGAACCGGGTTCGCGTCTCCGCTCCTCCACATGCAGCTGCTGGGTGACCTTGGGCTAGTCACACTTCTTTGAAGTCTCTCAGCCTCACCCACCTCACAGGGTGTCTGTTGTGAGGGAAGAGGGGAAAGGAGGTTGTTAGCCGCTTTGAGACTCCTTCGGGTAGTGATAAAGCAGGATATCAAATCCAAAACTCTTCTTACAACTTTTAATTATGTTGGAAGTAACAGATTTACAGGTTGGAGGACAGTCAGTCTGTAAACAGTATTAGCCCAAATATTGCCTTTCTTCTTCTTTTGTGCTGGTTACAAATGTGAAAACTGCCCACATGTAGTAACCTTTAAGGGCAGGGTTTACCAAATGAGTCCTGTTAATGGAAGTTGTGTGCAAGAACTTGCCCGATGGGGTTTCTGTCCTCCCTCTGTGTGCCCCCACCTCGCAAAAAAAAAATTGGCTTGGGGGATCCGGAGAACCACAGAATGACGTAGGGGGAGGAGAGGGGCAATTGTTTTGCCTGGCAAGCTGTTTGGTGTGCCATTGAGTTCTCCCCTAAATCTATAACTCCTAAGGTACCGTGTTTCCCCCTTTTTAAGACGGAGTCATAATATAAGCCATGGCAGGATTTTAAAGCCTTTGTAAAATATAAGACATACCCCGAAAATAAGCCATGCCTGCAGGGTCGGCTCCCAGCAGCGCTGGGCATGGGAGAGAGGAGACTGAGCAGCCACTGTGGCATTGCGCTGCCAGAGACTCGCAGCCACTGAGGAGCTTGCGGCGCCGGGGCTTGCAGGCGGCTCTCGCCTTGCCGCCCTTTCTCCTGCTCCCGGGGGAGACGTGGCTTCTATTCCCCATTGCCAAGGAAACAGCCCGGGGGAGAGACGCCAGAGCTGAGGCGCCCCCCGCCCGCGGATCCCACGTGCCGCCGAAAACGGCAATGCTTAGGGCCCCCCACTCCTCGCCCGAAGTGGAGTAAGGCCCCCCGAGCGGTCCAGGGCTTGCTTCCGAATGCGCAGGGACAGGACTGCGCTGTTAAACTCTTTGCAAACTCCTTGCCCAAAAGAAAGCTGTCCTGCAGAGTGCCGGATCGAGGAGCCGGTCTGCAGAGTCAGCGCCCAGCAGCGCGGCGCTGGATTGAGGAGGCGGTGCTTCGTGCGGAGCTGCTGGGCGCCGACCCGGCAGGCCGCTTCCTCGATCCGGCGGCCTCCCGGGTGGGCGCCCAGCAGCGCCGCGCGGAGCACCGGATCGAGGAAGCGGCCTGCCGGGTCGGCGCCCAGCAGCTCCGCACGAAGCACCGCCTCCTCAATCCAGCGCCGCGCTGCTGGGCGCTGACTCTACAGACCGGCGGTGCTCCGCGCGGCGCTGCTGGGCGCCAACCCGGGAGGCCGCCAGATCGAGGAAGCGGCCTGCCGGGTCGGCGCCCAGCAGCTCCGCACGAAGCACCGCCTCCTCAATCCAGCGCCGCGCTGCTGGGCGCTGACTCTGCAGACCGGCTCCTCGATCCGGCACTCTGCAGGACAGCTTTCTTTTGGGCAAGGAGTTTGCAAAGAGTTTAACAGCGCAGTCCTGTCCCTGCGCATTCGGAAGCAAGCCCTGGACCGCTCGGGGGGCCTTACTCCACTTCGGGCGAGGAGTGGGGGGCCCTAAGCATTGCCGTTTTCGGCGGCACGTGGGATCCGCGGGCGGGGGGCGCCTCAGCTCTGGCGTCTCTCCCCCGGGCTGTTTCCTTGGCAATGGGGAATAGAAGCCACGTCTCCCCCGGGAGCAGGAGAAAGGGCGGAAAGGCGAGAGCCGCCCGCAAGCCCCGGCGCCGCAAGCTCCTCAGTGGCTGCGAGTCTCTGGCAGCGCGATGCCGCAGTGGCTGCTCAGTCTCCTGCTCTCTCCAGTGTCCAGCACCGGCGCAGCTGGGCACCGACCCTGCAGGCTGCCTCCGGAACCCAGCAGCAGCAACGCTGGCTGCCGTAATTACAGTTAAAAAAAAATTAAAAAGACACCCCCCCGAAAATAAGCCATAGGCTTATTTTCTTGGGTAAAATAAATATAAGACGGTGTCTTAAAATGTGGGAAACACGGTACTTGGGTGCACCTGCCTGTTACATAACCTTTGATTACTACCAGATCTTCATAAAATAGAAAAGAAAAGCTTTGCAATCTCTTGCAGCAGTCTTCCTCCGGGAGGAAGAGAGTTGGGAACAGTCACCTTAGTCAACTTGCCTGAATCTAGGTGTAGGTTAATGATAAAGCAAAACAACTAAGGAATGTATATTGCTGTTGACAGTGAGCGACTGTAAACATCCTCGACTGGAAGCTGTGAAGCTGCAGAGGGGGCTTTCAGTCGGATGTTTGCAGCTGCCAGCTGCCACAGGCGTCAAACATTCAGAAATCTTTTAACGTGTTGTAAAAAGAAAGAGAAAGTTCTAGGTTACCTTAAGATCTAGACCTTAAAAAAGCAACTTGACAAAGAACAATGCATTGTGGGGAGTAGAGTAAATAACTTGTCAACGCAATAGAATATAAGTAAGTGGCTGGCAGTGATGTGGGCTTTCCAGAAAATGTTGAATTGGAAAATTTTTCGGAAAATTGTGCATTTATTTATTTTTGCATTAAATATAGGCGTGGTTTGAAATGAGCATCCCATTTGCAGGTGGCAAAAAGGGGGAGCAGCTGTTTTAGCGAACATAGTTTTTTCTGAAACAGTTTTACCATGCCGGGGGGGGGGGTTGCTAAAGAGGGCTTTTAACCTCTCCCTCCTTTTTGTTAACCCCTGTCACTGTGGAACGCTTGACTACTGCCTCGCTTCAAACCACAAAGTGTGCTTTATTGATTCTTGCTTCATCCCATTTTGAAATATTCAAATACAGGAAAATTTATAAAAGCAACCATGTGGTTTAAATGTTATAGCCGAATAATTTCTAAGTAGATCTTTGAAAATACGTTTTTTTGAATACTTATAAATATTGTAAGACTTGGTAACACCTTCATGATGCACATTTCTCTTAGACTGCTCAAATTTAAAGGGAGACAGAGTGAGAGGAACGAGAATTGCAAAAAAAACTCATTTTAGCTGTGCTTTTATATTTATTACTGTATATATGCATGCTTCCTAGAATTTGCCACCTAAAGGTCATAACAGTTTTATTACAGCTGCCTAATTTTATTTGTATGGCATAATGAATGGATACTAATTTAGATTTATATTAGTGCTGCAGTTTTCAAATGAGAACTTTCCCCCTCTATACACCGCTTGATAATGTGTGTACATCTTCCTCGAAGCCTTTGCAAGACCTTGAATCAAGGAACCTCCCTCACCGTTCACAAGACATCTCTGGCCCCAGTTGCACTATGCATTCAAAGCAGTTCTTTATCACTTTAAACAGTCATGGCTTCCCCCAATGAATCCTGGGAACTGTATCTTTAGGGGAACTGTGCCTTAAGGGTGCTGAGTGTTCTGGGAGACCCCTATTCCTCTCACAGAGCTACAATTCTCAGTGGATTAACAATCCTTCCCAGGGAACTCTGGGAATTCTGCTTGGACTACTGCAGTAGCCCCTACATGGGGCTACCTTTGAAGGTGACTCAGAAACCAGAACTAATCCAGAATGTGGCAGCTAGACTGGTGACTTGGAACAGCCATTGGGACCACATAACACCGGTCCTAAAGGCTCTATACTGGCTCCCAGTATGTTTCCGAGCACAATTCAACATGTTGGTGCTGACCTTCAAAGCCCTAAATCGCCTTGGCCCTGTATACCTGAAGGAGCATCTCCACCCCCATTGCTCAGCCCGGACACTGAGCTCCAGCACCAAGGGCTTTCTGGTGGTTCCATCATTGCGGGAAGTGAGGTAACGGGGAACCAAGCAGAGGGCCTTTGCAGCAGTGGCACCCACCCTGTGGAACGCCCTCACATCAGATGTCAAGGAGATGAGTAACTATATAACCTTTAGAGGACATCTGACAGCTGCCCTGTATAGGGAAGCTTTTTACTGTTTACTGTTTTATTGTTTTTATATATATTGGAAGCTGCCCAGAGTGGCTGGGGCAACCTAGTCAGATGGGTGGGGTACAAAACAACAACAACAACAACAATTAATAATAAATAAAATTGTAGCTATGTGAGGACTATGGGTGTCTCCTAACAGCTCTCAACATCCTTAACAAGCAGCTATTCCCAGGATTTGTTGGAGGAAGCCATGACTGTTTAAAGTAGCATAAAGCTGCTTTATTTGGAATACTGCAGATGGGGCTATAGTCTTCCCAGTTCAGGAACTTCATCCCACCTGCTATGACAACCAAACTACAGTTCACAGGTCATCACAAGGACATGATGGCCAGTGGCTACCTTTTATGGGTAGCCAGTGCTGGAGTACCAGCTCACTTTGTTGAGCTGGGGCATGCCTGCCTACGGATGTCTAGATCATTGTATTTCTAGGCTGTGTCACTCATAAGTCAATGCCACCCCATTTTTGCATTAAATGTGCATTCTTTTGCACAAAAATATTCCCACAAATTCACATGTATTTAAATATGTATTTCTAGATACGTGTTCTCTTTAAAATGCATGCTTTTAAAAATGCATTTTCGAGCCAAAACTCAAACATTAGGAGAACTCTATGTTGTTTGTTAATTGCATTTATATGCTGCCTTTCTGCCAAGGCACCCAAGGTAGTGAAGAATTTAAAAAGAATAAACACAACCGTTCTCTGTAGTCCAGGAAGTGCTGATCAGGCCAGTTTGTATAGGAATTTGCAAATATCAAATTCCTCAGACATCCCTTCTCCTACCACTGTTCTTGCAAGGTGTGCCCTGTTAGTTTGTTTTTAAAGTGCAGTATATATATACACACACCCCTCAATTCCACTTAGCTTACAAATTAAACATACAATAGACAAACTTGCCTTGCTGCTCTGTCTATGATGCCTAGGCAAATTTCCCTCTCTCCTCCCCACAGTTACAAAAGTAGCAGAAACATCTGCATAATAATGATATCTGATTAAGTAGTCATCGCGCTGAAGATGTCTTACAATTTCAGATACGTAATCACCTGGTCTCTAGTGCACCAGTGTAAATGAGTGCGGCATTTAATAGGGGAAATACTCTTTAATTGGTGAAATTGGCTTTAGTAAGTAATGCAGTGTTTTATTTCTTTATTGGGAAGAAGGTTCAGAAACGTTTCCTCTAATAGAGAACTTGTGTGTTGTGTGTGCTGATGGAAATGGAATCAATACGGGACCACTAAGAAATCAAAGTTTTTTTAATTGGTGGGGGATCCCAGGGTTTTTGCCATTTTTTAATTTTTTTAAAAAGAACCCTTAAAAACAGCTTAATGGGGATCGAGTGTGCTTAGTAGCCACAAAATTGTGTGTGTCAGTAGGGAAATAAAAGATGGGGGGTTGGGGCGGGGACACTGTAGAGTGCCTCACTTGAGCGCTTTGCAGCTTACAGTATCCTGAAAGAGGTCATTGTTGCCTAGCTAGAATCCTGAATGGAAGCAATCCTGCTATGAGTGGTGAGGACACATCGTGACATTTTGTTTAGCCCATGCTTGTTAAACCTAACATGAATCCTGTGTGCTGCTATCTGCACTGCTACCAGTTCCTTGGTTGTCTTAAAATGGTTAGAAGAAAGAAGGCAATGCTTGTGTGTGTGTGTGTGTGTGTGTGTGTGTGTGTGTTGAATCACATTAGTTTTTACAAAATGTCCAGCAAAGTGAGTGAGTACCATAGTTAAAACCCCTTTAAGAGACCTGCATTCTTTCTCCAGCCGTCATGTAGTTCGGCCTTGCCCTTTTCATCCTCGCATGGCCTGGATCTTGATTTAGATTGCTCTGCAAGACATGCATTCCACGTTAATAAATTATTAACATTGTAAAGTGCTCTGCGCACCCTAAAGTCCTGTCATGTCATCAGTTCCTTTGTCATCCTGAAATCCTAAAGCATGTGTTTTTTTTTCCATGTTTGTTTTTTAAAAACAAAATTATTCCCGCTATATGACATGGGAACTGTAGTGAAAAGAGGCTATTGTGTTTTGTATGTAAATTCCTAGAAGGAAAGCATGATGTAATTTCTGGCAGGACAGGCATCTATTTTTACTGTTTTCTGTGTTTGCTCCTAATGTCTGAAAAGAGTTCATTTAGTCTGACAGCTGAAAGTGCTTCTTGCGATGTTGAGTTTTGGACACTTGTTTTCCTATGGCAAAAATTAATTAAAACGGAGAAACAGTTAGGAGAGTGCCATGTCCTATGTTTTGCTTTAGAAACACCTCTTGTTTCCAGGGCAGTTTGCAGTGTGGCTGGGGGGGAACTGCTGTTCGGAAACCAGAAGTTGTAAATCCATCTTGGGCATGTGTGACTAGTTGAACCATTGCTTTCCCACCTGGATCAGTTTATCTAGCCCTACATTAAACTAATTCTAACTAGTGTCACCCAATACTCACCTGTAGTTCTCATAAGGCTACCTGTCCAGTATTGTGCTTGCAACGACCTACTGTACCATATTTTCTAGCCTCTGTTTGAGCAACAGAATTGTAGTTGGAAGAGACTATCCAGGGCAGTTCTGGTTGGCCCATCTCAAGAAGTATACAGTACTGCAGAACTGGAAGAGGTACAGGGTGGGGGGCGGGGGAATCAATTAAAATGAGGGTGATGTTGGAGTACTTTCTCTTATCAGTGAGGAAAGGCTAAGAAAGGCTCCGGTTGTGAACGCCAAGCTCCTCTGTCTGGATATTGCTGGGGAAACAGAAAATGGGAGTAAAAGAACCTTGATCTACTCAAGCATATCAATTGATGTTAAAACAAGGTATTCTGTGCACACAGCATCACTTATAGAACATGTGGGGAACCTCAGATACTGTTGACTACAGCTCCTATAATCCCTGACCAGCAGTGTACAGTCATACCTCCGTTTACGACCACAATTGGTTCCGGGGAGCCGGTCGCTCCCCGAGTTCGCCGCTCCCCGAGGCACGGTTCTGCGCATGCGCGAAGCGCCGATAGAGCACTTCTGCATGCATGCTGCACAGATCACTTCTGTGCATCCGAGCACTGCGGAACCCGGATGTAAACAATTCCGGGTCCGCAGTGGTCGGAAACCGAAGCGATCGCAAACGGAGGCGGTCGCAAGCCGAGGTTTGACTGTAGTATTAAATTTTATAATGCAGGAGTTCATCATGACGGACTCCAAAGCCTTAACAAACAGTTGTGATCCTTCTTCCTTTTGTTGTTTAAATATTTGTGGAATGTCTTCACCTCTCTGCCCCTTCTAGCTTAGAAGATAATCATGTTTTGGTCCCTCGAGGCTTTTTGCTTTGTTGTTCATTGTAACCTTTTAAGTTATACTAACATGATGCCTACTAAAACAGTTATTCTACTACCACATATGATCCTTATGTGTCAGCAACACTTATATTGGGGTAGAGATCATTCGCTCCAAAACGGTGCTAGGTATGCAGAAGAGACAGGGACCATCAGGCTTGGGAGAACCCCAGGTTTGCAGAAATGCATATATATATATATATATATATATATATATATATATATATATATCCAAAGAGGAAACAGCCCAGTGAGGTTGAGCACGTTCAGTAGCTACAGAACTCTGAGTGACTTTTAAAGGATGGGGCGGGGAGAGAATACAAGAACTAAACTCTACAACATTTTATTTATTAAAAAAAATTATGTGCCACATAATGAAAAATAATAATAACGGTGGTTGTTCTGACACAAGCTCCATCCATATTCCTTGTCTCATTTTACAGGGGAGGTGCTATATCTGTTCCTTGGTATTCACACGCCACATTGGTTCTCAATGAATCCCTATCAGTTCTGTGATTTGCCTGCTAAATTCCTTTAGGGTTCTTTTTGGTGCTGTTTGAATGCAAGCAATTTGGAGGCAGCTATTTTTAACAATATCTTTCAAAGAATCCATTTTCGAACTGCAAGCAGCAAGGCTCTGAAGTGCCAAGCATCTGTGACTTCAATTGAATTCCTGTACAGTTTTGTTTTTTTCTAAAGGAGATTGCTTGTTTGATACGTTGAATTGAGGGTACAGTTATTGGGCATAGCTGTGATTTCCCCTATCACTACCCCAGAGCTAGGTGATCTTGTGCCTCTGGCAGAACTGTCCAGATTGCGCTCCCTAGCCATGGACAAATTAGCTCTTCTTTCCACCTCTCCTCCACCCATTCAGTTCGCCCTCTAATTAAAACCTTTTCTTATGAGGCAATAATCGATATTTTTATTTATAGACATATTTATGTACATATTTTTAGCCGATTTTGCATCCCCCTCCTTCAGCTGCACCCCTGGCGGGGGCCCACTTTACCACCCCCTAGCTACGGTCCTGGCCCTAACCAAAAGCTGTAAAACAGGCAAACGTTCTAGTTTGAATCCATAAATAGATTCTCTTTGTAAAATATATTTACTTCTACTGCCCTTAAGACTCAGCAGCTGTTAATGGGATTATATAGTTCGGTGTCTAATGCAATAATAGTTTTTAAATGAGCGGGGTCACTATTTCCCTCTGAGAGATAGGCAGACTTACCTCTTCTTTGAAACTGCTGCACTTAACAGTTTCCAGTTACTTGCAAAGTTTGTCAGCACTGCAGTGCACGCCTGTCGAAATTGCCTGTCCTGTGTGAGTGGTTGTGCAACATGAGCCAATATGAAAAGTTATGATATGCATCACATCCTGGAAAATGCTCCCCACCCATTTCGGATGGCAGTAATTTACCAAAAATGCTGTTTAATGGTAGTTGTTCGTATTTGGTATTATGTAGCTAAACCGCTTGGGAGTCTTAGGAACTGCATTTTTGTGGATCCAACCTCTTTCTCTGTCACTGATAAGAAGCAATTTCACACCCTCCAGCTATGCCCAGATGTGCAGTTTCCACAGAAGTATGCAAAACCTCAGTTGTTCCCATCAGTAGGAGTCCGCCCTCCCAAAAAAAGTTTCATTATACAACTTGGTGCTAACACAACTTAGCCTCTGATGAACACAAGTCTCCCTATTTCTGCAGAATAAGCCATGCTACTGGCGTAGGTATAGAACTGACATATCCACCCTTCCAAAAAGCACCTGGTTTTTAATAAAGCAACATATGTTATTTATGTGCAATATGAACTTGACTTTTACTTTTTTGTCAGCTCTGGAAAATATCACTCTATATAGTGGTGGGTGTTACATTCTTCATACCTACTTATTGACAAAGATGAGTCCTGTGTATGCGATGGAATAGAGGTGGACTCCTGTGAAGGACCAAGTTCACAGGTTGGGACAGGGGAGCCTGTAGAGGGGCAAGGGGGGGCAGACCCCCTCTACAATCCCCAGCTTGCTTTCCTTGCTTTTCTCCCTCCTCAAGTGAGTTTCTAGCATTTGTAGACGCCAAGATGTGCACGCACTGTTCTCCTCATTTGTTTGATAAATAACTAGCCTTGTGAGAAATGCCTTTCAGTGTAATTTTTTGGCTGGTTTATGAAGTCATAGTAACTATCGGCATTTAAGAAAGCAGATCAAGCTCATTAGGCAAAGAAGACTAGAGTGAAATGCCTTTTGTCTAGACTCTTGGTTTCCTTTTACGCCTTTCCTGCTGGTCTTCCCTGTTGGAGAAGTGATTGTTGGCCAACAATTCAGGTATCCAGAATTTTAGTGTACTGTAACTGTTTGGGGTGTGTTAACTAAAAAAATAAAGGTAGCAGCAAAGATAAGATGTCATGAACTTTCTAATTTCATTGATTCCACCTCCTGAATTCATAAAAAGTTTTAAAATGCCAGTGCAGATAATGTTATGGGCCATTATTATGCCCACATTACAGAGGTCAAGGCTGTGATTGAGAGAGTATGGGTTTTGCCAGCCCCGCAAAGTAACCCAATGTTGTTATATCAATTTTGCTGGGGCGAGCAGGTTGTTAGTGCGTGACAATATTGATGTCCGGCATTGGTCTCCGGGTGTGTTGGGGGGTGGGCTGTGAAATTTTAATAGCAGTGCAGTTAATTAAGGCCTGGAAAGAGTGAAATGAGAAGCCAGGGCAAGAATGGGAGGTTTTCAGCAGTTGGCAGAAAAGTACTGCCTGGATGTCAGACCCATTCATTGCAAAAAACCAAAAACAAAACCTCAGTATCTGAAGTACAAGTTTCTTAGGGGCTGGGTCTGTCCAGGCCTTTTCTCCATTCAGTCACCAGATCTACCATAAATGATAGACTTGATTTCCATTGCTGGATGTGTGTGTTTGTTCTTTGTCAGAAAAATTCTTGGCAGAGGTGGTAAGGAGTGTCTTTTACCAACTTATGGCTATAGCTGTCACTCTAGCTTATGTAGACCAGTCTGGACTAGCCTCTGTTACTAATGAACTGGTAACATCCTGAATAGACCGGTGTCATAGCATAACAGTGTCTATGTAGGGCTGCATTTTGAAGACAATTCAGTAATTTTCACTGGTGCAAAATATAGCTGCTGCCCGAATAATATAGGTGGGGATCAGGTGGTCTGAACTTATAAAACACATAATTTACCAATTGTACTGGTTACCAGTGTGTTACTGAGCCCAATTCAGAGTCTGATGATTACTTTAACCTGGCCCTAAATATTTAGGGCTATAATATTAAGGACTGCATGAAAGACTGCTTTCTTTGTGGTGGCCCTCAAATTGTGGAGTTCCTTTCTAGCATCAGTTGGTCTAGCATCAGCTTTTGACATATCTTTACTTTGGCTTTTGAAAGTAGTATAATATTACTGCGGGTTTGCAGGGGCAAGGATCCCCTAAAATTCCTGGGTGCCCGCACAATTCTTGAAATCAATAAATGTGGGGTTTGATCAGTGGATTTAGCAAGGCCTAAAAGATAAGTCCTCAGGATATTGCCATCATAGAAGAAAACAGAGGTGGGGGGTGGAGTCATTACCTGATAAAAGGTGAACCATTGGTACATTCAGTGACAGACAAGAAGCAGGATGAAGTCCTGCCCCCAGCTGTGTATTAGTTAGCAAAAGGAAATAGCAGAGCTGGGAGGGGGAGGTTGCCAGGGTTACAGTGGGGGTGTGATGTCACCACAGGAAAAAGGTTTCCTTTTGCACGAGGTTTGGGTTGCATTTTAGCCAGGGATTTGGGGAAGAAGGGGGGCGGGGCGGAGATGCCATTTGGTCTGAGGGATGGACAAGCTGTGTGGAAGAGACACAGAGATGTTGTTTTGGCTGCTTTTGAATCCTATGTTGTGCTGCTGTGGGAAGCAGGCCCCTCTTGATGCTCGGAACTCTCCATCCTCCATCCAGACTCAGGTGTAAATATGTGTAGGTAAACCATATTTCATAAAGACACTACAGTCTCCTCTGAGCTTCATTCTCCCCCCCCCCCAGGGAAACATAAACCCTGGTTAAGTGCCAAGGCCCCTGGAATCCCGCACTGCTCAGCAGAGATTGGGGTGGCCAGTAACCATATGTTTGTGTCCTACCTGAAAAATCAAATTAATTTGGCAGATTTTTCCATTCGTTATGGATTCTTGGTTTTATCTTGTTTTAAACTGTGTTGTGTTTGCTATTGTAACTTGCCCTGGGACATTAAGGTGAAATGCAGGTAAGGGATTTATGAATAAATATATTAAATCCTGGATTTCTCATTATAATCATGGGTTTGGCATGGCTCAGAAGGTTTCTGTGGCCTGTCGGCCTGCCTGGTCTGCCATTTGGGAGAGCCTGATCTTTTATTATTTACTTGTTCATTTCAATATTGTGTATATATGATGCTTGATTGTAGGAAAACCTCGAAGTGGTTTACAAAAAAAGATAAAACAAGAAGATTATCTCTTAACAACAACAAGAACAACAACTACCTATATTAAAAACATACAGAAGGTTGAAACCACAGTAAAGTAAGGCTAAAATGAATTAAAATGCCTACAAACTTTCCAAACAACTTGATAGACTTGTCTTGATCTGGGATGTTTTTACTTGGATTAATCAATTCAGCAGGTTGAGATGTTCCAGGAGTAAAGGGAAACTATTTTTAGAGTCACTCTCAAACAGAAGAACAGCTCTAGGCTCACTGGAACCAGTTTGCCCAGAAACTAGTTTCACTCTTGTTATTGTCATATTGTTGTTCTACTCCTGTGTATAAACCTTATTTTGTGATATCTTATTCCCCACCCCACTCCACCCTTTAGTGATTGATTGATTGATTGACTTTTGAAACCGTGCATATTTCTTCTCACCCCCAGACTTAGGCAATGTTGTAATACAGTATACAGTTCGTATCTCCTGTACATATACTGCACACTATATCGTTACAGCAGTAGTAAAAAGAAAGACCGCTTGAATAAAAACTCATCTGAACAATTCCTTGTAAAATACTCTGTTAGTAACCTTGTGAAATGCTCATGTTAGTAACTGTTTGGAAGCTTCATAAATGTGAAACTGGCTTCCTTGCTCAGTAATGCAAAGGTGCATAGTTTCTCCCATGCATGAGGAGCAAAAATTAATTTTTTAACAGCCTTCCTCTAAAAGTGGCATTGCATTTTTTCTAACATTGCATAAAAGAGATCTTTGTGTGCGTGCACTGAATAAATGGATAAAGTGCTTGATTACATAGTGTTCAAAATACCTTGATTTGCATGACATGGTTGCTTTTCTTGGTATGGCTCACTTAACTTTCAAGTATCACTCCTCTGAAACTGTCACATGGGAGAGATTGCTGTCTCTGTAAACAATATATGGGCGGTTGGCTCCTTTAATTGTTTGCTCAGAGAACTGGCTGAGCAACTCCCTTCCAGCAGAGGAAATGGATTGATGAATTCGAACTTGACACAAGATTGTGCATATCCAGAGAAGCTGTATCCTTTGCAAGGGGAAAAGAACTTGGATTCCTGCCATGCAAAGGACTTGGACTCCAGCCACATCGTACTCATTGTGTTTTGAGCAAATGGGAGAAGCCACATGCTGCTTGCCTGTTTTATCCCTAAGCAGCTAGCTAACATGAAGAGAGGAAGAACTAAAAGAACAGAATCTGATTTGCTTCTTATGGCATGTGTTGCGGCTCTGACCTCCCCCTCCCAGCCTGTCATGTTAAGATTGCTCCTTCATGTATGGGTGGAGAGTTCCTGTTATTCCCCTTCCTAAAAAGTGCCCAATATGCCAGCTAGGGAAAGCCTACCCCAGTTTCCCAAACGGCACCATTTTGGCTACCCCTGAGTTAAGAGCAATATCTTGGTGTGGGTGTTCTCCCCCTCCCCATACATTTTGATCATGCATACTTACTGCTTCTCCAGCCAGCAATCCAGAACATTATCTCCATTACCTCCATACCCTGTGGACCAAATTTGACAGATGGGTGGGGCTGCCCATGTGTCAGCCAGCCGGTGTCACAGTGAGATCAGGCAATACGGCAAAGGGCTCTGCTGGACTTTTAAGTGTCCATACTTGCAGGTGCTTTGTTGCTGTCAAGATGGTTCTTTTCTGTGAAAAGATTTCAGAAGTTAGGTATGGTTTCTCAGTGGTTGTTGCATTTTCAGATGTACTGTCTTTTGTCTTACAAGCGCTATCAGAACCAAGCTGTAGGAAGAGTGTTAGGTTTTTCTCTTGCTGAAATTATTTACTAAAAACAACATAGTGTCCCCCACCCTGGAAGGTTTTGACTGCTTGGACAGCTAAGACTATATCAGATTAATAAATATACCAGCAGCAGAAAATAAGGTGTGAGCTTGCAAGCTGGGGAAAGCTAGTGATCTGTTTTTGTAGCCAGTAGCTCTGTGAAAGGTGAATAGTGTGCAGAAGCACCTCTTTAATAGCCTTTTGATGTGTTCAAATAACTGGAGAATTCGTAGACAAGACCAACGTGACCTGTATTAGTTTGAGAAGAAAGGTCCAATAGACTCCTAGACTTCATCTGAGTACCACACATATATTGTTTGCTTTTCTATTCTTCAAAGGAATTCAGGGCAGCATGCACTTGGCTGCCTCATTTTATACCTCACAAAAGTCCTGAGAGACTAAATACAGTGGTACCTTGGTTGTCGAACTTAATCCGTTCTGGGAGTGTGTTCGGCTCCTGGAACTGTTCAAAAACCAAGATGCGGCTTCCGATTGGCTGCAGGAACTCTTGCATTCAATTGGAAGCTGCATCGGACGTTCAGCTTCCGAAAAACATTCGCAAACCAGAACACTCACTTTCAGGTTTGCGGTGTTTGGGAGCCGATTTGTTCAGGAGCCAAGGTGTTCGACAACCAAGGTACCACTGTACAGTTGGTGACTTGCCCATTTTCACCAAAGGCATACTTCTGGTTTGTAAGAGATTCAAACCAGATTTGCCTCCAGCACCCTGGGAGCTACCCCACCCTGGTGCATTCAGGGCTCCCTCCCTTTTCAGTTAGATTTGTCTGTCTGGTGAGGAGGTCATTGTTCTACTGAGCATAGTGGAAATTTACCAGACGGTTAAAGAACTTGTAAGCAGAACTTGTTAAGAGAAAGCAAACTTAGGTCAAGAGCACCCCTTTCATTAGAAAGAGGGAGAACCCGACTTTCCAGTCTGCAAACTGAGGATTTATGCCATTCCGTGACATAGAAGATTGACTCTGAGGCACTGAGAAATGTGGCCTACTACGGTAGGTTTCAAGCCATTTTGGTTTGGCCAGATTGCAATGCCAAAACAATGCCACACAATCCCTAACACAGGGGTCAGCAAACTTTTTCAGCAGGGGGCTGGTCCACTGTCCCTCAGACCTTGTGAGGGGCCGGACTATATATATTTTTTTGGGGGGGAGGAGTGAATGGATTCCTATGCCCCACAAATAACCCAGAGATGCATTTTAAATGAAAGGACACATTCTACTCATGTAAAACACGCTGGTTCCCGCGGGCCAGACTTAGAAGGCGATTGGGCCGGATCTGACCCCTGGGCCTTAGTTTGCCTACCCATGCCCTAACAGGGGTAGTAAGCATGTGAAATCCACTGAACCAGAGCTGTTGAGTTGAACAGAAAGCACAGAGGAGGCCTGGCGATTTTTCTCTTTCTAAACAATTCTGGTTACAGGTAGGTAGCCGTGTTGGTCTGAGTCAAAGCAAAATAAAAAAAATCCTTCAGTAGCACCTTAAAGACCAACTAAGTTTTTATTTTGGTATGAGCTTTCGTGTGCATGCACACTTCTTCAGATACACTTGAAACAGAAGAGTCAGACCCTTATGTATATGCAGAGGGTGGTGGGGGTGGGTGGGAATGGGTGATGGGCTGATGGGAGTGGCAAACCTGTAGATGGCTGTTAACGACTGCTGACGACTGCAATTGGTCCTGTGGGGGAAAAGCAAGGGCTGAGGCGCTAAAGAAAGCTTGATCATGCATGAGATAAGAATCCAATGTCTTTGTTCATCCCAGGTGGCTCCATGGTTTTAAGCTTGGTAATGAGTTCCAATTCAGAAACTTCTCTTTTCAGTCTGTTCCTGAAATGTTTCTGTAATAAAACAGCTGCTTTGAGATCTTGTATAGAATGTCCTGGGAGATTGAAGTGTTCTCCTACTGGTTTCTCTGCTTTCTTTAGCGCCTCAGCCCTTGCTTCCCCCCCGCAGGACCAATTGCAGTCATCAGCAGTCGTTAACAGCCATCTACAGGTTTACCACTCCCATCAGCCCATCACCCATTCCCACCCACCTCCACCACCCTCTGCATATACATAAGGGACTGACTCTTCTGTTTCAAGTGTATCTGAAGAAGTGTGCATGCACACGAAAGCTCATACCAAAATAAAAACTTAGTTGGTCTTTAAGGTGCTACTAAACAATTCTGCTCCTGCAAAATGCAGCAATGATACTAGCATTTGTGTGTGTGTGAACTTTTTACTTTTAAAATATTGTGGATTGTTGCAGCATCTCTGTTTTGAGTGACATTAAGGAACGGAATGGCTTCCCTTAGGCTATCAGTACAGTATTACTGGCAAAGCTTGTTTGAATTCTTAACGCCTTCTGAACTAGGACAGAGGGTTCTTGGTTAATGAGTGGGTGAACAAAAAGTATTTGTGGTAAGACCATATCTCTCCTGAGGCAACCATTTGTGAATCTGTGTTCAGACATGCTTCTCTAGCTAGAATCTGGCTACGAATGGCACAGGTTATGCCACTTCCACTTCCAGTGGGTATTCACAGTGGAACAAGTGTCTTTAAAATAAAGGCACACAACAGTTTTGTGTGCTTGCAGAGACTGTGTTCATACAGAATCTCCTTAAACATGGTGATACCAGGCTATTTGTGCTATGTCATACCAACAGTAGAAAAGCCAGTCTTTGAGATACTTCAAAACACAAAAGGTTCAAAACACTGCTAGATGGGTTTGACAGATCAAGATGATTCCAAATGTAATAAATACAGGGCACTCATCTGTTGTCTTGTTGATAAATAATTTCTAGCAACCTGCCCTTGGTTTTTGCTTCCATGAGGGCTAAAATCCATTGTATTGAAATAGAACTTTTGCCTTCTTTTTCTGTAGTTGATGCTTAATTAATATGGTCAAGCAGGATGCCCCCTCCCTTCATGCCTCTAGTTTATTTAGAAAGAAACATTTATATACCGCTATTCATAAAAATATTAGCAGTTGACAGTCATATATAAAACTATGCAGTAATAAAAACCATATACAAATTTTAAAATCAGAAATAAGCTAACTGTTATGGAAAGATGTATTCTTAATGGCCTGCATAAGCCGGCTGGAATAGAGACATTTCCAGCAGTGTGTCACACAAGACCAGACTTAAAAGAAAACTAGATATCCTCCCCTTCCTGCAAAATCAGACACTTTGGCCACCACACAAAACCTTATGGTAGACAAATAACTTCATTCCAAGCTGCATCCCACATGAATTTACCTTGAAAGCGGCACTTGCTAGGCAAGTAGGATAGCACAGCAAACAACGACTCAGGTCCTGCTTGCAGGTATCTGCTTAGCCACTGTGAGAACAGGAATGCTAGGTAGATGACCCTTTCGTCTGATCTTGCAGGGATTCTCTTAACGTTCTAATGACGGAATGCCTGAGATGGAAAGCACGGGACCCAACACCTAAACACACACACGCACATTGCAAGTGAGCAAAGACATCATGTGAGAATGCCACACAAATAAGGTTAGCAGCATTTAGGCTGGTCTACAGTCAGAGGAGTCTATGCAAAGCACATGGGATGCAAGTAAATTTGCTCCAAGATTGCATGGATAAGTGCATCTGTTTGTCTACTGCCTTCTTTGGTAGCCTGAAGGTCAGTATTTTTAGTATCTCTTACAATAACAGAGATTTGAGAATTTGTGGTTTAAACAAGCGGCATACCCTATAAGGCATCTTCTTTCTATAAGGCTTTCCAATTACAGGATAATACCAGTTCATTCTCTGCAACTAATTTTATTAAAAAACTCAAACTATTTGGTTCGAACCTAGTGCTTTATTTTGCGTTGCCTCCCTGTTTGTTGTCTCTCCTTTAGCATTTTGTCTTAAAATGCATTATGATAGAAGCTGGCTCGCCTCATATAGGATTTATGCAGTTCAGAGCAAGGAAAACACGAAACTCCAGAACATCACTGAGAATGGAGACTAAATCTGGTGACCGTTTGCCAGAGGGAAAAAAGGAAGGATAAACAAAATCCAAGAGTGTAAAAACATTTAATAAACTTCTTAATCTCTTCCTTTTTAATCTGCAGATAGTTTGTGACAGAGGTACAAAACTCAATCCAGGGGTTATGGGTGGGGACGAAGGGATGAATACCACTTGTAATAGAAAAATATTTTGGTTCACAATTTTTCTTCATTTATAGGAACATCATCATGAGACTTGGGAATACTTTGACCTGAAATGGGCTGAATCCTGATGACACTGATCTAGCGCAAGCATACTGACCGTGTTAATCCTCTGGAGATGTTGGAAACTTTTTGCGTGACAATTTCCTCCAAGCTGTATCGCCACACTTTCTGCCTGCAAAGAAAACACTGGATTTCTAAGAAACGAATCTCTCCCTAATGCAGTGGATATCTCCGCATACCCCCCCCCTTTACATCTGCTTATGAACTTCAGTGCTTGGTTTGCATTTGATCCAGGAAAATTCCAAGTGACAGGTAGTGTAAACATCCTACACTCTCAGCTGTGTGGAAAAGAAGAAAGCTGGGAGAAGGCTGTTTACTCTCTCTGCCTTGGAAAGCAGCTGAAGGAGGAAAACATGAAGATCTTGAAAGTTGTTTTTTTTCCTAAGCCCTGTTTCGAGCTTGCTGTGTAGCAGTTTGCATGTGTATGTTTTGACACCAAGCTGAACAAGCCCTGGTGAGAATTTTAAAAATAGAAGTTAATTAATGTATAATGCATGTTTTTAAAATTGCTTTCAGCATTGTGGAGTGTAAATTAGGCACTAAGTAGGAAAAACTACCCCAAACATATGGGAAGAGCCATCTAGTTCAGCATTGTGTTCTCACAATAGCCCACAAGCAAGTTGTGAGGGCCTTAGCACTCTTTCCCACTAGCGATCCATGGTCATATCTCTCTTAATAAAGATGGTATCACCATAAGTAATGTGAAATGGATAAATGCCAGCTTTCATACTGATATGGAATAAACTAGAATTGACTTAAACATCACTAAAGATATATAAATGAGGGGGGGGGGCAGTTATTAATAGTCCAGGTGGCTTGGTTTTGTTTGGATACCATTGCCTGTGCAGCTGACAAGAAAAAATTGGGGCCTAATGTTTTGGAATCGTCAATAAACTTGAAATTTGAAAAAAATGGGATGGAGAATGTATACTTAATTGGATAGTTTTGAAAAACTAAGGATGCCATTACTTTTATATCAACAATGCGCTTACTTTTTAAGCAGAAGTGATGTGTAGTATAATTGCATTTTTCTCACATGTGATCCTTGTTGATGTGCAGGAGATTTTGATCCTTCTCTTCACGCTTAAGATTGTGGTGTGGAACAGCAACATTTCTGATAGAATAGCATTGTATAGTTGGAAGGAAACATCAATGAATTGGAAGCTTTGATAATTGCAACATCTACTATCACAGATTCAAGGCGCGCATGTGCACGCACTACAAAGGAAAAAAATAGCTCTGGCATCTCTGGAGCATGCCTTAATGGAAGAAGCTATATGTTAGTTACAACCTTCCTATTAACAATTTACAGATGTAGTACTGGGCTGGAGCTGGGCTTGTGAATCCAGGAATGGCTTTCGTACAGAGACAGGCATTTCCCATATTTATAGAGTAACAAGCTCCAGAAGTTTTAAAGTGTAGGTCATCCTTCAGTCTAAGACGGAGGGTCAAACTAGACATTACCTTCAAACATGCTATGATTGCTCAACAGCGCTGTGTTGCATTAAAAGCTAGTACTTTTAATATTTTTATTCAATTGCAGAAAGTTGGTAAATAATTTTTCATGGTAATCTGTTTTGGAGCGCAACATTTTCATTTTAGTTTCTTCTCCAAATTCCCCTTACCAATGGCTTTTTCTCCTGTAGGGTTTTAAATGGCATGTTTAACTTTTTTAAGGACGCAGGTAGCGCTGTGGTCTAAACCAGTGTTTCTCAACCTTTTTTGGGCCACGGCACACTTGTTCCATGAAAAAAATCAGGAGGCACACCACCATTAAAAAAGTTTAAAAAATTAACTCTGTGCCGCCCTATATTGACTATATAATTATGACTGTAATTTATTCTGTATCTCTTCCTCTCCCCGCTTTTTAAATACCAGTAAATGAAGCCAAAAGAGAGACAACAGTGCTTAAATGCACAGATGTTTAAATGCACTTACTTGCAGGCATGCTAAGGTAGATTTCATTCGGAGAGAGGGGAGGAGAGGTGGAGAGAGGGAGAAGGGGAGGGAGCGCAGCCCAGAGCCGGCTCCACTCGCACTCTATTGTTCCAGGCACCGAGGCGAGTGGGGGTGGGGAGAGAAAGAAAGAAGCTGCAGGGAAATAAAGCGGCAGTTGCTTACACGCGCGTAAACGGGTGTCGCTTTATTTCCCTGCACGGAGGAGGGAGCAGGGAGGAAAGCTGGAAAGTTCCGCGAGGGAGGAGGGAGGAAAGCTCCGTGAGGGAGAAAAGCCCCGTGCATCCCCTCTCCCTGGACTGAAAGAAAGCCGTATCTGCTTACATGCGAGTAAGCGGCTGCTGCATTCTTTCCTTGCAGGGAGGAAAGCCCCGCGTGTCCCCTCTTCCTGCACGGAAAGCAAGTGGCAGCCGCTTACATGCGAGTAAGCTGCTCCTGTTTTCTTTCCCTGCAGGTAGGAATGTCCTGTGATAGATTGGCGGCCGCCAGGCGTCGCGGCACACCAGCCAGCATTGGGCGGCACAGTACTGTGCCGCAGAACAGCGGTTGAGAAACGCTGGTCTAAACCACAGAGCCTAGGGCTTGCTGATCAGAAGGTCGGCAGTTTGAATCCCCATGACAGGGTGAGCTCCAGTTGCTTGGTCCCTGCTCCCGCCCACCTAGCAGTTCAAAAGCACGTCAAAGTGCAAGTAGATAAATAGGTACCGCTCCAGCAGGAAGGTAAACGGCATTTCCATGTGCTGCTCTGGTTCGCCAGAAGCGGCTTAGTCATGCTGGCCACATGACCCGGAAGCTGTCTGCAGACAAACGCCGGCTCCCTCGGCCAGTAAAGCGAGATGAGCACCGCAACCCCAGAGTCGTCCGCGACTGGACCTAATGGTCAGAGGTAGCTTTACCTTTACCTTTTTACGTTTTTGAAAATGACTTTGGAACAGGAGAATGGGCTACTTTGCATGCGGTTTGGATCAGGTCAGGCAGGAAAGACTGAAATTCCCTGCTCCAATGCATTGCTCTCCATCTCTCTTGCCTGCAAAAACTGCTCTGGGGGGGGGGTAGTGTTGGGGTTACCAGGCTGCTGCTGCATTTGTGTGCAGGAGGTCGTTTGCTCTGGTTTGTTACAAATTGAAGGTCTTCAGCCAGATTGATTGTGAAAGGTTTGCTCATACCCACTTGCATTCATGGAGGGATGGGATCAAGACTTTATGAAACCTTATTTATTTCATAAAATTAATGCACCACTTGATTGTAAAGAAAACAACCCCATCAAAGCAGTGTGTGTGTGTATGTGTGTGTGTGATATGCAAAAGCAATCACCTCAACCTATCTTTTTGACTTTAGAGCACATTATTCATTTATGTATCCTATGGCTAACCCAGCATGGTTTCCTTCAGTATCTTTGAAAATAGAGGTTCCATTTTTCAGTGTGGGAAAATTCGTGGCAAAGTCTAATAGCAATCTTGTTGACCATAATGTCTTCTGAAGATATAACAATGTCTGTAGTGTATACCATTTGTGGCGTTTGCCCGTTCTTTTGGAAATGTCTGTACAGGGGAGAGAAAGGGTTAATAGGTAGACCAATAGAAAAGCCCAGAGGCGGAGCCTACCTGCTTTTAAAAGGCTTAGCCAGAGGATTAGGCAGTTGGGAAGACAGTTGGAAATAGAGAGACAGCTAGTTCGGTTGGGTTTCTTGTGGGTGGGAGGCATAGGAGTCAGAGTGGGTTAGACACAGAGGGGAGACAGAGAGAGTGAATCGGATTACAGTGTTTCAAAGTATTTTAAAATTGTTTGCGTTCACAATAAACTGGAATCTTTGTTAATACGTTACAACCTGACTGAGTCTGAATATCTTACCGGGGAAACCTGGTTGGTGGCAGTGGAAGAGAATAGACGTCAGTAGTCCGTGGAACGACCGGGGGGAGGGGGCTCTGTGTCAACGCCACACCATTCAAGAAGAAATCTCTACTGCCTCAGTGTGAATTTAGTAGCTTCACAAATCTTGTGTGCAAGCACTATTCCCAATAACCCACAGTCCTACGTGTGAGTCTTTATGGTGATTTTGAGGTGTTCTCTGCATGCTGTATCTATGTGTAACTAACATTTTTTTAGGTTACTTGAAACTGCATCAGAACTTTCCATATGGTATAGATTCTAGATTGGAAGTAGAATCAGGAAGCATCCAAGAGAAATTGGCCTGTAGTGTATACATTCATTTTTGTTATCTGGTAAACTGGCTGTTTTATGAAACTGGGAGACTGGAGCAAATTCAAAAACATTTCTTATTGCTTTATGGTATCAAACCTCCCCTACCCCCAGCTGTAGACCAATGAGCTGTGTATTTAATATGCCTCATTATTCTATACATGTGAAGGAAAACAGTCTAAATGTTTTGTTTTGAGATGACGGTCACTTGGAGGTTCCTGGGCTCACATTTCCTGGAGTCTTTGTTATAACTTCATCTCTGTTAGAAAGGAAATGGAAAGTTGCTTTGAAAAAATAACCCTGTGCTGCACTAGGGGTGGGGTTGGGGTTGGGGGATATCTGACAGGATTTTTTCTTTTCTTTTTGAAGTGCCAAATCCTTTCAAGTGGTTGAGAGAGAGAGGATTAAAAGTGAATAATGTTAAAGACAAATTGAAGTTGATGCTTGACTTGTCAGTCTCTGGAGTTTCCTGAACAGACTGAATGAAATGTTTTTCAGTTGAAGCCCACAAAGATTTTTTTTAAAGAATCTGAATGGAGAACAGCAAGGATTTGCATCCTTGTGTCCAGTTTCATTCCTGGCTTACTAGTAATTATTCAGTTCCTGAGGAATCTTGGCAGCTGAAGAGAATGGTCCAGTTCACAGGACATGATTTTGACTGTGAATCCTTTGAAAAGAGATACTCCTAGCTGGATGAAAAGTACAGTGAGGAACAAAAGGGTGGGATAAAAGCAGTATGCACGTGTCTCGTGCGTATGCATTGTCTTAATTGTAAATACAGTAATGTTTTTTTAAAAAAATAATAACAATTGTGGTGGTATTTTCCCATGTGCAGGAATTAATATTTTCCTCCATTGGGTGAGATACGGGATATAAATAAATGAAAGTGATCAGATGTATTATCAGCTGTGTGTGTGGCCCACCTTGACAAAATGCTGTACTTAAATCTAAAACATTACATTTTATGCAAATCAGTCCCCTCGGCATCGAGGGAATGGGCATGCACACACTGACCCCATTCTTTGCTAGCTTCTATAAGAGCTTTCGGAAGCATTTGCTATGCTTGATCACGACATTGTTTTGATCTGTTTGAAGCGGCTGGTGACATGGTTCAAAGCCAAACCCAAGCCAGCTCTTTACACACAACAATTTGTAATTGCATCCAGAGTTGTGGGATAGGGGAGGGGCTCAGGCCAAATAACTTGACTGCTCCCCAGGCAATCGACACAGCTGAAAGGAGATCAGGTCTCACTGGATTCCCTCCTCTCGAAAGATCATTGTGTGTATTCTTACGATACTCTATACTGCCATCTTATGTTTTCAGCTGTTTAGTGTTGAGACCCCTTTTACAGACTTGCCAGCAGCTAAATAAATTTTAGTGGGCTGCTGTAGTTTTCGTTTCTTGGTGCCGCCCTCATTGCCTGTCACTTTTTCACCATTCTTATGTTTACTCCGAAAAAGAAACACGTGGTTGGGATTCACCTGAAGTTACAGACGCACACACCACTTGTGGTAATTTCTGTGCTGAGCATCATAACTATAGCAAGTTAAGAGGTGGTCAGTATATTCATTTCTC